>NW_026916242.1:0-706950 GCF_034315485.1 Pezoporus occidentalis
AGGAGGAGCCGGGCTCCCGGGAGGAGGAGGGAGCCTAGCTCCCCCCTCCCCCGCCATTGAGAGCGGCGTCTTCATTTACTTTCAAACACGGGGGGAGGCGGGAAACCTTCCTCCCCCGGCCCTGGCACCGGAGCGGCTCGCTCGGCATCCGGCGAGGCTGGGAGGCATCTCACCTCCACCTGAGCGCAGCCGGTACCCTCTCCTCGGCTGTCAGCCTGGAGCCGCGCACCCAGGCAGGAACACAAAATGAAGGCTGGCTGTAGGGAAGGATGTAGTTAGAAGTAAAATGGCTGTTTAGAAGCGAACGTGGTGCTGGAAAGCTGCTTCCTGTATCGACGCTGTTTTTTCTAGGCGCAGTTATCATGCAGTCCCTCGTATTGCAAACCGAATTTCTGTCCTTATCTCTCATGCGCTGTCGGCTCTGAAAGGAGCCTTGATGACCTTGAGACCTTGTGTGGTGAGATGGATCTTGCAGACTAGAAACGCGTTCTTGTTGAAGCCAGTTTAGCAGTCTTCAGAACAAAAGCCTAATGGAAACTCACATGTTCCTTAATTGGTCTAGCCAAACTCTCATGTTGACATAACGCTCTTGAAGTTAAAAGAGATGGTGTGTTTCTGAATAACCGATGCCTAAAAATATCGGCCTATTAAAAGGGAGTTCCAAAATACCTTCTAAAATGACGTGATTAAGCCTTTTTTGGCCTTAGTCCTTGGACAAAAAATTATCTGGTTTTCTTTTGCTTTTAAAGCGAGTCTTGTTTTTTATACCTGCTGTGCAACAGCCTTGTGTGTTCTTAGGATTCTGCAAGTAGGAAATAAAACTGCAGAGCATTGTACTGATGGATGAAGTGGCTTTGGCAAGCTTTTAACAAATGTCATAATGTTAAGTTTACTAAATACTCGAGTGCTGAACTTTAAAATACTTTTCATCTGTGTATTTCAGCTTACTTTACATAAAAGGAAGCTTAGCAAAATAGTTGTCTGAGGTCACGCAGCATTTTGTAGACTAATGACAGAGCTTGAAAATATATTAAGATTCTGACCCCGTTTCAAATGTTCTTTCTGCTGAACCTGTTTATTTTCTTAAGCAACATGTTTTAAAAATGCTTCTAGACAATGTTAAATGCCTGATACCTCTGAGATCTGTTTCATGATACCAGATGCATACAATGTTGAAAAATTGAATGTTGGATCTGCCTCTTGCATGAACATACATATTGAAAAATAAGTGATGCTTAAATGATAGCTTGCTTTTCTATATCTACCTTAAGGTTGTTCTCATTTTCAAGCTAGAATTGTGAGTCTTGAGGATAGGTTGATTGCTTTGATATGAGCTGTGCTGGGTCTGACAGGCTACTAAAGTGCTAGTACAGGACAAATGGTTCCCGATAGTTCAAAATGGGCAAAGCGGTTTTGAAATTTTACTTTATTCCTGTTAAATTCGTCTGTTATGTTTATATATAAGGTACTTTTCAGGACAAGGTGGAAGTAATTCAAGAGAAGCCAAAATCTTAGTTAAAACTAAATATGAATATAAACTCACTCACTACTTTCCATACATGAAGATAGGCCCCTCCTACATATCTGCTGTGAGGTAGGTTATAGCATTCTGGTAATTTTTACACTCCTACCACATAGCTTTTGAATGATTCAGAATATTTTGGGTGGAAACTAAATATAAATTGGAGGAGATACCTACAGTAGCTGAACTAGACTGGAATTAATTAAGATGACCTTAATAAAGGGAGGGGAGAGACTGAAGTCCCTGAAATATATTCCTTATGAAAAACAGAATGCTGAAAGGGATTTAGTGCAGTGAAGATCCGTGTGCCCCCCCCCATCCCTGGGGGCCCTGAGTCTATCTTGTTGGGAGGTGGAAGAGGGAGGGAGAAGCTGAAAAGGCTTAGACTGTAGGTAACTCAACTCATACAGAAAATTATATCTGTATGCATGGACACAGACATAATTGTCATCCTGGTGTTTGTGATGCTCATCCCTTTCTCAGTAGTATAGATGAATTGGTTTGATACCTGTATATGAGTGATGGTAACTAATACAGCGATGGGGTGGCAGTCATTTCCTAGTATTTCCTATGCCTGGATTGCAGTTCTGACTGCTGAATGTCTGGTAGAACTCTCAATCCGTACAAATGGATAGGAGAAGTTAAACTAGGTGTTTCCTTTTAGAAGCTTTTGAAGAGCTTGCATGTGTAAGGAGAGCAGTGCTGACTCTTTGGGGGTATTTTGTTAATGCCTTACTGACATTTGCTTGGGTAGGAGCTGGCAGGGCTGGAGCCACTGTACTAGGCTAGCCAGTTACAGCACACCGCTTTCCTGGCTGAAATGGCATGCTGCAGCTGCTCCCCAGGAGCCCAGCAGTATGATTTAAAAGCAACAGCAACAACAAAACTCCCATAGGAATGCAAGGAATATTGCATGTCTGGGATTTAGGGAAGAGCTGAAGCAAATGTGATTGTATTTGCTGTGATCTGGATGGCCCTGCTTTGAGCACAGAGGTTGGACCAGATGACCTTCAGAGGACCTTTTCAACTGAAATTATTCTATGATTCTGTGTTGATATCTGAATGCAAGCCTGCAGTTTGAGTGGACGCCACTTCTGTGCCACTGAAAGGATTAATGTGGAAATAGAAATACTAATGAGACTGACAACTGCTTGGTATAGAACGTGAGTGAAGAAGACAGTTGACAGAGCTAAACTCAACCGTCTTTGTATTCCATTCTGTCAATGAACTGGGCAGGCTGTCTCTAGTCCACAAGGTTTTCAGCTTGGCCCAGGATTCTGATTAGACCTCTACTAGCTTTTGGATGACAAAATACTAGCAGGCATTACTGCTAATCTTGTCTTTATACATTGATGGAGATTGCAGCCTTTCAGCTTAGGCTTTGACACCATGATATTTTTTCTGCCTACAATCATCCTACAGCAGTGCTTTGTGTTTTGCCTTCTGGTGTTTGGTTTTAATGTAGATGGCCTTGACCTTGTGGCTTGCTTACCTGAAAATCTTTTCCTCAGTTGCCATACTGCTGCATCCATGGCTGGTTCAAATGCTTGCTGTGGAAACTTCTCCTTGAATATTGATTGCTACCTACAGGTGTATGTGAAAGCCTTGCTGGGATGGTATATGCTACTGCCTGACCTAGAATGGCAGATTGTATGTTTTGACCTCTATGGATGTCTTTTCCTCTCTTAGGAATTTAATGTCTGAGAAGTTTTAGTTTGGGTCTTGCTGTTTTACTGTTTATTGCTAACTAGTAATTCTACTTTAAACTATCAGTTTCAGATTCTTTTTCATTTAGTTACAAATACTCTAGTTTCATTCCAGTCTAAACCTCTGTGAAGACCTTAGCATTAGGTGAAAAGGAGAAGCAAAGCTGTGGCGGCAGAGCTCTGCATAGGAGAGAAAACAAAAGAGGAAACAGATTCTAAAATTCAGTTCCAACAAAGCCTTGATGGCTAGTTGTGTGGTTGTATGATCAGGTGATTGTTTAAGAAGTTACAGAGTTGAGGTGATAACCAGTTCTTTATGTTCTCTTTGTTGCAACACAAAGCTGAAGGCACCCTCTTGAACTGTCATGCTCTCGAGTGCCGTTTTTCTGGCTGCGCTGGCCATGACTGGGATAGGTTCGGATACAATGCAAGGCTGGCAGTCCTGGGGTAGTGTTTGGACTCAATGATCATGGAACTCTTTTCCTACCTAGTTGATTCTATGATGAGAGTGTGAGGTTGGATAACTGGAAGGTGGGTGAATTGAGGAAAGAGGCATGCTGGATGAGAAAACTCTTGGCTTTCTCAGTCTCCAAAGAATAAGAGCTGTCAGAGATGGCTGCCCCAGTTACAGTATGTAGCTGCATCTAGTGTGCGGCAGGCTACACTGATTCTTTAGTTAAAAAAAAAAAGGCAGGGGGAATGATTTATTTGTGTTGTTGCTTACCAACAGTATGTGGAAAACATTTGGAGAGGTTAATGATTAGCAATTATGGGGGCAAGTGGAGAAGATGAGTATCGCTTCTCTGCTGTAGACAAAGCATTTGTTTGTATCTTTTGCAAAGAGTGTTGGAGTGTTGTAAGATTGCTTTGGCATATCTTGAGCTTTAGAATCGAGTATCCGTACTTCACAGAACTTAACAAAAATCTGGAATTCCAGTTTGTTTATGCCTCAGAACATTACTTTAGCCATCTGAGATGCAAACAGCTTAACCTCAGTTTAGGTGGAAATAGTAATAGTGCTGATAGGATAGAGAAATATGAAGGCATTTTAAATTTCATGTTTCCTGCTAGGCAAAGGTATGGATGAATGCCATGTGTCTGAGTTACCCATACTTCTCAGTTCTCTGGCTTATATGATGGTTTTGAGGGAGCTCAAAGTTATTCTGACATCCATTTTCTCCTTTATGGGTGATAATATAGCTTCCTGATGCTAAGTTTCTGGATGTGAACAGATACACCATGTTTTCAGTGTTTTTATATACAATGTTTTCAGCCACCATAGAAAAGTCTTCCTGGGATTGTCTTGCTTCTCTCCGTTTTACGCTTTTGCAAAGCAGAAAAGTGTCAGGTAGACTGTAGTGCCTAATAGTATACTTCTCAAAAGCTCACCTTTTTAAATGTTCTTTGATTTTTGCATTCCAGTTATATCTTCCTAGGGCTGGATCAGAGCCAAGTGTAGAAGTCTGAAAATAC
Organism: Pezoporus occidentalis; assembly: GCF_034315485.1. Lineage (NCBI taxonomy): Eukaryota > Metazoa > Chordata > Aves > Psittaciformes > Psittacidae > Pezoporus > Pezoporus occidentalis. Next base: position 4,702 of record NW_026916242.1, read on the forward strand.
GTATTTTAAAACATTTAAACCAAAAAGTTCTCTCTCTAGCATTTGAACATTTATTAAGAAGTGTTAAGGTTTCAGTAGAACAGTTGAGGCTGGTAAGGATCTCTGGAGGTTGTCTGTTCCCAGCCCCCTTGTTTAAAGCACAGTCAGGGGGTATTTCTAATAAATAATACCCCCTGCCTAACTCCATCTACTAAGCCAGTTGTCTCATCATAAAAAAGTTGTCAGGTTAGTTAATTAAGCATTGTTTTCCCCTTCCTAAATCTAGGCTACTTCTGATCATCTCCTCCCTCCCCCCAAGGTTATTTGAAGGTAATTCTTTTTTCCAAAGGTTATTTTCAAGGTTATTTGCTTCATTGCCTTCCCAGAGATGAGAATGACTGGCCCCCAGCTCATCTTTCTTGTCCTTGATTATTTGGTAGAGCCTTCAGCAGCCGAGTTGAAGGCATGAAGAAAACGAACCATTTCACACAAACTTCTATGCAAAATTCTATTTTGGCATGGAGTTACATAGAGAATACTACACATATATAGATTAATAATTGCTAAACAAATGAAGTTAAATACAATCTAGTTAAAAATGCCTCCTTGTTGCTCATTTGTTAATACTGCAGCTGTCATGTGTCTACTGGTGTCAAGGATGTCATGTTGTTTTAGTTTAGATGGGTCCTGAAGTTCTGCTGATTAAAAACAAGCTATAAAAGATTTGGGTCCAGTTGTCCATCTCAAGCAAAAAGATGTGGATGTTCCTTAAATGAGGCACAATTAAATGTTAGATACATTTCACCAGATTGGAATTGGCTTTTAAAATAACATTTTAAGCAGCCCCAGATAATATTTTTTTCCCCTGAAACATTCTTCAGTTTTCTAAACTTTTGATTTGGGAAAATGCATTTCTCTGAATTGAGTGGCTTCATTGTAAGATGTCTGAAACATGCAACAGAATTAATTTGCATTAACAAGCAGCTTTGTGTCATCTGAACCACAGTGACTGATGTTGAACATGTGTTTAACCTATGGCAAATACAAGATAGAATGTATTAGCTCATACCTTAATGAAAGAGTTGAAGCAAGTGCATTTTATCTTATATTTGTAATGACCTAAGAATGCACAGATAGTTTACTGTAGCTTGGTAAACACATGGTATTAAGCTCATGCATTAGAGCCCTAGCTCTTTCATAAAACAACAATTTGGATGAGGCAGTGGCCAATCTTCTTCATTAGGTATGTGATTTTTAAATGTTTAGGAGCTCGTGACTCATTATCTGTCCACCTCTGCTCGTTTTGCTGATGCTTTTGCTCCAGGACTAAATGGGGCAAAAGTGACTTTCTGAAAAGTGCAGCAAAAAGCACTCCGCAATAGACTGGCGCAGATAAAGGTTTTGAAGTTCTGTAGCAGTAAAATACTAATGGGTATTGGCATGTGTCCAGTTGATATCATTTAACATGTGGAAATGCAGGTGCCTACCACATATACCCTTTCTTACAGGGGTGTTTCTCCCCTTTCCCCTTTTACTTTGGTGAAAGTTTTTTTTTTTTTTTCCCCCCCAAGTCCCCCTCAGCATGGTTTCGATGGCTTTTTAAACGTGTTTGGTTTAGATTGCTTTTTAAAAGTATCTTATCTTTTGTATGTGTTTCTTTTATTTCCTTCCACATTTGACTTAATGTTGCTTTAATTTTCTCTAAACAACTTGAACAAGATAATTACTAGATTTTTATTTATTATGACCCCTCATTCTTCAGGGATGAGAATTTTGGCTCAGGGAGATCTTTTTATTTTACCCACTGGAAACTATACAAGGCTTGTTAAAGAATCAAAAGACAGGCTGAACAGCAGTTGTTGCTTCCAGTCTTTGGTGGTACTTGACCTTTCTCCAGGTGGACCTATCATTTGATTTTAATTCTTCCCATGCCTTGTGCCAGCCACTCTTTGCTCTGTTCCTGTCTCTTTCTCTCATTTCCTGATACTGCTTCCAGTGAACACCCTGTTGCTTCCTGTTCTGTCCTCCTTGGCAGAGTAGTGCTAATGCTGAACTTCCCTCAGATCTTTGTCCCTTCCTCTTGTCACATAGCCTTTGGATTGCAACTGTCTAGCCTTCTCTTAAAGGATCAGTTTTTGTATAACTGCTGTCTGAGTATCAGTTGATAAGAAAGAGGGCTGTTGGTTTATTTCTACCCTAGTAGAATTTTCCAGTATTTTTGATGGATGGATAATAGACAGCAAACAAACTTGGGTCTACTGTGACTGCACTGTAAAGATCAGTGAGGGGGCTGCAGATGTTGCTGCTCATACGTTAGTGGTAGAACTTTGAGTTACTGAAACAATGCTTTATTGCTGAGTATGCAGTGAGAAGTTACTACTCTTTTCAGTAGGAAAAAGGAGCCCAAGAAATATCTTTCTAGCTCAGCAGACTTTGAGAAAGGGTGTAAGTCAAGCTTGTTATGACAGGTTGATAACCAGTTGAGGTTAGAGATCATCCTCAAATACTCTTTACTATACAGGTTTTTTTCATGCTTCAAAATTAGTAATTTTGATAGTTGCCAGATAACTTCTTGAAAGCCTCGCCCTCTTTTTGCTCCTCCCTCCTCATGATTCATCTGGTAGTGTCTGATAAAGCCAGCCATAAGAGCAACATGTGAATAACAGGCATTTCATGCACTGTGTGTAGCAGTAGTTTCTTGTCCATGTCCACGGCTACCGTGAACTCCTCAAGGGACTGACAAGTGCATCTACTAAAAGAATGGCTCTGTTGAGCTAAAACCCTTACAGAGTAGGATTTGAGGGATGATTTCACCAGATCATGAAAAAGTGAGGAGAGATGTGTGCCCAACATGAAAAAAGGCAAAAGCCATTGGATGGTGATGTGGAAATTAACATATGTTTGGGGAGGAGAAGAATAAGGCAGGTCATTTCCATCTCATGAAGGAAATGGGCTCTCTTTGATCTATTTCTGTGGAGGATACTCCTATGTATTACATGTGAGTAGAGATAGACATACTATGGCCTATTAGGTCAGTTCACCTATAGCCTAAATATTCAACATTTGCTTGTACATAGTGTAAAACTAGTGATAAATTATATTAGACTTGTAATGGTTCCCATTACTTTTTCTTTCTCTCTTGATCTAACAGATACTATAAGCACATTATATTATACATTTATTTTACAATGAAAAACATTAAACATACAACAGTCTTATTTTTGCTTTTGGTGTTTTCTGACTTACGTTTATCTGTGAATTTTCTGTGTTTTTTGCTACTTTATAAAACCTTCAATTAATAATTATTTCTATACTAGTGAGCTGAGTAGTTACAACCTTCTTAGCGGCATTTCAGCAGCCGGTACCTATATGTAAATATAAAAGTATAAAGCTAATATGGTAGTAGAGGAAAACGTTTTTTTTTAAGATAAAATGGTGTGATATGGAGTATTGTATATTTTTTTCCTAATCTCATAAATTACAAGTGTGAAAAAGTAAAGGATTTAAATATGTTGTTTAACTGAAAGAGTGATCAGTATAAGAGGAAAATAAAATAATAAAATGGAATTACCATTACTTCTTTTTCTGATCCTTCAAGCATTAAGGCCATAAAATTAGTTTTGTTCTGGTGATTCTGTATCTATTTACTCATAAACTACCTGAAAGATTATATGTATTTTTGAGGGCAAAAGAAGGCTAGAATTCTTTTTTAATTCACAATTATTATTGGTACAGAGGAATTTGGAACCAAGATGTGTGTTGTTGGAAATGAAGTTTACCAAGCATAATAAAACTATTTAATAGAGTATTTTTCTTGTATGCGTAAACATTTTAGTGTTGCAGCTTGGAACAGGATAAGAAAGTGAAACTAGGAAAGTCCCAGCCTACACTGTGGACTAAATTCACTCGGATGCATGCCACAGGATTCATTCAGGCTGGCTGAGTCTCAATGTAATGTTAGAGAAGAATAAGCTGTGTCTTGTAATTTGCATATCCAAGTCCTTTTCTAAAGGAAGTCAGAGTGCAGCATCAGAAGGAAGCTGTGGTACGCTCTCGTAACTTTCGTACCAGGAGTGATCACAGCATCAGTGTAGAAGGCCAGATTAGAGCTTTGTGTCCTGTGGACTCTGCCAAAGAGAGAAATTTTTTTTTCACAGAGCTGAATGAGTTGTAAGACAAGTTGTTTATTTGTTGCTGAATAAAATTTACTCCATTGATTTACTGTAGTGCCATAAAACAGATAAGGAGAAACTTAACTACATCTTTTTTAGATTGGTGGTTACTTACCAAGTTGATTGACTACACAGATCTGTCCTAAGCATTGCAGGATGTTAAACCTAATTCTTAATACTCTATTCTGAAAAAGCTTGCTTTGGTAAAAAAAGGTAAGTGCAATTTACCTTTACTGAATAAGAAACAAAAGCAGATTTCATTAGTCTTTTGGTTCTTTAGCCATTCGGGGTCTGTTCTGAAACACTGACCTTTCCTATTGTTCCAGCTTAATGAAGATAGATTTTTTTGTGTCTCCTAACAGATACATATAACTAATGCAACTGTGATTTCAGTATAAAAGTCCTTAGTTCAGAGGCCTTCTTCCCTAGTGAAACAGTAACTCATACAAGCTTATAAATACTAGGACTTTGTATTATGTGTAACTTAAACTGAGACTACTCAGTCTTTCCAACTGTGTGACTAAGTCACCTCTTAACACTCTCCGTACTCCTGAGAGTCACAACATGCACATCTATGCCATATATTACACAGAGTCAAAAGGCAGTGGAACTCCAGGAGATACAGGCAACACAGGTTTCATGGCGATTCCTTCACTTCTGTGTGATAGATGCTGGGCTAGGTAAGGAGTGTAGCTGAGTCCCAGGGTAACCTGGTGATGAGAGCTCCAACAGCTGCTGCCAGCTCCCTTCTTCCCACAGCCAGGGATTTGGATTACCCAGCAGCCCCCATACCAGAATAACCCTGCTGCTGGTCACCAGGCATAGCCATGGCACAGGAGCTGCTTTTGACCTGCTCGCGAGCAACACGCAGCTCACGACCCACAGGTTGGTTACCCTGAACTAGGCATTAGCTCACTTACAATATCTGTACTTCATAGTTCTAATCATGTTGCTGTTGTTCATATGGGCTGCGCTGCATGTTTCCCAGTAGTGTATCAATCTCTAGTGTCGAATTGCATGGCTGTGCTAGCATGTAGTCTGTACCTCTCTTGTTTTAATTTTGTGTTTTCTTTTTTTTTTCTTTTTATTCAGACAGGGGATTTGGCTTCTGTGCAAATAACAGGAGCTCCAAATAGATGGGAGGTCTTGTCTGCAGCTCCTGCCACTATAAAGGATGAAGCTGGTAATATAGTACAGATACCAGGTGCGGCCACAGTAACTTCAAGTGGGCAGTATGTCCTTCCTATTCAGAGTTTGCAAAATCAACAAATCTTTTCTGTTGCACCAGGATCAGATTCGTCGAATGGTACAGTGTCTAACGTGCAATACCAAGTAATACCCCAGATCCAGACAGCGGATGGTCAGCAGGTTCAACTTGGCTTTGCAGCCTCTTCTGATAATGGCAGTATAAATCAAGAAACTGGTCAAATCCAGATCATTCCTGGCTCTAATCAAACCATCATTGCCTCTGGAACACCTTCAGCAAATATTCAGAATATCTTATCACAGTCTGGTCAAGTCCAGGTTCAGGGAGTTGCAATTGGTGGTTCGTCTTTCCCTGGCCAAGCACAAGTAGTTGCTAACGTCCCTCTTGGACTGCCAGGAAATATTACTTTTGTACCCATCAATAGTGTTGATCTAGATTCTCTGGGACTTGGCAGTGGTTCTCAAACCATGACAGCAGGCATTAATGCAGATGGGCACTTGATAAATACTGGACAAGCCATGGATAATTCAGATACTTCTGAAAGGACTGGTGAGCAAGTTTCTCCTGAAATCACAGAAACCGCCACTGATAATGACTTATTTGTGCCAACATCATCTTCATCCCAGTTGCCCGTTACCATAGACAGTTCAAGTATATTGGAACAAAATGCAAACAACTTGACCACAACTAGTGGTCAAGTTCATAGTTCTGATCTTCAGGGAAATTACATCCAGACATCAGTCTCTGATGACACGCAGGCTCAAAATATTCAGGTCTCCACAGCACAGCCAATTGTACAACACATACAGCTTCAAGAATCTCAGCAGCCAACCAGTCAAGCCCAGATTGTACAAGGTATTGCGCAACAGACAATCCACGGTGTGCAAGCAAGTCAAAGTATATCTCAACAGGCTCTTCAAAATCTTCAACTGCAGCTGAATCCTGGAACTTTTTTAATTCAGGCACAAACAGTGACCCCTTCTGGGCAGATAACCTGGCAGACATTTCAAGTGCAAGGAGTTCAGAACTTGCAGAACTTGCAAATTCAGAATGCACCTGGTCAACAAATAACTTTAACCCCTGTGCAGACTCTCACTCTTGGTCAAGTTGCGGCAGGTGGGGCGTTGACATCAACTCCAGTTAGTCTAAGTACTGCTCAATTGCCAAATCTACAGACAGTTACAGTAAACTCTATAGATTCTGCTGGTATTCAGCTGCATCAAGGAGAAAATGCTGGCAGTCCTGCAGGTATTTATTTTACTCTTTTTGAAGAAGGTTGTTTTTTGTTATTGTGTGTGGTTGGTTTACATACTTATAATGGGAATGACATTATTGACTTGCTGCAGAAGCTTACTAAATACAGTGGGTTAAACGTAGTGATGACAGATTTTATTTGAAATTAATGTTCCTTTGGAAACTCCTGTAATGGTAGAATATGGCCCCACCTTGCTGCTTTTAGTATAAGCCCCTGTAACTCCCAGCTGGTCGTATTGGTTAACCGCACTTCTAATACAATGTTTATTGGTGCTTAAAAGTCTTACCATGGAGAAGACCTGTGTGCTAAATTGGGAAAGGAGATATCTGACTATCTGACTATCAAGCAGTATCATTAGCATACCCTGTTCTCCCAGTCCTGAATAGATGAAATTTTCATGGAAAATCCCAACATTTCCCTTTATAGATTTTTTTTTTTTTCCCCCTGAAAATTTTCAGACCCCCTGAGGTGCTGTTATACATCTGCTGTTTTGTTAAATTTGTTTCCTACTGGTTTAATATTGGTGTAACTACGGTGTACAAAACTCATGTAAGCAGAAGTAAAAAAGCATGTAATAATCAAAATGGAAGCTGTTCTTAAGAACGTATGTGAATTTCCAGTACTATTTATTTACCTTATGTTTCAGAATGTGCGATTGTTAACGATAAACTTCATAATGTGTTTTATCTCTGTAAGCAGAGAAAGGATGTTTTCTTAAAATAGGTGTTTCTTAATGTGAGAAAAAATAAACATGCCTGTTTATTTTTGTTAAATTTGATACGGTGCATTCCAAATTTCAGGGTGTAGCTACCTAAAAGAAAGGATAAGATATGATTGAGGTTCAAGACATTTTGCTGTACCAGAAGCCATTTAATCTCATCATTGCAGGGTTGTGCCCAGGCTAGTTATGAGGGGAAGAGTGAGCAGTAGAGGTAAGTTGGGAGGGAACACTGTTGCACAAAGTAGCTTGGGAATAACTGCTTTACTATAATCATGTGATCCAAGACTGATTCATTAAGATACTGAAACATAAATGTTTAAGTAAAACATAAATATTTTGCATTGTATCCCTATTTAAGCATGTGAGAAGAATGCCTAGAGGAGCTGCTGAAGCCGCTTTGTTTCAAAACCCTACTGATTGTAATACTTACGTAATTATTGATGTTGGTCTATTCTACATCAGGAAGTTCGCTTTTCCTTTGTAATCTGAAATTTGAATTTAAATTAATAAGCTGGGATGGGCTTTTTTGTTCATTTTGTTTTGAAAGCGAGTTATGTGTTAGCAAGACAAAATTACCTACACTTAGGTAAGCCTACTCTTCACTGGCTTGTAGGGAGCAGCACCAAACTGTTGATGAGTGTACTGCTCACAGCCTTTGTTCGGGCGGGGATGATGCACAGTCTTTATTCTTAAATTTTCCATTTTCAGTGACCACAGAAAGTCTTGGTCTTGTCTCCATCACACCTTGTTACCTACATGGGGTATAGACATCAGTAACAAAAAGCATGTATGGTGCATGATAATACAGCTAAACTCAGATGCCAAAATCTAACTTGTGCAATAAGGGCTCTTTGGCTTAATGTAAGATACAGGGAGGATGAGAACCTTTTTATTTCTGATACTTATATTCGGTATGGGATCATGCAGCTAATGTGGAGTGGCACAGCAGAAACTTTACAGAGAAGGGAGGGAGGAACCAAATGAAGAGACACATGAAAAAAAGTTGAGCTTGCTGTGTGCATTAGTTTGTCTATTGCCAGCCCTTGAGAGTGTTTTAGTGGTGGTTCATAATAAAATGCAAGCATTCCTTAATGGTATTTTCCTGTGAGAAATTTCACATGGGAAGGGAAAAGAGTAATTGTGATTAAATGTGATTAAATAGGCAGAAGGAGTAGATGAATAGAAACTATTGCCTGAAGTGAATAGCTATAAACACCTGGCTGTATGAAAAATAAGGTGGAGATTTATAGTGACATTTTTCCTACTTGTCTAGGAATAGTAAATGGACTGGAAGGTGTTAAATGGACATCCCCTAAATTTGGGGAGAATTTAATTGATCCATCCTTTATGTTACAAGAAACTCACTTTTCCAGAGGAACGATCAATGTGAAACTGCTTCTAACTAACAGAATCAGACTGAATTATCTTGATTGACTTTCAGTGTCTTTTCCTTATGCATCTAATATTTTGTCTACATGGAAGTTATCTGAGAGAATCTTTTTCAGTGATGTTCCTCATTTATAACCCTTCACAATAAGTGTGGCACCCTTTTTTTCAGGCTGAAGAACAAATAATGCAATTAGAAGCAGGTAATGAAATTATAAAATTTTTTTGCAGGTCAGAAATACATTGTTGTTCTGATCTGCAAATGAGGAAGACCAGTTTAGTTTTAAACTGAAAGAGGAAAATACATGAAAGGGACAGCAGAATGAGAGAAACTAAAGCTAAAAGGGTGAGAGGCTTCTTGATTCCTCTTTTCTGCAGACTACTGACAAGCTTTGAAGCAAGTTAAGAAGGGTTTCCCTGTATTTTCTCCCTCCAGCCCAGATAATGTGCTTCCTTCCATAACAAATACAATCAGGCTGTATTTTCTCTTTTTGCTTAAGAAAACTTTTCTACCTGAGGCAGAAATAAAAAGAACATATTTCTGGTCTCAGGTCACAGATGGGTGGTAGTTGTCTGAAGTCCAGATAACATAGATTGCTCTGTTAGCCATGTAGCTGTGAGAACCATGGGTTAGGTTTTGGAAATTGGTAGCTACAGCCCATTGCGTGAGAGCTGTTCTTCCAAGCCTTCCTTCCCAGGTAAGCAACAGTGTGTGAGGCAAAACAATGTCTTTTACTAGGTCCTACGTTTTGTTTATGGAAAGGCACCACAAACCTAATGCAAAGCTAATAGCTTTGTCCAGTAAATGTACAATTTTCTTTGAAAAATGACCAGTAATTACTCTTCTACCAAAAGCATCTGCTTTGCTGGGTGTCCATAGCCAGAAACTTCCATGCACTGAAAAGTCTTGCCTGAGCATGTTAGAATGTTCCTTCTCATTGTGTTTGCTGGTGCCTTGCAGTGGAGAAGGGAAGGATATTGGTTACATCACTTTTCAGAAGAAAAAGCTGTATCAAATAGTACCTACATGTTAAACTCTGGCAAAGGGCTATCTTTCTCACCTGTGTCCTGGCTTTAGTCTTCTGGGCTTGAGACGGAGTTACATCTGAGATAACTCTCTAGCAGTCTACTTTTATTAGCAGTTTGTAACAAAATACTGCATTGTGTGTAACAAAAAGAGCTATTGCACTCACAGTTCCCGTTGCTCTTTAGCACCTTACGTGTTCAAGAAAGGTATTTATTTCTGTTAACATGTTTATAGATTTCTTCTTCAAACATTTCATATAGAGTAGCCTTCCTTTTGGAAAAAAAGAGGATACAGAAGTGTACCAGCTTGGTGTTTGTGTTTCTGAACCTGTAAGTTTTGTCAATTTGATAGAATTTTTAAGTTACTGGATTCCCCCCAAGCCATTGTCCAAACTTAACAGTGCTAACGAAAATTTAGTTGTAATATTGTCTCAGCTAATTTATAATGTGTTGAATCACAGTATTGGATTTGTTATTTCCTGAAAAGAAAGCTGATTTACCAGGTCTTATCTGGGTTGCTTAACTTTTTATAAAAATGCCTTTTTTTCTTTTTTTTTTCTTTTTAAATTTTTTTTAATACTTCTTTTGACAATTCCAGTAGCATCTGAAGAAACTAGCAAGTGACCTGAAAGAAAGTAGCATTGGCTTGAGAAGGGATTTTGCTGCTTATCAACCCAGCCACACTCAGCTGGAAGATTTATGTATTTCAAAATAAAAAATCCTACAAACAGTTTTCCATGTTGTTCTACAGCTGGAACCAAGTCAAAAGGAATCCTTTCAAGAGTTGGCTTAAAGTGCCAGTGCAAAACTGAGCTCTGCATTTCTTCCCAGTTCCTCCTCTGCAGGGGTATACCCAGTTATCGAATGGACTCATCCGCTTGCTGCCATTGAAGCTTACAGTCATGCCTGCTGATCAGCTTACACCAGTTGATAGCAAGCGGGAATGGTTGGCTGTTTGTGGTGGGGACTTCATTCCAGTCCTGCCAGAACCTGAAGTCTTTGTCATGCTGCAGTAATTTAGCTATTCAAAATTTGGCCAAAAAGCTGGCTGACAATTTTCAAGGTAAATAGTTGCCCAGGTGACAACTTGTCTTTCATCTGCTGGTGTCTTGTGAGGCTTTGGTTTAACTCCTGTTAGGTGAAGCAGTCTAAACCCCAAACAAACAAATTTAAAAGCGGAGTATTTACAGTTTTACTTGTAGGGATGGTTGTTTCAGTGTTTTAATGTTTCTGGTGAAGTAGTACTACTTAGAGCATAGCTTTCTTCTGGCATCTGGAACTTTATTAAAAGCTCTGGCTGGTTTTCAGTATTAAACAACTTAGGTTTTTCTCTTTCTTTTTAAGTTCCAGTTTTTAACCATATTTATTTTTACTTTCAGTTACGCAGTTTTTCCTTCTGAGGCATTCTTTATACCAAGGTTTCAAGAGAAGGGGATGGTATTATTATGAAATTGAATCTGATTATTAAAAAAAAGGTTTTTGAAATGCATGAGGCAAACTGAAGCAGTGATGTTAAGTAAATATTTTCATCTAACAACATCTGGTTTGGGCTATCCCATTTAAATTTGAGGCATGTAGTTTGCATGTCATAAAATTAAAATAGTTTAAAAACAATTCCCCCACTGTTTTATTTTTTATATGAAAGATTAAATTGGAAACCGGCAAACTTAAGTTAGTACAGGAATTAGAGCTATTTATGTACCAATCTTGTGTAAATAGTTTGATTTCAGCATGCTTAAATTACATTCCTTATTTTCTCATAATTTTCAAAGCAAATTAATAAATTGTGGAAGAATTAGATCATTATGCTTTGTATGTGTTTCACAGTCTTGCTTGTAACAGCATATAGTAAATTATCTGACTTAAAATGGAAGAAAGTTTGCATAGCTTTAGTCTGATTATGTGTTTTTAATGCAGTATCCACTGCTGTGGAATAGAATTGGCTTTTTAAATTCTTGAAAAAATGGAATTGTCAGATGCTTCCACTGTGTCTGTACTTCATGTGCTTTCTGCTCTGTGTTCTAAAGCACCTCAGAGTCTAATTCATTTTCTTACAGCCCATGGTGGTGAGGTGTAATTCTGTTGTGTGTGTTACTCTTAAGTGAGTATTCGGTCATGTATGCTGAGTGTCTGGTTGCAACTTGGGACTGTGGATGTTAAAGAGGGTAGCCTGTCTTATCTTGGGTTCAGATACCCTCAGGATGTTCATGAAAGAATATATTGCCCAGTTTCAGTTAATTCTTCCTTTTTCATTTTTCAAATACCCTGTTTTGCAAGATACTCCTGAACCAAAAGGAAGACTCTCTTATATCTGTGGGGGTGTATGGCAAGTATATGGCAAGTGAAAGAGGCAAGGGATTTTATTTCCAGTACTGCTTCAACTTAAAAAAGAAGTGTGGAAGAAGCTCATCTTCTGTCTTTTGCAGTCTCAGCACTTTAGGTCCATTGTTTCAGGTTCTGTGCAGTTTTCTTGCCTTTTGAACCTCCTGGCAGGATCCCATCCTTTGGTTCTGATCTCTCAAGCTAAATTCTCAGTGCATCTGGCTCATAAAAAGTATCTGAAATTTCTACCAAGGACAATGGCAGTCTTTTCATAATGCCAGGAATGTTCACTAGGATCCTAGTTGTGATTGCCGTCTTGAAGATGAAGCTGAATTGTCTTTTACTGCTTGTAGAAAGCAGATTTTTTCAAGTGGTAGTAACTTCTAAGGACATTGTCAGTGACATGTCATCGTTATTTATCATACAGAAATGATAGTTCTCAATCTGCATTTAAACTTCATGTCAGTTTTTAATCCATGTGTTCCACATACATTTTGTACTTCATTTTTCTTAGTCTGAATGTTTTACTGTAACCCAGTAAGTCACTTCCTTGCAGAATTCTCAAGTATATTATAGCAACAATGAGGTCATTCTTGTTTTTAGAAAAAACCTAAACAAACAACTTCTGAATCAAATTGTTCCTGTAATCCCATTTTGAGTGTCATTAATTCTTTCCTTCTTTGAGTCTTTGTTTACCCTTTTTTCAGTATTATCACAGTGCTAGCTTTTTTCTAACCTACTGGAGCATTCAAAGGGCCAAAGGCTTGCAACCTTAAAACTGCAGAGAGCTCTTCAGCCTTCTCTTAAAATTACTGAATGAAAATTATCCTAATCTGCTGATTTATTAAGTGTTTATTTCAGTAGCTGTTTTTACATCTTCCTGTTTTCTGTCAGTGGGAATCTTTTCATTCTCATCTAGTGATAGGACCATTATTTGGCTTCTACCTAAATACAGAACAGAAATGTTTATTGAACAGTCCTGCCTTCTTGAATTACTGCTGACAATTCTGTTGTTTGACCTTAGCAGCAATCTAACACTCCTTTATGTAGCAATAGTTAACCATGCTGGTCACAGACTTCTCTGTGTCATCTTGCTTTTCTTACCTATTTCAGCAGTTCCTGGCTGCTTCTATATCAAGCATGATAACTCTTCTTCCCTGTTTCTAGTTATCCCCTCTTGCATTATCAGTTATGGAAAAATAAAAGGAAAAAATAAGGGCATCACTGTCCATAAGAATCTTAAGATGTTGTGAATCTGTAGGTAACACATCTCAAAGAACTACAGTTACTGTAGGGTTAAGTAACTGTTCTTTGATGCGTTATATGTGTTGTAGCATTGGCTTAAATACTTTCGTGATTCAAATTTTAAATAATTAGCTTACGCTAATGCATAGGATCACTTGGAAGTACGGTATGTGGCGTTACTTGTGAGAAAAAAATCTGTAGCCCTATTTTTAATCTCTTTGGTGCTACTGCTTAAATATTCAACACTGTGAGATCATGCGCTTAGACTCGTACACAGCAGTTGTTTTCTTCAGAAACTTAAAATCTGATTTAGAACTGTTGAAATTAGATGATAGTCTTCTGAGCCGAGGTTCACAGGTATTTCAAGATGACATTCTGTAGTGTATCTTCTGTTGCCGTGTAATTTATAATAAAAATGCCTAAATCTAAATTTAAAACTTTTAGGCCGCAAATCAGTGTAGAAATCGTTAACTCTGAGTTTCATGTCTAAAAGACTTGCACAGCTGGCCAACTAATAGGGAGGGTTTAATTACATAGTTTAGTTTAAGAAGTTTAATTTGGTTGGGAATGAACAAGGACAGTGTCCAAGAAATTTGAACATCTTTATTATAGTGTCCTGGCATACAGAGATTAAGGCAAGGTAAGTCAAGATACTGAGGGAATGTGAGTTGCACTGTAGGTAAAACTGAGAATAAAATTATCAGGAAAAGATGGAAAGGGGATGGGAATTCGCATCAGTTTTCTTGGACGGGAAGGGAAGCATCTGTTTGGGAAAAGAAATGAATAAACGTGACTGATTACAAGACACTGAAACTGTAGTCAGTTTGTGATTCTGTGAGGAAATTGGTGTGAAGGTATGTGGAGTGCTGCTGTGGATCTGTTCAGTTGAAAGACTATATTTCTGCTTTGCAGCTCAGGAACCTGTAAAGCTTAGCTGAGTAAAAAGGCAGGATGGCTTTCAGCATCTAGGAAAAACAGCTAAACTAGAAGCCTGCAGTTTGGAGAAGTTACAGGTAATGCTGAGAGTGCCTTTATGTCATATTCTGCAGAGGCAGATATAAAAAACCCAAAGTGGTGGCATAGTCCTCAAAGGAAGTGTTTTTGCACGGCATCTTCCTCCATTCTCAGTTTACCCCTATTTTTGTGGCTGTTGGATAAGCTAATAACTTTTCTCATAGATGAAGAAAACAGTATTTTTTTTTTTTTTAAAGTCCTAGTTGAAACAGACCCAAGATAGAACGTGAAACCGTACTGATGCATTTGTCGATCAAGAAGGTAAATGATCTGGGTGTGTTAGTGGGCAGCAGTAATTCTGTCTACACTAGATTATAGTTGAAATGTACTCAAGAATAGTTTAAACTCCATTTACATCTGCATAGTTTCATCTTGTCAGTTTAGTTACTCTTCTCTGAAGCATTTTAAACAAATCTCTTAGTTATTGTTTTTATTTGCCATATACACATAAATTTGCTCCATATTGTAGCCAGCTCTGGGCTTTCTGTGCCTATGAAATACTACCTTTGGAACAAAGTTGTACACAAAATTCCCAATTTCCATCCTTTAGAGGAAAGCAAAACTTATAACAAATCTAGCTCACTAGATACCAAAACCAGCTTGAACAGACCATGATTTTCATCCTGTAGTCAGTTTGAAACAGTATTTTTGTCAAAATTTCCCCTTCATACTTAACTAGTACTAAGTTTTGAACTTAATTAAGAATGGGCATATAGAAATTTGAAAGCATGAAAATAAAATAGTAACGAAAATGTAACCTTTATCTAGCCTCTGTTTAGTTGGTAGGAAAAATGTTGCCTGTAATTTGCTGGTGTTTGTATCAGCTTGTCATGGCTTTAGTGATTATAGAATTTTTTTTTTCCTTTTTTATGCCAAATTTTTTTCAGAGTGTGAGTAAAACCTAGTGTTCTGTCAGCTGAGACTGAATTAGAATGGAGCGTGTCCAGAGGACCACCGAGGGAGAAATGCAGAGTTGGTGCCATCTATATGGTTTTGCATAATCTTCAGTTCCATTACACTGGAGATGACTCTTACCTTTTGCTTTTCTCCATGGTTTGTCCCTTCTACTCCTTCATTTTCATACTGTTCTCTAAATTACAGTGGCACCCCCCCAAAATAGGCAATCACATTCAATACGGGATTTGGTACAGTCCATTCTTTGCTATACTACATTCTAGGGAGGTTAGATAAACACTTCATCTCTTGATAATTCTTTTAATTTTGTTCTATTTAAAATATAATGTACATAATTATTAAAAAGTCTTGTCTGTGAATTGCTAGTCTACATTTGTACTTTTCCGTGTGTCTGGAGTAGAAGATGGTCTATATGAGCAATGCCTAAAGAAATAGCTACACTTTCTGCCTTACCAAGATAACCAGGAAACAGCATAAAATTACAGACAGTAATTTCATTTCAGTTTTGCATTTTTTTAAATAGTATTATAAACTATTATATGTCTGTGCAAATTGTTATTTTCTTCAGTATCTTCAACTCTTAGGGGTTTTACATGCCCCTCTTTTTTTTTTTTTTTTCTTGTTCCAATTTTCTTATTCCTCCACCATTATAAAGCTATTATGAGCCTTTGTGCTGCTGTAATAGTGGTGATGTTTGGAGGTGACTGGGAATAGAGAGGTACTGATGAAAAAAGTGTAAGGAAGTCATGATGAAAGTTTGCAAAGTGGAACAAACGTTGCATGAGTTGAAGAGAGAAGTTCCCAAGTAGTGTGCAGTAGCAGACATTCTGGACATGTTTCTATTGTTAGGTGTATCTCTGTTATTAGAGTGTGACTTGGGTGTGTCAGTGTAACAGGAGAAATCACATGTGACGTGGAATACTTGACTTCAGTAGCAGAGCTGATGCTTGGGAACACAGATCCATACTCTAATTTGATCCATTCATCTTTGCTAGGACGTATATCTCTTGTTGTATGTGTGTGCAGTGCTAACTGGATGCAGCTGCGGACATTACAAACTCATTATATGCCTGTGTCTAATGTTAGTAAGGTCATAATGAAATTAACTTCTTACTACAGTGTTTCATTAACATTAATTCTTATTTTAAATAAACCCAAAATTTATGCAGTGTATGTTTTGTGGAGCAGTTGGTTGGTAAAAGAACTGAAGAGTATGGTGCATATGTATCCCAGTCCTTAAGAACTACTTGGAGGCTAGAGTTGGCCTGTGCTGGCAGCCTCGCCACTTTGCTGTATTAAATTCCTGTTTATGTGCCCTGTTGTATAAGAGTAAATCAGGATTTTGCCTTTTTCTGAAGTTGCTGTATGTGAATGTATTAGTATGCTTAATAGTATCAAATTTGAAAGGTTAATTCTATAAGTCATTGTATGTTGTGTTTTAGTCTTGGCTTATATAGAATAAATTTAATAGATGACATGTATATACAGATTGTTACAGATAATAAAATGGTTTTGTAGGTGAGTCTCAGAAGGTGACTTAATTTGATAGGAAAGACAGTTTGGTGTCTAGAGGTCACCACAGGTTTTCTAGGTCTTCACATGGAAGATACTTGTTAAGTTGCTGTGTGAAATTGTGAACTTCTTATGGTAACAGTGGAGCTCAGTGTGCAGGTGACTTTGGACAGGCTTACCACTGTAATTCTGCTGGATGTTGCCACATGTGCAAAGAGTCAGCAAAAGTGAGTGTGCTAGCTCCTGGATTCCCACAGCTCAGAGCCTGTCATACTAATGCAAATAATTTCCTAGTGTTGACTTTTGTAGCCAAACCAGATAAATATTCTAGATTTCCCTGTTTCTAACCTGGAATTCTCTTCCCAATGCAGTGGCTTCCTAGAGAATTATTTTAACTTTAGTCACATCCATAATGTAGCTTACAGTACAGTCCTGCAAATGGTTATACATGTGCAAGTAAAAGGCGGGCAGGCTGTGGTGTTAAGAGAGACTGGACTGAGACTTTATTAACAAGCAAACTTGTGTGTAGCTACACCCGTTGTCTGATGAATGCTGATTAGGAAGGTAGACCAGGTAGCTACTACTCTTTACATGTTTTATCACAAATTTCTTCCCTGACCTCTAATGGGACAGGATGCTGTTTATGATCTGACACAACAGCTTTTCTTAAGTTTTCTTCATGCAGTTCGTCTTCATTATACAGATAATGGCTTATACACAGACTCCCAGAAAGAATTTAGAGTGGCCACAGTGCTCAGTTAAGGTTTTGGTGTTACAGTGAGATTGAGTCAAGGATAAAAATATACGTGGTAACTAAGCCTCTTCTGCAGAGAAAGCAGCCTCTTAAATATATCCAGAAAGACACACAGCTACTCTGCTGAACCAAAGAAGGGTCTGGGGCTCAGGTTTCTGAAATGACACATAGAAACTGTCTTTTAAAATCCTCTTAATATGTACGTTTGTTAAAATAGTTGTTGTTTCGCAACGTGCTGTGATGCTGTAATTAGTTCTTGGATTAGCTTGAATGAATACTCTGTGTGTGTGGGGAGAGGGTATACATACTTGCAAATGTCCATCCTACAAGGATAACTTAAGAGGGTTCTTTGCATCCATGAAATGGCAAAGACATATTTTAACTACTAGCTCATCAAAATGAAGTACACTGTGTGCTGCTCACCTCTCTCTAATGCCGAATAACGTTATTCCCTAGATGTTTTCTTCTCTATGTGTGGTGGAAAAGGCATAAATTTGAGGTGAGAAGGGGAAAATGGAACAAAAGAATGATTATTTTTTTTTTTTTGGGCTTCTTTAGGTATCTTGGTCTTTCGTGGGTCAAAACCTTTTATATAATTGATTGCTCCTATCACTGTGCATACTGAAAACTTCTGAAAAAGAAAAGCTTTTTCTACTACAATACACTAATTGAGAAATCCTGAGGAAATATAAATGGGTTATTTCAAACTCAGGATTATTTGAAACATGCATTTACATTTTTTTTTTCTCAACCTTTGTCCAACTTCTTCAGGTTTTTCCCAAGTTTCAAGCAAGCTATATCCTTCTGGTGACAGCTTCCTTACCAAGAACAGTTCAAACTTAAACTTTAATAATTCATTATAGCTTGTCTTCAACTTTGAAATGTATAGTAAGATAAACTTTTTAAATACGTTACAGGTTACAAGGGCACAGGAGCAGTGTCAGTAGGCACTGAAGGATGTTGACTTTTGACTGCCATAGCGCTCTCAACATTAAAACAGATTTGATCGTTATGGTTTCCTTCTCTCTATTTAATGGGCTACTGATGGATCTGTGTTTGTTCTTTTCCTCAGATATTAGGATTAAAGAAGAGGAGCCAGATCCAGAAGAGTGGCAGCTCAGTGGTGATTCTACACTGAATACCAATGATCTAACACATTTGAGAGTACAGGTGGTAGATGAGGAAGGGGACCAACCACATCAAGAGGCAAAAAGATTGCGACGGGTAGCTTGCACATGTCCCAACTGCAAAGAAGGTGGTGGAAGGTATGTAATGTTCAGTGTCATGTAATGATGAAAACAAAAACTGAGTGAGGAAAAAAGGAGCCATAGTTAACAGTAATTATCTGCAGTGAAAGAAAACTAGAGGGTTATGTAAAAGAGCTTATACAATAAAGGACTGACACTTTTATTTCTGAGTTTGCAAATGAATGAGCAGATTATTCCATCCTCTCTGAGTTACTCCATTGAGATTAATTAGGAAAAAAATGGAGTTAGATGCCACCTAGTACAAGTGAGGGGGAATAGAACATTGCCCTAAATAATATGAAAATGAAATATTTTGGAATATGCACATCCGTGATTGGCTTCCTATTGCATGTCAAGGACTTGATTAAATCCTGTATTCCCGCATTTCCTCACTGATTGAGCATTTTTTCCACAGTTTGATTGCTTTGAGAGTGTTATAAAAATACAGCTATCCTGGTTTTCTTATTCACTGGTTTCCAAAGAAAAACAAGGTTTGTGTAATAACTAAATACCAAATTTTGCATTGGTTTTCAGTCGGTGGAGTTAGTGGAGGGTCAGCGGCTAACAAAGAGGTACTAAGTTCCAATTCGTATAAAACTTCAGGGCCGCATAGGAAGCCGTATTTTCTTATTCTTTATCTCATGAAAGTATTCTTCAGCTTTTTGTTGGTATTATAAAGCTTTTATTCTGTTCCAAATCCCTTTGTTTTAAACATGTCTATTATGTATACAAGGGAGGAAGTAGGCATAATAGGCGGTGTTTTACAAGTGCAAATATTTAGGAGTGTATATGCTTGATGTAATAGTGTAGGGGCTTCTTTCCAGTACACTAAAATTTGTCATTTTGAGAATAGTTTCTTCTCTAAAATAGAAATCTTTATTTATGTGAGAACTATAGTGCAAATTACTGAGTTCTTTTTGAAGAACCTGTGGATGTTCTATGGCTTTAAGAGTTCTAATAGGACTGAATAGTACTAAATATGTCTTTGTGTCAAAACTCTGTGGGTTTCTGCTGTATATCCTAGATACCCGTTTTGCAAGTATGGAGAGGTAATATCTTTAGGTGGTCATGCAGAGTAAATATTAAGTGTTTGAGACAAAACACTTCTCTAAACATCTACATCACAGATGAAGCTGGTGATAATATCTGCAGTTAAGGTTATATAGTATCTTTGTCTATCAGTTTCCTCTTCCTAAATCCCTATGTATAGTTCACTGAAACCTAGCACAGACATTTCTAAGTTCTTGGTGAACCTCGGCTCTGCTTTGAAGATCTGCCCAAAGGATACCCTGGGTTGAGATTTACTTCAGTCTAGGAGAACTCTGAAAATGTTATTTGAACTCTGGAAATGTTATTTGCGCTGGCCATGCTCTTAGAAAACATAGAGATTTCACATGTTCCATCTTCCTCATGCTCTCTTTCAAACTACAGTGTCTTTAACCTAGAGGTATCTTTACTTTAAAGTCCTCTTCCTCCTAATTGATGTTGTTATAACGCCAAATTTTAAAGTCAAAGCCCAAGAGAGAATCTTTTTGAGATGATAAAGTCTGAAGAAGGGTTTAGTCTGACTGAAATTCAGATGTGGGAATTTGGGGAGGAATTGAGATAAGAGCTGGAACGGAGTTTAGATAGGTGAGAAACTGAAATCCACTGTAAAGGGAGGACTGAACACATCAAGTGTACAAAGTAAGTAGAAAAAGTAGGACAGGAAGTCAGGATGTGAGAAGAATTAAACTACAATAGAAACAGGATAATGAAGGAGACAGTGGTGGGAAACAGAAAGAGTGAAAGTGTCTACAGTTGCTAGAGCAACTTTCCCACCAGAATGTATAATTCCATCAGAGTCTAGCAAAAAAAAGCCCACTTGGAGAAATATTTTCTTTCTCATTCTGATATACGTTGATCGCATTCCATAGCTGCTGCAGTTACTTGTATCTCTAGTGCTGTAGTTCTGAGGTTTTTTGTCTTTCAAATCTGCTGATGACTCGCAGAGTTTTGAATAATAGGACATTTGCTTTTATAAATTTCTTCAGATAGCATTCACAATTCTTAAAATGATGCAAAGGTAGCAAAGTCAAAAACTTGGAAGTTGGCAAATGCCAAAATTAAGGTATTGTGGGCAGTTTTAATTCCGTGTGCATATATATTATAATTTGGTTTCTAATTACATGACCACAGACTGTTTTTTTCAGATGACCTCACTGACATTTAGTGGATGGGTTAGATGATGCACAGGTAGTGAATCAGGGCTGTGTAGCAATTGGCACCTGCTTCACTAATTGCAGAAACTGGAAGACATTTATGAAATGAGATATGGGACTGCAGCAACAGGGCTCTGGCTCTGAAGTTTCTGAGATGTTTGTCTATCCATCCCACCTTTTGCAGAACTGCAGAAGTACCGAGTTCATTTCTGTAAATAAGTGGATTGAGTTGAATTGTGAACATCTGCAGTACTCTTAAGAAAATGTGCTTTTGCTATATTGAACTCGATGCCTCAAACTTGTAGCTGCTTGACAGTCTTGGCCTTAATCTCTTTCTACCTCAGATTTGGATGTACAAAATGATTGTACTAGTTCAAGCTCACTACGTAGGAGTGGTCCAAGATGATAAATTTGTTAGTGTTTGTGAATTGCTTAGGCACTGAGTGTTGTGAGTGCGTGTGATGAGATAAAAAGAACCCAGGGGAACTTGAATAATTCTGTATTTAAGATAGTACTTAAATAATATGTAACTAGTAAGACAAAAAAATCACATTAAATTGGTACAGAAAAGATACATAGCATTTCACTCAGCGAATACTGTCCCTCCTGTGCACTGAATGTGGTAGAAAAAGGTAGCGCATGGCTTTGTGAATGCAGAGACTTCTTCATAACTTCATCTTTTGTGTAATCCTACTTTTGGTATTTCTTGCCTTTTTTTTTATTTTCTGGATGGAAAGGGGAGTTGAGAACAGTTCCTTCTAGTTTTTGATGTTGGCTTTTCTTGGTGTTTTTTTATTTTTTGATACGGAATTAGACTGCATTAAAGTCTTCAAAGAATTTCTATTTGTACCAGTCCTGTGAAGTAGGAAGGCACTGTTATCTTTACCTTACTTGGCGGGGGGAAGATAAGAAAGGAAGAGGATGATGTATTAGATATGTAAATTAAAACATTATAGCCTCAAGCTTATATTGTAAATGGGGGATAAGCAAGAGGAGAGAGATATATGTACCTCAAACAATGACTCTCATCCTAAACATCTGTGTTAAGCTTCTAGTTAGGGTGTCTAAAGTTAGGTGGAAAGTTCACCCTTCCCTCAGTTACATCTAGAGTTACATTGAGATGTTAACTACTACTTGTCTGGATCTATAGAGGAACAGTACTTCTCAATACCATTTCAGGTATGTAACTCTAAAATACACGTTCTTAAAATAACTGATAGGGCTGTGTTTTACTCTTGAAATACTTCATGTTCCTTCTGGAAGTACTGCTGGACTGAAAGTCTAGTTTCTCAGTGCATGAAGCTGTCTCCTGCTGAAACCATTGCATTCTGAATGGTTACTGAGAAACATCGTTTCTGAACTTTATAAAGCTAAAATGTACTATGAAAATACGTAAATATTAATTGATTTGAAGATTCTGGTCAAGGAGTAGGCCTGAGTTGTATCGTTTTACTCAGTGATGATGGTTATTGGCCAGTGAAGCAGGAAAGGCCTCTTAGCATGATATGTTGGGGCATAGTGCCAGACTCACAGCTGCAAAGCATCCAGATAGAATTTGGCTCATATCCAGTCAGTTTAGAGCACACATGAAACAAACATGCAGATGCCTATATGAAGCTATGTAGAATAAATACACTTAGGTACTCATCCACAGTAGTCTTGTGGATTTAAATTCTGTGGATCTTTAACTTTCCCTTTTCTTTGAACTTAGAAGTCCACTAAGGAATTCTGGTCACCACTTAGGTGAGGTGCTTAGAACTACATATGCTACACCATCTAAGCTGACTGTGAGTTGAACCTTGGTTTCCTTCAGTCTAGACTAAAGGTGCAATTAAACAAGTACAAGTGATGGACATAAGAACCATAAAATTATTTTAGGGGAATTTTGATGTGATTTTATGTCATTAGTGTCACACTTATGTACTGTATCATGCAAGGTTACAAAATACTTGTACTGATTATTGTGGAGGGGAAGATTTAATATGTTTGGAGAAGGTGTGAGGATGAAATGCCAAATACAAAAAATTCTATATACAGAAATAGGTTCTCAAATGCAGAAATACATTTTGTTGTAAGGCCGAGCACTCCTTAGGGTCACATGGAGTTGAACAGGCAATTAAAGACACAGAACAGAAGGATCCTCTGGAGAATTCTCTCTGTTACCAAGATTGTATAATGGGGAAAGACCATGGGTGTTCTTTTGCCTTGCACTGCAATTGCTGAATGCCTTGAGCCACCAAACAAGGGGACCTGAACTGAATCATTATGTGAGGGTGAACACAGAGCTTGAGAACTGTGGAAACAGTTGTAATAGGACAAAAGGGAGAATACAACTTCCTTGGAGTCCCAGGAGCTGGGAGTTTTGGGCTTGTAGATGAATGCCACAGGAACTGTTATAGATACAGTGTGTTTTTTGTGGTGGCCTAGCCATCTGCAGAGGCTGAGAAATGAGAAAAGAAAGGAGGCAAGCTAAAGACACTTTTTTGAGTGCCTGAGTTTGTCTGAATGTTCGAAACTTATGAATATTGAGCTTTTGTGTAGGTGGCATATTACAAAGTTAAATGCGTGACATTACAGTTAATTTTGCTTTCTAACCTTGGCTTGAATGGAGGCCATGGAAAAGCATGAATCTGACAGTTTAGATGTAACAAAGGTTAACCAATAATGGGTGTTTCAGCTCAGGTAGGTGATGTAAAAAAGGCAGTGTTTGTGCTGTTCCAAAGAAGTGATCTTCTTTTGGGACATTTAAAAAGGGAAAATTAAGTCCCAAGTATTCTTGCCAAGACTAATAATGATGGAATAGCTTAACAGGTCATATCAGGTCAGATGTCAAAGAACCGTTTGCATGAAATTTACAAACAAGCTAGGTAAAACAGGCCTAGGTGAAATGTCTCTAAGGCTAAGGATTGAGGGGTGGCAATAAAATAAAATAAATAAAAACCCCAAACCAAAACAGACAGATAAGCAGAATCTCTTCTGTCACCATACCCATAGGCTCATATGAGTCTAATGCTACCACAGCAGGGTCGAAAGCCTTCTGGACTTGTTACTTCTACTGCCATTGAACCTGTTCTGAAGTCAAAACCTACACTGTCATGCCAAATAATTACTCTGTAGAAGTAATAGTTTTTTCTTCTAAGACAAAATGGCTAAAGAAGTACTGTGAAGATCACTCTATATTAAGACTTCTTAGAAACATTTTCTAGGACTTAATTGGATTTTACCTTCTTTTCACGACTGTCTGTAATGTTTTCAGTTCGCATGTGCTTAGGTTGGAATTCCCTTTAGATGCTGTGACTTGTTAGAGTGAATTAATTTCTGTGCCTATTCAGAAATGCTTGTTCCGAGCACTAGCTCCTTAAAAGTGTATGTGCATTTTACACTGAACCCTCATTATGTGTAAACCAGAACTGATCTGAATACAGGGATGCGGATCTAGGTCTAATAGTTGCTTGGCAAATCTTTCATCACTGGACGGTTAAGAAGTTGAACATTCAATTTAAGGAAAAAAAAATGCCCTGGGGAGGCAACTGAAAATTGTATAATCAGCCATGGAGAATGGAGTTCCCAAGACTGTGATTTCAGAATCCACTTAAGCTGTTTTAAGTTAACATTGTTGATGAATAAGATAGCCTAATCCTTGGCTGCATTTTCCAATCTCCTCCCTTGTACCAGCATTCACCATTCGTATAGCTGCACTGTCAGACAATTCTATTCCCTGGGGTGCTTCTTTCAGCAGCAGCAAACACTTAAATAGGCTAAAATCCTTCACGATGTCCTGCACTGTCCTGACTGAGCTCTTTCTCTGGGTCTTCAGAGGCTCTTATCTGTGTTTTTATTTAAAAAAATAAAATCCTCAACCAACCAATCAACCAAAACCAACCAACCAAGAAAAACCCCAAAACAAAACAAAAAGGCTTTTGTGTTAGGTGCTTTCCCTGAACCAATCACCTGCCATTTCAGTGAGACAGCACCTGAAAATAAGCATCAAGCTCAGTGGTCTGGATTATATTGTGAGTGACCTGTTCATTTTGATGGAATTTTATTTTTCTGAAATACCAAAGAATTCATTTAAGTTTCAGCAAGATGAGCTGTTTCACTGCCTCTCCTTTAGTGGCAATACTCAGGTTAGTACGCTTGTCCACCAACCCCAAACTGCTTCTCAGGTTTCTCCAAGATGCCAAAAATCCCATCTGTTCTCTTCTCAGTTGCCAAAATCTCCAGTTTCCGTTTTGGCAATTACAGTCATTCGTGTTTTTCTTTGCCAAAACTGTCTTTGGTGTATGGTAAAAACAAACTGGGAGAAATTTAAAACATGGGCACTTCAGCATCAAAGTGGTGCAAACTGCTGTAACGACTGTATTTCCAACTTCATGTATGCTTGCTAAAGATTACACTTCTATCATTTACATTTCATATGATGATAATTTATAGTTTGCTGCAGAATTGGGATGGCATTATAGAATTTAGTTCCAGCTTCTTATGGAGTGTACTGGACTCTGTATTTGAAATAAAAATGGGAAGCTGCTCAGGTTTGTTTGCAGATCTCTTGGGATATATTATCTCACTTACATGTGTGACCATTATTTAGGAAGAATTTATCTATCTATTTATTTATTTATTTATTTATTTGCAGAGGCTCCAATTTGGGAAAAAAGAAGCAACATATTTGTCACATACCAGGGTGTGGTAAAGTATATGGGAAAACCTCACATTTGAGAGCTCATCTCCGCTGGCATTCTGGAGAGCGTCCATTTGTTTGTACTTGGATGTTCTGTGGCAAAAGGTTCACTCGCAGCGATGAGCTCCAGCGGCACCGAAGAACGCACACAGGTTTTCAGTCTTTCTTTCTGGTGCATTTAACTAAAGATGTGTCATTGAGGGGGCCTGGATAAATAACTTTTAAGGGGAGAACAGATCTTTGTATTGGATTGATTTTAATGTGTGACTGTTCTAAAATCAGGTAATATTTAGGGCTGTGCACACACTTTGATGTCATTGGTAGGTCTGAGGAGGAAAATGGTCTACCTTTATTTGATTCGGAACTGACTTTTAAGGTAATATTTAATATAGCTTAATCAGAATACTTTGATTCAGGTTCAGCAGTGCATTTAGGTTTTTTGAACCAGATTGACGTGTTGTACCAGCTTAAAACTTCAATAGTTTCCTCTCTTTTTAAAAAAGAAAAATAAAAAAAAAGTGGACTAGCTGTCTAAGAGATTAGTTATCATTAACAAAATTAAGGAAGAGCATGTGGTGGTGCATCATTCTGCATCTTCTAGTTTCATGGTTAGACCCCCCATTAGGGACTCCAGGTTCACACTTCTTCTTTTGTGTAATACAAAGAAAAGAAATCAGTCTAGATTTACCATCTTTTCAAGGAGCAGTTTGTTGTCTGTGTTGCCTATTTTCCTACAAACTGAACCCATAATTACAGTCTACAGGATGCTTACTTTTTAAAATTGGACAATTTGAAAAACCCAGTGACAACAGATAAATAAGTTAAGTGCTTATCAGCATTTACGTTGCTTAGAAAAATGTCTTTGCAATGTCCATGAAAAATATTTCATATTTTGTACTTATTACATATTTTGTAATGACATGCTTTTGCTAGACATGTTGGATGCTTGAAATCATTGTTCAGGATGTTATGTTCCATCTGTATGGACAGCCCGATGGGTTAAAAAAAAAAAAAAGAGGTGGGTTGAATGATTCAGCTTTGAGGTATGATTAGTGGTTCCTAGTGTACCTGCATATCAGTAAAAAGTAGAGAACTGCAGGGATCTGTCCTTTGACCTGTTTTAACATCTTTATCACTGACCTGGTGAAGGCAACAGAGTGCACTTAGGTTTGCAAATGACACCGAACTGGGGCAACTGGTCCATGCAGTTGAGGGCAAGGCTGCTATTCGGAGGACTGAGGCTGAATGAATGGGCTGAGGAGCCTTATGAAATTCAGCAAGGGTAAACACCAAGTACTGTTCCTGGGAGGGAATTAACTTTTGCAGCAACACAGGCTAAACGCTGAGTTGGGAATCAGGTTTGCTGAAAAGTACCTGGAAGTCTCAATGGACAGCCAAAACATGAGCAGGAGCAAGTAGCAAAGATGGCTGGGGCTTTTATCAACAAAAGCAGGGACACTAGTTCTAGGGAAGTGATTATCTCCTTCTTGTCAGCACTGGTTAGATGACATCTAGAGTATTTCATCTAGTTTTCAGCCCCAACAGAAGAAAGACATTGATCAACTTAGTCAAGGATTGAGTTCACTAAAGGGCAACCAAGATGATTAGGAAGCCGGAGCATTTGCATTACGAGGAGAGGCTGTAGGAACTGGGCTTATTCTGCTGTAAAAAGAGAACAATAAGGGCAGGGGCAAACTTAATAGCAACCTTTTAATACCTGCAAGGCTCCCATTAAGAAGATGTCAGACGTTCCATGGTGGTGCATGGTGAAGGATGAGATGCAACAGATGTAAGTTGAAACGGGAGAGGTTCAAACCAGAGGATAGTCAGGCACTAGAATGGGAGGCTCAGAGAGATTATGTGGTCTCCATCCCTAAAGATTTTCAAGATGAAGCTGGATAAATTCCTGAGCAACTAGGTCTGACCTCATAGCTGACCCCGCTTAGTGAGAGATCAGACTAGAGACCCACAGATGATCCTTCAACCTTGAATTACCAATGTTCAGAGGGCTGGAGCACCTCTCCTGTGAAGACAGCCTGAGAGAGTTGGAGCTGATAGTCTTGGAGAAGACTCCCAGATGTCTTACAGCAGCCTACAAGAAAGATGGAGAGGGACTTTTTACAAGGGCATGTAGTGGTATGATCTGTGATGGTGGTGAAACACTGGAACAGGTTGCCCAAAGAAGTTGTGGATGCCCCATCCTGGAAGTGTTTAACAGGGCTTTGAGCAGCTTGGTGTAGTGGAAGGTGTCCCTCCCTGTGCAGGGGGGTTTGAACTAGGTAATCTTAAAAGTCCCTTCCAACTAGATAGTCTTAAAGGTCCCTTCCAACCCAAACAATTATGTAATCTTGTCCATCAGTCTAAAGTGTGATTCTGCAGGAACTCCTATAGTCTTCCCTGTTTTGTTCTCCTCTTAAAAGTTATTTATTGGTAGTAATTGCAGTGAAACTTGGTAGCCTGAGGGTGTGACATGGCAGTAGTCTTTAGCTTGTCTGAAAGATCTCTCCAAGCTTGGTGAGACAGAAAAATAAATCAATTCTTTTAAAGTATGGGTGTCTAGAAATTTAACATGCAAGTTTGTTATATTGGATTGTTTTTTTCTTCAGTATAAATGTTGTTAGAATTCTGACTCTTAAAAGGTGCAGTAAGTTACCCCACCTTTTGGTGCACATGTGATATTTTTAATGTTCTTGAAAACATATTTTTTCTTATCTTCTGTGACAGGTGAGAAGAAATTTGTCTGTCCAGAATGTTCAAAACGCTTTATGAGAAGTGACCACCTTGCCAAACACATTAAAACACATCAGAATAAAAAAGGTATTCACTCTAGCAGTACAGTGCTGGCATCAGTAGAAGCAACACCTGATGATACTTTGATTACTGCAGGAGGAACAACACTTATCCTTGCAAATATTCAACAAGGTTCTGTTTCAGGAATAGGAACTGTTAATACATCTGGCACCAGCAATCAGGATATTCTTACCAACACTGAAATACCTTTACAGCTTGTCACAGTTTCGGGAAATGAGACAATGGAGTAAATATTACACAAGATACCTATTAATTGTGGTTATTTTTATACAGTAGTGAGAAGAATATTGTTCCTAAGTTCTTAGATATCTTTTTATTGATGTGCAAAAATTTTTTGGATTGACAGTAACTTGGTTATACATGACACTGAAATGCCTTACTTTGTATGATATTCCATAGTATATTAAAATGGTAAAATTGCATGGGTTTTGTAGGTACTTTTGGAATCTAGAAGAGATGAAATTTTACCAAGTTATAATAAAAAAAAAAAAAAAGGAATTTAAGGATGGAAATGGTAGTCTAACCAAATGCATCAATCCTGTGTGGTTTAGTGTAAAAAATGAGAACATGTTGGTATTTATCTATTGTAAGATAAAAGAAGTTGATGGGTGAAAAGAAATCATGTTATGATAAAAGAAATTTTGTAATTTTCTTGATGACTGGAATTTTTATTATGCATAACTGACAAATCAAGTTTCCAAGCAAATGTTACATAGTGTAGGCTTTACTTAGCTCATCAACTTGTCATTTTGAAGCTAATTATTTTAATTAGGTTAACTATGTACAATATTTTAAGCATTACTCTTGTAAGATTTTGAAAACTACATTTTAACATGGAACTCTAGGGATAGTCACCTTTTAAATCCTATTGAAAAGCCATGTTTAAGATTTAATTTGCCAAAATGATGTCTTGTTAATATTCTTTCAATAACCAAGGTGGGCAATATAACCAATGTTTGAAAAGCTTAAAATGTTAAAGAAATAAATATGTATAGGTTGAGGCATTTGGGTGGTAAGGCAAATGTTATAGTGAAGTATATCCCTTCTTTTGAACATTGGAGGACCAAAAATAAGGTGTATTGTGTCTCAGCAGTGATTTTTATCAAATCTTTTTTCCAAAAAACATCTGTCTGCCAGGGCCTTAAAAGCCATTATGTAAATTACCAGTAAAATATAACATATGCAAATACAACAGAAAAATCACTTCCATATTGACAGTACTCCCAAACATATGGATATAGTCATAGTGAACTAGGGGGTTTATGAGGTTTTTATTTGTTTGTTGTTTAGTTTTTGGTTAGTCAATCTGCATTTAAATATCAGCCATCTTTCGTTTTTTGCTTCTTCCCTTAAAAATTGTATGTATCCAGTACATTTAACTGATAAACATATATGTTTTTTATTATGCTGAATTTTCTTTTTATTTTTTAATTACTGTTTATATTTTCAATTATAGAAAAATGTACAAAATGAAGTTATATAGCCAGTCTGTAAGTGCTATACCATTTTCAGAAAATGTACAATGATACTTACTGCAGTTCACCTATTTACAAACATTTGGAATTCTGTTCATTTGTTATTCTTAAAACCACCTCAAATTTAAAGGCTACCTTATTGTACGTTTAAAGTGTATTATAACAGTGTGGTAGTTAATAAAACACTATTTTTTTTTTCTTTTGACTTATGTTTACTGTATTTCTTGTTAACTAATAAGGTGTAATTTCATAATACCTCTTGATAGCCTGAGATGTTTTATTATTTTGCATTAGCTGGTGGGAAGTAGAAATGGTGTTTCCTTTGCTTTTGTGGGTGAGGAAATGGTAATATACCACCTCCTCGCTATCAAAAAAACCACATCTGTATGTGCACAGACACACATTGCTGTATATTACATTGGTATATAAAGTGGTAACTTTTCTGACCTTACGCTGAGCAGTGCCAGGAGTCATGGTCCATATCCTATAGAATATCAAAATAAAGTTGCATTTAAGTCCTCTGTTACTTAAATGCCACAATACAGACAGTCTCGATAGGGAACTGTGGCTGAAAGGGATGTTGTACGTGGAGTAGGAAAGACCAGTGAGAACTGAGATTGAAGAGGGCGATGGTTGTATATTATGCTGTAATGAAAGTGAAAAGCTTTTATTTGTGAAGTCTGAAGTCTTGAAGTATCAAATGGCCAGAGGAAAGACCTGAATAATTTAAGATAAACATGGTAGCGTTCAGCCTAGAAAGGAGAGAACTGGAAAAAAGGGAAGATTTTCTGCATTTGTAGTTTAATGGAAAATGAAAAAAAGTGATGACAATCTTTTGAGACTCAGAGCAACAGGAATTGACAGGTACAGAGAAAAGGGAGTTAATTCACTATCAGCTTAATTTTCTATTCAATAAAATAAGAGAATTAAATTGGTTGGGAAGTCACAAAAGCAGCAGCTTGGGAGGGAAGACAGTTCTACTTAGTCTTGCAACGTTCCATGGATATTGTCAATGTTTTAATATACTCTGAATCCACTTCCTTCACGCAGATGAGTAGGCTTGGTTTCTGAAAGTTTAGTTCACAGAGTGTTAGTATAAATTACTTCAATTGCTAATACTTAGGTTCTGTTCCTCATATCTCTAGCCATTTATAGCTATATTTGTGCTTTATTTTAAGAGGGAGGGAATAGGGCTACTTTCTTAATGAAGCTGCTTTTCAAAAGTTTTATGAAGGACACTTTTCAGTCGTGCTAATCTGTGGATGAAGGTGTTTTGGTGCCAAGGGTTCTGAAGACAAGATTCAAGTTCTGAGTTTCTCAGAACTTTAAGGCTCAGTGCATCAAGTAGTAACTTTAATTAATGTTTAGGTGGCACCTTTTTTCGGTAAGATATTTTGTTGTTAAGAAGCTTCAGAAGGTAGAAGTTTTGGAAGAAAGTAGCTCTGGAAATATGTAGGAAAAAGAATGGCTCATAGCCATAGTGTTTGTGTTGAGAACACTGCTGCATGTGTTTGCGTGTTCTGGGATTGTAAATTTTGAAAGATCTCTGCTTACCTCCAGGGCAAAGGTCACCACCCAAAGTATAAGAACTTTGGTGTATCTGTGTTGTTGCTACTTCATGGCTTTCTTCATTGTCACTCTAGCAACTTGTATGATACCAAGACAAAATTGTGTGTTCTCTAGAAGGCTTTCTGAGTTTATCTGTGGATCAGTTCTTCATGTGTTCCTGATGATGGTTGCTTGGTGTGCTTCTTGCTTCTTATTGGTAGGTTCTATTGCACTTTACATGTTTATCTTTGTGTCAGACTTCCTTGCGTGCATGGTTTCTTGGTACAGTAGTCTTTAGATTCTTGGGTGGTTTGTATCTCTTGCAGTCTGACATAATTGCTAATTAAGAAGACATTAAAAATAGTTCTGCAAGGGAGTGTGAGCTTGAGAGCAGTCCATGTTACCAATTTCAACAGTTTTGAGTACTTACTTTCAGAATTCAAGGCCTTTATGTAACTTGCTATAATCTAAGCATTCTTGGCCTCATTCCTGAATGAACTGATGGTTTGATCCTTGCAAGTTACAAACTACTACTGATTCTTGTAGAAGATGAGGTTTATTTACTAGCCCAAGGGGCACTATGACTAAGGAGAATGATATAATCATTGAAACACTGATGAGTAGCAGAATTTCTGGTTTGAAGATTCAGATTTTCCCCTGGAAGGGACTCCACAGAGCTCTTCTTTCAGCTTGTCTGGACAAGAAATACCAGGTTTTGGTTTGAGGCATTTTGAGATGTTGGAATCTGTAAGATAAGCCTTCCCAATGGCTTCAGGGAAGCTTTGATATGTGCATTTAACTAGTTGTGGGTGCTGGGGAATGAAGCTAATAGTCACCTCTTAATTGGTTCTTAGTTCCTTTAAGTAAAGAAGTAACGAGCAGGTGGCTGTCTTTCCTCCAGCTTTTTACCACCACTATTATGACCAGAAGTGTGGATCATGCACTGTAGAACAGGGCAGAAGCAGCTGATGTGGCTGGCTCAAATCTTATCTAGCAGATGATATTTTCTATTAAAAGACCACCTCCTTTTGATGCTCCAGAATTGTTCATTACTACTTCAATGTATTCTGGTACATCTTTCATATAATCTGTATCTGTAATCTGTAGGACGTCTGCTAGGATCTTAGTCAGATGTGTAGGTGCTTTTAGCAGTATTGCTCTGAATGGGATCAGTAGTTTATCACAAGAACCTGTGATCACTTCCTGGTAGTGAAGCAGTGGTGTGTGGGAGCCTTCACCTCTTCCAGATTCATCTGTCCTTTCCAGTTCCTGAGACCAGCAAGAGACCACAAGCAAAGGAAAAAAAGGGTAAGAGTAAAAAAGCTCTTCAGTGTGACGTTGGGGTTTTGCAGCAGTTGAAAGATTCAAGTTGTCCCCTAGCTTAGAATTGTGCTGCATGCCTTTTTGCAGTGCCTCAGACTCTGTACTTGGAAAATAACTGTGTATAAAATGTGAACATAACTCGATTTTTAGGTTCACCATACAGGATGTATTGTGTTGGATACAAGATTTTCTATGTTTTGTGTATGTGTAGGGGGGTAGTATGTTATTTGAAGATTCTTCACCCAGAAGTCAGAAATGTGCCTGACAGTGTTTCCTCACTTCAGTGGTAAGTCTTCACTCTCTCTAACAGTTATAGTTAGCTTCAAACTTTGTATGGTAAATCCCACAGTTTGATGCTTATTAGGACCTAAAATTGCCCATACAAAGAAGGTTTAAGGTTTGCTTATTTTGAAATGAAGGAACACGTAAAACAATGTCTGCTGCTTTTCTCTGGTAACACAGTAGAGAGAAACCCTGTGCTACTCTTAGTGTCTCTACTAGACAGGAATCACACCCATTTTCCACACCAGGGGGGCATTGGTGGTTTGTGTCAGGTTATTCTGTGCTCTAGTTTCTGAAAGATTGTATCAAAAGGAAATATTTTATAAAAGGGGTTCTACATAGGTTTACATAATGATGAAACAAACGAAAAGGCATTTCTGACTCAAGCCAGAGACTCTCTGGAACTCCTGAACTGACTTTCGCATCTTGAGGCTGGCCAAGCCCCTGTCCACACAAGTTGGTACACATTCTCAAGCCCTATCATTGCTGAGTTGGCAGAAGAATGCTCTGAAAATTATCTGCAAGGAAATAACTTTCCTTCCCCTGCTATGCTTTCTCAAACAGACCAATTGCGCAGAGTTTGAACTCAACATGAGAGGGACACCAGCAGGAAAAGGTTCCAAAGCAAGACTTGTGACTCTTCATTGTTTGTGCACAGCTTTTCAGCTCCCTTTGAAAGCTCAAATCTCATGCTAGTGGCATGCCTAACAGATAGAACAAGATTTACTTCTCTGTATATCTTAAAACACATGCATTTATCACAAAACTACTTGAAGAACAATACCAAGGATTACAGGCTGCTAGATCACTGTAGCAAGTAATTTTCAAGCACTAATGATTAGTTGATTAGTAGTATCATATTCCAGCACACCTTTCTCCAGAAAGGTCTTTCAAATAAGGACTCTGACAGGAAAAGAGCCCTCAGAGAGATCATTGAGCTGGGTTCCAGGCATGGATAAAATATCTCTGAAACGTTATGTTATCCAAAGGAGTCCCTGTCTTTCACATATGTTGGGCCACCCACATTTTTAAGTTCTTCCTTCTGTTTCTTTAGAACTTACTCCCCTATGCAAGATACTCACAGAACTTTATTCGTAATTTATGCACAAAGCCCACAAATGGCTACTTCATCACAGATACTTCCTAACTGTTTTGTTTTTTTTCCCTCCATCAGATTGTGTTTTGATTTGGCAGTCAAACACTTGGGAGAATAACAGTCTACTCCATCATGTTGCAAGCACCATGGCTGCTGTGTTAAGAAATGACACCCTAGTATAGGTTTGCAGGAAAAATCATTTGGATTCTGTGCATCTGCTCACCCTATGGTGGAGACATCATGGTGATGTTTCTGATGAGAATGATCTACGTTTACTGGCTAAATTGGATCCTGCTTTCTATCCTCTCCTAGGCCACTGCATGAGTCATTGTCAGTATGTAGGGAAGGTGGCTGAATGCAACAAAATCCTGTTGCTTCTACTTTCTGTGGATTTTGGAGACTTTTTCTCTGTGTGTGTGCATTCTGCGAGCCTTTCTTTCCCATGGTACTGTAGTCTGGTTCCAGTACTGCAGATGGTACTACTGGAAGTTTTAGTGGTGAAAATGATGGCTCTGGAAAGGGAAGAAGAGATGTCTTGTGTTGTTAGGTTGGCTGCAGCCTGCACTGGGACCTTCTACCAGCCCTGAGCTCCTACTGTTTCAGGTCACACTCTGCCTGTTTTGGAGGTGTTGAGCACAAGCTAATCTGGCACGGCTGTATCCCTTACTGTGTAAGCCTTGGACCCTGGCTGGGACCCCTGCTACAGCAGATACAGGTCTGTGTGGCAGCACCACCATGTTGTCAAGAGCAGAACTGGGGAGTGGGTAAGAGCTGAGGTAAGTGGGCTGGTAACAAGCAGCTTGTTAGTTACAGTGTTAGTTAGCCACTGAACAAGAAGTTAATAAAGTAGTGCTCCTGGGGCACAGCCTATGGGCTGCTAGGAAGACGTGTGAAACGTTAGAACCAAGTGAGGATGGCAGCAAAGAGCTATGAACAGATGTGTTGGACAAGGGATTTGGAGCAGGACCGCAGAAGGCCGTGGAGACGCACAACAGTGAGAGTTTGTATAGTTTATGGGTCCTAATCTCTGAACCCTCCACTGAAACCTTCTGGGGTCCAGGTTCCAGACAAGTGTGAATGCTGTAGACGGATCAGATGAGATGCGATAAAGCGAGGAAAGGGGCCAGAAGGCAAACTTTGAGTGCTACGTAGAGCTTTCCGGCATTTGTGATGTTTCCATAGCAGTCTTTACTGCTTTTTGTCTCTTTACTGCTGTTGTGCACCTCCCTTTCCTGTCATAGTTCTCCTGACAGGTCACCATATGCCATAAACCCAGCAAGAGCACATGCTAGATGAAGGTTTGCCACAGATATGCGTTGTTGTTTGAGGACTAATAAAGCTTGTATCTGGTAATATACACAATTGAAGGTGATTTATGATGGAGAACAGCTATGTGCTGAAGACTGAGCTGTTGCTTGGGTGGTGTCTGGCTGAATCATAGAATCATAGAATAGTTATGGTTGGAAAGGACCTTAAGATTATCTAGTTCCAGCCCCTTGCCATGGGCAGGGACACCTCACACTAAACCATGTCACCCAAGGCTCTGTCCAACCTGGCCTTGAACACCGCCAGGGATGGAGCATTCACAACCTCCCTGGGCAACCCATTCCAGTGCCTCACCACCCTCATGGTAAAGAACTTCCTCCTTATATCCAATCTAAACTTCCCCTGTTTAAGTTTTAACCCGATACCCCTTGTCCTGTCACTACAGTCCCTAATGAAGAGCCCGTCCCCAGCATCCCTATAGCCCCCCTTCAAATACTAGAAGGCTGCTGTGAGGTAATTCTGTTCTTTCATTTTAAATGCAGGGATAGCAGTGTTTAGGAATTGGATTGGAAACTAAATATGAGAGTGGGGCTTGGTCCTGTGGCAAAATCAATGTTTGCCTCTTGTCTTTTATGTCTCTTTTGCATGTTGGCTTTATTTGTTGTCTGAGAAGGCTGTTTCTCAGTTCCCTCCACCACAAAAGCTTTGATTGCCTGCTGTGGCTAGATCTGGTCTCCGCATCTCTCCTGCCATGTAAGGCCATAGACATAGCTGGCCAGTGACAGCAGCATAGGCCTAGACACCACAGGGACGCTTGTGCCAGACAAAAGGACCCACAGACCTCCTCACACTGCCACAGCTGTGCTGCATCCATCTCCACACACGTACACACGCACAGGCAGCACAAATTGAGTAACATTATTTATTTTGGAGACCGGTCCAAAGGGCTGGCCCGGGTCCTGCCTGCAGCAGGGGATCCACGGCCTAGCCGTGGGGCCTCAAGCTCCCCCTGCTCCCCCATCGCCCTCATCAGGCGGCATGTGGGGCTGAGGGTGGGATGCGTCTGGTGGGGGTGCGGGCCAAGGGTGTGAGCATGTGGTGTTGGGTTTTGTTTTTAAGTGACCTTTGGTCAGTGTTGGGCTTTGTTTTTAAGTGGTGTTTCGTCAGAGTGCTGCCATGGCGGTTAAGAGGGTCACTGCAGCTGTGAGGGGGTGTCATGTGCAGGCCAGTGCCTCGTGTTTTTGGCTTAAATGTGTAATTCCATCTAGGGTTATTTGTGGCAAAGCTGCTGTCTGAGATAATGGGATTTATTCATATTTTTTCCATGTGTGTCTGTAGCTGTTTTTACTAAATGTAATTTGCCCTAAATATATAATTGTTTGACAGCTTGAAATGCTTCCAAAGCAGCCATTCAAGTCTCTCCTGTAAATAGCACACCTTTTAAAATTATATCAATACTTAATGCATTTTGTGACTCAGAGGAAGGAATAGCAATGGGAGATTTCAAATGTGGGAGATTTGAGGGACCTGGCATATTTTACAGTTTTCCCTCTCGGTATGTGTATGATGTCAAATAGGAATACAGAGCAATTGTGGATGAGGTCCGACATCAGGAGCAGAGTGAGGGAGGTGAACCGCCACTTCCAGCATTAAAGCTCCTACCGCATTCATTTTCAGCCTCACTTAACACATGCCTCTTCTGCAGCTCTCCAAAGAAGCCCCTTTGCTCCTCCTGCCTCTTATGAGCAAGAGCAACAGATGTTTCCTTGTCTATTTGTGGGAGGCAGAAAGCTCTGGGGTAGAAATATTCATAACTTTTTTTTTTTGTCCTGCTTATGGGAGGAGCAGTATGAAGAAAATGAGGACCCTGCTCTTGAATGTTGAACACATAAAAGGGGCAAAAGAGTTAATTGTGGCCTGATGTCACTTAGGGATCTTTACATCTGCCAATGATAAGTAAGCTAAAAGAGCTATTTGTGGATGTCTCTTGTCCAGTCATCATATAGGGTATCACAGTCCATATAATTTCATGCAATAAAGCCTATACAATTAGAGACCCCCCCTTTATAAAAAATACAATTAAGTGTGCAAATTCATAAATAATTTATTGCTTACAAACAAGTTTTATGCTTTTGTTATGGTAAGGCTTACATCTACTTTTATGACATGTGTGGGTGATCACCACAGTAAAGTTGAGTTCAGTGTAATGCAACAAAAAATCAGATGAAACACTTATTGAGTAAAAGTATTTTGAATGAATTTCTCCCAGTGTTCATGACTTTTTTTAATACTTTAAAATCAGGCTAGTTTTGAAATTCATCTCCAGATACTGTGAGAAAATTGCAGATTTTGGGACCAGAGCGTGTGAACAGCTGTAAAAGATTACAACAGAATCGTTTAAAAAAAATGGATAAAGTTATGTAAGTTAAAAAACCCAAACCAACAACACCAAAACCACCACACATTTGACATGTCGAATAGAAACAGTTTGCAACCTGAATGTTAAAAGACTGGTGTGTGCACGTAAAATGTGATTTGTTTTTCAAATGCACTGTTCAGTACATCTTAGGGATTCTTGCAATTTCAAATGACATTTCTCTTTGAGCATATTTTAACCTGCGCTTTATCTAAGGAAATGCTTGAAGTAGCAATAACTGGAAAAGACCACAGAGGCCAAAAGTTTTCTGCTTTTTTCTTGTTTAGTTTCTCTGTCTGGCAACAGTTTGTGATCTGTCAGTTTAGTGTGTGCAGAAGATCTGTGCATAGCAGACAAGTGAAATGTTGTGGTCCTGCAATCCCAAGACTTTCCAAACAGGCTGAGATACAGGTACAGCATTTGATGCTATCGGGTAATGTGTGGCTTCACTGTTTATAAAAGAGATCTTGTATCCTTCATTATATATCCTTTGTATATGCAACCATTTGAAGGCAATGAAATATTATTGCTTGTTATCTTAGATTCTTTTTTCTTGGAGCATGAAAATTTTGCATGTTTTGGGGAAGACAAAGGTAGTAAAAGGGTCCAAGGCTATTTACAAGCAAGCATCTGAGTTAGGAGAACATGCTTTCCTGCTTCTCTTTAGCCAGGTAAACATAAGTACTTGCGTGAAACTGTTTATTTACTTCTGTGCTCGTCTCATTCTTTTCATTTCAAGACAGACTACAGAAAACATTTCTAACAGCAGTCTTGAACATCTATCCAGTTATTTGGTTTTATCTCAAAGATTGTGATGGAATCATGTCCTCCTTGATGTTCAGTGGATGGAGAATTTAATTCAAGGTATTAATTTGAGATGACTGCTTTAATGGGAAGCATCTGCTTAATTCGGGTCAGAAGCAGAGGGCTTGTGTCTTTCCTCTCTCTGTCTTAATGTTTGATTTCTCTATCCCCTCCTTATTATTTCTCTCCCATTGCCTTTATCTCTCCAGAGTCTTTCCTCTGCCCTCTCTCCCTGATACAGAAAGTACTTAGTATACATTTTTAGCTTTTCTGTGCAATTTTTAGTTCTTAGACATAAAAAATACTGTACAGTAAATTACTGACTTTTACTAGACTCCTCTTGTTACAATTTCTCTGTCAGTATTCAGAACTTCACCAAATTCTGGAATAGTTGTCTTTTCCGTTTTTAAAGGCTCTTGAACACAATGAAAATGATGCAGACATGAGAGCGTATTTGAGAATATCATGGTTAAAAATTTGTAGTTTACATTACTGAAAACCCAAGTATCTTTAGTGAGAGATCAGAATCCATCTCAGGCTAAACTTGACTCTCTGAGTATTTAGCCATATGTAAAGAGAGATGGCTTTGGCTGTCACAAACTTTATGGTTGGAAATTTGTTAAATAAAGCAAGCTGCGTAGAGGAACTGAGGAGTACTGGCTGCAAAGACAGCCCGAGAAAGCAAATTGTGAGCTGCGAGCTTAGAAATCTGCTACTTAAGTTGCAGAATGGGACTATTTCTGAAACTGTGAAAGCCAAATTAGAGGTACAGCAAGCAAATAATAGATCTAGTACTGCTCATGGAAATAATATGCTGCTGAAATAGAGACTTCCATATCCATACAGAAGAGAACGAAAAGTGAGGAAAACACACAATGATAGCAAACCTCTTAATTCAGTTTAAAGGAAATTGTGTAAGAAACCTAGTCATCCCTGTTAAAAAGAAGGGAAAAAAGCTCCAAGAATTTTATGTGATTATTAAGAAAGAGAAAGCAAGCTGAAAAGAAAGAGCTTTTCTGTGTATTATTTTTTAATTCTTTATGTATGAGGGGGTTTTTGGTTTTCCATATTTTTCATACTGCCTCTGTCTTAGATTCAATTATGTTCTGACTTCCTTACAGTTGGTTTGGCCTTGCTGGAAAGAGGTTAAATAGCATGATCAACTCACACATCTATTATGGAGATTCAGTTAGACTGGAGTAGAGACAGATAGCAAAATTTTCCTGACTAAACCTTTTTATAGGATGTATCATAATAGACTGAAATAAAAGGTGGAGCTACCTGAAAAACAGCATTTCTTCTGAGAACACTGGTGGGGGAGAAAACTTACAAAGTATAATGACAGAAGAAAAACGTAGCAGCTTTGTCTGTGGCAGGGAAAATGGAGAAAAGACCTGATAGAAACAAATTGCTGGATGAAATTAAAAAAAAAAAAAGATGATTTGGCAAAGCAGCAGAGGAACACAGATTCTGAAAGAACCCTCAAGCAGCTTACTATCCTTAGAGGCCAATTAAACCTGAATCAGTCAGGAAAGACAGAAAGAGCCCTCCTCAGGCTTAATGAAAATTTATATCAAGCAAAATAAAGCCCTGAGATTATTGGCATATAAGGCGTAGAATGTGAAGAGAAACAAGCTAGCTTGGCTATTAATGATACCAGGGTCGTATTTACATTTTAAACAAAATATATTTGTAAAGTCTTTGAAGGTTTTCTGTGTCCATCTGTATATTAACAAAAAATCGGCTCCAGCTGACAAAATAATGTATGTAATGAAGCAAATATGCCCCCAGGTTCCAGCTGCCCAAATCACCATTTGAAGCCATCTGAGTAAGAAAAATATTAGCAAATATCTTCAGAAAATGCCAGCTAGCCCAGACAGCAGGACTTTTAAATGCTTTTAAACACCTTACTTGGCAACTTGTAATAGCAATTTGTGCCTTTACATACTGGTCAGTTTCTGCTTTTAGAAGTTGATACATTGCTTTGCAAGAGCTTGCTAAAGCATCTCTGTTAAACTTCATTGTTGTACGGTATATTAGAAGGATGTAATCATCACTATATATCAACCTTGCTTATAGTAAGGGCACCATTTACTAAAAATGGTGAAGAAAACAGGTGAAGTTAGGCCTCTTGCCCTGTGTCCCCATACCTTGGTCTTCCTGCAGTCATTTTAAGAGCTTGGCAATTGAAGGCTATTTTGCTAAGATACCAATTTCCATTAAAAAAAAGTTTCAGTAAAAAATTCATGTTTTCAGTTTCCCTATAAATCTTCCTAAGGAGTCAAATAGAAAAATAAATCAGAGAAATGGGTAACTCTGGGTTAAAATCAGTACTTCTCCTCAAATTCCCACTTTTTTGACATAAGGTTTTAGCATCTTCAAACGAAGCACGTACCAAAACCCATGTGACTGCTATTTTAACTGTCTTGAAAGTCAGTTTTTGTTTAGGTTGATAGACACTACTGTCTTCCTTCTTTCAAAAGATACTCATAGTGAAAACTTTCAAATGGACTCTTGAGTTTTGAGAGCTTAAGAAGCAGGACCTAAAGCTCCCAAATCACAAAAAGTGAAAGGAACCAAGGAATAATTTATATTTAATCAGGAAATAAATATCCAAAATAGATTCCATATCTCACTGATTGTCTTCCTTAGGGGCAGGGAAAAGCCTCTGGATATGAGCTCTGCAGAGAAGATGAGTCCTCATCCACAGAATTGTTTATATGGTTTGCATAGGATTTCCCATATTTGCTCATTGTTTCTTTCAGAATTCAATTGCAAAATTTTGAGACATCTCTGAAACAATTCCTGCATGCTTTATGGTAATCCATTTTATCCCTGTTTTTCTATATCTGTTAAAGTACTTCCTATGGATATTCAATGCTCTAATTACTTTCCATGCTGTACAGTTCCTGATGCCTTTAGAAGTAATATATAATTTAAAAAGTATTTTTAAAGATTGAGGATGTGCAAGTCAATGTTACCAGTCATGGATATTTTATTTACAGCCCTAAGTGCTTCTGTTTGTAGGAATTTGACAGAATACAATAGTTCTGCAATAAGGTATATCAGCTAATGACTTTGTAATATGAACTGTGTATGTCCTGCCACAAAACAGACAGAACAGGCAGAACATAAATTAATTCTTCATATGTGAACAGCTGGAATGTGAGAGGGTATATTTATACATATAAATGTATGTTACCATGTTATCTTGGTCTCTGTGCACTACCTCTTATTCCTGAGAGGCTTCTTTCAGAAGTGTATGTATTCTCTCCCCACCATCTCCCAGATTCACATTTTAGAACCCCAGTTATTTCCCTGTGTTTGACTTATTGACAGATTCTTCATGTTCCTTTCAACTGAAACAGTTATGATGGCTGGCCACACACAGTGCCTGAAGATGTGAAAATGTATTTTGAAAAGCAGCAAAGTAAGGCAATCTTCTTGAAGAATTAATGGCACCAAGAACTTACTTACCCTTCCCCTAGTAGGTGGGAACCACAGATGGAGCTGAAGAATAACTACTCATTCTGTGTGCTGTATCTGATTATCAGTATAAACCATAGTGTTTGGGAACAGAAGTGGATGACAAGAAGACACATATAAAATTCTTGTCATACTTTTTTTGGTTAGTTTAGTGAAAGCAAAATAAGACTTTTTTTTTTTCTAATTTTTTTATTTTCATAAAGAAACTGTAGGGTTTTTTCTTTGACTTTTTTGTCATGATGTCCAGTAGCACATGGCAACAGCGCTAAGGCTATATCTGCTTTAATATCATATTATAAATATACCAAAGCAGCAATTTTCCTATAGAACTAGAACAAGGAAGTATATATTCATACATATATGAAAAGTATATATAGAGTATATATATAAGCTTGGGTGTCAAGGACTAATTTTGTTTCCCAAAATATTAATTGGAAAGGGCAGTGCTAAAGACCTGTTTATAATTTATTTTTATGTTCCCATTAGAATACCAAATTGTTGCAAAATATTCAGATTCAGAACAGGGCTAAGTTTTTTTTTTTTGTCTTATTCACCCCTACAGAATTGCTTGAATTCAAAGCAAGAAGTTCCCAATTTGGGTCTCATTTGCTTGTTTGTTTTACTTTGTAATATAAATGGCTCCCCTTTGTCTTAGGCCTCATCACAGAGTTGAATAAAGAGCGAGACTTGAAGTTGCTTAGGAAAAGGGAAGATGCAAAAGAAGACAGTAAATACTTAGTAAGAGGAGGCAAGGGTTAAGGCCTGGGACCACAGAACAGCTGGAATATGTTAGTTTTACAGGAAGGCAGCCCAGAGAGACAGTGTGAATTGCCAGCAGGTGGCTGGGAATCGCTGGATAACTTGGAAGTGGTGGGACTCTGCTTCTTACTGTGATGACTCGACTAATTTCACCCAAAGCCTGTTTTTCTATATAACAGCAGACCTTTGTCAAAGCCCATTGAAGTAAATTTAGCATTTTCTTTAAACATAATAGGTTCTGGATCTGGCCCCTGATTGTTTTGACACTTTTTGTTTGCTGTATCCTTTAAAGATTTACGTTATTCCTTCTCTGAAGAGGGAAAAAGGACTGGTTGACTGCAAGACAGGCTTCAAAGTGTGAGACACTGATGTGTCCCTTGGAGAAACTGCCTTAGAGTCAAGCAGACACTGTTTTGTTAAGAGAAGATGCAAGCAGACAAGTGTGGGAAGAAAGGTCTGCTGGGGTTTCTCTCCCTTCTGCGGTAAGGAAAGCTATGTTGACAGAGACAGCTGCTCTCACCACAGTGACACTTTGCTGTAATTTGCAATACTGGTCTGTGTTCTGCAGAATTCTTAATCATAAAGTGGGCTTTGCTCTGGGTGGCACTATACAAACACAAGAGGCTGTCCCTGGCCCAAAGACCTTGCAGTGTAGGTGTAAAACGAGATGACAGCAAGTGGACACGGAGACAGGCAAACAGAAGGACCCAATGACAGTGCAATTCTGGTAGCATAGCATGGCAGTTTTCTCAACATTTATTTAATTGACACTGTGCTAAAAGAGAGTTTGAAGAAAATGATTTGAAGATAGAATCCTGCACACGTATTTCTGGAAAGCTC
Source organism: Pezoporus occidentalis (assembly GCF_034315485.1). NCBI lineage: Eukaryota > Metazoa > Chordata > Aves > Psittaciformes > Psittacidae > Pezoporus > Pezoporus occidentalis. The sequence goes on from NW_026916242.1 coordinate 48,445, forward strand.
CTCCCAGGTGTAGGATAAAGTGCATGTGTTCTCATTTGACAATCTAACAAAGTGGCATTTGGCAGGATTGGAAGAAACAATACTGGACTAGCCAAGATGGGAGATGATGGGAACTTTGAGAAGACTTTTATCTATATGGACGAGTGGGAAAAATATCTCAAGCACTAACCAGCAAGGCTCTGTAGACCTATAGAGAAGTCTAAGTTGAAGATGATGTCTGGATTATGTGTTTGAGCAATGGGCAGGATGGAAGTATTACTGTGCCTATGACAGAAGATGTGCAAGGTTAACTCTGAGAGAGAAGGATGGGGAGAGTGACAGCTCTATTTCAGCCACAGTGATCATCCGCTAGTAATTCAGAGGGAGCTTTCAGAGAGTAGATGAAAACGTATTTTCAGAAAGATGCAGGTGCTGGGAAACTGAGGTAATTTGTGTTGTGAGTGTCCACTAGAGGAGTTTCTATTTGAAGTCAAAGGAGGTAATGTTTGGAGTTTTCAGGGGGAATACTAACCAAGGACGGAGGCCCAAAGAAGCTGCACCATAGGTGTAAGGTTAGAGATTTCGAGCATGAATGGGGGAGTACAAAGAAACAAAATGCCTGATAGAGGACTGGCAAGATGGAGGGCAGTCACAGGGATTTCTCCATACAGACCCTACAAAAGCAAACAGATATTAGAAGTAAAAGAAAATGTTAAACCTCAAGTCAAGAAAGAATAGGGCATCAAAAAAAGTCTTGCTGACAGTTGAGGCCAACTGAGTCAGGGGCTGCTGTACCTCAGAAAAATTTCAGGCAGAAGAAATGAAAACAACTTTAGAGAGTACATGGCAGCATCATATGAAGGTGAACATACTGAGGGTTGGTGGTGATTAGGAAATGTTCAACAGAGATTATAGGAGTTTTTTTTTAAAGATGGGAGGAATTCAAAGGAACAAGCTGCAGCCAGAAATCCAATTCCCTCATAACTGGACACTGGTCACTAATGTAGTCTTCTGTATTTCTTTACATGGCTATATCTTGTAGTTATATTTTGCTATGTCTTTGCAGATTTTCCAGAGTAGTATGTAAAATGTTCAGATTTGTGCTGAGACTCAGCATTTATGAATCTTCCTGTTTTGCTAATAATAAACCTGTTTTTTTCCAGCTTTATATTCTTCTAAGTGAACAAAACGCATGACATCTAAGAATTGATTAAAGAATTTAATGGAAAATATGGTTAAGATTTGATACTTATTTTCATTACAGCTAGCCAAAATTTTTGTCCCAAGATACACTCCATTGAAACTATGGCACTGTACTCCAATGAAACTATAGTAATCTAGTAGATGCATTGGCTATCTGATGTTTTAAGAAAAGATTCAGTATAGGCTGCTTTCTAAGAAAAAAGAAACAGTGGCCTATTACAAAATAATTTTGGCAAATGCAAAATGAGAACTTGCTTGGCATTTCTGATCAGGCAAAATACTGCTTTAAACTCATGTATAGATAATGCACTGGCAGTCTGTAGAGGAGCTTTCATGACAGTAAGATAATAAACACTGACATGGATAAATTGTCATGAGTTGAACAAAAAAAAAACCTGTCAAATTATCATTTTGATGAGGATGGTACATTTGGTAATAATGAAAACAAATGTGCTGGTGGCTCCTTGCAGCAGTAATTTTGTTGTCCAAGATGACAGAGTTAGTTCTGAGAAACTTTTTAATTGTTTTATCCACATAATGGCATACTGATCACTTTTATGTCACTGGGCAAGGAAATAATCTTAACAACAAAAGCTAGATTTCGTACCAGAGGTACCACTTTTATCTTTAATTCTTTATTTGTGGCAGCACAAATGAAAATAATTGTATAGCATGATGGCTGTCACAGTGGGTTCCATATTGCCCATGTGTTTGAGCTGGATAGGAGCCAATACAAAAAGTATGTACACATACATGACTTGGGTTTAATATAAAAATGTTTGCAGGAGACCTGATAATGTGGCTGTCTAAATTATTTCCTGAATGGTTCAGAGAGTCTGTAAAAGAAAACTGATTTCACTGTAGTTCGCCAGGATTCCCCCAATGTCTGAGCAGATGCTTCTTGCATTATTAGCTGCCACTTATCTCCCTGAGCACTATGGGTGGAGTTGCAGGAGTCAAGAGTTTCACTCCCAAGTTCATTGATCTCCCAGAGACACTCAGGTGGGAGTCAAATTGACTGGATTATAGAGCCACATCAACAGTTTTTTGGTTGTTGGCAACAGAAACAGATCTGCTTGAATCATTGTTTAATAGCTTGATTAGATCTGGTTAAATCTTTAGGGTTTCACTGGGTATCTATAAACTCAGTGCACGCAACATGAAAACAGACAGTATCTGCTCGTTTATCTCAGATTTTGGTGAGCAGCACTACGTCAGATAAACAGCAGTGGTCTGAAGTGAATAGCCTGCTGATCACACACCTGAACTGTATCTGTTTCGTTTTTATCATAGTTAAAAAGCTATAAGTTACAGATGGTCATACAGATCATGAAAATAGTAATCAGATTGCCCTAATTTCAAAATTTATCTTTAAAATCAAGGAAGCTAAGAGGCAAAGTTTTCTTGATACAGTGTATAGTCATTTAGAAAACACAAGAAAATATTTTCTGTTATATATGAACTATATATTATACAAAACATATACATTTTGACACCTTGGTTTGAGAAATATTTCACATCTTTTTCTCAAAACCACAGGTGATTATATTTATTTGGTTTAATCTAGAAAAACATGTTTTGTTTATGCCATACCTTTCTTTGTTTTTAGTAATATCAGAAGCCAAAGAGACCGACCAATTTCTTTGTCCTTTAAAATATTACACTGCTACTGAAACTTTCCAAACGCTGAACATTTCACATCCCCTTTTCTCTGCCATCTGTCTGACTTGGCCTCTTTCCAAATAATACTGCTTTCCCAATGGATATGGTTGCCCTGAGTTTTCAGTCAGGGTAAGCAAAACTGACATTATGATCAGTTACTTCTTTGAGAGTGCATCCATATATTGAATGGCCATGTACACTTACAGTTTGTAGATTCCAGAATGCACACCAAAAAACCTCTGTTTGCCAGAAACTGTGATTTGTGCTCCGCTTTGTTTAGAACCTGGTGTTCACAGTTGAAAATATTTGTGTTTTCTGTCATTATGTTCTGTGTTAGTTTGTTTATTTTGACAATTACGTTGTTACAGTATCTGTATAGTCTCCAAGAAGGGATGCTTTGAAATCTGGTTGGCTGGTTAAAAAAAAAAAAGTAAAGTTCCAGATTCTACATAGCATTGCAGAAATATTAATTCAGCCTTTTGGAAAGTTGTCTGATCTTAGAAGTTCAACATGAAATATCTTGGGAAAGATGGCGTATTTTAGAAGCTGAGCACTTAGCAGTGTGCCATTTAATGGACTGTCAAGTGGGGTGCAAAATCACTAATCTCTTCTTGACCAATATCTTAAGAATTTTAGATTTACTTAAATTATCCATTGTAATCATATATTGCTTGGTATTGCATCATATCTAAAGACATCAACAGAGAAATTACATTCCATAGATGTAAAAAAGTGCAATGCATCATTAAAAATAAGTATGAAAAAGCATTGCATTTTTATGTGCACAAGTGCATTAACTGTTGAAAAGGTGTAGAGGTCTCATTTCCCCTTCTTCCTTTATGCTAGAATCACTTTCATGCTAGTAATTAAATAGTGCGTTTTATAGTGAGCAATTGTAATAAAAACCCATCAGACACTGACAACTTCCTTTAAGAGGAGCATATTACATTATACTCTGAACTATGTAGATCATCTCTGAACACTGATAGAATTTCTTGTCAAGCAATTAACTCTGTGTATTCCAGAATCTCTCACATGCAAACTTTCTCCCCACCCCCCTCTTTTTTCTTCTTTGCTATTGTATGCACCGTCACATTTAAAGGAGAACACTATTTTTTTTTTGAGAGAGAGAGATGAATATTTTAGCTTATCTGTAGTTCTGGTTTCAAGAAATGATTTTCATTCATTCAACTGAAAGAGTGAATCTGGATCTATCACTGTGTCAGAGTCACTTCCAAACTAGAAGATTGAAACGACTGTCTTCTCAGGCAGCCAGCTCTGAATCCTGCGCATGCTGGGACAAGACTTTGGGAGTTCAGTCAACAGTTTGAGGATACCCGTGGAGGCTACCTCAGAGGTGTCAGCTGCTATTTAGGTCTTCCCTAGGCCATTAACGTGAAGACTTGAATTTTATTTCCACAAAGGCCCCCTTCCAGTGCCCTGGCATTGTTGCATTTGCTTAGCCTGTTCTGAAACAGAATTGTGGGAGCAGTGCATGTAAACCTGTGTTCATCTTTTGACCTGTGCTGATACACTGAAAGAATGGTTGAGAAGTGGCAAAAGGAGAGGCAGGAGTGGCTGAACTCAAGGCAGCTGAGGCCAAAATTTCACTCCAAAGGCAGATAGGATCAATAAAACTCGTATGTTAAATAGCTTCCTACTGAGTCCCTACCTTGATAATTTAAAGATGTCTCCCAGGAGAAATAGAAAATATCACTCATTTTCTGCCTTTCAGTTGGAATTCCAGAAGGTACATTTCCTACAGCAATGTAAGTTTCTATAAAAAGAAAGTTCTTCCTCCTGTTTTGGTGGTGAATGTGTTCAATACAAAAAGCAATTTACAGTTTATTATTTTTTCCAATGTTACTGTGAGTTATTGATACACTATCAGAAAGATTTTATTTTTTCCCTCCTTAGTGATTGGCATTTAATGTAACCTACTGGTATTGTATCTGGATTAAATTTTATTCAATTATGATATTGGTTTACTACATTTTCTCTACTAAACAGGCACTCAGCAGCTAACTCATAGTGCAGGGTGTAACTTTAAAACCATATGATATTTATTACTCTGGAAAGCTATTTGGAAAAAAAGTAACCCTAGACTTTAACTTGCATGAAAATGAACATATTCTCATGTAAATTCCGCATGAGGAAGTTGGCAGAATTAACAAGTATGAAAACAGGGAGTCTGCTTACTTCACCAAAGTTTGCCCAAAGGCTGGGAAGCAGCTGAATTACTGGGTAATATTAATAAATTGTTTTTACTGTGAAACAGATGTATGATGCCAGAGCTTTTCCTGTGGGAAAAAAAAACCAAACAAAAAACAAATGAACAAAAACTTAGCATGTTATATATGTTAGATATAAATAGTGTGATCAGTTCCAATCTTCAGCTAGGAACTTTGCCATCAATTCCTGTGGGATGAGAATCGGGCCTTGTATTTAATAAGAAATTCATTGTTATTTAATTACATGAGTGTGGTCAGAAAACATAATGCAGAAATAGAATAGGATTGTGATATTAAGTATATGGTTTTGTTGTAATCAGTGTTTTTTGGATTCGTACTGTTGACCCTAAGTCTTGTTTTTGTAGATGTATCACGTGGCTGCTAAAAATAGGTTTATGCATGGAATTTATTTAAAAATTTTTTGGTCTTTTTTTTGGGGAGGTTTGAATAGAATTATTTGGAGAGGGGGAAGTCTGGTTCACAGTACTTGTAACAAATGCAAAATGTTTACCAATGCTAGCTGCTTCTGTAGACTTTTAGTTTCCAAATTAATTTGAGATGTGATTAGTCTGCAGCATTGGACTAATCTCATTGTTCTGGTGTTTCTGGCAGTGCCTAGACCATCACTGTGCCAAATCCCAAGGGGAAGTGGTGGCTGGAGGACGATTACTGCCAGTGATTGCAGTACTCTAGCTCTGCAAACCTGGGTGAATATGCTTGCTCCATTAAGAGTCTTTGTGCGAGGAACTACTTTTTGCAGCAGGGTGTTCTAGTAGAAGATATGCCGCATGGCAGCTATAATAATGACCTCAAAACTGTAGTCTGAATGGTCTTGTTTCCCTGTTCTTTTTCTTCCCTTGCTAGCATCAATGGTGTTGAAGGTTTGTAGAAGCATGGCTGGAGCATGAACTACAGTGTCTCTGCCTCCCGTGTTGTTGCCCTCCATGACAGAGCTCAAAACCAGTTGGTAGTCTGAGGTACCTCAACAAAGCTGGCATACATCCTAAAATCTGACCATACAACTGAGCCCATGCCAAATGCTGTGCCGTTCGCATGTGAATGGCCCCATCAAAGTCAGCAAGACCACTCACAGGGGCTAAAGCTCAGCATTTTTAGTATACGTCTTCTCCGTTTGAAAATGTCTATGCTGATTTGACTTTTGAAACACAGTGAAAGAGAAATCCCTCCTACACCCCAAGCCACCCACAAAAATATTCTGAATAGCAAGGGCAGCAGAACATGTCACTCATGCTAACCTTGCACTACACAGACATCTGTGAAAATTTCATGCTTCTGTGAGCAGATTCTCCAAAGGGATGAATTTGGCTGTAAGTCATTCAGGGAATACTTCCATTTTCCCTTCCTTTGCCTTTTTGTTGTATGTTTTTAATTGTCCTAGGTATTAAAAAAAAAAAAAAAAAAGAAAAAAGCACAAATTAAATAAAATGTACAAACAACAGGAGGGGGCAGGCTTAAACTGATGAAAAGCAAGAAAATCAGACTAGCTGTAAACCTGAAAATGCTGTTCTCAACTCCTAGAGTGTGCAGGAAATGCAGCACATATGGCACATTGAATCACCTGGAGCTGGGCCTCTTTTTTGCACCTTGCCATAGGAGAGCAGGAACAAAGCAGAGATGTGGATTTTAACCCTCAGTTGTCTGGTGTCTGATAAGGATTAGCTTTAGCCTATTCTTATACTTGGGCTCCAGATCACGAATATGAGATGTTAAAAATAGAATCATTACTAAGTGATCTCTTCTGTACTTAAACCTGGATAGCAGTGCAATTTTGTTGATCAAAAACTTTTGGTATCCTTCTGTCTAGTGTTTAGAAATACATATGAATGTAGTTGAAACTTTTCTTATAAAAAAGTTGAATTTTATTATAATGACACTTCATTTATGATGCTCTTTGCAAAAGCTGTTTCTGATATTATGCTTTTAAGTGAGCCTCATTGTGCCTTACAATCATTAATGAATCAGACTTTAGATAAAGACAGTGTAGGTATGGCAGCATATCATTATACAGGCGAGTAGAATGAAGTATGAGGATGTAAATATTTACTACATCTTCACCATGTTGAGGAAAAGATAGCTCTGAGGGTAGGATGATGGGTTTTACTGTTCTTAGTGTATGCATCATAGAAGGATCTTTGAAAAATTCAAACCATTCCTAACTTTTTGCTCAATGCTGGCAAAATTTTTTGTCAGGAAAAAATTAAAGCAAACTTTAATAAAGTCAGAACATCTGATGTTGAGCATTTGACCAAAGTTTTGGGGATTTTTTTCCTCCTAAAGCTGAATTGTTCTGTCCTGGGGATTTTTGGTTTGGGTGGGTTTGTTTGTTTGTGTGTGGGTTTTATGACATCTTTCATTTATTTGTAAAAAGAAGAAGGACAGAAATCTTCAGAATGAGGAACTTTCAGGTTGATGTCAATCCATGTTGTGGTTTTTATTTTTTTTTAATTTGACATCTTCCTCAAAGGTCCAAATGCTGCTGCTTCTGCCCCTCTTCCTAATCTAGAAATCTGATTTATTCAGATCACTCTACCACAGATCTCCTTGATGCCACTAAGTATCTGCCTTGACTGTCATAGTAATGCACATGTATCTCTTATGATTTTTTTTCTGTCAAGACATATATTTTTATGTATTTCATACACCTCTAACGTGTATTATTATACATCAAGATATGCAAAGCAAAACAATTTTTACTCATTTATTTTACAGGGATATCATTACTATCACAGGCTGATATTGCACAGCTATATGTATGATTAAGAGAAATCTTAAAGTATAGAAGTGAAAGACTTCAAACTTATGGGAATAATTTTATGTATTTTTAGAACCTGAAATGTGCTTATGCAGAGATTTTCAAAATAGACCTTAGAAGAAGGAGTCAAAAAAATTCCATCAAAGTGTATGCATTCAGAAGTTTTAAGACTGTTTTTTATACTTAAAAGATGACAATCCCTTAAAGCTTTAGAAAAGGGGGGGAGTTGTTAAAGAGCAGGATTTTGATTCTGCACTGGTATTTTCTCAGTTTAATGGAATTTTTGAAATGTTGCAGTATATTGGATTAGTGTAATCACTTTAATATTAAAGCTGTGTGCAAAATTAAATACAATTTGTTGTCTTGTACTTTAAGAAGCAGTGGCTTAGGAACATAGCACAGCCTATGCTGCTTGAATAGTCAGAAAAACAATGTGTATGTTCAGTTGAGATAAGGAAAGCCAGGATGTTTTGACTGTAATTGGCAGTTACTGGGGAGAAGGACTCTACTTTTGAAAATGGTTTGTTTGCAGCAATTGAAATGTGATTAATCACAACTGTCCCAGAATCATATTGTAGCTACAGTCTGGTTGGTTTTGTTTTTTGTTTGTTTGTTTTTAAAATAGGTTTAGTACAGTGAAATTGATTTCAAAGTTATCAGGACAGAACATCATTAACTGTAAGCAGATGAATCAAACTGTCTCTGCCAGTGTAGACTGATTTTAACAGACACAAGTTCTACTGAGCTCTGGACAGAAGGTAACTTCAGTCTAAAAGCAACCTCCTCAGCTGTTTTAGTGCTTCGTTTTTCCTGAGCTAATATACACTGTGACAATACAGGGTTTTTAGACCGAAGCTGAATTGCACTTGACTGCCCTGAAACAGAGAGCAGGAGAACTTGAATCTGGAAATCAAACACAGTTGGATTTTCAGAGAAGGTGTTTCAGTGAAGACTTCAGTTCTTGAGTCTGACCCTAACTGCTGTGGTCTCACTTTTGTGTCTGCACTGAGCTTATGAACTGGTGTCACATAATCCTTCTCTTCAGCAGGGTAAAACTACACTATCACGTTTGCATTCTATAGCACCCACCTTCTTTGCTTTTTGTATTTATTACAACTAAATTTAAATTTTGTAAATGTGTTGGAGGCTGCCTGAATTAGGAAAATGAATTTTGAGTTTTGGTAGCTCAATGGAACAAAAGTGATTGAAGGACAACTGATTTCTTGAAGTTTCTCGCCTGAAATTCCAGGGAAAGAGGGGGGGAAAGGTTCTCAGAGAGGGCACTCTCTAAAGAGGTCAAGCATGGGATAAATAATGTGACTTCGATTCCTAACCAAGTACTCTTGAGTTTTTATATGAGAGAAGGTACAAGGAGTAGGCTGCCAACACTAATGTATTTTACAAATGGCACCAAAGTAATAATTTGGTAGCTGTCCAAACTCTTTACTAAGTGGGCAGGTTGATTTGGGTTGTCTCAATCAGAATTTTCTAGAAAACACACCTATTTCTTGGGTGAAAAAAGTGAAGATGTCTTCTAGTGTTAGGGGCACATGAATGAAGCCACTGACAGTGACTGAAGTCACTTTTGGTCACCAAAATTAAATATTTTATTGGTGAAAGAGGATAGAAGAAGCTTTGATGTCTCTGCTGTTCCCTGAAGCTTTTCACACAAGCTACCGACGTTCTCAGTTGGAGAAAATAGTGATTGGGAGTCAAAAAGGAAAGGTGTTCAGTGAAGATATTCAGTGCATGAGGGAAGAGTTTCATGAGCATTGGAAGGCAAGCACAGAAAAATAAACACAGCCCACTGGATTACAACGTGTTAGTAAATACAAATGCTGCAACGTTTCCATAGAGCTCTTTCTGTAGAGCTTACAATGTAATATATCATATTTTATTGTTATCATCACATTTTACTAAGTTATATGCCTCTTTTCTTTTTTAGCTTGCTTTACTTACAAAAGTTGTTTGAAGTTGGTGATCAATAACACTGAGGGACATCAGAGTTTCAAAAAACGTAGAAAAGAGGTGTTACTGTTTAGGTAAAACTGTCATTATCAAGGTGTGTTGCAATTTGGTGGTTTTGGCTTCTAATGCTCATTCAGAGCACCATCTTGTGACCTAGATCTCCTGTAATGCATTAAAGTTGTTGTAAATCATACTTGTACTTTGCAACAGTGCTGGGAATTGAGACACCTCTAACTCCCGTGAACTTTCAAAGCTCCCGCTGAATTTAGCAGGAGGGAGCAGAGAGCTCAGTTACTAGCTTTTGTCAAGTGCACTGAGGTACTGATTAAATGGTCTGCAAAAGTCTGAATTGCTTTTGCTCATTACGCAAGGAATGATCCCTGAGCAGAGGAGAAGGAACGTAAATGAAGTATTACATAACATCAAGATGCTGAAACTTTGGCAGCACATTTTAAGTACAAAAATGGCCCTTTGCTAGGGCATTAACACACAAACATTTTTTTCCTTTCAGCTCATCTTTTTTTAACTTTCTGTTGTTTCTTTTTACCAGTGCAAAGTTGTCAAAATGTAAATACCACTCTATTTACAAGATACACTAATGTCATTAGTAAAAGACATTGTTAACATGAAAGGACTACCATGGGTGAGAATTTCTGAACTGTTCTACCTTATTTCTTTTCTGACTATTCACTGGAATGGGCTGCCAGATAAGTTCCACTCATTCACTTTCACAGAGAGCAACTTAGTTCTTTTGCAGAGAAGCTGAGAGGAGAGAGACTTATTTTGCTATCGGCTGTCATTATCTTTGAAATATTGCATTGTGTCTTGTTTGAGAGTTCTGTAAAATAGAGAAAAAAAATCTTAAACCCAAATTGTTCCTCAAGGAGAACACTAGCGTGGTTTTCTAACATTGTCCTCCTACCTGGCAAATTTCTTTTGACTATCTCTGAGTAAGATGATACACAAGGACAAAGGAGGTGACGGTGAAAGATGTATAACCCAAATAAGGACAGCCCACATACTTCCACCTATACCAGCCTATGCCATACGTTAATAACTTGGGCTTATCTTGTAAATAAAAAGATCCAGATTTTTCTGTTCTCACATATTTAACTTGCAGGACTGGGAGGCTGACTGGGAGGCCAGTCAAGCTAAAACACATATGTGCATGCTGTTTTTATGTATGATGGGAAGTACAGTGATCAGTTTTGCTTCTTCTGAAAGATGAAAAGAAATCTTTTTGTTTATATTTTAATTTAATAACAAAATCTGCATTTGCTTTTGTCAGTATGATTAGTTGATACATGACACTTCAGTCTCTCCTCTACCATCACTGTGTCTTTTTATTCTAGTGAGCTCTTTCACTTATTTTAGCAAAGCTACTTTCAATGCTTGATCATATGTGAATTAACACAAGAGCCTACGTCCTATTTTGACTCCTTTTATTCTACAGTTTTTTGTCTATGCAACTTGTAATAATTCTATGAAGCTGTCACAATCTGTTCTATCAAAATTACTTACAGTTCCTGTTGTTCAAGGATCATTAAAATGATAGATTGCTATGGTCCCTCTTGGTAATGTGTGCTTGGGGAGTCCTTCATTTACACAATAGACTTATTCAATTTTTGGTGAAATGTGATTATTACTCTTGCACAGAAGACATGCTCACTCTAAATATGGATTTATTTTTTAAACAAATTATATAAAAATACTTATGCTTATGAAAGTGATGACATGGATTAGGGTGTCAATCCACAAAGCTTATTTTTTAACCCTACAAACTAATTGCATTTACCTTGTCATTTGAAGGACTGATGATTTTACATAGCACTGGTTGGTTAGTAAGGACTGGCAAGAAGTCCAGCTGCTACAAAGGCAGATTGAAAATGACTGGTGGCTCAGGGTGACTGGAAATCACAGGAAACTGACTGGGAAGTAAGCTTTGTGTCCACACAAGTGAACTCCTCTCTTCACCAGCTCAGGTGTGCTCATTACATTCCTGGCTATGCAGCAGCAGAAGTGTGTTAGAATGGTCCAGTACTGGTTGTGGAGCTGTGTATGAGAAGATTTTAAGCATGCAGATGTTTGCAAGTACCATGACCTTGGAAAACTATGCTAAATCCAACTGTTTTTTATCCGTAGCATTTTTATTCACCCTTTCTAAGGAGAATAGTGATATGACTTTTGAAACTTTTTCTTACTCAGATGCTCTTCTGATGTTGTTATCTTGGTTATAATGACATTTCTCAGTAAGTCATCTGTGCTGTAACTGAGCAGTGGTGGGATGAAAATCTATAAAACTGAGGCAGAAGAATACAGAAGAAAATTCTAGGTGTCATCCTGCCAACATTTTGTTTCTGTCTCATTTCCTTTAATGGGATTGTCATGACAGTATGCTATTACCTGCTTAAGTCACAGTTCATAAGGTTGCACCCTATGCTTGAGTCAGGAACCCCATAGACTTTATGAGCATGTGGAAAAACATTAACTGAAGGATGCAGGGAGGGCTTGGAAGCTGCTTTTCTCATAAGCCCAACAACTGGTATCAGGGCTGCTAACTGCACCTTGTGTGCTGTTATTTAGGGTCTTGCATTCTCAGTTGCACTTTTAGCTTCAGCTGGGCATGTGAAACCATACACCTTAGAGACAGAAAATAAGTAAATGGATTCTATCATTCAATTTCAGTTACATACTTACATGAATAATCTTTATTTACACATTCTTAATTTGAATGGGATTACTTGCATTACTGTTAATTTGAGTAGTAGGTACAGGATTAGTTCCTGTGTTTGTCAGTGGTGCAAAAGGCAACAAAATATACAATAATTTGGTTACATTTTAAATTATAATCTGAAATTAAAGAGCTTTATTTTGGAGCTGTTGCTCTGAATAGCAAGTATTGATACTCATATTTGAATTCTGAGGTAGAACTTTCTGTACATTTGTAATGCAGGGAATTCTCTCATTACGTGAGATTCACTTGGCAGATGAGTGGTCACCACTTAAGAATAAGATTAAATCCTGCATTTCAAGGGTCAAAAGGACTGGAATCTGCGTCTAAGGTAAAACATTTAATCTATTTCACATCTCAAAATTCTATAGACTGAAATTACTATGTTGAGAAGCATTTTGATAAATATTTGAATACGTGCTGTGATTAGTCTGTATAGAGCTACACTTTGAACTAGTGTAATTTATGTTGGTAGGACCACTTGATGAGGCAGGCCCTGATCCTGAAAAGTGCTGCAGGCAGACCTTCAATGAAAACTTTGCTGCCTTATGCAATTTTCAGGACTCTCGAGCTGAAATTTGACATAGTGTGAATAAGGGTGGCAGAATGAAACAAATCATATTGCTGCTATGCCAACCTGTTTTCCACACCTGCAGGTTTGGGCAGGGAGTGTTTCTTTTGTTTCTTTTTTTTTTTTTTTTACTTGTATAGCTTGTTTTTCTAAATTTATTTCTATTTGGTTCACATGCAGCTTTTATCCTTCATGTAATTAAAATGTTGAGAAATGAATGATTTTGGCAAATATTCATTTTTCCAATGCCCACAGCTTTCGTTGCTGGATAAATGCTATCAATTTTATATGAAGCTTTCTTTCACATGGAGTAAATGTCTCCTCCATAAAGAAAATATGAAAAATATGGACAAATAAGCTGTATCTCCTCAACTAAAATCAATGCTGATAACTGAAAAATCTATTTACAACACAAACTTGCATAATTTGAAGACAGGATGCGTATCGTATCAGTCATTGTGTTTCCAAATCACTTTATATGCAGGACATGTGGTGACCCTGACTCCAACCATACCTTATTTGACTAAGAAGCAATGGCAGACAGTGAATATAAACCTGTTGTTTGCTCATGGTAAGCGATACTGTATTACCTCTCTGAAACAGGGAATGCAAAAAGTTTTGTGCATGAAAGTACCCTGGGCTTTTTGGAACCCGAATCTCTTTTCCATGGCCAGCTTTCTTACTGGTCTGATAAGGTAACTCAGGGCTTTGCCAATACCTCAGTCTTCATAGGAAGTATTCAGGACCACAGTAGCAGCTGGCTTCCAGTGTATTATGATATAAAATCCTTCCATTATTTTTTTTCCCTTTAAATTACATAAAGGATAATTACAGTCTGGCCTGAAATAACAACTTCACATTCTCATTTAGAGTAGGTATTTCTAAATGTTCAGTTCAGTTTCATATTTTGTAAACTGCTGGATTGAATTTAAAAGTAAATATGACAAGTAGCTAAAACCTGCTGTCTTCAATTGCACTAGAAATTGTAGCTATGTGAGAATTTGCTTGATGTCTGGAATGAAAAATGGCTGCAAAAATACCCAGGTTTGGAGAAACTGCTTTTGGAGATACATGAAGAATTTGGAAGAAAAGGAGATTTTTTTTTTAGATGACTGAAGTGCGACAATAGATTCTAGTCTTGCTGTAAAGCACACAAGATTAAGATACAGATGAAGGGGTTATGACCATAAAAGCTCACCTGTTCTTCTTTGTTATATTACATGGTCTATAAGAATACATTAATTTTTCAGACAAAGCTTCCTTGTCTTTTAGCTGTAGACACCCTGGCTACTAGTTAAGAAACAGAAACACTGTGGAAGAATAAGGAAATTATATGTGACCAATGACAGAAATAGTTTGACATTCTAGTAAAAATAGGATTTTCTGTTGGATGAACAATAGGCAGTCTGGTGGAGTTAGATAATTGTCTTAGCATCATTAATAGCTCAAGTTAGAAGAGAGGATTTAGGAAATTGAAACTGATATGTCCAAATACTGAAATAAAGACCAAGATCTGCATATTTTTGATGCAGGCTCATTCATTATTCAAGATGTGTGCTCATCTGCAATAGACAAGAGAAGACCACCATAGACTGCAGTGATAAAAGCAAGGACAAAATTTGGCTGTGACTCAAGGGAAAATGACTAATCTTCCTTACCTCTTCTGAATCTGGACATGCAGAGCTCAATTACTCCAAGTTGCATGAAAATGTCTTCTTTGGTCCCTTAGCTATTAAAAGTGATGATATGAGATTACAAAACCAGAAAAAGCTTTTAGAAGATTGTTCCTTAAAATAAGTGACTGTAAGTGACTGTAAACTCCCATTGAAAAAAGGTAGAAAAAATAAATTATACCCACCAGTCTCTGTATTTTCAGAGTTGCCAGAGAGTTTGCCACAAAACTCACATTAAAGTCAATGGGAGTTAATAAAATCAGTGGGAATTGCATACCTTGTGGTCATGTAAACTCTAAAAATTTTTAAGAAAATAACAATTGAAATAGTGGGGGAAAATATAAAGTATCAGAGTAGATAATTTATGAGCAAAAGAGCAAAATATCTAACAAAATGAAAAGCATGATGGAAAAGAGAAGATGGATGGAAAAGAGATGGTTGAATACATTGAGTTAGGTAAGACTCTAAGGAAGAATTCACACGGTTTCAGAAAACACAATTTCTTGAATAGCTGAAGGAAAATGGAAAGACAGCCATCAGGTGTAATTGCTGTGAGGAACAGCTTCCTGCTGAGACAGAAGAGGTTTAGTGTCAGTGCTATAAAAATGCATCCCAACAAGTACGACAAACAAACATAAAAGTAGATGCATCATAAAATCAAGAGGTAGTAGAAGGAGTTTGTATAAGCACACAAATATCCCACATGTAACGGAGAAGAGACAGGACAAAGGAAGAACTGGGGAGAGTGGGGTGAACATCATATTGTGGTTGGGGCAGAAAGCAGAGGATTGATAGGATATAGCTGATTGAACAACCTGGGAAGCACACACCCTTTCTGTTGAAGAAGTGTGATTCTGATGAATGTAATTGGTGTAGGGAGAAGCTAACTCTTTACAGGATGGACTTTTTTTTATCCAACAGATATGCTCAGCAAAGTAACTCACTAGTCCCATAAAAGTATTATAATAAAACATAGGACTTTCTCTAAGTGTTGTAGACTTAAGTTCTGTTTAATTCACTTCTGAAATACAAGATTTCAAACCTATGGTAGGAAGTTTCACAGGAAAGAGGGGGCCTAATATTGCCACCAACATTCCTTTTAGTTTTACAGGACACAGGTGCTTATGATCCTTATAAAAGTCTCACCCAAACAAAAATAGATAAAAGCTGTCTCTTCAAAAGCTGCTATTTAGAAATGGTCTTCCAAACAAGCAAGCAGATAAATAAAATGTTGTTGATAAAAATGTCTTCGCAAACATTAAAGAGACAAGTTTTTGCAATGGATATGAAGAATGATAAAGTTAATTGTCACCAATTGAAGCTCTCTAACTGTTCATATCTGGGCAACTGTTGAAGTGAATAGAAGCATGTTATTTTATGCCTCTGGGCAGACTGGGCTGTAATCTCAGACTCTGGAGGAAAACCAAAGTTAATTGAAGAAAAAGTACTTATTCCTAAGAGCTACACAGTGTAATGTATTGTCAAATGAAGGCATTAATTGTTAAAGCTTTTCAAGTCTAGGGAAAACGTCCTCTTTCAAGGAGATTCAGAAAAAATGAAGTCAATGTAGTTGTTAAAGAATGGAGCAAACTTAGATGCACCATGAAATGTTCCAATTTTTATGAATGCTATATTATCGGAACCGCGAAGAAACATAAAGAACAGAGACATGAAGTTCTAACAAACAGTAAACAGACAGTGTGCAAGTAATTTGAACTGTGCATTGCTTATAGGTAACATACATATTCACTGTGTCGTTTCACTTAAAAATTCAACTGCTAAATTAAGTTGGCCTTATGCTGTAAATAGCATATTTATGAGCAGTGTTTCACAGGTTGTCAAAATTGGCGATTTAATACGTAGGCTATCTTTACAGCTGTGTAGCAATTCAGAAGCACAATTTGGTGTCATTGAGAGACTGCCTAAGCTCTATAAACTAATGAACTTTGTAGTGTATGAAAGTAAAAGATATTGCTCTGAATAGAAAGCAAAAGAAGCTACAGAAAAACCCAGAACAGCAGGAGAATGCAGGTAAAGGTTTTGAATAAATGCCAGAAACCAGAAGGCGCAACAGAGATAAATAAAATACACAGTAAAGATGCAATATAATAAAATACTGTAATTTGGGCTGTCAGCATGAATGTAGTGAGTTCAGAATAGAACAAGTGAGTTAGTTTTTATGGGATATTTAACCACAAACTGCCAGAAACTGTGGCTGCTGCTGGTAATACATATTCAAATACAGCAAACATATTATTGGGGAAAATGATACGAAATCACACTATAAACTTTTTGATTGTATTTCTGGAATTTGTCCACAAGGCATCTGCAGTTTGTTTTTTGCAGAACTGACATCTGAAGAAATGGTAGCTTCAGTACCATTTCCCACAGTATCATGGGAATAATTATAATTACATTTACACAGTAAGAAGACCTATTTAAGACTGTGAGTATTCCCATGAACAAACTGGATTGTCATAGACTCAACCAGAAGTTGCACAACAGTTAAGAATTTATATGATTGCCTCCTATAGCATTTTTTCCAAATGATGTTAACTGAAGAGTGAAAGCAGATCAGAGGAAAAAGAATTTTTGTTGCCTCAGTCATCAGGATCTCTGGTATTATTTGGATATGTAAGCAAAATATGAACGATGGTTGTTCCATGCTTTTGGACAGCTGTTTTCTGGTTTTTGTGCCAGAACGGTTTCCTTGAAGCTTTGTGCCACCGGTATTTTCACTGGTAATTTCAGAGCTACTGAGGATAATGTCTAAAAAAACATAAATTCCTGGTCAATGCTGCTTGTGAGGGAACAGTACTGTCTCATGATGCTGCTTCAAAGGGTTTCCTTAAGTTTATAGGTAACTATTCCAGTGTCCTATGTTTTGGAATGGGTCCCCAGTGGGTCTCCGAGTACTTCATGATTTCTTAAAAGGTGGTTTTTGGGCATGTTTTCTAGTCTGATTTCCAGTGATACAAGATTTGAGTTTTTCGTTATGCTTTTCCAGGCACCATTAACTGTCTCTCAGAACCAGTCCTAAAACTGAGTAAGAACAAAGTTTATTCTAATAACTAATTGTAGAAATAATTGATATATCACTTTCATATCGAGATATATATAAAAAAAGTTGTATTTTCTTCTGCTTTCCTTTTTTGCATTCATACAAAAGATAGCTAGATTATTTTTGTTTTCCTATATCTGATTTTTAATAGCTTTATTAAATGCATTCCCATCATTCCTCAATGCCATTACATTTCACACAAAATGTTAATCTTGCATATGAAGAAGCGATAAACGTAACTGTAAAATAGGAATATAGATACAGTTCTTAATGCAATTTCTAGTTTATTTTTCAAGCCAAAAAGAAAAGAAACAAACAAACCAAAACAAACTTCTGGGGAAAATTCAGGGTTTAGAGTAAGATGTTTTAGAATAAAATTGCAGTTCTTTACTGTTCAATGAATTTTCTGTAAATTTTCAGGTCATTAGTAAGCTACTGGAAAGGCTTACCACCAAAGTTGCAGCTTTTATCCCAATTTTGCTGTTCTGTCAATGTCTGATGAGGAAATTACCTGGTACAAAAATGATCTTTGAAAATCAGAAACAGTAACTAGGGAATATCTCCCCTCTTTTATTATTTTTATTTAAATTATTATTTATTTTAATTATTAATATAATTTATTTTATTATTCATTAATTCCATTAATCTAGTTTGTCTTATTAATTAATGGAATTATAATTTTTCCCCCAGAGAGATATATTTTATTTGGATTGGTGTTTGACATAAATTCTAAGTAATTACCTTATATTCCAATTATATTTTTTAATATTCTTTACAGTTGTATATACAGTCTCAGATACTTGGTAATTTTCTTTGCATGTTTTCTGGATTATACCTACTGGTTTTGACTCTTGCCATTAGACATATGCTATATTTTCATTGAAGTTTAGTTCCCAGAACTTCTTTCCCTTCCAAAGGCTATGCAGTGCTTTTACTAGTACTGCTGTCTTGCAAGTACCTGTTTGTATATCTATTATACACTTTATTTTCAAGCCAGCAATTACTAAGGCATAAGAGATGAAATTTGTATGGCTAATAAGTCTGTTTCTAAAGTAATCAGAATGTAAGGAAACATACTTCTGCATACACTTAAATTAACCAAATTACTCTGGAGAAAGCTGAACAAAATTCAAAATAAACCTGTAGTAGATTTTTGCTGATCTTCTCAAAATGTTGCCACAGCTTTTGGAATATTGCTTATTTTCCTGCATTATCAGGTTTGACACTTCTGGCTTCTAAACGACATCAGAATCAGAATTCTTGAAATGTCGTAAGACAGGCAGTTTCTCATAGTTTTTCTAGCTTGATTACAAGCAGATTTTGTGGGAATTTAACGACTTAGTTCATTTTGAGGAGAATTACTGCACCATTCAGAGGATTTGTGGTATTTTGCCAATCCTTCTGGCCAAAATGTAGGCTTTGGAAGTTAAATATTTTTAAACTCTCTCTTTACTAATCAAGTTTGTAATAATACTTATTGCCTGTGTGGAAATGAGGTACTTCTATTTGAGAGTATGGCAGATCATTTCTTCCTGCATTAGGATTTGAAAAAGCAGATACTATAAAAAGGAACTTTGCAGCGTAGCAATAGTAGCAGGAAACAGAGATTTGAAAAGGCAGATACCCTTGTGAACAAACACAGGTTCTGGAGGCTGCTGAAGTGTTCATGAGAAATTTAAAAATGCTTGAAATCTGAACACTTTCTCATTTTATTTCATTGAAATTCAAATTATGTTAACTTCTACTTTAAAATGAACATGCAGATGTTCAGAATTCTTTTTAATTTTTTTTTTATTCCACAACCAAATTACCTTCTGATGAAATTCAGTGAAAGCAAAGCTCTTAAAGGAAAAAATGGAATTAGGCAAAATTTGGCTGTATCCAGTTCTTTGGAATCCCAGTGCAAAATTGGTTGACTGATTGATGGCTTGGCTTCACGAATGAAGATTTGGGAAAGGCTTTACCCACGCTTACTACAAGCACGATGACCAAGGGCATGTGGGATAGGCAAATCTGGTTGGAAAAAAGGCTGCTTAGGCAAACAGGAAGTGTCCAACCAGGACTGGCGTCTCCTGGGCAATCATGAGCAGCCCATGCCCTGGTCCACCCACATGCAAGGTTGGATCTGCAGCTTCCCATGCACCTTGTTACCTGCCGTTTTGACCCTTGCCTGTCCGTACAGACAAGTGAGAGTAAGCCCTTCCAGCCTGTGCAGTGGATTTTTTAGGTGAGGCGCAGCATGTACAGAACTGGCCTCACCCTTTACACCTAAGGTTTAATTGCCATGGCCAGCAGAAATTGCATAGATGTGCAAGAAAGCCGGTGCAGCCCATGATATTTTGGTTCTATTGCTTGTCTGTAAAACTGAGATCTGCATGTTGTTATATGAGCATGTGCACTTTGACATGAGTGACAAAGATGGAAACATGCTCATAAGGTTCTTATAGGATGCTTTTTTATTTTTATAAACTATTCCATGTGCAATCATGTACAATTTTAAGTATTCTCCTCATTGAATTTCTTTTTCCTGATTTCTTTGATTTCTGCAGGGATCATGGGAAAGAGAGGGAAATTTCTACACAAAATGTGAAGAAATTTGTTCTCTGTAACGAAAATCTAAAGAAAGAGCAATTGTTTTTCTTGACAGTTGCAGCAGAAATCAGATTTCATAATGCTCTTAAAATAAGGGTCAAGATCTGCATGGTGACAAACCACATGAAAGCTGGTAGAAATGTCTTGTGACTATACAGCAGTGTGCTTCTCTGTGTTTGCAGCCCACTTGTTTTAGTGTCATCCGTATGTTTATTGCTGAAGGAACACCCTGCAGTTCTCCAGGCTTTGGAAATGCATTTTCCTTTCTGTGGTCTGTCAAAACCACACTGGGATTCCTAAACAGTAACTGGACTTGCCTGTGGCCGGCAGAAGGACACTTCCTTTTTAGATCAGAGGATGTTTCACAGAGTACGAAATTAAAGCATCTCTGTGGATCACCCAAAGCTCCTCTGTCACTCAATGCAACTTGTCACAGGGAGTCCTTGGGTATTTTGCCCAGAGACAGAGTGTTTTGGATCCGAAAATGCTATCTCTTTTGTCATTGTGAGAGGGTTGGTGTTTTATGTGCAGCTTATACAATGGTAAAACTGGCAGTCTATCACCATAAATGTTTCTGTTTAAGTTAAGGAATGGCTGAGATGCATTTCATAAAAACGTGCCAGCGATTGCAGGCAGTTTAAAATGGTCTTAGGAGTCAGAAGAGGCTTCTCAGGCTCAGAACACATTTTAAGCACATCAATCATCTGTAAGTATTGCTGTAAACCATTGTACAATGGTGCTTAAAACCCTCCAGGCACTTTCTGAAGTTATAGCTGCACTGTGTACTTAGAAATGACATTGAGGTGAAATCTTCTCTGTAGAATTTTGCGGCTAGAGGAAACAAATCTTATTTTGCAAAACTGTGAGAGAGCATTGAGAATGGATGGATTGTTATAATGAAAAAATGTACTTCTGTTAGACACAGGATCTACACTTTCTCTGTACCTCAGACCGCAATTTAATCATTCTCTGGAATTTGGACAGTATGCTGTAATTGTAATCAGAAAGTAACACTAGAAAATTTCACTACATAATGTTATTTCTTTTAATTGGTTTAGTGATTATCTTGTTTTATGGTAAAAATTCTCTTTTGTTCTAGAAATACGCACAAGTTATGGATGACATTTCAACAATTTTTACTTCAGGGTATAAAAAAGTGTGAGTGTGTTTCTACTACAACACCTGTTCCCTGAGAGGTATTAGTGGTTTAAAATAAAAGAAATGCTATTTATATTTAATTAAAAAGAAGGTACAGGGAATCTAAATGAAGTAACTAGAACTGTAGGATATGGATGTCAAAGACTTGTAGCTTTTGCTTTCAGGAGGCTGATACAAATTCTGCTTCAGTAGATTATGTACTCATGATGTGGTAACTTCAGAAAGCTTTTTAGTTAGTGTCTGATAGTCTTTTTCTGAACAACAAAATATTTTGTGATTCTGTAGGTTTCTGCTGTTTGCCAAGAGGAATATCTGGAGATTTTGCAACATCCTTGGAAACGAAGTACTTGAAGTGCTTTCATAATGCAAGAGAGGCATGCTTTACAAGATAAATAAAGAAGACTCTCTTTTTGACATGTTTGTGAATACAAAGACATACTAGAAAACTGAGATAACCATAATAATCTCTTCAAATCCTCAACTACACTAAACCAAAACCAAAATCTGTTCAACTATTTTTCCCAATTATCTTGTCTGCTGGATGTTTGTTACTCTGTAGTTAGTTGTACATTGTAGCCTTATGGAGTACATATATGTTTTTCCTTGAGCACAAAAGGATGACTCCTAATACATTAATTTGTAAATGCATGGACAGAACTAATTCCTCCCCTCAGGAAACTTATGAATTCATGCATAAGTGGTTTGTGGGACCAGTAATAGATGATGAAACTTCTCTTATTAGGCTGAATGGAATGTTTGTCAGGGACTGGAATAAAATCTTTTGGTGATTTAACCCAGTTCCCAGAGATAAATATTGACAAAACTACTGTCATTACTGTAGTGAGTACTGACTGGAAGTGTTGCAGCCTCACCTGCAAGAAAAAAATCACCTAATGGGGCTTCTTCCAAACAAACTTACATAGTAGATTTTTACATAAAAGTTAATATGTACCTTTTTCATCAAAGTTGTGATGTCGGATTGATTTTAGTCTGGTTCAGGCAGAACCTGATTAAAAAAAAATTTTCCAATATCCTTTAAAAGAATAAGAGTTTTTCTTACTCTTCATATGCTGTCAATTTAACTGTAATTACAAAGCTGTGCCACAGGTTGTGGAAGACTATGCTGCAAAAAGTAGAATACATGAGAGTTTTGATGCCCTCATCTGTTGCCAGAGTGTAGATCTCTAGGGCTTTAATGAGGGGAGAGGGAAATGTGGATGCCAGACTGAGTAAATTCAAGCATACGAAATCGGATGTTGTGTAGTCATACCCTTTTTTTGTCAAGTTAAAAAAAAAAAAAAAAAGGCAGAAATTCTTTATTCTGTCCTTTGATGACAAGAAAAAGAAACTGCTCAAGCTATGCAGTATGATTCATGGAACAGTAGAAAAGATCCATCTTATAGTCTGCATGGTATTAGGCTCAGTAAATATTTTGTCCTGGGTGTAGATATTGTCACTAAATAGGTGTAAATACTCAGGAAAACCAGGATTAAGTAAAAGTTAAGGCTGTTTTGAAATATTTGCACTTGCTGATGTAAATCTAACTCCAAAGGGAAATAGCTTTCAGTAATTAGTTCCAGATGTACTTGTAAAAGTTACAATGAAAAGGTAATTATGTTGTAAATAGTGGGAATGCTTTTCTTCATCAAAGTGAGAGTTCCTTTATTTCTGGACTGATCAGTTAGCCAGGATAAGAAATCCACACTGGGAAGAGCAATTCTAAACCCCTGTTACTGATTCTCTAAATTACTTTTTCTAAGACAATCAGTATTTGCTCCAGGCAGATCCTCTTTCTGATGAATGGAAACTCTAAACTGAATACATAGACCACACGACTGTAGATGGGGCTGTTCAAAGCTATCAAGTGTTGTCTTCAGGGTCTTTCTGAAAACCCTGAGAGAACATTTAAATCCACTCCTTCATCTGAAGTGCAGCTTGTTCTTCATAGCAGAAAAGCAACTTTTAAGCATTCTTTGGATTTAATGTCAATGGTGATTTCTGTGTCATTTTAGAGGGACTAATCAAAGCCATCTATGATACTGCATCATCTGTTGGCAGATTTGTCAAATGCCTTGGGAAAGACCCCTTTCAGCTATTGTTACTTTTGCTGCTTTTTCTTTCTTTAAAAAGTGTCAGAACTGACCCTTCCTCTTGGCATATGACTGTAGTTGTTTTCCCAGCTCAGTCAGCCCTATCCGGTGGTTTATGCCAAGAAAGCTAGCATCTCAAGAGAGGCTATGAGGGTTTTTCCCATCTGTTCACTGTGAACTGTCTTATTCTTCATCCAGCCACTTCCATCAGCTACCACCACATATTCTTTGAATGATATTGGCTAACTTTTTTGTTTGTAAATCTTCTTCCAGTTGAAAGTCGGAGATGGGAGACCATGAGGAGTGAGAAGAGATCATGAGGGGAGAGTTGGGACGGTTGAGAGGGGAGATTGTGAGGGGACAGGAGAGGCAGCCATGAGGGGTGAGAGATCATGAAGGGAGAGCAGGGGTGGCCATGAGGGAAGATCGTGAGGGGAGAGCAGTTGCAGCCATGAGGGGAAATCATGAGGGGAGAGGACTGGCAGCCATGAGGGCAGACCATGAGAGAAGAGGTGGGGCAGTTGTGAGGGGACAGGAGAGGTGTCCATGAGGGGTAAGGAGAGATAGTGAGTAGAGCAGGGGCAGCCATGAGGGAAGATCATGAGAGGACTGGTGGGACAGTTGTGAGGGAAGATTGTGAGGTGAGAGCACAGGCAGCCATGGGCAATGGGGGTGGCCATGAGTGGAGATCTTGAAGGGAGATGAGGAGTGGCCATGAAGGGTAGGGGTAGCAGACATGTAGTGTGGGGCCACAGATGAGGGGTGTCTGCAAGTGGAGTTCATGAGGGGTAGCCATAAGAGGAGATCTTGAAGGAAGATTATTTCGCCCTTAGTGACATAGTTTAGTGGTGGGCTTGGCAGTCCTTGGGTAATGATTGGTCTCAATGACCTTGAAGGTCTTTTCCAACCTAGCTGATTCTGTGATTCCATAAATTGCCTTGCTAATACACACTGAAGTCTGCAGCTGGATGATCGGTGAAGCAGGAAGGGCCCTTATTTTTGACTCTGAGCTTTAGTGAGTCCATTACCTTTGTCTGCAAAACAGTATCTTCACACAGTGAGCCTCACTGAACTCTACTTGCCATAATAGCCCAGCCAGTTGAGATAATTTCATCATCTCTCCATGGGATTAGAAACCTATTTATGGGCTGAAGAAAACTTTTGGTGAAGATGCTTGGACTCAAGATTCCAAGTTTTTCAGCTCTACTTGAAAGTGACAGAGTCACAAGGGTCTGAATCACAATCCCTCTCACTAGCAAGTCTTGTAAGTTAAACCAACATGTTGGAGGATGTGAGAAATTAAAAAAATGAAGAAATATGTATCCAATCAGTCATTCCCTATTAACTTGTTTCTAGGAGCAGACAGGAAGCATGCTGCAAAGTGATGAGTTATAATTGTCATTGCCATCAGTAAAATACCTTGGGTCTTCTTGGCTTTAAGGACATCTTTGTAGAATCATAGAATCATAGAATGGTTAGGGTTGGAAAGGACCTTAAGATCATCAAGTTCCAACCCCCCTGCCCATCAGGGACACCTCACATTAAACCATCTCAGCCAAGGCTTCTTCCAACCTGGTCTTGAACACTGCCAGGGACGGAGCATTCACAACCTCCCTTGGGAATCTATTCCAGTGCCTCACCACCCTCACCTCCTCCTTATATCCAATCTAAACTTCCCCTGTTTAAGTTTTAACCCATTACCCCTTGTCCAGTCACTACTGTCCCTAATAAAGAATCCCTCCCCAGCATCCCTATAGGCCCCCTTCAGATACTGGAAGGCTGCTATGAGGTCTCCACGCAGCCTTCTCTTCTCCAGACTGAACAGCCCCAACTTCCTCAGCCTGTCTTCATACGGGAGGTGCTCCAGTCCCCTGATCATCCTCGTGGCCCTTCTCTGGACTTGTTCCAACAGTTGCATGTCCTTTTTATGCTGAGGACACCAGAACTGCACGCAATACTCCAGGTGAGGTCTCACAAGAGCAGAGTAGGGGGGCAGGATCACCTCCTTTGACCTGCTGGTCACGCACCTTTTGATGCAGCCCAGGATACGGTTGGCTTTCTGGGCTGCAAGCGCACACTGCCGGCCCATGTTCATTTTCTCATCAGCCAACACCCCCAAGTCCTTCTCTGCAGGGCTGCTCTGAATCTCTTCTCTGCCCAACCTGTAGCTGTGCCTGGGATTGCTCCGACCCAGGTGTAGGACCTTGCACTTGGCATGGTTAAACTTCATGAGGTTGGTATCAGCCCACCTCACAAGTGTGTCAAGGTCCCTCTGGATGGCATTCCTTCCCTCCAGGGTATCAACTGAACCACACAGCTTGGTGTCATTGGCAAACTTGCTGAGGGTGCACTCAATCCCACTGTCCATGTCAGCGACAAAGATGTTGAACAAGACCGGTCCCAACACCGATCCCTGAGGGACACCACTCGTTACTGCTCTCCAGCCGGACATTGAGCCATTGACCACAACTCTTTGTGTGCGGCCTTCCAGCCAGTTCTTTATCCACTGAGTGGTCCATCCATCAAATTGATGTCTCTCCAGTTTAGAGACAAGGATGTCATGTGGGACAGTGTCGAACGCTTTACACAAGTCCAGGTAGATGACATCAACTGCTCTACCCTTGTTCATCAGTTCTGTAGCCCCATCATAGAAGGCCACCAAATTGGTCAGGCAGGATTTCCCCTTAGTGAAGCCATGCTGGCTGTCACCAAGCACCTTGTTGTTTTTCATGTGCCTTAGCATGCCTTCCAGGAGAAACTGCTCCAAGATTTTGCCAGGCACAGAGGTGAGACTCACTGGTCTGTAATTCCCTGGCTCATCCATTTTCCCCTTCTTGAAAATGGGGGTTATATTCCCCTTTTTCCAGTCATTGGGAACTTTACCTGTCTGCCATGATTTCTCAAATATGATGGCTTTTGGCTTAGCAACTTCATTCACCAGCTCCTTCAGGACCCACAGATGGATTTCATCAGTGTATATTCAGGTTTTTAAGATGGTCTCGAGCCACATCCTCTCCTACAGTGGGCCCAAGGTCTTTATTCTCACAGTCCCTGTGTCTACCTTCCATCTTTCTTCAATTTAATGTTTGCCTTCACTGCTTTTTCACTGCTGCATCTTCATTTAGCATGACATAGACGAGATGGATACCCTGGAAGAAATAAGTCAAATAGCTATAAAGAAGGGGAACTGGTCAATGTTTCTGTTTTGGAGAAACCCCTTAACAAATAATGATTTTTAACAGATGGGTGATAAAACTGGATGTGTGAAGCAGTTTCTGCTCTGTGAACAATTTCTTAGTAAAGGGGAGCTGGAATTTGATGAAAATTATGAGCTTCCAAAATGTTCGTGTGACTGTGCATTTTAAAGAACAGGTATTTCCATTTTTTGCAGAGATTTCTTCGCTTTTTTTTCTTATGTCTATTAAGGAAATATAAATAATTACTTTGTGTGTCTGTGTGTTTTGGAGGTGAAAACTTTTAAAGAAATTGATGAATCTTAAAAGCAGAGGCCTTTTTAATAGTTCAATCAAGTTGACCCATAAGCTTTATAAATATAATTGGTTAAATTAAGTAAAAAAAAATGACCTGAATTCTGAAGGAAAATAGCCCTGGTCTAGGCAAGCTTCTTTGGATTCTGTTTCATATATATTTTTAGGTATACACACACAAAACATATGTAATTCTCTTCTCTCTCTCTCTCTTTCATTCTCTTTCTCTCTTTCATTCTCTCTCTCTCTCTTTGTATATAAATTCAGAAGGATGGACTGAAGGATGTCCTTAAGTCCCTTCTATGGGATAGAAGCTATGTTTTAGCTATGAAACAACAGAGGTATTTTGCAGATTTTGGTCTCAGTGCTGCCTTGGATGTTTTCTTGGTTCAACAGGCATAACTTCTCTGGCTGTAAATTTCTTCTGTATAAACATCAAGTTCACACAAATGTTGATGTGTTTAATATCTTCTGTTATTTTTTCTGTGACTGGTATGGACTGGATTTTTTTACTCCTTACTGTATTAAGGGCTTTTAACATTTCTGCGTTGTCATTGGCATAAATTTATATCTAAAATGCACTTCAAAATGTCACTTCTCACCATGCTGAAAAGCTCTAAAGCAGGACTGTTTGGAGCATGACAGCTCGTGTTTAAAACATCCATTCTCTGGAAGAAGAGTGCTTTGAAATTCGTGACAATCCTGGGCTCTTTTAAAGGATGGATGTGTATCACAGTGCTCTATGTTTCCCCTCAGATGCCCACCTGAACTATTTCCCGCTATCAGACAGCATGCCCCTGCTGTCTGATACTGCAGCACTGAGAATCTGAACAGGGTTATTACTTGAGCCATGTGCAGTAGATGCAGAAAAGGAAGAGATGGTCAAATAAGGATATCCATGATATTTCTCAATAATATCTTGTCATACATGTGAAATGCATTTCTGACTTGTTTATAAAGAGAAAAAAGAAAACAAGAGTCCCCCAACCAAACCTTGACACAATACTTCTATGTTTGATTTGATTGCATTCACTTGTTTGTGAATATAATTAATGCATATGGTTTGCTTAAGTTTCCAGGTGCTCTGTGCTAATTAACTCAACACTTTCTTACATTACAGATTATTAGTGTTAGTGAATGGATAGACTCATTTATGAAACCAGAGACAGGTTTGACTAAGAAAGAGTGAGGAGGAGGGTGCACAGCTCTGGGTGAAAAAATGGGACATCCAGTGGCTATACAGGATCAAGAATCCCCAGGCAACATTTTCAAAGTCTTAAAACTGACCTCTTGAGAACTTGTGGGTAGCAGCTACCAGAGCTGGAGTTGAGTATTCCATGCAGAGCTGTAGGTAAGGATTCTATAAAACTTTGGCATATA
This sequence comes from Pezoporus occidentalis, assembly GCF_034315485.1. Lineage (NCBI taxonomy): Eukaryota > Metazoa > Chordata > Aves > Psittaciformes > Psittacidae > Pezoporus > Pezoporus occidentalis. The sequence continues at coordinate 77,005 of NW_026916242.1, forward strand.
TTTTGATAGGAGCAAGAGTAAAAATAACCCTAAATAGAATAGAATCATAGAATAGTTTAGGTTGTAAAGGACCTTAAAATAATCTAGTTCCAACTATATATATGGTTTTGTTGTTATACCTTTTTTTTTTTTTTTAGCTTTTTTTTTTTTTTAAGAGCTGTTTATCTTGGTCACTCTTTTACTGATATGTTTTTAATACAATTTAGTGCAATTTTAAAATATAGAATAAGAAATGTTTACCAATGCGGTACCAACATTGTCCTCCTAGGAATCAATTAAAATGTTTAGGAAAAAAATTGTCAGTGGGATTGCTTCACCCAAGCAGTCATAAGGTAAAGGCAGTTTTTAAGGCAGTTTTAAATTATGGATGTCCTTTGTTAATGAAACATAGATTTTTAAGGCCAGACAGGACCATTAGTTTATGTGGTCTGCCTTCTACTTAATAGGATTTCAAAGCTGCACAAATGTGTCCTAAGGCACATCTGGAAATTCTATTTTTGTGTTTGTGTTTGCTTTTCACTTAAACCTTAGTTCTTAGTCAAGACATTAAGGGGTGGGATGTGAATTATGGTGGACTTAATCTAGTGTCTGATTTACAGCAGAATCTTGGTCTTGGTGCTTTCTCACATTCTAGATGAATGCGTGAAACATGGGGTAATCCACTGCTGCATTTTGATGTACATACTTTTAAACAAAAGCTGCTTAAAGGTTGGTTCTGTCTACTGCCCCACTAGGGCAAAAATAATTTTTGAAACATGAACATTTCTTGTTAAATGAAAATTTCTTTTCCCACTGATCTTATCTAAGAACCTCACAGGGTACATTTGATTTTACTTTTCATACGTAAAATGTGGCAAACAGCTACTGAAAGTGTCTCAATTCTGCTTCTCTCCTGAAATTAAAAGTTTTTTTTTTCTGTGCATAAACCCGAAGCAGGTTAAATCCTGATCCTGTAGAAATCTACTGAGTGGTTTTAAGATTAAGGGGCCTTGTTTGAGCAGGTAGATCATCTTGCTTGTTTGCAAACTCTCAGGGTCCTGAGCTCACTAATAGGCCTTTAATGGTCCTGCCCAGCCCAAGTTGGGGGCTCCACCCCATACCCAGGGCAGGACTCCACTTAAGCTCAGTCCTGGGCCTTCAGTCTCTCTCTGAGCTATATGGCAGTTAGCCCAGTTTTCCAAGCCTGCCTCTGGCCCTACCTCCAGGATGGACCTAGATTTTGATCTGGACCTATGCTCTCCTGGATAGACTCCCATAGCTGTAGTATGGTAGCTTGTCCTTGTCCTTCTTACCCCTTCTGGCTTTGTGGAGGCACTTGGGACCACACTCATTGCTGTCTGTGGCTGGGACTATTGATGCATCCAGTAACAAGCACCCAGTTCTGCTGCCATGCTTAAGGGACTGTGTTCTTGGTTGATGAGGGCATTGTCTATGCTGGGGTGACCTTCTGCTCCTGGTTTATCTTCCCTTGGGAAGCAGCCAGCCCTTGCTTCTCCCTGATGACTTTATATGTCTTAACATAGAGGTGCCCAAATGGCCTCAGATGGTACATGCAAATTGAAGATAATCTTCTTGAAAATTTGAGCCATGCGCTTTGATATAGCTCTAATTAGGGAAGTGCTGACAGAACAAAAGTTGAAGCAATAAAAATAGCACCAATATGATATTTGACTCTTTTAGTATGTAAAACACTAGTTCTTTATGAATCAGAGCTTTGCTTTCAACCTGATTTTTCCAATGACTAAAAGTGTTTCTGTAGTTTTTTTTGTTTCCTTTTTTTTCTTTTTCCCCTCAGCATGATTTTCAGGGCATGTAAAGACTTACACTGCATATGAAAATGGAGAAGCTTTCCAAATAATTTATTTCATTTCAATTTTAATCTGTCGTGTCTTAATGCATCTGAAAAAGTTCACTATGGAAATAGCCTTTTTAAAGTACAATTTTAGACAGATCTTTCATTGTGTTCTTATTTATGAATGCATTCTCAGAGGGTTGCTAGTGCTTATTAAACTTCTAGCCAACTTGCTTCACATAATGATTGGAAACCTTTTTGAGCAATGTGACTTGCAAGGTGACAATGGGGTTCAGCTTTGTCACAGAATTGTGGAATTATATAGAATGATATTCAAAACAAACACAAATGTTTGCAAAAGCCCTATGTAAGTTTTCCAAAACAACAACAAAAAAAATATTTCTCTTTGTGTAGTTGCCTTTAAACTACAGGATTTATCTATGCATGTTGTGAGTAAGACCTTTGTCCATATTCAGGAGTGTTTGTGGCTGACCTTTTAGTCAGCAACAAGTATATCTTGTAGAGTAGATGAGCCTTTAGGATTTCTAAAAGCTACATAAGGAATATGACTAGTCTGGGGACCAGACTAGGGTCAAGCACAGCCTTGCAAAGGGTCAGACAGGTTAAGTGAAAGCACTTAACCCTGAATTTGGGACATGTTTATACATCAGTTGTCATTATGTGCATTTTTGTAGTCTTCTGATGGGTGGGCCAATGTAATAATGTATTGATCAAACTATTTCATAGTGAGTTGCATTTTGTGTTCACTGGGGTGTTTTTTATTATATTGATGAGGTTTATTTCCAAATTTAATATACATAAACATATTCTAACTAGAAAATGCATGATATTCTAAACAAACTTTAATCTTTTGCATAAATTACATTTTGCAAGTTACACTGAATAATGAATCTGTGTTTGTTACCACATAAGGACATAGGGAAGGAATGATACAAAGTCAATTAATATATTTCCAAAAAGAAAAAAGCAGGGAGAGGAAGGGATAATGAAAGTACGTGTATGTGTGTTTCTCTGTAGGGAGGGTTAAAGGCTCTGCAAACAATACCTACTTGTAATGTTGTTAGGAATTACCTGAAAAGTGGAAGAATCTGAAGAAGATTGCCTTCACTGTAAAGCATGAAGTGGTACCTCTACAGTCCAAAGAAGTGTCTGTTATCAGAAGAAAATATGTACTTTTGGAGGTGAGATCAGTTCTGTGCTCTGAACCGAATGATTTTTCGGTTTTTGTTCTGATAACAAGCTGGTGGCAAGCTTCACTGAACTGAGAAATTGTAAACTCTTAGAAAAGGCTGTCTAAAGATAACAATTCAATGTTTCTCAGTAATGTATTCTGGATGAATCTGATAATTTAAAGCCCACTCCACCAAAATGGGAGTGATGCTTGTGTCCTCTTTATCTTCAATTATGTCTAATCTGTTTCTAATTCAAACATGGTGCTGCTGTTGTCAGATCAAATATAGGTTTTAAATGTTTTATGCTTCTTCACTGGGAATGTTTTAAATGTATGTGGGCTGTCTATCAGGGCTGTACTGACTGAATCTAATAGTTTAAGGTAAATTTAAATGAAATAAGAGTGCTTAAAAATAAAATGATTCATAGTAGAACATAATGAATGGCATCTAATGAAAAGTCATGAGAGTCTACATAGATTACCTGCTTAATCTCTAAGGAATCTTAATTCAATAAATAAGTTGTATCTTTCAGGTTACACAGTGTGGATTTAGAAACAGATACATATATAAAGAGAGTTATCTTTAGGTTTGATGCTCAAGTTCCCTTCCAGGAATGGATAAAAATAACCATTTTTTAATGAACTTTATGGCATAACTGTCACTGTCAATAGCTTGGAGTACTAACCACAGTTTACAGTCAAAACAAAAACTACATCAACATTATTTATTAAGATATATTCCTAAGTATTTCACAATGTGGGAATGAAAAATGTAAGAAAAAGAGCTTTCGCAGCTAGGAGTAAGCTTTAGAAAAAGAGTGGATCACCTGAGTGCGTTGCATTTTGCATGTCCTTTCTGCCCTGAGGAAAATTCACAAGTCTCATCTTTACATCAGCAACCAATGAATTATTAAAAAATGTATTTGTTTCTCTGCCATGATCAAGAACTCAATGAAGCATCTACCTGTATTCTTTCAAAATTCTGTTGACGAAATATTGAAATGACTCTAAAATATATTCTAATTGCAGGCTAGCAATGAACTTGAGAGCAATGTTAGAAATCTCTTTTTTTTTTTAATCAGTGTTTTCTCCTTGTTCTTTTATTTGTTGCTGGAGCATTGTTTGAGCATGTGGAGCTCAGTGACTGTGGAATAGATCAAAATAAGAGGAGAGGGGGTGATGTGTGATGTGTGTGGTGGTTTTTTTTGTTTACTTACTTTTAGTTTTCAGAGGTTTAGGGATTGGTTTGATGCCTTTTTTTGGGGGTGTGTGTGTTGTTTTTTTGGTGTTGTTGGTATTTTGGGTTTTGGTGGGGTTTTTTTTGCTTTTTTTTGTTGATTTTTCTTTTTCTTTTTTTTTTTTCGTATTTTGGGAGGTGGGGTTTGTTTTGGTTTCTTTGTTTTGTTTTGTTTTCATTATGGTTCAGATCGTCTGTGTTACCCACATATTCAGTTGCTAATTGTGAATCAGTTGGTGAACAGATGGAATAGGGAAGGAATCTACCTCAGGTGCACTCAAAACCTTTCTCCATAAATGTTGCTTCTAAAGTTGACTAATGCTAATTCATTCCACCCTATGACAAGAGCATACGGTAAACCAAGCATGTGACTATCAGGTTATGGATGCTACACTCTCATTGTTGTTCTTTGATGCTACCTTTGAGAACCATTGTAAATATTAAGAGGATCCACTAGACAAAGGGTGGTGAGGAGTCTTTATCTCCTCACTCTTTCGCATACTTCTTCTGTAGGAGAGCTGGCTATGATATTCTATTTTACAGGTACTCAGCCAAGTGAGTGCCTTGCAAGCTTGATATGCCAGGCAGAAGAAATTTATCAAGCCTGAAGCCAGGTCTTAGCCTCTTTCTTTTTTGGATTCCCTTAAAAACCAGAATGGAATTAGCATGATTTGTCTCACATGCTATATCTTTGTCAGATAAGCACAGTAACTGTAATAATTTTGTAGCGTATAAGCCTATCATGTATGTACTAGACAGCTTTGTTTCTTGATCAGGGAAGTAACTATGATAAAGACACTGGCAAGTCTTCAATAGAATTCATGTTACTTTTGATGGAAGGAACGGTTGTGTGTCTGCTAGAAAGAATAAAAGGTAATTCCTCTGACCAAATATTTCAGTGTGGTCTTCTTTCCTTTTTTTTTATGCTAGGACCATTTGATGGTTCTTCTCGCACGATGTCCTACCTCTCCTACTAGCTTTCCCACCAGGAATGACAAAAAAGCATGGAAAAAGTAAAGAGGAGAGATTTCTGGACAAAGCATAAAACATTTTCACAGTGCATGTCAAGGTACTTGTAGATGATAGAAGATAAAACATACTTTCTGTGCAGACTCATAAAGATACTGCAAAGTAGCAGGTTGAGCTGGAAGTGCTTCTGTCTACATCTTTCTGGAGCGTACATTCCAAATTAAAGATGGCTGAAACAGTTCTCTGTTAATGCCACGCTGGTGAAGTCTGTGTGTCATATAGTGGCCTTTCAAGAATAAGGCCTTTCCCACAATGGAGAGAAAGGTGTTAATCCTCCTCACTTATAGAAAGAGAAGAAAGAATGTCACCGAAGAGAAGAAGAGAGAATTTCAGGTGTTATTGTTCAGTTTTGTTGAAATTAGAGACCCCTTAGTTAATATAAAAGGAGAAGAGGCAAAAAGACCCTTGAAATTTTTTTTCTATGTAGTTTCTTTTTATTTTCTTGCAGTTAGTGCTTGCTTAAGAAAGCACCGTTTTCTCATTTGAATAATAGTGTATTTCAAAGCACAAGTCTAAATTATTTATGAACATGTAAGCAAAAATGATTGCAAAGCATACAAAATAAGAAAAAACAGATGCTAGGCAAACAAATCAATATGCTCTTTGGTGATATCTTTCTGCAGTGATGCCATATCATTTTCAAGTTTTGGGTTTTTTTCTTAACCTTTTGAAAAACTAGAGTTCTGAACCACAGTGGTAAACATTCCGCAAAGAAATTGGAAGGGAAGTTTTGCTTTCGTTTATTCTTGCTTTGCCTTTGTGTGAGTTAACATATACTGGATAAATATGTAGGCTTGTAATCGTTAAACGAAAGAATGAAGAATTTAGGAAAGGTATCTGCTTTCAAAATGGAGCCCTTAATTTTTTTCTGTAATTTTCACCTTGTTTAGGCTTGCAAGAGCTATAATGGGAATGTATATAGAAGGAAGCTCTTTATAAAAGAATCTCAGTTTGCAGCATCACTCTTGTGGTTTCAAAAATATAATCCTAAATCCTATTTGAAAAAAACCTCACTACCTCTTGGCTTTGAAAAGCAGTGCTATGAGGGAGTGTCAAATTATTCTGAATGTCTTTACACTTTCATATGGAAATCCGAAATGCTGAATAAGAGAAACAAATGCCTTAAAGGTAGAAGTGGCTGGTAATCCAAGAGCCTGGCTCTTTAGCTGCCAGATGTGTGCGAGTATTTTCTCTGAATTCAGAAAGAATTGGTCATAGCCTGTCATTACAGAACAGAATCCAGATCACCATGTTATATTGTGATGGGTTCAGACAGAAAACTGTAACAAGCTGGATTTGGCCCAGAGTTCCCAAGAGCTGGGGTATGTCAAGCTATGTGTAGCTGTGCTGCTTCAATTTTTTTCACAGATAGACTCCTCAAATTTTTATTAACTTTGACTAGAGCAGAGTTGCTGTTTTAGCCTATTGTCTGGTACAAGAGCCAGGAAAGCCTCTTGGAGAGGTCTAATATTTGCCTGAGGTTTGTTTATTCTTCTGCTGTGGGAGACTCATTGTCCTCTTCGGAACACACTGTTAGAAAGAACTGATGGAACAGGCTCTATCAGCTGAAGTGTGACTGCGGCTAGTCCTCTGGGCAGCAGGAAGCCCAGTGTTGAACTGATCTGAGATGTCATCTTTTGTGAACTCATTCTGGAACAGCATAATTCTATGCTTATTCAAGAGAGCCTTGTCTTACCCTTAACAGCAAAAAACTTGTAAGAGATTTAAATTGTGAACTTTGTCTTTCCAAATTATGGGAATACCAAGATCCAAACTTAAATACTTGTGTTTGCTCTATTTTTTTTTAACTAAAATGGACTTCATGGCACCACTGCTTCTGAACGAAGCTTCTTCAAGAGCTCTGTTCCCATGCAGAGATGCTGCGTCTTCAGTGTATCTGAGACTAACATGTTTTCTCATGTTAAAATAGAAGCATCCAAGTATCAAGTGGCAGCAAGACAGTTTGCAGCCTTCCCTTAAGCCAGTAGGTTGAATTAAGGACAGTTATTGACACCTGAACTAGTCATTGAAGACTATGTTTGCAGCAAATGGAGGGAAATGAGGACTTTCTGGGTGAGGACACCTGACCCATTTAGATATGCTCTTTAGGACAGAATGAATTATATGCTATACACTGCTGACTCTTAACTTGATCTCCACTGACTGCAACATTAATTATTTTTAACTAGATTTTTTCCATTAACTTAGCTAACTAACTTGATATAAGACAACAAATTTTCCTCCTGATAAAGATAAGCTTAAATATCCATGCACAGATTTTGACTATATTTATTAACATTCAGGGAATAAACTCTACCTGCTGTAAACTTACTTTTATTCCTTTGCACACGTGAAAAGCATATGCATTTTTGTGCCTAATGAGCATCCAAACATGACCTAAAATAACTGAGAACAAGAGTTTCTTGTTCCAAGTTGTGCACAGATAACTTTTATAGCCTAACCTAGGTGCTTTTGAATGCTAGACACAGGAAATAAAATTATATGTGTACACTTGGAGGACAAAGGTGGTGTTTACTATTTTATTTATAATAAAGCAGCATAAAATGATATTCATTTGTATAGTGGCTACAGTTCTCAGTTATTGGTGCTGCCTTACGTATGTCCTCCAGTGCCAAATACGCACATTGTTTTTCTCTTTTTTCTACCTGGAAAAAGCTTGTTTGACTGGTTTGCTCAGCAATGGTATCATTTGCTGCACTGTTAAGCAGTAAAGTGGATAAAAGTCAGAATGCCTTTCTTCGTGTTTAGTAGGTAGGAAGGACTATTAATCAGAACCATTTCAATAGTGTTTTAAATGATATAAATTGACCGCTTCTGCTTGATTTATAAAAAGACAGAAACAAATTCAGTTACCTAAGTGTATGAAATGCTGAGGATAACTATTGGCTAAATGAATAAGAGAGAAAAAAAAATTCAAAACAGGAATAAATTTCTCAGTTTTTCTCCAAATATCTTGTCTAATTCAAGTAGCTCGTAAAAATTCATCATCTCTAATTAAACAAATGAACAAACAAAAAATACACTTGGAACCCCAAAGCATAGAACTCTGTAGACCGAGTCACTTAATGTTCATAATTGTTTAAACCTGTCTTCCTCTTACCCCTTACTGTATTTGAGATCCCACTTGTCTGTCCCTTCTGTTATTAGATTGGAAAACAAGCTATCCAGGTGTGAGATCATCTACTTTTTCTCACTTTCATAGTGAGTCGCAGGCTTCATGATTTTAAAAGTGTGTGTGTGAAAAAGACAGTGTATGCGTATATCTAAATATGTATATGCTTATACATTTGTCTATAGTGGTCTGGTTGAAGACCCCAGCAGCTTCCTGTGAAGGGCTGACAGTAAGCAGACCTTTATTTGCAGAGGAAAGATTCCATCATCGGTACATTGCATGGCCCTGGTAGTCACACTCCCATATCAGCTTTATGCGTTACTGACCTCCACAGGCATTTCAGGGGAAGGCACAGCAGGAAGAGACAAGAAGGTCAGTATCGAAAATCGTATTCCTTTTGCAGAGAAATAATTTGTGTCCAATTGTTCTCTTACACCATTTTTGCATACAAAGCTTGGCTCTTCTTCCTGGGAAAATGATATATTCATAAGATTTTTCTTCTTATTTCAATCTAAGGGTCAGTGATAAATAAGGACCGTGTCAAGTTGCATTGGTCCATGTAACACTACACCTCAAACCCCAAGTAGAGCTATGATCATGTCAAAATTCTGGGTGTTGCTATGTCCAGATTAACACATAATTCTGGTTTATTGGTTCATGCAAAGTAGATTTGGGTGTGTGAAACCTAGGTGTGGAGCTGTGATGAAATGTGAGTTTAATACCTTACTGCCCTCTTCCAACAGATGGATTTAATATGTTTATTTCATGTGTTGTATAGAATGTATTACTAATTAAGCAAAGTATTTGGCTACTTGTTAATACATTTCTTTTTACTTCTTGAATATGGAAAGGCTCTGCCTCAGCTTATTTAAAGGACATTAACACTTCCAAAAGTAAGGTGAGGGAAGTCAATATTTCCTTCAACATCCAGATTAATACTATAGGACCCACAGAAAATCCTTGGAGCAGAGAGGGATATTCAAGTTTGAATAGACATCCAGGGAAGGTTTGAATGTGTAAAATTCTTTGAATATCTAAAATGCAGTAAGTTTTTAGCTGAGTAATAGGAAAAATAGAATAGATTTTGAATCTTAGTGAATTTCTGTGTACTTCTCTAACTGCAAATACATTACTTTCTAAATTTTAAGATTTTCTGATGTTAAGGGTGATTTTGTGGTGACTGGGGACCAGCAGGCGTAGAACCTGGCTTCCTGTGACAATGGGCACTGGGCAGCAACTCTGCTGAGTTGCAGGCAGTAGCATTGGACCGGGGCACCTTGGTATAAAGTGGAATGCTGGAGAAATGGCCTTTACTGTTGGAGGATTCCCACACTTGTAAATGTATGATTGGAACTGTAGCTCATACACTACACTGATACAAAGAGCATAAATCTTGTAGGAGGTACAAACATTTGATACTCAGTTTTCAGGGCAGAATTGAACATTTTGCTTGGACATTCTGAAATCAAGTTAATGCTCTGACTTGCTTTTCATCTGCAAATCTCACAGCATCTATCAATCAAAGAAATAAATACAGTCAGTGAGTGTATGATAGTGTAAACCTAGTTAAGCGCCTAAAGAGGTGTTTATAGCACTAAAGCCACAGAACACGGCTCGTCAGCAGCAAAGTAATACAGATATAAGCTGTTATAAAAAAAAAAAAAAAGAAAAAGAAAGTAAATATAAGCTTTCTGAGGAATGTGCAGCAGAAAAACATGGCTTTAAGTGACTGGAGAGCATTTAGTTTTCCAGGCATGCCATTACCATGTGTTGCCACAAGAAAGTGTTTGGCTCGATTCCCAGGCCTGCAGCTCGGTTCTGGAATGAACAGGATCAGGAAACACCACAGAGGTATAGGGATATCTCATAAATAGAACAGGCTTGGACACAGTACAGGCTCTGGGTGTGCCTCATGCTTAGCACATATGCAGAGAGAATGACTGAGGAAGGAACTTTTTTGTTTTGCTCAAGTATTCTGAATCTATGAACTCTGCTCTCAAGTAATTTAAGAAACAAACTGAAATTATTCTGTCTGTGAACTGTACAGTAGTACAAGCTTAGACTTCAGACCTAGTTTAACTCTCTTTGCAGAATAAGCACTAGTAGTTCAATGGAAATGCATTAGAGGTGTCTGCACGAATAAGCAACGAAGACTAGTGAGAAGAAAAAACCTCACACAGTACCGTGTGCACCCACAGTGTCATACTGTTTGCCTCAATTTGTACCTTTTCAGTATCTGACAGTGAATGATAACATTATTGCATTGGTATTTACCGGCACTGCTGGAGTACGGGATCTGTCCTTTTTTTTCTATTCTGAATTGTTGTGCATGGCTGTAAAAAGTGCCCGAGGCTGAAATGTGTTTCAGAGGTCGTCAAGGAGGAAACAAAGTGGTTTTTTCACTATTTTTTATGAAATTTGGCAAATCAATTTGAAGCTGGAGAAGTTCCAAGCCTAAATGCACATTATTATGGATTCAGATGTATAAAATGGTTCCCGGTGGGGATAAGTTTCTCATAGTGTCTTTCAGGAAATTATACAACTGCCTTTCGTTTTCCTCTCTATTTTCTTTAGCCTAAAGAAAGGAGGTTTCAGAATGGCCATTTAATAATCCCCTAGAAGAATAACCTTTGCAGCAGTCCTATTTTATAACATAAGAACTATGAAAACCCGGTGTTGGATGGGTTATACTGGAATCCTGTCAATTGACGTATAGTTTATGAGTAAGTCACTAATCTGGCTTCCAGCTTCACTTGTATTTGTTTGGAATGACAGGAGTCCCTTTCAGTGGTCATCACAGATTTCTCTTTTCATCAGCTTTTCCTTAGAGGTAATTGCAGCTGTGCCAAGCCATTCAGCCTCCAGGAGAGAACAAAATTTATTTTAATTTCCAAGAGGGCAGAGTTACCTCAGAGGTGAAGGTATTGTTGTGAAAGAATAGGAAAAGCTCCCTTTCTTCTGATGAAACAGAGTGCCTGACAAGATTAGGAAGCAAGAATCCTTCCTGTTCTTTCCTTGTTTATTTGTTTATTAAAGAACAAACCATTGTTTCTTTTTTTTTTTTTGAATACAAGTTCATATAAGTTTGAGCTCATTTTATAAACAGCACCCAAATTTTTTGTAAAGCTTATTTCTAAATACACTAAATTTTAGTGTCTGATAACATAATGATTTTGCCATTGCAATAGAATTGCAATCGCAGTACATAGAAGTGTTAGAGTTAATTGTTTCTCATTAATGAGAATTTGGGATACTTGAAATGGACTTAAAGTTATGAATTCAATGAATCCTTAGTCCCAAAGCAAAACCATAGGTTTCTGAATGTTAGGTGGACTTTTACATTCTAATCTACTGATTTAGAAGTGGGAGCTACTTATATTTGTACTTATATATCTTGTTCAAGTGTCCACTATGGTCATTATCACAGTGGAGTAATTTCTCAGGAATAGTCACTTTATACTGGTGCAGAGCACCCACACAGTAAATTACTTAACATAGTACTGCAACATTGTTTACTGAATATATATTTCAGGAGATTTTTACAGAGATAATGTTCAAGCAAGAGCTTTCTTTTTTTTCATTAATCTTGCCAAATGAGCAATTCCATTAAAAGATCCAGTTTTACTTTGAATCATCGCTTATACTAAAGCAGGGAAATAATATATACTTCTGCTTTCAGTTTCCTTGAACATCAAACTGTTACCTTAATAAAATTTTCTTTGATATTCTTGAGACAAATTCATCCCCAAAGAAAGCAGGAATGCATTTTAAGACTGTAAGAGTCTAACCCGCTTACCTCAGGTATGAAATTTAGTTCATTCTTTTCTGTTACTTTTAGCCCTCTCATCAATCAATGCTACTGAGAAGGCATCATATAGGAAGTGAACTTGTTCCTAATTCTGGAATTTTAATACTTTTTAACAATGCTTTAAACTTTGAAAGCAAACAAAAACATCAAATCCATGAAGTTAAGGCTTCTTTCCCTGTAGCAAGCAGGATTCTGGCACAAAGAATATAAATTCTCTTACATTCAATTTCAGCATCAGTAGATTTCAAATTTTGAAACTGATGTTGTTGCATTTGTGTACCATACATATGTATAAATATTCACCTGCTGATGAGCTGGAAACCTTCCTTCCATTTTCAGTTGCCTCAGGCTTTGCTTAGAAGGTTGTAGGAGCTGTTTGTTTATTTTTTAAATTTTATAGACAAGTGTTAAAGATTGGATGAACACTCGTGGAAACAAATAAATGTTGAACATGTGGAGATGGAGCTCAGAGGATTTGCAAATGTGATCATTTCCCTAATGAACGGTGTTTTGCTACTTGAAATAATCTCTCCTGTTCTGAGTGCTCTGCATTATATAGGAGCCTGTAGCTTGTTAAATTCCCTTCATTAGAGGGTTTTTGAACTCAAAGGAGTTCAAAAATTGGGGAAACAAGTATTACAGGATTGAACTCCCAAATCTCAAAGTACTTCTGAAAATATCATTCTGAGTTTATTTTTCCTTTGGTAAGCAGCAAATTACCCAGCTGGCTTTCACATGAGATGCAGGAGTCAAACTCCAAGATGCATTCACTATAACCTTCTTGCTTCTTCATTGCTTCTATCTTTTTGTTCACAACTGTCTGCTGCATAAGAAATGAAGGTTTGTCAGAGCACTATGGACCTGGGATACGTGTTCTTTCAAATCAATCATTAAGCATTTGAAATCAGCTGAGGCTTAAGAACTTAAAACTTTTTACAATTCAGAACCCAGCAATTATGATCACAATAGTCTTTATATCCTGGCTTTGCAGAATTTTGGGTACCTTCATTCCTGATTTGTTTGTGCCTTGTTTCTAAGGCAAAATTTGTCAGGAATGGTGAATAACACATTGGAGGGCTTTTTAATTCTTCAAAGGAACAGAGGAGCTGCAAGATAAACCAAAAAGTGTAACTAAAGCAGTAGGAGAAATGGCAGTAGAAAAGGTAGACTCAGACAATGGTGAATGTTAACTAACTCCTTGCTATACTTAAACGGCTACTTCAGCCTTTCTGGTATTTCATAGAACTCTATGGAGATCAAACCAACCTGGAAACTTACGAGTCTTGGACACTGTTGGTAGGAGCCCCTTTGCTGAAAATCAGAGACCCTGGAAGATAATGTGGTAAGGGTTTAGTTCCTTGTTGTTCCAAATTTTTAAGAAAAAATGCATATTTCTTTTTTTTAACGCATGCTGTTGTAAAAGGCAAGGTCAAATAGTAAAAGGTCTTTCTCTGCTAATGTTACTCAGCAAAGTAGGCTAAATGCTGATATATGTATGGACAAAAGTATCTTTCCACTGACTTCAGATGGCTGTAGCTCAGGTCTGTAATAAGTTTAAGGTTTATGGCTTTTGTAAGACATTGCTTTGAATTTGATCCCAGTTCAGTTCCAAGGATGGATTATAAGAATGTGAAATGGTATGGACACATGTCACTAATCCAGAATCTGCTAGATTCCCCTGTTCTCGCACCCTATTTTAAAATCTGAACTATTGAAAAAATTGTGTTTTGGCAATATGAATGATTGGGGATGAAGAAACTGCTAAGCATAGAAGAAACCAGTGTAGAAGGTAATAATCTTTATACTTACCCATCTTAAAATTTTCTGCATGGGTTAGGTACTTACATTAACATAAAGACAGCATTGGTCTAGTCTCCAAACATTGAAAGTAATAAGTCTATGTAAATGAAAGAAAAAGTCCAACCTGAGTTTTCATCGTTATTTGTATATATGAGCAGCTATCACCACAATTTAAGACTCTTATTAATAGCTTGCCATATAACTTGTATTTAAGTATTTGTTCCTCAGCAAAGAGTACTTTGGAGAGTAATCTGCTTCATGTTGATCTGTTTTTCATTCTCTTTGAGTAGCCTAAAAACATAATTTGTGCAAATTCAAATATTCAATTGTAAACAAATTCTAAGTTCAATATCATTACATATGTATAAAATTTTCACCTTTTTGTTTTAACAAAAGGAATAACAGAAAGGCACCATTGGCTAGTCTCAGAAACTCAGCATCATAATGTCTAATCTACACTTCTCAGCTCTACCACCTCCAGCCCAAAACAAACATTTCAATTTATATATGTAGATCCAAAATGTAATGCATTTAAAGGTAATATATATAGGATAATATTAAAATTGGTTCTAGAGAATTCCCATGTAGGTTATCCCAACTAGAAGGAAGTACAGCAGGAGGGCCAGGAGACCTCCTTGGGTGGATAAGGAGGTGCTGAGAAAAATTCAAAGGCTTATAAAAGGTGGAAGCGAGGACAGGCGGCCTGGGAAGAATACAGGGATGTTGTCTGGGAAGCTAGGGACCAGGTTAGGAAAGCTAAGGCCCAGTTAGAATTAAACTTGGCTAGGGGTATTAAGGATAACAGGAAGGGATTCTACAGGTATGTAGCAAATAAAAAACAGACTAGGGAGAACATAGGCCCCCTCAGGAAGCTCTCGGGGGAACTGGCTACACAGGATTTGGAGAAGACTGAGGTTCTGAACGACTTCTTTGCCTCGGTCTTCACTGGCAAAGGCTCTGACCACACCACCCAAGTCTTGGAAGGTAGATGCAGGAACTGTGAGAATGAAGACCTTGGACTCACTGTAGGAGAGGATCTGGTTCGAGACCATTTTAAAAACCTGAATATACACTGATGAAATCCATCTGCAGGTCCTGAAGGAGCTGGCAAATTAAGTTGCGAAGCCGCTGGCCATCATATTTGAGAAATCATGGCAGTCAGGTGAAGTTCCCAATGACTGGGAAAAGGGGAATATAACCCCCATTTTCAAGAAGGGGAAAATGGATGACCCAGGGAATTACAGACCAGTCAGTCTCACCTCTGTGCCTGGCAAAATCTTGGAGCAGATTCTCCTGGAAGGCATGCTAAGGCACATGAAAAACAACAAGGTGCTTGGTGACAGCCAGCACGGCTTCACTAAGGGGAAATCCTGCCTGACCAATTTGGTGGCTTTCTATGATGGGGCTACAGAACTGATGGACAGGGGTAGAGCAGTTGATGTAATCTACCTGGACTTGCATAAAGTGTTCGACACTGTCCCACATGACATCCTTGTCTCTAAATTGGAGAGACATCAATTTGATGGATGGACCACTCGGTGGATAAAGAACTGGCTGGATGGCCGCACACAAAGAGTTGTGGTCAATGGCTCAATGTCCGGCTGGAGAGCAGTAACGAGTGGTGTCCCTCAAGGATTGGTGTTGGGACCGGTCTTGTTCAACATCTTTGTCGCTGACATGGACAGTGGGATTGAGTGCGCCCTCAGCAAGTTTGCCGATGACACCAAGCTGTGTGGTTCAGTTGATACCCTGGAGGGAAGGAATGCCATCCAGAGGGACCTTGACACACTTGTGAGGTGGGCTGATGCCAACCTCATGAAGTTTAACCATGCCAAGTGCAAGGCCCTACACCTGGGTCGGAGCAATCCCAGGCACAGCTACAGGTTGGGCAGAGAAGAGATTCAGAGCAGCCCTGCAGAGAAGGACTTGGGGGTGTTGGTTGATGAGAAAATGAACATGGGCCGGCTTCAGTGTGTGCTCGCAGCCCAGAAAGCCAACCAGATCCTGGGCTGCATCAAAAGGAGCGTGACCAGCAGGTTGAAGGAGGTGATCCTGCCCCTCTACTCTGCTCTTGTGAGACCTCACCTGGAGTATTGTGTGCAGTTCTGGTGTCCTCAGCATAAAAAGGACATGGAACTGTTGGAACAAGTCCAGAGGAGGGCCACGAGGATGATCAGGGGACTGGAGCACCTCCCGTATGAAGACAGGCTGAGGAAGTTGGGGCTGTTCAGCCTGGAGAAGAGAAGGCTGCGTGGAGACCTCATAGCAGCCTTCCAGTGTCTGAAGGGGACCTATAGGGTTGCTGGGGAGGGACTCTTTACTAGGGACAGTAGTGACAGGACAAGGGGTAACGGCTTAAAACTTAAACAGGGGAAGTTTAGATTGGATATAAGGAAGAAGTTCTTTACTGTGAGGGTGGTGAGGCACTGGAATGGGCTGTCCAGGGAAGTTGTGAATGCTCCGTCCCTGGTGGTGTTCAAGGCCAGGTTGGAGGAGTCCTTGGGTGATATGGTTTAATGTGAGGTGTCCCTGATGGGCAGGGGGGTTGGCACTTGATGATCTTAAGGCCCTTTCCAATCCTAACTATTCTGTGATTCTATGATTCTAGGTTAGAAATCTAACTAGTTTTAAAATTGTTGTAGAGAGCAAGTCTTACTTAGTAAGTGGCTAAAACTAAATATCAGTAGCGGACAGGTGGCAAAAATATTTGCTCATTTATTAATTTCATTTGCTTTGCCTCTGTAGGAGTCTCCTACTCTTTACTTTTTGCCAATATTCAGTTATATTAATACCTGGAGAAAGATGCTTGCTGAAAGAATGCTAAACAAAAATTTAGAATGTTATAAACAGTTATTATGTATCTATATTAGAAAGTCATGTGTTCCTCTGCGAAAAAAGGAAGTTAACCACAGAAATAATGAATATGCGGTTCAGTGATAGATCAAAAATCATAGAATCATAGAATGGTTAGGGTTGGAAAGGACCTTTAGATCTGAGTCATTACTGTGGAGTGGCATGAGGCAGGGGTCCCAATGATCAGGTATCTCCACAGCTTGTGCTGTGGCACCCCTGGCCCTATACTTGAAGCTGTAGTTACTTTTATTTCCCTATCCTCCACAATGGGACCTGTGCCTCTGCTGGACTGACATGCCATGCTGTCTCTCTGTAGTTCAGCCACTCTCACCAGTAACAGGATGTTCCACAGTCACACAGTAATGTGCAACCTGAAAAATGGAGGACTAGAACTTAAGACTGTGCAGATGGATGCCGAGATTAATAGTGACTCAAAAGTTAAAAGATTTGTCCTTTTCAGGTAGCTATATTAAAAAAAAAAAAAAAAAGTGGTGTGCAAGAGGTTTTCTATTTTAACTATCTATTGCCACTCAGAACAAATAGTATCAGATAATTCTACCACATGGAGATTTCATGTTTGATCATCTCAAATTTGGGATAGAAAGGGAAAGAAGAATTATTAAAAAGGAAATCATTCTTCTTCCTCCAGAAAAAATAAATTTGTGTTCTTTGGGATACCCCAGTCTCCGTTTCTTTTAAGCACCTGCTAACCTCCTTTCTTCTTTATTCTCCTGTCTCGAGTGTCTGATCTATAGGGTAGGTTAAGAGACTCCAAGAGGAAATCAAGAAAAGTCTCACCTTATTTTTCTGCTGAACTCTAATTCCTGGCTTAGCAACTTCAGTCACACACACATAGCGCTCGTACTTTTGTCTGAACTCACACAGAAAAGGGGGTGGGGAGAAGGTAATTAGGTTGTATTTTACTTTTTTCCACAGAGGTTTTTATTTTTTACAGGAAATGGCTAATTTAATGTTTTCAAAAAATGCAGGTTGTCTGACAGAATAATAAATGTAAGGTCTTAATCATGCACAACTTTAGGTCAGTCAGCTATAGTGTCATCTTTCCCATGCTGCTCAGCTAGTGATTTTGACCTTGGTATGAATGGATCATTCACTCAAGTGATGAGAGTTAATTTAGTCTTCATAATAGCCAAGAGCTTAACCTTTTCAGAGCTGCGATTGTTTCAGTGATGCCAAATTATATGCAATCACTGAGTAATATGAACAGTGATCCACTGCTGTGTCTTTGGATGTAGGCTACCAAAATCATTCCTTTCATACTGATAGGAAACACAGACTATGTATCCAGTTCTGTATGTTGCAAAGTGTATAACCATGTTACTGTATAAGCAGTATGCTGAGAGAAAGCAAAGTTTAGGGATTTTTTACCCCCTTTTTTGTTCTATAGCAATTTCCTCATTTGAGGGAACTCCTTGAGTTCCAAACTAAGTGAAATCTCCATAAAATTCTCTCTCTCAGGTTCACAAACTTTTATGTCTGTTATTAGAGCTTAGGGAAAGAGAAGCGTGATTCAAGACAAGCATACAAAAAGTGACTTTCATCCTGCTCTGTGCAAATTTATGTGATGCTCACATGCCACTCTACAAGGGTAATGAAGAAAGCAAATCTGTCAGCAGTTTGACTTGCTGGCACCAGATCTACCAATTCCTAGATAATTTTATGGTCAGAAAAAAAAACAAAACTCCCTTCTCAATAATAACAGGACAAAGTGTGAAGTAGGACTCTTTAGTCAAAGGAGAGTGGGTGAAAAGAGCAGACCACCAATGTTTTTATTCATAAGGAACCTGTGTTCTAAGCAGGTAGATCATGCAATGTACTTTACAAGATGGAGGTCTTTCACACTGTAACTCGAGCTCAGAGCCTGGAGGTACGGTAGAGGTTGATATGTCCTCCAGTGTGTTGAAATGTAGTCATCTGGCCTGCACAGGTTCTTTGTGGTTTACAGTTTGCTAAGAGGCAAGTTTGGCAAGACAGATCTTCAAAAGCAACATGATGAAGTCTGTGAAGTTAATGACATTTAGAAATAGTTTTCATTTAAATCGCTTTTATATAATGTTAGAGAAAATAGTATTTACTTTAGGTATAATATTGGCTAAAATATTTAGAAGGAACTCCCTGCAACTTTCCAGGAAAGAAACATAAGAAGTTGCAGCCGCAGCAGCACATGAGGGTAAACTACAAAATCAGTGTTTATTTGACCGTTCAACACAAATGCCTTGAATGATATTGAGACTTGGTGAGCTGAGGATGTTGCAATTTCCTTCAAGAATCTGTAAGAATGGTTAGAAAACATCTAAAAGCCTGCAACAGCAAGTAGGTATGTGAACCTGTAAAACATGTAATATGTGAAACCGTCAATTTTAAGAGAAGACATAAGCCTTAGGTGTAAATAAAATCTGTGACAACTTAGTGGTTTAGAAAATTTAAATGCAAAATCTGGTGATCTCTAGAAGCCATTACACTACTTGCTACTATCAATCTACTAAGGACGAGTGTGTTTAAAACCCTGTTTCTTGCTTCAGTGGAAGATTTCCTCTGTTGGTAAAGGTGGGATTCTGAATGAATAGGGTTTGCAAAATCAGGGTCTTAATATTTTTGGCAGGCTCTGTCAGAAAGATTTGTTTTGCAACTGTTTAATAAGCAGATTTGTGCTTATTGATATTTTAGTAGTGAGTGGATTTAAGAAGGACTGTTCCAGTGGCCTGATTCCCCTTCCCCAAAAAAACCCAGCAAATACTTCATTGTTTTTGTTCAGAAGCACTATGTTTTAAAATAAGATGTCTGGATGTCTTGGAATAAATCTCATTCGTTGTGACTGCCAGTGGCTTCCAGGGCCACGATAGCAGGCACTCTGGGACACCTTGTCAGTGTCACCGTTCCCATCAGGATAGAAAATTGCATAGCAGTCTGATGAAGGAGGCTGTTCAGGGATCTTGTTTTTCATTTTCCTCTGACACAAAGGAGACATCATGTCCAATGCAATCAGGCCCCAAATAGTTTTTGTCATCATCTGTCTGTGTCACGTCGTCATCTGTTCCCCCTGTCCTCTGTAGTAAAATGACGTGTATTGTGACTATTTTGGAAGCAGTGTTTGGTAGTATACATGCAATACTTGAAACATCTAATTGCTTTATCACATGCGAAGTTTCAGGCTAGCATTCCCAAAGCAGTATAAGGCTAGTATTCATCTGTTCTGAAATTAAGTTCTGGACACCAGCTGAAAAGTATATTTTTTTTTTATTAAGGAATCAAATTAAAACTGTAAGAAAACAACACCATTATTAGTTTGCAAAAGTTATTTGCTTTGATTAAAAGCACCAATAAATGTGTCTTGGTTCTATAACTGCTCCATTTAGCACTTGACATATAATAGTGGTGGTTTTTTTTTCCCACAGTGTAATATCTCCATTGAAATATAATTATTTTGCAGATTGCTCAACTGAATACCCTTATAAACATGCTGTTAGGGGAACTCACCCCTGGTGATCATCAGAACATCATGACAATATGCACAATTGATGTACATGCAAGGGATGTTGTAGCCACGCTTATAGCACAGAAGGTAATTTGTTGCAGAGCAATTACACTAATGCATTTTTAAAAGCATAAAATAAAGAATAATTTCATTTGTTGAAAAGATATTCTGGTGGCTTATGTATGGCAATGACAGAATATTTTGATTCAATCCATTTTTGTCCTTTTATATTTTTGCTTTAGAGTTAGATAATTACGTTTACCAGTTAAAGAATTACCATTTTAATATATATAGATATTTTGTCCAAATGTTTAAAGACTTCCATTAAAAATGTATGCTGTAATGTGACAGCAGGTTTCTCATTAATTTGCCTCCAATTACTGATCTGCTCACAATTAATATAAAGCCTCACATCTATTGCAGATAGCTTGAAAGTTTAATACATACAAAATATAAAGCAGCAATTATGTTATGTTTCCAGACAGATTTTTTTTTTATTTATTTATTTTTTTAATAGGTTTTATTTCCCTATCAATTTCTGAGGTGGAGTCTGTACTGTTAACTATTTCTATGCCCAAGTTGAGCACTTCCAGGGCCTATTTATAGTGATTTGCTACTCCATCTTCAGACCGTGACCACTCAGACAGGAAGGGGGTGGTGAGGGACACCATGCAACATCTGCTCCTTTATGGATGGTTGGGTAGGTGAGACATATCTGCTATATCTTCTACTCTTCCTGTTTGCAACCAGCCACAGGCAAGGAATTGTTCTGACCTTTAAAGGGAGCAGGCACAGAGCTCTCAAATGGCAACTTCATTCCAGAGTGAGAGACCTACAGCTTTACTGTTTATTCATGAGGAATAACAGCAGAGAAGAAAACCAAGTATGAATTGTATTTGTAGTGTGTATCTATTAATCTGTCCTCTTTAGGCTGTTTTCTTTCTGCATGTTGTATTTTAACATGCTTGCTCATAGTAAAATTTACCTTTTGCCAACACATGGCTGCCAAGTGCAAGGACTGACCTGTCTCTCCCCATTTCCAAACACCCTCCCACCCCCATGGTGGTGAGGAGTTCAGTGTAATAATATTTTGCTTTATTGTGAGTAATAATATTTTTTGCATTAAGGTTTCTCAGAAACCCAGTCTTTACATAAATGACCTAAATAAATAGTGCAAGATGTAGTCCACAAAAACCTCATGAAAGTAAAAATTGTTTTATTTGAAAGAATAAATCAGAAAAAAGGCACTGTAAATCATCATAATGTGCCATGAAACCTCCTTGTCCAGGACAATGGTCTCTTAGCCTTGTCAACTGGTATTCTGTAAAACTGTGAAAAAAAAACCCACCAAAAAACACCAAAAAACCCCAACAAAAACCCCTCAGCACTCTTATAGTTGCAGAACAAAATCCATTCTACTGAGCATAATCACTTTGTTGTGGTGTGATGCATAATAGCAGTTGCATCGAAAATTTGCAGCAATTTAAAATATTCTTTTCACTGAAATTGTTTATCCACATTGCCAAAGCCTTTAAGGAAGTACTGATGTTTTTCATATTGTCAGGAGCAGCTGTTTCTATCTGCTGTGGCTGTCTAACCGCTAACTAGGCAGATGGCACACAGTAGCTGAGGTGTGTCTGTTGTACACAGGACCAACTTTTCTGGCTTACAGGAAGCACAGCTGCCATGCTATTATGATGATGATGATCCTTATGCATTTCAGCCTTATATAGAGCTGCATGCTTTGAAGGGGTGATTAGGGTCTTTAGTACACTGAATAAGTACTTAAATAATCAAACTGACAAGCTGTGTGGAAATATGGAATCCCTATTAATTAGAATTTTGGGTAGTGATTGGAGGAGGCTCTGTAAAAAACAAGTAACATTATTTGCCACAGATACAACCATCTCAATGTTATAGCATGTAAAATGTCAGTTTAAGAATACCCCAACAACTACTAGGTGCAAATAGATTTACACATGTAGTTTACATCATTAACTCCGGTCAGTTATTTAGAGAACATGCTGAAGAAAATGCTGGACAGTCAAAACTAGAGAAAACCTCAGATTTTTGCCTTAGTGGGCAGAAACGTGTTCTACAGAATATGGAAACAACACTTCTTTCCCCCGTCTCACTTGTAGCAATGAATGTATTAATATCTATGCTTTTCTTCTAACATTCTTATGTACTAGAATGTAGCATAAGGGAGCTGGAGGTGTTGCTAGGGCTCAAGGAAGCATTGAAACACTGACCAGATGCTGCATTTCTTGTTGATTTGAGGCATTAGTTCATTAGGCCACTAATCAAAACCATGTGTTCTGCTAACAAACCATTTCATCCCCTGAGTGCTGGAGCACGCACATGCTGTTCCCAGCTAACTGGGATCTGCTCTAAGTCAAATAAAAGTCTCCTGTTGACATCCATAGGTGGTAGAAGAGGTTGTCTGAGAATGGGTGTACTTGTTTTGTGTGTGTCTTTGCATAGCCCAGCTAAAAATATTTTAGCCAGAAACCTGGTATCTTGTTAGTATTTCTGCCATCTCTCATGTTAATATGAGCTTCAAGAGTTTATGTTCCATAAACCATTGTGGCCTTGTTACAGAGTAAAAAAACAACCCAGTTAATTAAGGTCAAAATCAGGTAGTTGTACATGAATGTCTGTGTTTCAGAAGTCCCATCGCTAGCTTTTGTTGTCTAAAGAAAGAGGTTGATGTATTGAGCAGACGTGAGAAGATTGGTTCATCACTTTAGGCCTAAGTTAAAAGTTAAAACTAATTGAAATACTGAGTGGACAATGTGTATAGCAAAAATCTCCATGGCTAATGAGTTAGCATGACCTAATGAAATCATATTTTGCAGTACTTTCGAAGTAGCTATGAAGCTAAAAGCATGAGCAAATATAACATGAAATTAGAATTACAATTGCAAAACATGTTTCTTTCTTCATTATCTATACAAAGTTTCTAATGAGCTTGAACAGGAAACTGTGGTGGGTAATTTTTATAAATGTTAGTCTTCTTACTTAATAGAGGAGGCACCTTAATGCAATGCTATCACTTTCCAAACTGAATGTCATTATTTTAGAAATAGTTGTAAGTACAATAACTTTCTCGCACATGGTAAAAAAAACTGATGAGAAAAGATAGGTAAGTATGGTCACTTAGATTTCACCAAATGGGAAGAGGGAGAGATGATCAATTATCTTTTGGTAGAGCTCTGGGATCAATGTGTCTGAGAGGTGTACAAGAGCAAACAAAGGAGGATGACTTATGGAGCAGAAGGCAGAAAGATAGAGTATCTTGATCAGGAAAGGACAAAAGATTCCTGATTCTTCAGAAGCCAATGAAGGCAGACCTGCAAGCCAAGTACAAGGGGAGCAGTTTACAGCAATAGCAAGAAATACTGCAGGGTTAGAGGATCATGTGGAGATGGTCAAGGAAGAAAGCAGAAGTACTGCAGCGCTAAGGGAAGAGGTTTTCAGAAAGTCACAGATATGAGAAAGCACATGGAAGACAATCACAAAGGTGAAGAAGATGAAGATCAAGGGTAGAGAAGAGGACTAATGAGCCTGGGAGATTTAGAGCAAGCAAAGAGAACCACTGGTGTCTGCTAGCATGGGAGATGAAAGAACAGAGACTGATAAATAGTAGAAGGGATTTCTCCAAGCAGGTGAAAAATATCAGTGGATAGGAAGTGAAGAAATCTGCCTAGATTGAGGCTGGGAAAAGTTGGTGGGGCAAAATGAAAACAGAGAAATAGAGAAACCTTCAAGAATATTCACATGTGGTAAGAGGAGAAATTCGTACTTTGTTATGTTTGGAGGGATTGCTGTCACATGCTGTTCCTGGGTAAGATAGCTTTGTGGTTGGAGAGTTGGGAAAAACAGCAGTGTGGAGGGAATTATGGAAACACCAAATGAAAGAAGGTGTATGTGTGGTGGAATTTTCTTCCAGAACATCACAATCAAAATGCTGCTGTTCTTCCCAAGTCCATTTCTGCTCTCCTTTCTCTAACTTTGGTTCATATTTAGTGATCACAACTGAACACAGAAGCAGATTACACTTAAAACATTTTCATTTTACTTGTGTGAAGTATCTTGTAATTCTGTTCATGATATTCAATGCCCTTTTGTGGATCTTCAAAGTAACTCTTACTCAGGTCAACTGCAAAATACAGAGGAAAACTATCAACATCAGATGACATCTCTCTAAGGCTTTGATCTGTACTCCTTGTGCTATTTAAAAAGGTGAGGCTATTTGTTCACTAGCTAAAATAAGGAAATAACAAGTCTGATAAAATGGTAATTTAACTCAGAGCAGACATTTCCTGTCTTCTGACTTGAAATGCTCTGCCATTCTAGGCAACAAAAAGATCTTACCTTTGCATTAATTTCTTTGGATGATCTCACCTTTACTAAAAATGTTATTAACCTAATTAGTGAAGGAAACACGATTCAGAGCATGTTCTCACCTATCCTGAAGTCAATACTTTTAAGTAGATCAAAACAAGGAGGCCTAATTTTAGATGGTTGTCCCTCTATGTCTCCACTTCATCAAGTGATATGATGCAACATCCTCCCACTAAAGTGGAATGTGGGAAGAAGGGAAAAGATTTTTTTATAGAAGATGAGGTCTTCAAGTGGATGCAGAGCCATCAGGGCAAAAGTATCTGCTGCTTTGCTCAAGATAATCGTAAAGGACCTTTTTTTCTTTTTTAGTCTTCTGTTGTTGGGGAGGTGGTGTACCAGAAGATTAGGTGCTTTTTTTTTTGCTCAGATACTTCTGTACTGTTAATTGATAGCTTCACAAACAAACTCTCCTTTTATTCCTGTTTCAGAGGCTCTTGTCTTGTGGTGATAGACTGAGGAGTCATTTTCACTCATACTTGATTGAAGGAAGTCCCTTGTATAGTCTGCGCTCACTTTGGGAGTTCAGAATATTGAAATGGAAACAAGATTCCAGTATACAGTCATATCTTAATCTGATATCAATAAGAACCATGCTGCATCAGGGATACTTAGATTCTTTCCTCAAATTTATATTTATTAAGGAATCGTGTTTTTATCATCTGCGATCGTCTGAAAAATTACATCTTGAAAAACACATGACAACTTCAGTGGTAAAGAACACTTAGAGTGATTTTTTCACATATATTAGTATACACTTAGCTTCAATTAACAGTGCTTTTTTGTTGTACTGAGGGTGGGAAACATCTGCATATGTGACAGTGTTTACCAGTTCAGCAGGAAAAAAAATCATTTTGGTGACCCTCTCTATTCCTTAAAGGTAATATTAAAGAAAATGTCAGATCAAAGAAGAAAAGAGACATGATATTAATCAGTGCATGACTAAGAGCTCGGTGTTGCAAGAGTGACGTTCTGACTTTAACCTAGCAAAAAGTGTTAGCATATGTTATGTTTTACCCACCTAACTCTGGGAAACAGCAACTTAGGATAAAAAAACCCCAACCAACCAATAAACCCCCACAAACTCAACTAGAGTAATGGATCTTTTTTTTTTTTTTTTTTTTTCCTTGAGAAAGTTATCTATTTTGGCACAAAGCCTGCTCTGGGATTGGCTGCTGTGCTTTCTTTGGTTTCAAAATGCCAAAATGTGTAGGATTTTTCCTTTCTTAGGAAGTCTTCATGTTTCCCGCTAGGCCAGATGAGCCAGAAGATCAAAGGTGTCAGTTGCTCACCCTTCCCTAGTGGTGCTTTCTGGTTTGATTCCCCCTCCCCATGGGTGGAACTTGAAGACACATAAAATACAATTAAGTGCTAGCTTTCCCAGAGAATATATGTTATGCTATTTTGGCTAAGCACATGTTTTTCAACTGATCAAAGTAGTGTTCTACAGAAACTTCTGAAATGTTGACTGTGCTTTTATGAAGTTACTCTTGCTAGAGTAAATCCAAAGAAAACACATTGTGCATCGGTTATTTCACTGTGTATTACTGATACATTGTTGTCATGGAACCTAAAGAAGGACACAGAATCCATGTGCTATACATGTTTGAATCTTCAGAGTTTTCTTTTTTTTCTTGGTTTTATTTATTTAATGTAACAAGAGCTATGTGAAGCCAATGAGGGCACTGCTCAGGAAATACGTGACTGGTATCCTTTAACAGTGAAGTCATAAAATCAGAGCTTAGCAGTGCACTTTCCTCCATAAACCTGTCTTTGGAGATGAAAGAGTGCTATTCCACACTCATTAAAGAGACCTTCTCCACTTCCAAGTTACACTGTGCTCTAAAATGTTGTCAAAGTAAAAGGTAAGGTGACCATAATAGGCAGATATTTTCTTTCTCCAAATACATTGTTTTATGTAACAGGCACCACTCTAGTAAGCTGGTTATATTTCTTTTCCTTCTAGAGTCAGTAAACTGGTCTTGCAAATACTTGAGTATCTTGCTGAAGTCTGTGGTCAGCAGGAGGCATGGCAGAAAATGTATAGGCAGACTAACTCACAGGTAAGTATTTTTCAAGAGCAGGTCGTTAGCTAGCATTCCTTAATTTCTGTAAATCAGCTGAAGAAAGAAGAACTTTATTTTACATCAGGAAAAAACACTAACCACACCTGCTACAAGCTGGCCAGATGTCATTAACACAAGAAGCAAAAGCAAATGAGTAATAAATTGCTACTTAAAACTTGCACTTGCTTCATTTGACAGGCAATATATGGCTGAAGTCACTACTACCGAAAATTTTGTTTTGACCATATCAGGCATAAAGTTTTAAAAGTCAATCCAGGCTGGTAGAAGCAGACTGTTCCCACTGAAAGTCACTGCCTTCATGAGCAGTTACATTACAATTAGATTGGCAATGGGAGGGTTGTTGACCACAGACTTAAAATCAAAGCAATTGAAAACACCTAAGAGATTTAACAGTGTAGGTGGCTATGACCAGCTCTTCCATAAGATCACTTTTCCTTTTTTGATATAATTGGTATATTTTCAGTGATGATTTTGCTTTTCTTGGTACTACTGAGTGTATGTAAAATTGCAGTAATTTCATCAGATGAACTGTGAGTTCAAATCTGTTAATGTTCCACTGAATACAAAGGAAGTAGAGAGCAAAGACACTATTCTACTTCACATACAGTAAGAGCATTTTGTCTTGTTCTGTACCCTTCCAGTCTATATTGGTAGGCTTCATTTTCTTCTAAAGATTTTGGTGCTGGACCATGTTAGAGAACAGATATGTAGCTGTGGTTATTTTAGTGCAGCATTCACCCATTTGGTATTTTTTATTTATTTGGAAAGTATATGTAAGTCTTCAGTAGTTAGGTGTGTCATGTAACTTCAGTTCTTATTCATACTGAAGTGATAAAGACTGTTTCTGCAAGTATGTGAAAAATATACTGACTCTCACCACTTATCTGTGAGTCACGAAACATGAAAACAGAAATGACCAAGAACTTAGGTTAATCTCTGGTAGCTATGTTTTCAGCCATTCTGAGTGAACAGAATACAAAATAATATGCATTTGACTGAGATTGTGTAAAACCTGCTAGCAAAACGTGAATTGTTAAAAAAGACGGCATTATTGCAACCTGTAGCTATCTCACACTGAAATGGCAGTGCTTTGGAAGGAGAAAAAGTACAAAGAAATTTTCATTAAATTTTCCCTTGTAATACTTTTGAAATGAAATATTTTTGGCAGCCTGATTTCCCTTTTCTGTAGTGGTATTTAGTAATACAGCCGCAAGCCTAGAATTCAGTGGGATCTGATGGCACAAAGAAACACAGGGAGAAACCTTTTCTGCTGAAGCTTATTTGGCTAGCATTTGCACAGTATCCCTGGCTTTATGCCACTGATTTTTTTCCATATTTCCTCAGATGAGTAGCCAGGGGTAAAAAGAGGAGTGCTGTATTCTTTAATGAAGAGGTAGACAAGTTCTTTTACTCAGGTCAATGATAAAATCATATTCTGTGTACCTGAAGTTTTATGTTTCTATGTGTGTCATATAAACACAAATAATTCTGAGGCCAAAATGCTGGTGAACCTCATCACTGTCCTGCCCTAGAGAGACCACATTCTGTGTTTTAAATTTAAAGTCAGACTGAATTACATGAAATGTGTTGTTAGCAGAAAGAAAAGTGTAGAGTTATATGCAATCCTGCCCTTGCCTGCTAATTCAGGAACAGTCTGATTGGTTAATTGTATACTCTTAGTTTATATATCCAAGGTTGCTGATGAGATTATGTATGTTGTATTAGTGTAAGAAGGGAGTTGTACTACTTCTGAATCTAACACAATGCAATAATTGTTTTCCTTATTTTACTGGGATTGATATAAGACATTACAATCTTAGAACTGTTTTGATAGATGGTGATTTGCCTTGTTCTACTAATTGCTTTATTTAAAAAAAACTTGAACGAAATTAAACAACCCCCTTGCTGGACTATTGTGTATTTTTTAGAGGAGATTAAAAATAACTGCCATAAATTGTGATATATGAAGTCTCACAGCCATTAAATAAAAATGCAGATCTATCTTAAGCAGACAACATGTATTCAGATATAAAAATAAGAATAATAGAAATAAGAAATAAAAAATAAATAAGAATATTGCAAAGCTTTATAGGACTAGGAGTTTACAAGAAGCATAAGGCACAACTAAATGAATTGAGATGAAGACAGCAAGATTATGTTCTTGTTATGGGCATCCCAGCGCAGGACACAGTCATGTTGGAGCAAGTCCAGTTAAAGACCACAGAGACAGTTAAGGGACTTAAGCATCTGACATATGAGGAGAGCCTGAAAGAGCTGGGACAGCTCAGCCTTGAGAAGAGAAGGCTCAGGACGGATCTTTTCAATATATATAAATACCTAATGTTAGGGAGTAAAGAAGACAACGCCAGACTCTTCACAGTGATACCTAGTGACAGGATGACAGGCAATGAACACAAATTGAAATAAAGCAAATTTCACTTGCATGTAAGCAGAAAACTTATTTACTAACAGAGAAGTCAAACAGTAGAACAAATTAAACAGAAATGTTGTAGAGTCCCTATCCTTGGAGATATTTCCCACCCAGCTGGACACACTCTGCTCAAACTGATCCATTCTGAGGAGGGGCTTTAAACTAGATGATCTTCAGAAGCCTCTCAGCTGTTTTGTGATTCTATATTTCCACCTACTGTGTATGAAGTTACTTCAGGTCTGATACACGAGGTGGTGTCTTGCTCTTCATGAAAGTTCCAGGCATTGCAAGTCTATTTAATGATCTTAAGGATCTTTTCCAACCTAAATACTTCTATGTGTCTATGCTTCTGTGGATCTCTGTGTAATAGCCTTCTCCTAAAGGCAGGCTACTTCCCAATCTCTCTAGAATAGCATACTTCCAAAGTAGGTAAGTGCCTTAAAAGGCACAATGAAGCTGCTTTGGGAAGGTACACTTCTTGCTTATCACCCACAGTGAATGAGTAAATAACCTTTACTCTATCATCAAGATAGATATGAGAAAAGATGTAAAGTGCCATCAGAATTTTTCTGCTGACAGGTTTATTCTTCTAACACATATAGAAACAGAAGTACCTATAATATTTTCTGAAATCTCTGTGAATCAAATGAACTATGTTTAGAACACTTCACAAAAATGTCTTAGTATTCTGGGTCATTATCACTGCAGCTGGCTCTTTTTCTTTCTTACCATCACTAGTTTGAAGTATCTATAAAGGTTTATGCCAAACCAGAGTATAGGAATGCTTTTATGAATTCAGTTGCATCTATTTAGATACACTTTCTGTTGTGATACTTTAAGCGAAGACACGGTAGGCTTACATTTGTGTTATCCTATGGCACAGCAACCTTTTTCAGATTTTTAGGTAAGACTACTGAATTCAAAATGGCAGATTTTTGTAGAAGTAAATCCAGAAAAAAGAGGATATTACCTTCCAGAAAATATCAAAGCTCTATTTTGGTGAATATAAAAATCCTTTCCCCCCCTCCTTTTTTTCTGAATTACAGTGTTAGGTCTTAAAGTAAAGCTACCACTAATGGGAAATAGGCAAAGGCTAGAGCTGAAGATCAAGAAACTGACATGAGAGCAGTTTGCTAGAAAGACGTGAGACAAGTAAGACTTTAAGATCTAATGGCATATTCCATTGCAAAACAGATTACAGAAGACCGTGAGGGAGCTAACAGTATTAAGAATTTGAGTTCTGTGGCACTGTGTGGAAGAGAGAGAAAATTTTTTCTTTAACTTAGAAAATAACCTGTATAATTTCTACCCATCTGAGTATCTGAAATATTTATGTAAAACATGGCATAAACTGCTAAAGCATTACTGTTCTATTAGAAGATTTTTTCTGTTTCAAGGGAGATTTACCATAGATTTTCTTATGTGTATATGCTAAATTCAGATTTTATTGCCTTTCTCTTTTTGTTGTTTTATTATTCTAGCAAAGCACATAGGCTTTCTTTTCTTGAAAATTAGCTTAGTATTAAATCAGTCTTTTGTGCTTATCAAATTCTAAGGCCTTTATGGTCTTTTAATCTAAGAAAAGAAAATGTTTATTGATCTGTGAACTACTAATGGGGTTTTTTTAATCTTGTCTTTTTTATTACTCGTATTAACAATTTGTTTCCCGTACATTTTATGTCTGAATATGTCCAATCTGATGTCCAACATCCCTATTTTTTATAGATATTTTGTTAATTAATTTGATGTTTTCATTAAGCCTCTGATGCTTTTGAGAGATCTATGGATTAGCACCAGTTCTCATAATCAACAACATAGTGAGAGGATGGTGGCAGTACAACTCTGTCTCACACATTTGTGTTTTCTTTCCACTCTGCGGTGCTTATAAAATGGTTATTTCAAACTTCTTTGTGAAATAGTGTTGACATCAGAAGAGCTGTAAATTCAAGGAGACTTCTGAGAAAGTTAATCTGCCTCTACACATTGTATTGTATCTAAATGGGTGCTGGAGGAAAAAAATTATACTTTCTGGTAATGCTGCTGCTAGGCAAGCATAAAGAATTTGGGGGGCAGGGCAGCATCCATTAGAAATGGACTATACAAGATTCCCAGCATATTCAGTAGCAAGGATGTGAGAAATACTCTTGGTATTGTACTCAAATGCTAGCAGCAGTAAGAGAGAAAGCAGACAAGTCATTAGTGTACACTCCTGTATGAGCTCAGGTCTTGATTATATCTTTCCACTGCCTTCAGAGAATAGAGGAAAGAAGGCTGCTGAAAGACCTGTCCTTTCTAAGCAAGCTGGGGTGCATAATTATATAGGTTTATCTGGCCTTTTCCAAAGGGACAAACGGCCCCACTTTTGCAGTCCCTCTCCTTACTAGTTTTTCTGTTCTTCCCCTTTTCCTTAACTATCAATTTTTATAAGTGCAACACTTAAAATTCTTCCTTGCACAGAGAGTCAAGCATGTCTGTTTCTGTGAGGGGACTGGGTCCCCCTTGGTTCCTGACACTGATAACTTCCTGAAGTAGCTGAGAAGAGTAAGATTCTGCTCAGTTTATCCCTTCTGTACAAAAATTCTCTGGGCTCAGCGAAATGCCGTGTTTGATCCTACCAGGCTGTACTTGATTCAAGCTTTGTGCCACATTTTTCACCTGAGTGCTCAGGGCCAAATTCAGAGCAAATATAATCAGATGCATCTCCTTACTAAAGCGAGCTGAGTTGCTCACACTAAGTTTTATTTTGGTATAAGCCCATTGGCCCTATGTGAATGGCGTGAATGTGAATTTCCTATGCATATGGCATTGCCTGATGTTCAGATGAGAGCATCATGTCAGACATGTTTAATCATAACAGTGTTTATTCCCTTTACTCAGAATGTATCCCCTTCATGACAAATGTATGTAAATGCTGAGATAAAAATAGCATTTGACAAGATAGTTGGGTATGTTTCATTTTATTAACACATTAGTCAACTTATTCTGCTCAAAGTAATATGTGAATAGTAGATATGTATAAGATTAGCATAATTTTTTCAGTCAACATTTGTTCTGTGAGGTTTTGATTACATTATTTTAATTAAGCAATAAGTCATGACAAGCACAGGATTTCATGGTGAATATAGCACTCCTCACAAGGTACTATAAAGCATGTAGCTGAAAGCTGAATGATTGTAACCATTCAAAATGTGTGTTAATAATCACTCCAGACTGACTACAGTGCCCTTTGGTTTCTTTAATTAAATATATATTATTGAATAAGGGAAGCATTTACTGGCCATATTCATCAAGGCCAAGACACTGCTCTAGGCCAGCAAGAAAGTTCCATTTGTGTTCTAAAGCCCTCTGTGCTGTCTCTGGGATTAGTTTTCTCATGACAGCACAGTGTAACTTTTAAGTATATTCAGGGCACATCATACTGTCAGTGAAGGAAACCAAATGTCCTCGCTGGAATCGCATAATGTAGTAGGTGTCACAAGTCAGAAATAATGAAGATAAATGGGATTATGGACCCAAAGAAAAGAACGTATTTTCTAAATAATGCCCTCCAGTCAGATATTGGGAAAATGAAAATGTTCCATTTCTTTGTACCTGTCCACTGGAAAAAGAAACCCAAACCAATAAACAAAACCCAACATAACAACACCCAAAACCTCCCCCCACAACACCACCACCACCACCCAGAAAGGCTTTGTGTCCAACTTATTTTATATCATCTGATTGCATCAGTCTTAAGATATAAAGTAATAAAATGCTGGGGATAACTAATGTTTATTTCAATTATACATTTCATATTTCTTTGGCACTGTCACTTATAGATGGAAGGTAACTTGGATTTCTATAACCAGGGTTTCGAAGTAACTGAATGTCTTGGTTGGTATTGTGTTCCTGAAATGAAAGAATGGAAGTAAACCTGGAGTTTATAGAGCTGTATTGGGTTTTTTATTACTTTGTGGATATTCAAATAGGGAAGAACAGATGATAATTTCTGGATGTATAAACATGTTGCTGTCATAGCTCTGCTAAATCCTCCCTACTTCATAAAATGTTTAGTTTTTGCTGTCCTTCACTGTGTGGCTTGTTAGTCATACCTATCTGTGATCATTTAATGTTTTATTTGGCTACCAGTAAAAGCAAACCTAAGTAAGTACCTTGTGGTTTTTCAGCATTACAGTTGTAACAAGTGACCAAGAATGTCATCTACCATTGATCTCTTCTGTCCTGTCTCCATTGTGGAAAGCCACTCTGAGGTAAATGAAAGGTGATGTCCTCCCCTCCATCCAAAACCAATCCTATGGGGAGCATACGATTCTATGATATAAGAATACCATCTTTCCTCATTGTAGCAGGCTGGTCTGAATAATTAGATGGAAGAAATCTTGCAGTACTTCTGAGGTGTCTGTTGGTCTTTTTCCACATAACAGCTCTTTTTTTCTGCATGTGTATATGTTGTTACTTTAAATGTTCTTTTCTTTTTTTTTTATTTTTTTTAATTCAGGTCTGTTCAGGGTAAAGCAAAGTGATGAAGTACATTGTTATATTGACCAAATTATTTACTCATGTTGAATGTAAACTGTTTTAGGAGAATCTTCCAGCTGTTCTAGAAGGATATATTGGACCTGAAGAGTAAGAAAGGGAAGGACCAAGCATTAG
Source organism: Pezoporus occidentalis (assembly GCF_034315485.1). Taxonomy (NCBI): domain Eukaryota; kingdom Metazoa; phylum Chordata; class Aves; order Psittaciformes; family Psittacidae; genus Pezoporus; species Pezoporus occidentalis. Next base: position 110,920 of record NW_026916242.1, read on the forward strand.
CTTGAAATTCCTTACAGAGTTTACGTTGGACTAAAATAATAGAGCTGGCTTGGTTTTGGTTTGGGTTTTTGGTTTGGTTTGTTATTTTTGTCTTGGGGGGGGAGGGTGGTTGGTTGGTTTTTTTTTGAGGACGTCTTAGCATCCCGAATTTTAGAATGTACGTTGTCACCAGGTATGGCGTGCTATATCACACACAGAGTATCACACAGTATGCTAGAGATTGGAAGGGACCTCGAAAGATCATCTAGTCCAATCCCCAATTAGGTGGCAAAGGAGGGGACTGAACCAGAATCTCAAGGCCCAGCCCTTAGAGAGATTGAAATCTCTTGTCTGAATGTAAATGGAAGAGAAAGAGTGTATTCTCAGGATCCAAACATATATGTGTTGAAAAAAAAACTTCAGAGGAATTACTGATTTCATCAATCTTATGCCATTCATTGGCATCTGAATCTTGAGTCCTGTTTGCAGAAAACTAAACTTTGCATTTATTTCTTATATTAACCTTAGTAGTGAGCAAGGATGTGAATTTACTGCTTCTACATACCTAAAGGTAACGTGTGATGGGTTAAAAAGTGTCATGAGATTTGATGAGCATTCATGCATTTTATCTAATTTGGGGCATTGAATCCATGGAAACACTGGCTTTTACACATCATTTTCTCATTCACAAAATTAAGTAATTACATCCTGGGAGAAATGCACTAGCATTGAATATACAGTACGCAGATTATGTCACTACAGGTAGCAGATTGAGTTTAACTAGCCATATGGATTGTAATTGTCTAAGTATGATTAATTCCTAATGTTTGTTAATTTTATGCTTTATATTATGGTTTGTTACTATAATGTTAGTCTTTTTTCACTTTCATTGTTTCTTTTTAATCTAGGTTTTGATGAGATCCCTCAAGGGATTTTAATCTTACTATAATACTAATGATGTCCTTATTTTCCTGGGTCTCATCAATAGCTTGTTCCCCTTGCTGGAAGTTTCACGGAAAAGAGTTCTGAAGTTAGAACAGATGGTGCATCAGTCCATTGCAGAACTCTGTTTGCAGCCTGAGGAAAACTTTATATTGAAGGTGGAAATAATGGTTTTCTGCTTAGCTTATTGTAAATTCTAAATGGGGTGATTGAAGACTATAATGATCACTGTTGTTTGATGCCTATGACTTTCAACATCTGGCTAATGCCTTTACTAGCTGTAAGAGTACGAAAAGGCGCTATAGGCTTTCCTGCTTCTTTCTTTTAAATTGATTGTAGTATGTATATATATGTGTATATATGTTTGTACATGCATGCACAAATACATAAATTTGATATGTGCATATGAAAGTATACTCATAGTTTATATATGTAAATCAGTGTCTATACTAATATCTGATTTGCACAATAATAAAATGGAATATTATATAATAATAAAACGTCAACACTGAGTTTTCTTTTTTCAGTACTTGAATTTGATTTCTACTGTAACAATTGGAATTATTTTAAATCACGCTTTATCTATTCTTGCCTACAGACCAAAGCCATTAACGCAAAGTAAATTAGCAAATACGGCTTTGCTTCTCACACAGGGCCCAAGAAGAAAGGACTAGTGGGTCTTAGAGAGCTGATCTTTTTAATGGAGGCTGAGGATCACCTCTTTGAACGTGATGGACCTCATTACACCAACTTTTCAGCTAAATCACAGGTTCACTAAATCACCAAACTCACTAGTCTGTTCTGTCACTGCACTATCATTACCTTGATGGAATATTATTAATAGGAATTGTGACTGAAAAATAATGTTTTCTCAGAGAATTTGAATAATGATTTCTCTACTTTGTTTCTTTCCTTGGTTGTACTTCAATCCAGATAATGACAGGTCTAGGGAGTTTCATTTTAGAGATCTAGGTGGTATTGTCTTAACTTATTCAGCAGCTTGGCCTGGTATTCTTGAAACAAATGGCTAAAATCTCTAACAGCATTACACTTTTGTTGTTTATTTTTGTTGGTTTTGTTTGTTTTGTTGTTGTGTTTGTTTTTTTCTTAACAGTGTAGCTATATTCAAAAAGCTGTAGAAACATACCTTGAATTTTAGGCACATGCTGTGAATGCTTTGATTTCAATGGAACCTTAATCATAGGCTTAAAATGTTATGCTGAATTTGGACCCAAATACCTATTAAAACACTCAAACAAAACACTGCAGTTTTAACTCTGCCATGGGTTTATGCCCCCAAGGATGCAATGATTTGTCGGTTTATGCCACACTGGTCTCGAAAACGAATTCTTCAGACAGGGCTATAAAGTACCTGTTGATGAAAAGAGTGGTCAAAGCATTAAGCTTCTGATTAAGGCTATCAGAATCTGACACATTAATTATCCTTAATTACAGTCTGTATCATCTTTCCTGAAGAAAAGTTCATGAAGCGTACGCTGCTTATAGTGAATTTGCAATTAGTTTTTAACCAATGCCAAGCCTGAGCTCTGAAATTGCATCACATTAAAGGCTTAAATTTTCTTTTTTTATAGCTTTGTAATTTCAGAATGTTCTTATAATAGGACAAATGCATGCTTACACAAAGTTTTATTTATAATACAAATCTGAAGATAATGGCTGTGACAGGTAAAGAAAAGGCTTGACAAATATAGAAAGCATTTGAAATAACTATGTGGGGAGTTAGAAACCTTATTTTTTCTGTATTGCTTCATTCTTTTCAAATTGGCAGTGTATTTGTAACTAATGCTACCTAATATCAGCCAAGAGAGGCCTTAAGGATTTATGCAAATGATTTATATGATCAGATAGAGTAGGAAGATGCCAACAATAGGTTGGATTTCAGAGGACAATGCTGTTCATAAAATAAAAAGTCAGCATAACTACTGTGATTCCTATTAGCTGCTGATCTTTGTCTTTTTTTCTTTCTTTTATATTTTTTGATAGTGTGTGTTGCAAGTAATTTTACTGTGCACGTCTGAACTCATGGATTTAATATTGTATAAACAAGTTATATATTGGACTGCTACTTTTCATTCTCTTATCTTCCTCACAGATGCAGTGAAATTCATAGCAACGCCCACAAAGTAAGGTTTGATGCATTAATTTCCTTTGCAGGGAAGCAGTAACAGTGGCATCAAATGCCCACTCATCAGTAAAATAAAAACACTCTACTGATTCCAACATGTTAAGCTCCTTAGACTTTCATGTGAGATATATGTATTGCTGTAGTGATCACCAAGCCACATAAAGTATAAATCCATACATAGTAAAACATCTGTGGCTTGGTGAGTAGTCTTTCTGTTCTGCATTTGTTCACGGTGCTGGCTAGTCATGCCTCTGTGCCTTCTCCAAGAATCACTGTTTTATCTCATATGGTGACTGCAATGACTGAGATAATTAGCAGAGTTGCTAATGTTTTAAATTACTTTATATCAGACTCAGCGAATCCTGAGTAGATAGCAAATTGGCCTTGTTACCTAAGTTTCCCAACGGGATGAAAAGTAATTAAAGAGGAAGACTGTCAAAAGTACTGGAGCCAGTGCTATAGCCAGTGCTATAAATATGGATAAATAGATAGCCATCGTTGTTGTGAGTAGCTAGAGCAGCTGATCATTCATTTGCTAAACAATTCACAAAAACTGACTGAAATCCAGAACAAGGTCATGCTGGGCTTGAATTGTCCTGGTATCTGATGATCCATCTGATGATTCTGATTGCCAGAAGGGGAGAGAGAATAAGATAGCAATTCATGCCATGGCAAGGCCCTCAATAGGATTTTCGTATTCTTTGCCTTCTTGACTCTTTCCCCTACCTCTTTCTTTACTTTTGTTCCGCTATTTCATGAGTAACATCTGAATGGCTTGTTGGGCCTGCTCCCCAGCAGGCATACAACTCGCCCTTCTGTCTGCGATCCTTGCTTTTTGTTCATGCTGCCAGTTATGGGAACTCTAAGCTATTTTTTATTTTACAGGTACTTCCTGAAAAAATGCTGATGCATTTAATGATTGGTTTTGTGGATTTTCATCTGGCTTAGGATCAGAGACCTCTATGATTCAATTGAAGTCTGAAGAAGGCAGATCTCTGAAAGGTATTCGCCAGTTCTGGTAAGCCAGAACTCACAATATGACTGCAGAGACTCTGCTGCATAGGTTTAGTATATTGAGTCTTATCAACATGCATGACTGTACAATATTTCAAGATTAGAGCAGTTTATTGAACTTGCAGAAGGGATATCTGCCTTGTGTCAGGAAGATATAAGCATTGGGGTGCTTAAGGTCTGCCTTTCTTTCCATGTGTTTAGAACACATCTAGATTCCTTTTTAGCTCTTAGATAAATCCCAAGTGATCTATATGAAAAGACCACTGCTGCAAAGAGCAGTGTTGGACAGTAACTGCTTTGAGGGGACTGTATACACCTAATGATAGTCCTCTAACATCTGAAAATATTGTGTCAACACAAGCCCAACCTTGTCTGGATAAATAAAGCAATCATTTGAGAATTTCCACTTGAAATGTCAGTCAGCTCTTTCTGAAGTAGCCTAGTTTAAACCCCTAGGAAGGAGACAACCCTTCTTTGTACGTATTCCTTCCCCTCCACTTAAAGAAAATCTCCAGAATAATTCCAAGGGGTGAGAGTGTGGGTTGGGGAAGGGGGAATATCTTTAATACAAATCTGGTGGTTTTTTACTATAGGCGTGTTTGTAAAATATATTTTTCTATAACATGTTATTATTAATCTTTTCTTTTAAAATCTTGTGAATTTTAATTCTCACAGTTAGAAGCCCTGATAGCTGTGACACAATGTTTGTGTTTGGAAATAGTGGAATAAGGAAAAGTTAGGTAAAATAAAAAATATTTCCAAATACCCCCCAAACGCACCTTCTTTGCTTGCTAATTGTTTGGGGTTTTTAAGGAAAATGTTTTGATAAAACAATGTGTTTTTGCAATTTCAACATTTAAAAAGCATTAGCAGCATAACACTAGAACAACAGATGCTATGAATCGCAGTGCGAACTCTAGGTAAGTTGAATAAAATTGTTATAGTATGTAAATGCTGGGTTTTTTACATATTGGATAAGCAAGGTGTAATACTACTTATATTGTAATGTCTGATCTTACAGCTTATTTTTAGGGCATATGTTTTCCTTCTTTTAGTCCATGTATTTTCTCTGCTTCTCAGGTAGGCACCAGCCCATGCTCTGTTTAATTTGTTGTTGTCTTTAACTTTCCTCATTCGTTTGTAAAACCAAACCCTTGTAAACAAGTACGAGCACAGGAAAAAACTGTTAGAATACATTTCAAGTATTGTGAGTTCAGTGCTAACCTTCTAAATTTAATATTCTTATTTTCTGAGCATGAAAAGGTCACAAGTCATGAACTTATTTCCAAATTATTTCCAGATAAAGTGAAAATGTATCTACACTCTAGCGTTGTTCTTGTCATTAAAGACTAAAGATGCTGCATTAAATGTATGCCAACAGAAAGTTCATGTTATTGTGGAGTGACATTAGCCTTAAGACTGTCAACACATATGAACATTTGAGCTTTCTTTGTCCTTTGGTGGAGGAGGTGGAAATCTGTAAAATATCTTAAAGTTAAATTGGATAAATGAATGACTAATACATTACATGACTATGGCTAAAGGGAATCAACTTCCTGACTTCAGCTGAAAGGCCCTTTGTCAACAACTGTGAAAACCAAATAAAATACTCTGCCACAGCCCATGATAGCCTGAAATAGATGGCACTTGGTGAAGAGATTACCATGTTCAGCTGAAACACTGAACAGTCACAGGCGGTAATGAGGTCAGTGAATTGTATCAGTTGTACTGTGCGTTGCACGCTTTACCAGTTTCACAACTTTCTTTTTTTTTATATTGGTGTGATCAGAATAAATGTAATCATGATCAGAATGTAATACAAGAATAATTATATATGTATGAAAGTGATACGTATCATTCTATATGAGCAGTTGTCCAATGCATTGATCAAATTCATAGCTCAAAAACTTTCACTTGTGTGGTGGATCTCAAAATGGAAATTTTTCTCTCTACATGTATGTTTGGTGTTTTCTGTGAGGCAGCTGTCATTTTAACAAAAGTGACATGCAGAGTAAAGTGGAAAGGTCCTGTTTCAACCTGGGAAGAGGGTGGGGCAGACAGCTGAATTGTTCTGTATTTTCTGTGAAATCTTAATTGATTAGACTATCACCTTTATTCACCATAGAAAGACTGACTTTCTTTATGATGGATACAGCAGCGGGAGAGGAAACTGTTGGAACTGATATACTTTGTTGCTTACCTGAAAGGAGATTTTTTTGCCCTAATTTTGCACAATAGTAGAAACTTCCTTTAAATCCCATTTTCCTAACCAGTGCCTAGAATAGCTCTTGTTGTTAGATTCTAAGGACTCTATTGTGGCTTTTAAGCCAGAGCCCGCAGTAGGGGTTGTGGAGGGATGCACCGCCCCAAAGAAACTCCTAGAGGGTTTGTGCTTGAGGACAAATCTGATGATAGAATTTAAAAATGGAACAGACCATTGTAGATCATCCAGTCCTCCCATCTGCCAGCACAGGATTTTCCCTCCCAGATATTCTTAATGCATTTTTCAATGTAAAAGTCTCAACTCTGGGAGTTTCCAAAGCTTTGCTTGGAAAATTTTTGCCTCCTTTTTTCCCTCAGAAGTAGGAGGACACAGCAGCAGCCATGACCATGTCTTTTAACATATATCTGTGTGTACTTTGGACTGGCTTCTGCCTGCTGGCTGGTGTGAATAGGGGCCAGATGGGTACAACTTTTCTCTTTATAGTCTCCAGATGACTTAAACATACCACGTGATCCCTGTACCCTAGGAGGAGATTTGTAACTGCTTTAAACCATCACCTGTCCTTTAATGAGTGTCTCAGATTTTGTAAAGTGCAATCTAAAGTGTAATTGCTCATCTCTGTAATGCACTGAAGTTAATTTGTGGTTCAGTCAGAAAATTTTGTCCTAATTTTCTGGGTGGTAATTACTCTCCCAACCAGTGAAATTGGCTTGAATGTTCCAGTGCATTTTGTTTACTGCTTAAAGGCTGATAAAACTCCCATGTTATTTTTCTTTTGAGGAGTAATAATAGTGCATTCTTCAGTCTTGCTAACTGTTGATATTTCAGTCTTCCGGAAGGATTCTGGAAGATTTCAATTATCAGATATTTTGCAATGCTATTGTAAATGCTATTGGAAAGCAGACATTGGGTTTTCATGTGTAATTCAAATCTGTAGGGTAGATAAAACCTCAATCCTGCAGAAATTATCTTGTGTTTAACATTATTACACATAAGCAATACTGTCAGATTCATAACGATTAACTCAGAGCTTGATGAATCCATGGGATAAATACGTTAATGTTGAAGTATGTTGGGATTTGCACTTCAGACAGTGCCTGTGAAGTTGCCAGTGCTCTTGAATTAGTGTTATGAGCACTGTAAATGGGACTGTGTTCCATAGGGACAAACATGCGAAGTCAGTAATGTACAAAATCTGCCAGTAGTGACTATAATAGTCACAGAAAAACCTGAAGGCTTCATCAAGGTTTAATTTCTATAGATGTATTTGCCAGTGTTGTTTAAGAAACAGTATTGTGAAAAAATATGAAGTCTTTAAGCCAAGAGATTGGAGGCTAATGTTGTAGAGGAGGTAGAAGCAGATGAAAAATTGGTTAGAATGGAACATATCCCATTTCCTTGATCCCCGTTCAGTAGACCTGAGAAGCCATGAAGATGTTTTCTTGTAATGCATGTTGTGTAAGTTATGGGGGGCATAAGGATTTATTTGTTCAGTTGACAAGCCACTGTAATGTTTTGTAGGAAAAAAATGGTTTTGCTTGGGCATTCTGTGAGCCTTGTTCAAATGAACATTGCAGCTACTTAAAAACAAGCAGGAAGCCATGACAGTGAGATCTTGCTTTTTAATGTAAGTTCTATCAGTACAAAGCAATGAAGATATTTCACTAAGAATTCCAGGGCTCAAAATTAACAATTTCTGAGCAACAACTTTAGTTACAGAGGTAACACGGTCTATATGAATAACACTTGAATTAGGCTGGAATGCATAAATGAAATTATCCGATTAATGAAAGCATAGGGTGAGTTTACTACAAAAGGACTGTTTAATTTTAGAGTCAAAGGTATTTTCTGTTTTTAAAGCTATAGACGACTTAAGGTAGGCAAGTAAGGTTCCAATATCTAAAGTTCTTTGCCAGTTTAATTAGTGTCATCTGGCTTTCTAATAGTTTCAGAATCTGATATCACATATTCCAGTTTGATTGCTGTGTTTCGTGGAAGAGGAGAAGTTTACTTACTTGTTTACTCTCTGCCAAATATTTTTGAAGACTGTATGTACCTACAGTTCCCAGCAGTTTCTTCACTACATTTTGCACACTTCTATTCACCCCTGCAGTGACCTCATGGGCTTTCTGCCATCTGTCATTGTTACTTTATTCTATGTACAGCTCAGCCTCACATAATATATGACTTTGCCTGATATTTATTAGATAGACAGGATTATTACCCACAGATGGCTATGGTTCACAGCCAGAGGCATCTTCACAGAACTAGTGGGAAGAGATTTATTCATGTGACCATGTGACTTCTACTGTAAGCTAATTTTAGCACTGGGTTTCTCTTGATAAGTTAAAATGGAATGAGAACTCTGGGTCAAATTTATTCTCGCAGGAAGTGAGGCAGTTCCGTTGACTTCTGTTGAGTCATACCTGTATGTCAGCTGTGAAATTATCTCTTCACTTCTTTTTTTTTCTCATTAGGAAAGTAAAATATATGAGAGCACATTTTAACTGCACTGAATGTGTGCAGTTACAAATATTTCTGGTCTTGAAGTTGTACCTTCAGAAACAACAGAAAAGATTTATCAAATCATACAGGTTTTGCCAGTAGATGACATTGTCTGCCAGCTTTACATTTTCTCTGCTTTTTATGGGCCACTAGAGTCATATATTCTGTCATTCACAGTGTGAGACTCAGAACATTTCTTTGGCAAAGTCAGAGAGACTGGCGTGTTGAAAGTGAGCCAACACAGTCAGGTGGTTTCATTTGTATTTAGTTTTGAGACTAGTTCTTACAGAGGATAGGACATGAAAATTGTATTGTATCTTTTTGGTGTGTTTGTTTCATTGCTAGTGAAATAGTTGCTGCTGGTAAATTTAAGTAATTTCATTGGTAATAAATACACTGAGTTGAATTAGTGGCTTTTCTAATTTTTAAGGATTCTGTTCAGTAAAGGGCAGCCTTAAGTGGATCTTTGTAATAACACTGCAACTACTAATACACAGGTCAAAGTGCTTACAGGTTTTCTTGCTGCAGACTGAAGCAGAAATTCCCAGCCTCCAGATTGTAATCTATGGGGAGTTTATTAGCAATTGCGCTTGAAAGGAATGGCATTTCAAACAGAAGCCATCTGAAATACACGTAGGAGATTCTGCTACAGGAAAGCTAGGAACAGAAGCAGGCATAGGAGCATGCTGCACTCTTGCCCTGCAAAATGCTAGGTGTTCTTTCCATTCCACTGTGAATTCAACAGGAATTAGGAGCACTCAGCAGTTTCAGATTTATGCTGTAATTCAGGAATGCCATATGTAGTGAAATATGTTAAACCAAAAGATTGAGTAAGTAAATATGCCTGGTGAATTTCTGCCATCTGATTCAACAGCAGAGTTATAGCACTGATAGGAATTCCTACTACTTGTCGTTACTACTTTTGTTGTTATGTCGAACATGATATTGGTGGTTATTTTTAATGTTTCATTTTTCTGAAAGGTAAAGAGAGAATGACCGTATGTAGGACATCTCCAGTTGTTTTCTTTGCCAGTCTGAAGACGACAATGTTTTGTCCTTTTACTGTCATTAAAGTTGGGCTGGCATAGAAAAGAATGCAATATATGCAATGCAGTAGAAAGCACTGTTTGATGTATTACTGGGTCAGTGCATCTAGATTCAAGTTCATTGCTTCAGGTGCAATGCCTGCAGGATTTGACCCTAGAAAAAAGCATCCCCTCACCCTTCACTACAGACATTTCTAGAAGGCATAGGCTAATTTCAGGTTTGACATGTCAAGACATGGAGAAGAGTCATTGACACAGCAGGTGCACTTAAATATAACTGTCTAATTATACAGAGATGCAAGTTTGCTCCCAAGAAACTAAATGTACAGTGCCATGGAAAACATGGTTATCTGTCTGTCATGCTGCTAAATAGGAAAGCAGTCTTCAGCAGTCGGGCACATTTCATGTATGAAATAATAAAAATCATGGTGGGGTAAACATTTACATCATTCCCATTCTTCGAGTATGAACACCGTGAATTCCCTTCTGCAGACTTGGGGGATTGCAACATGTATGAACCTTATTATGGAGAAACCTAACTTCTGAAACTTGACTGGGTATTTTAAGGTCTGACTTCAAACTTATTTAGTTTTATCTGAAAGTTCTTCAATAGAATTTCTGAATCAGTTTAAAATTCATGAGAGTAATAGCAAAGGATAACAGAGCAATATTTTTCTGCAGCTGCTGTTAGTCTGATTCTGGCACACAGGAAAGGTCACTGCTTGTTGGCTAAATCAAAGCAGAGCCTGGGGCCTTATAGTGTGCAGGGGGTGTAAGGCAGATAGTTTACTAACATGATCCTGGCTTGAGGGCATGTTTCAGTGATACGTGTTTTCTTGCCCTTCCCCCACACCCTATAGCAAAATTCTTTTTTCAATTGCCAGCTCTGCCCTAGACTAATAATGCTTTTTCTGTATTCAGCTGTTGAAGTCTAAGCAAGCAAACAGATGTAGAGAAACGGGAAATGTAATAAAATATTATCTTAATCAATAATCAGAGAAGAATTGTTGTTACCTATGCAGAAAATCTGAATAGGAAATAACAGTTATTGCATCATCAATAGATCATATTATTTATTAATTTACTTTCATGGTAAAGTACAGGCATTCACAATCCTGCCTCATATGCTAAATCTACAAAGTAAAATTGCAGTAGGTCTGTCGCTTCCATCTTTTGCTGACTGTTCAGTTCAAACTTCCTCACATTTCACATCTTCACTGTACATTCAGCCTTCTAGGGTTTTTTCTGCCTGCTTTTGCCATGCTTTTACACCAATCAGACTTGTATTTAGATAGTAAGGTTGACTCTGCAATGTTAACAGCATTCAGAATTGTAATAGTTGCACCCAGTGACCAATTAATATGTTGAGATAATAGGTATTGCCCAAACAGCCATTACAAAATTCACAAAATTTGCTTAGCACTCTCTGAAATACACCTGCTGAGAAGTAAAATGTTCCTGTAATGTACACATTCAGTCTAAGATTGCCTTATTAATGACTCTACCTTTAAATGCCATCTTCTCTCAGCCATGATGGAAAAAGGCTGTTTGTTTTGAGCACAAAAGGAAACATTTACTGAATGACAAAATGGATATTCAAAGCAATCCAGAACAAAGACAGTGAACATTGTATAACAAAGAAGATGAGCATTCATGGTGAATCTTTTTAATATCTGAGCTTGAGATCTATCTTCAGTGAAATACTTTGGTGTTCTCATCAATCAACCAGACACAAATTACAAAGTGAAGGGTGTGACTCATGCGCTCACTGGTACATTCAGCCAAAAATACAGAGCAGAGCAGATCCCATCATTTCTTGCTTTCCAACACTGTCTCTGGCTCTCAGCATCACTTCACCATCACCACCCTGCCAAGAGTTGCTACCATCAGCAGTCCCCGAAATGTCACATATGCAGAAACCGTTCATCAACCCCAAGCTTATTTTATACTCTCACTCTCCAAGATTCTGATGCCATCCCTAGCCAATGCTTAGGCCACAAATTATTTGGAGTCAAGATATTTCCTTGGGAAGAGAAAAAAATTTTTGCTTGTTTTTTCATGTTAGTCATATTTGAAGAGTCTACCCTGAATCTAGAGCTGTGAAAATGAGCTCCTTTATGAGCAAGAAATACAACAGATGGTTATTATGTGACCTGGTATAGCTTCTGGGCCAGGGATTTATAGTTATGTCTTTATTCTGATGCTTTTTCTCCTTTAAGTTACAGTTGTGTTCTCTGCGTAAAGCATTGCTGTCTCTGTGCTGACATCAGTTTCTTAGAAATTATGGTCCTTTATTTGCCAGGGTTTTTTTGCGGATTGCTACAGATCCTCCCCAGATTTGACTAAAATATTGCTATGCCAAGATTTTCAGATTCTCCAAATAGTTTTGCTAATTAATTTGTTGTTTAGTAAATGGTGATTTGCAGGTCATATTAGAAACATGGGGTTTATACATCTTATAAATATTTAGAAAATAATTACATACCCAACAGCATTTACTGTTGTTGCTTACTCCTTTCCACTGGGTCTGCATACAGCTAAAGAGAACAACCCCAGACGTCTTTTTGAGAAGAGTTTTGTGCAAGGCAGAATCTTTCTGAAGTCCAAGGAAAACTCCAGGGAATCTCTTCACTGCTCTTCACAGACTGCTGATTCTGGTCATTGCCACTAGAAGGCCTGATCACACCCGTTACTGGAAACTGTAGTATCATCGGCACCTGCTGCTTTACAGCACAGTGAGTACTTTTCTCGTTGCGCAATTGATCCGTCCTTTTCATTGCTTGGCAGTCTTCCCCTTACCCCTTCAAACAAATATTATTGTGTCCTGGAGAAAGAACATTAAAAGGGTGCTGGAGCATTCCCTCTTCCAAATGACAGTTAAAGCTGTCTGTAGAGGTCTGTCATGCTAGAGGGGTCATTCTAATATGCAAGTACTTCCTCATCACGTAATCAGGAAAAAGCAGCCACTCGTGTAATTTCATGTTTCAGGCGAAAGTATGGCTCTTGGCTCCTTAGAAACTCGGCTCGCTCCAAAGACAGCAGCCATTTGTTCCTGGTGTTGAGCACCATACCACCTTTCCGCACCCTCCCCTCCTTTCTTTAACAGAAGGGCAGAGGTGAATTCTCAAAGAAAAGTGCTGATTATTAAATTTTCGTTGAACTAAAAGAAGTACTTGCTGGTACTGTTCAGAAGTGGAGAAGGCTACAGCTCATCAGATCCAGTATGTTCATGGAAAATGGTAGGGATTACTGTCTAGAGAGGTTCTGGAACATATAGATAATTAGGCCAAAACTGCCATAATTTTAAAAGACATTTTTGTGCAAAGATACTACTATTACACTTTTTAGTGAGTTTCAGAGCAACTCACTGAGTTTTTTGAATTTTTTTTTTGATCAAATTCTTCAGCTGTGAAGAAGAGAAGGCAAAAATAAACCCAAAGCTTTGTGAATAATATACATGATGTGGGCTTTAGCTGCAAATTCAGATCTAGGTCCAACTTTTGACTTCCTGAAAGTTGTGTCCTCTTTGAATGGAGGATGTGGGTTTAGATGCACAAAGTAGTTCCAGCAGTTTTTATGCAGGCCTAATTAGGAGCATAGTATTTTTACGAAAGAAGAATATGAAGTTGAGTTTTTATTTATTTTAAAATAAAATCCTGTATCACATGAAACGATCCAAAGCTAACTGCAGATGCTGTGCCTACACCAGTGGACAAGTGTAATCACTGCTTTTTAGACAGTACAGCCCACATCCAGATTAAGCACTTTTCATGACACAGAAGGAGAGAGCATGGCCACAGGCATTATTCTGATATGGTCTCTAGACTTAGAAAGGGTGAATATCGGGGGGCTGTGGATTTACTCACATAATTAATGGAAGGTCTTTTTTTGGCTACAGTGAGCTTGCACTTATTCCTGTTAGGAAAAATGACTGATTCAAAGACTATGTCTCATAGTCCTTGGGCACACACAAATCCCAGTCCTGAGTTTGGGAACATCACTTTTTTTTTGTTGATCACTCAGTAAAGTATCTTGACTGATCTCAGATACTGCTGTAAAATTTATTACTTATGAAAGTTTCAAAATGGGACTAGAGTGCTGGTTGTTTATTGTATTATTGTTAATAAAAATGTTTGTGAGGACTCCATTAAAGCCTGTTATTGCTGTTTTTTTGTTTAAGGCTTTCTGTTCATTTTAAGTTTGCCTGCAATATCAGTCTTCTCAGCTCTCTGTAGTATATTTAATTTGCAAATGCAAGTGCCTAGCCTTTAGGTACTTTAGCAGGAAGTATATCACAGGTGGTGTATGAAAAAAGTTCCTCATTTGCATTCTTCCACAAGAGAAAACAGTGTTCCTTTACTGTGTTTAAGTTCAGTTGAGTCTTCCATACAGTAACTATTACATCTGTATTACAAGAAAGGAACCTGAATATGGTTAAGGATTTCCCATTTGCCATGTCTTCACCTACTAGCTAAATGTTTTAGGCCCTGAAGTTTCATGCACTGTGGCCACACAGCAGTTCTCTGTTGTTAAAAATTTTTGGTTTCCGTGAGCCATACTGTTTCTGGGATAATCAAGATTCCTGAGCAGAAGTTTTGACCAACCAAGAGTGTTGCTCTTAGATAGTTCTTTCTTCTCCTGCTCCTTCCTTTTTTTTTTTTAAAACTTGGTTAACTTGGGGGGTGTTCCTCTTCTCTTCCCACCCAGGAACCCAAATCTTAAGGTGCAAAATGCTACTGAGAGTTCAGTAAAAGACATATTGATCTCCCTATTAGGTTTCAGTCCTTTTTTTTTGTGTCTAGTTTGATCCATAGTAGCATGGGAAACCCCACTGATCTGGATCCAGTTTTAATTCACAATCAAAAATGAAAAGGCTTTTTGTGCAAGCTCTGTCCATTCCTGAATCTTTGTGCTTATTCGTAATTGGACTTCGGCTTTCTGGTTGATTTTACTTTTCTTTTTTTTGCTTGAAATAGGAAGTGAAATGAAAGGAAGTATGGAAATTTTTGTCGGCAGCAAAAGCAGGATGCCCAGGGGCTTCAGACATGCACGTCTTCCCTCCTGTTTCAAAAGACAAATTTAAGTCCAAAGCAAGTCAAAGAAGTTTGAGGTAAGTCTGACAACAGAACTTAAACTTCTGGATATGAGGTTACGCTTATGACCATTTCAAGTCTGGTTATTTCTATTGCTGTGTGCCATAAAAATATTTATCAGAAGTAGCATGTTTCTTGTGTTGCTTTTGCCCTGTTTTCTGGCTAATTGATTATTTCATGGAATTTAGTAACTGATGGAGCAAATAAAAAAGCAATGCTATTTCCTTCTCATTTACTTCCTTGACTTAACCAAAGTTTACTTTTTGGTCTGAAAAAATTTCAGATGTTAAAAGGGAAGCAGATATTCCTCTCCAGATATGAATTAGTTTCATACAGTAGTAGAAGCAGCAGCATGTTTAGGATAGGTATGGCATCATTCAGGAAGGCTTGCAAGTGACAACATTGAAGTCCAAGTGACAGTAATCTAGAAGACAGCTCTGCGATCAGTGAGAATGCAGAGTCCATCAGATGGAACTAGCACAGTACAGAATTCAGAGAACAAACAGTGTGTTTATTTGGCATAACTGAGTTGAGAATCTGATTGTAAATAATCTGGGTTGAACAAATAATTCATATTTGTACGTGGTTTTATGTAGTATTCTGCTGGGCACTGGCTCAGCCAGTACTGAAATGCATTTCTCTTGGGCTGGAAAGCAATAGCTATTCTAATAAAAAGCACTATGGAGATGTTTGCTGCTGGCACTGGGGAAATGGCGACATAGCACACAATTACTCATTTCTCAATATGGGCCACATCAGTCCCAAGCAGTGAATACTCATTTCCCTGTTGAAAAATGGCAGCCCAGGAACACAGTGCATTTAGCATATTAGGGCTATAAGTATAACATTAAGTCACCAACATTGCTTTCTCTGATTTGTAGGAATTTATGAAATATTTTTTATATAAATTGGGGGGGGGGGGGTATACCTCTGGGAGGTGTGGTGCCAAATAACCTTTCTGCCTGAAATATTATGGTCTCTTATAACGTGATATTGTACTGAGAAAGTAATGTGGTGCTACTAGTAGGTTGTGCAAAAAGTAATAAAGGTAAGTTTTGCACTGCAGTTTTGTAATTATTACTTTTCAATGCCTTAAGGGCTGTGCTCTTCTTGACTCTCGAGTTGATATGCAGATAGGAAATTGGTGGGCTGAAGTCAAAGCATAAAAACAACTGCAAAATTTTTTATATGCAGAGCATTAGAAGATAACTATACTCACGGGCTGGAAAAGCTGATGAAGGAAACAAAAGGAAGGTTACTGATGAGTAGATACATGCTGGTCAGATAAGGATGACCCCACCTCTCAGTTCCAAAGCCTGATCGTACAAACTCTTCAGACCACCCCTTTAGTTTATTTGATTTACAAGATTAGCTATAGCTAGGATTTGGCTTGAGAGACAGCTGAGTACCTGGAGGCAACTTCTGAACACGTGAACAGAGCCTGGGAGAGGAGTGCTCGTCTCCCCAGCACCCCAAGCTTGAACCATTTGCCAGTCTCATCTCACCAGCTCCACCCTTGTCTCCAGCCCAGCTTTCTTCACACACAGCAGGCAGCCATCTCTGTGAGCTCAAGGAACTTGTTCTTGGCAGCAGTCCTGCCACGGAACTGCTCCTGGCAATGAATTTCCCTGTTCCATGCCTTGCATGCCTAGAGAGGGGAGAGGCCTGTCTGCCTTGCCAGCTCTCACCTTGGCTGTGCCCTCAGCTCTATTTCCCTTACCTTCCCAGTCCCTTCTCCTTTCTCCAGTACAGCTGGTGGGTGGCCACGGGGCCTGCCTCCCACTGGGTCTCTGAAAAGGGAAAGTCCTGTTGCTCTGCTTCTGACCTGTGGAGGCTGAGATACAGGGACTGCGGCTGGGCAGCGTGATGTAGGAGGCCCGGGCAGAGCCGAGCCACCAGCTTTCAGTGCTGCGTGCTCTGCTTCTGTTCCTCCCATCAGCAAGTATTTATATGGCCTTTTCCTAAGGGGCAGGGGATTTTACGCGTGCAATATGCCAGAAGGCCTCTGAATCCTATAAACCATGTAACAGATAATGTTGTGAAGATGAGCAAGGTGTGAGGGCAACTTTGTACTCTGTGCAGGAGGGAGTTGGAGGGCACCAAGTGGAGCAGGGAGCTGTACCCTCAGGAGTGCATTTGCTGTCAGGATGGGGCTCCTTTGCTGGGACAGAAATGGAGGAAGGGTATTCTGCCATGCTGGCATAAGACGTTCACCTTGAAGGCAAGGGGTCTGTAGGTCCAACCCTGTTACCCTGGATCAGTACGGATAGACATGTCAGAGGCTGGTAGAGGACTGTGAGCTGTGTCCGTGCACCTGAGAAGCCAGGGCATGTGGAACAAGCAGCAAGTGTTTGGCCTTGGCCCGACACTACTCTCACAGGATCAACCCAAAACAACATCAGGAAACTTCTTCTTTAGTGGTACTCTGGAAATCCAGGTCTCACCCTGTGTTTTCTTCCAACACATGATATTTTCCAGGTCAGCTTTGACATCTGTTCAGTTCCTTGAGAGCTTCTGTTTCTATCTGCACTTTTGTTCCCACTGACCCACAGAGGCTTCCACCCTGGTGGATCTTTCTTTTCATTTGCGAGGGACACACGGTTCCCTGAAGAACCTGCCTGTGCTATCCTAAAGAATCTTGCAGACACGTTAAGGTGATTTGCCTTTTCACTAGGGACCTGATGACTAAAGATGTGCTATAACAAGTATGCCAATTTTATTTGTATTAAAGCACCTCAGCCTTGTAGTTTGGTAAATTGTGCTGAATTCAGTGGAGTTATTTTAAGCCTACACATTTATTCAGTAGCTTTGATTTAACCTCTTCATCATTTACTTGTTTGCAAGAATTACCTGCTCTCCATCCACCTGGAGCTTCTATTTTATTATATTTTGCAATCTGAAATTTGGCTCAGAGAAAAACCCTCAAGGTTGACAAGGACTAGGATTGACAGAACTATGGCTCTTTGAAATCCCTGTTGTCCATTTAAATTTTAATGTTTCTATCATTTGTTCCTCAGAGTAAATTAACAGCCATGGCAGTGTGTTGAGTTTCTTTTCTGAAGTCAAGACTTTAAATTTAATTCAATAGCCTAGATTTACAGCTATTCTATATTTCACAAGGCAGAATCAATAATGTGACTGAAGTGAAGAAGATAAAAATTTATGGTATCTTGCAATTTAATGGTTGAAAAGATGCAATTGGAGAGATCATAAATTGTGAAGGAGTTTATGCTTCATTGCTCCTGATTCAGTGCTTGCTGTTAGAACTTGATTTGTGACTATTCACAAGGTGTGATTAATGGTGTGATCGATGCTTGCTTCAGTGCAGTAAAGCAGTTGTAATGCTCTTCATTAGAATAAATAAAATAAATTGACTGAAGCTTTATAAAAACTGTGTAACATTTAAAATCTAAAATGTCAATTTTTTTTTTCCTGTTACAATTTAGGTTTCTTCAGGCAGTTTCCACCTACATCACATCACTCATTGTCATTCTTTTTGGATATTATAGAAATCCATGTGGGTTTGGGTTAGCTTTATGCAAAGCTCAGTGAAGGGGAAAGGGAAAAAAAAAAAAAAAAAGAGTTGAATAGGGCTGACTAGATTCTAAGACTTTCTGGTGGCTGTGTTTTGCCATCCTGCAAACATAGATTTATTCTCCTTTAACACATGCAAGTTTAAAGGAACCAAGGCAGAAAATGACTCTTCCATACGCAGCTGTATTAAAACCAATAAAAATTAGTAATATTCATTGTTTTTCAATGGAATGGATGTATGATCCGCACCCTAGCAGAGACAATGAAGATAAAGAGGCTTTTCTGAGCGGGTTTTTTTTCGGTTTAAGGACGTTCATTACATAATCCAATGCTGTCTCACAGTATGCTCTAAAACAGACAGGGGAATATGAGAAAACCGCAACAGCCATGAAAGGCAATAGAATGTAATGATTTTGATGTTGTCATTTGAAGAGTTGGACTCCAGGAGATGCAAACAAGAAAAGGGTAGAGAATGCCCTAGGATGCCTTGTACATACCAGTTAAGTTCCTTGCAGTATAAGGATTCATTTTGAAGTTTAAAAATGTCTAAGTTTAAACATGCTGCGTAAAACCTGGGGAGTAAAGGTATTGTACTGTGAAATTTAGGGAGAAGTCTAGTGTGGCTTGAATCTAGGCTCTTCCATTTACTTCAGGTTTGTTTGCTTTTGTTTGTCTTATTGAGAGATAAGCCTTGTAATTAGCTGGAAAATTTATCAGATTTCCAATATGCTCCCTTGCTCTGATTTTCCTCAGTGTCTGTTGTCATGTGTGTAGAGATTTCAGCTTTGTGTTTGATTTTGACAGGAATTACAGGTAAATTTAAAGCTACCAGACAACAAGGCACCATTTTAACAACAGCAGTGAACTAAATATTTTCTATAATTTGTGTATCTTAAAATACGCTGTAGCAACTCCAGGCATCAATGATCATGTGTTTGCTGATTGGAATTGCAAAGAGAATGCAAAACGTAAGGAAGCTACAAACATTTTTGAAACATATAGCTGTGTCAAATTAGTGTTTCTATTATTGCACACAGTATTTACAGACTAGCAGTTGTCACTTTACAAAAAAAATATCTTAAGATAGATCATATTCTGTCTGTCAGCAGTCTGGCAGAGATTCAGATATTAACTGCAACTCCTTCTGACAGTAAACACATAGTAAAATGTGTGAGACTATAATGTAAGTAGATAAGCTTTTCTTTTGTAGATGATTTTTTGCTCCCTCACTGTCAATTGAAAAACCAGTAATTCACACACACAAATGAGTTTCTGTGAGTCATAAAACCTGCATTTGGTAAGAACAGACATAATGTAGCTGTAGCCACAGCCCCCAGAGCATTATAGCTGAGAGATCCCAAGGGCCACAGTGCTGTAGTGGGCAGAGAGGCATAGTTAAATGAGGCAGTCGTGGTTACTTGACCCAGCTGAATTTGCCTCTATCCAGCAACTATTCAGAAATGCAGGGTTACAAAGAAATGTGAAAAACTCTAATTGTGCTTAACAAAAAGGAAGGTTAACTTGACCTAAAACTCCACCACTTTTGCAGCGGGCAGAATACTTGTGTCCTACTTGTTTGGTTTGGGTTTGATTTGTTTTGTTTTTCCCCAGGGAGTTCATGACCTATCCAACCTATTATGCTAATTTGAGAAGTAGCAATAGCAATAAAACTGAGCCCTTAGACAGAACTTGTTGTCTTACATCACCATTACCAAAACAGTCATCATCAGTCTTGTCTTGTAGAAAGGAAGACTGAAGCATTGAACAATTTCCTCAAAGGTGAATGCCAAATTTCCTGCAGTGTCCTTACCATCTTCTTGTTAGTTGCGCCCTATTCATTTGGCTTTTGTGTCTCTCTTGTCAATGGAGAAAACCATAACCATTTAGAACGAGCGCCAGAAAAGATGCTGTGACAGGATTTTGTTTGGGATTTTTTGCTCACTTTCAACAATAAAAAAAAAAAAAAAAATGTTAAGTGGGTTTGTTCGCAGTTATTTAGGAAGTTTGCAGATATATTCAGCCAGGAACACATGGGCTGCATATAAAAAGAAGATTTTGTTACCAGACTGATGAAAGCTAATTTCATTGTGAGAGCAGGCCCTATTTCTTCAAATGTTGCAAGTGATAAGGGAATGGATCAGAATATGCCAGGTACTGAAAGCAATGTAATACTGGAGAAGCAGAGTATTACTATGTGAGGGGGTTTGAGGACTGAGCAATAGCATCTTAACTGCTTGTTGTATCTAATCTAACCTCTTCGGAAACAGCTGGACTCTACAGCGTGCTGTGTATGGACATTCTCTGTTAGCTCCACCAACACTGGGGGTTTAACCTGGCAGAGGAAGCTTTTGTGAAATAGGAAATGGTATGAATTGAAGTAGCTCTTCCACACTGCCTTTCAAAATAGACTTTTCTTTTTTTTTTCTTTTTTTTCTTTTCAATTAATGCCTTTCTGCAGTCTTAGTACACTTCAAAGTGGACTAAACAAAAAAGTTACTCTTCAGACAGAAAGAGATTGTTCACATAAGAAACTACTGCAGAATAGCTATTCCTGTCTTTTTCTGAGGTGGGGTGGGGGAGAATTCACTAGTTGCTCAGAAACCTGGCTGCTTGGAATATGGAGAGGATGGATTTACTAGTGGTGGTTCATCATAGCCATGTAGCCCATTCTCCAGCTTTACATGTCCATGATACACCATGTGAACATTCAGACACTTCATGCCTTCTATTTTTTTTAACCTGTAAGGAGAAGTTGTGGTTTCTTGTCCCAACAAATATACTTCCTCCTTGTTGTTGTATCTTCTGCAAATATCTGCTTCTCCCTTGGATCAAATATTTTCCTGTTTTCCCTTTCTTTGCAGCAGTGACAGTGGTAAACATTCAGCAGCAACATCAAATGCTGGCTGCTTTCAGTTGAGGTTCTTAAACAATTTCAAGTTACAGACAGAAAAAATGAAGCATGGCACAATTTACCCAAAGCTATATATTGAGCCTTTTTGCAGGCCCTTATTTCCTTAAGCTTAATTCTGCATCCTGTCCAGTGGGCCATTCCAGGATGGGTAAAATCATGTTCTCTATCCAATGGTACTTTCTTGGTTTTTGAAGGAAGTGTTGGCTCTGCTTCCAGTAACCAGCAGATGTATCAGCACTAAACCTGCTTTCAGCTTTTGTTGTCACTATTAATTTTGAAAGGGTTACCATTTCTTCCTGTTTTGCTGTTGCAAATTTGAGGTGGGCTGACAGGGTCTATTTGTTTGTTTCCTAGGAGAAAGCACAGCTTTGGCCAGGTGCAGGTGTATCATTAGGTTTATCCTACTCCTGTTTGATATCTACAGCTTTCATGAGAGATACTGCTACTAATAGATGATCATGCTGTTACTTTCTGATGAAGTACATCTCCCTCAGGTAAACAAATGATTGCAGAACTGTGTTTTGCATGTGAGGATTTTGTTGGGTTTTTTCTTGCTTGCTTTTGATAACCAGTAGAATATAATAGAAAAAGAAAACATTGCAATCCTGAAACCCTTCTTCCATAGCTACTGATTCAGTGACAGAAGGATGTAGCTGTCAGTTACAGGGAGGTAGGAATCATGGTTAGGGAAGAACAAATGTCTTCATGTAGTAGTGCCAGAGATGAAAACATAAGCATTGCCACACTGCAGCTAACTCACTGTGATCACTGTTGTCCAGTCTTACATTGTTTTGTGGGTGTATAAATAAGTCAACCCATCTGAAGTGGAGGCTTCTAGACATGGAGTGATACTCCATTTGGGGGGTGAGGGGGAGAAGGAAGTGCCTAACAGTGCTTTATTTATTTATTTATTTATTTATTTATGTGTCTTCTCATAATTACTTCTCCCCTGCACACTCCCATCAAGGGAAGACAGTGGAAAAAAGCTAAACCACCTGCTATGCTTAAATGTCCAGACAACAAAGATTAAGGACAGAGAGAAACAGAATAAGGGTGAAATATCTTCTGTCATTTCTGAGACAGTCTGATGCCTGGATAAGGGGAGCAGTAGGGCTCTCCCTATTAATACGAAGGTGCAGAATTCAGAGATGAATTCCACCCCCACCCTTACTTCAGTATAGAACTTTAGTTGTAGCGTCTTGCACTGAGGAAACTTTCAATTTTTCTACAAAGAAGAGTTTTGCAGCCTCATAAATTTCAGTAGTAAGGCAATGTTTGTTATGTTCATTTTTCCTCGTATGTAATCAAAGTTAATTGCTAAGTAACCGGATATTTCACAAAAAGGAATTATCTGTCAGCTCCTTTCAAATGGCTATGGATTTATACTCTATTGTTACTTAGCTAAATTCTTTATATTATCTTGCCTATTAAAATAAGCCCTATCCCCTGAATATAGATTTTACTTTTCTTCTGACTTGCTTTTGTATGACAGTGTCATTTGAAGAAAACATTCCTAGCCACCAATGGAGAGGGAATGTTATTTTCCTGCTCCATCATAAGATGCATGTTATACAAGTAACATGGGTTCAAATCACAGCACACAAAGTGCTCATTTACACATTAACTTTTAATAGCAATGATCCTTTCCCCGGCAAAATTCTAATAATGTGTTTCTCCTAGAACTGTACACCCTCCTATTTGGTGCTACTACTTCATATAGTAATCAGCATTACAGTACGGAGTATAAATGTATTTAGGAAATTCTACTCTGTCTTCCCATTACTGTTACCACTTCTGTTTTTTTTTCTGGGTTTGAGTGTCTATGCCTAGTGTCTCCTAGTTTCTTATAGATCCCTCACAGTTCATTAGGGGGTTGCTCAATTTATTAGGAACCAATCATGCATTCATACTTTCCATCTGAAGTGCACTTTTAAATGTTAGACTACACACTAATCAAGTTGAACATTATAATGAGAGCACGTTCACATTGTCAAGGTAAATGACCCAATGCATTTGTAGAGAAGATGTATTTGAACTACCGTTTGTGCTTTTCATTGCAATATTGAACATTCTGGACAACACTGAATCGTGTTGTTTTGTGGCACACTTGTGACAATTACTACATTGCTGGCAGAACTCTGGACATTTCATTGCTGCTTTGTGATAAACCTCTAAGTGCCATTAACTGGGGAGGATTTTATTCTGTAAATTTCCTTCTATAAATTAGACTAATGCATGACTGGAACATACACGTTTACATACATGCATCTTTACACTTACATACAATAGTTAATTGCATATCAGGCTGAGCTTGATACTACGAGCCTGTTCTCAGGGAAGGCAGGGGGCATTTGTTATCAACTTCAGTGTTAATAACACAGGATCCGAAGCTGGTGAGTGGAGCTAAAGAAAAGAAGTAAATTAATGTTTTGGATGTAGGAAGATGGGAGGTAGTAAGTGCACTAAAACTTTCTCTTCTGCATGCTTAATGGGGCACATTCTGAGATTTAGACATTTTACTTTTTTCTAGTTTCCCAGAAGGGAAAAGGAATTCTTTGATGTAGTTCTTAAAATTCTGTGGGAGAACCTAAACTCTGTTGTGCTATGTGAGGTGTTCTTTTCTACTACTGAGACACGTGAAAAGAAAAAGATGATTTCCCATGAGTAAATTGGTCTGCTTATGTTCCTACAGAGCAAGCAGGATTAGGCTTCAGCTTTGTAAAAAGATGCCTTGTCTCCTGGGGCTAAAAATGAAGGTGGAGTGCATGCAAGGTAGTCTAATGAACATGGGTAATGATAGCAGTGAATATTAACATACATCAGAGACCGTAAGTTCCCAAAGCCCTGGAGTTGTTTGGTTTCTGGACTCAGCATGCACAGGCTGCTCTGGCTGTGAATACTGTGCAGGTGAAGCAGAGCTCACTGTTATCTCCATGCCTTCTTCCTAGTGAGCTGCAGAGTTCCCAGGGCAATGGAGTTCCTTGGCCTGCTGCTTCTTCATAACAGAATTTATGGCCGAACATTTTTCTCCTGAGGACTCTAAAAGTGGAGTTCATTGCCCAAAATTGATAGACTTACATATACTTCCAGTACGCCACATGCCAGCATGTGAGTGAGGTGATGCTCACATTTCTTCCTGCTATTCCTCTTAAGCGGTGTGGGCCAGGTTTTTCCACATTCTGAAGTAAAATTTTCCGAGACAGATACTTTAATGTGTGTACCAGTCCCAGAGATACAACTATGCTGGAGACCCGTCATTGCTGCTGTTACAAATTTCTGTGCATCAGTTAGGTCTCTCAGCATGAGGTTGAGGTGTACTTTTTAAGACATTGTTCCTGTTTTCAAAGCTGTAGTTTCATTTCAGAATAAAATTGTAGACTAATAAACTCTCCTGTAAAGCCACATGGGCAATTGCACATTAAAGAAAAAATCTGGCCTCAGTTTTGCCAGCTTTTTTCAGGACAGGGAATACGATGAAAGAAAAGGGCACAATTCTTGGGGTGATCCAAGCCTGTGCCCAAAGTCTGTAAGTCACGCTTCTCAGGGCAATTGTGTATCCTCTAGCTTTGGTCCCCACATCTTTCACTTCAGGATGTATGCATATCAGCAATTTACTACTTAGGGCAATAGCAACATGATAAGGAAATTTTCACTCTAAAATAAGCATTTTACAGCTTAAAGCACAGTGGCCAAAATGTTTACACTAAGTTGTTTTTAATGGTTTATGTGTCTTACCACTGCTTATTTAATTACTTTTTACTTTATAGTTTCATTTTTCCAAGTTCTATAATTTATAAGATAATATAGTTGGTTTTCATTATTTTGGCTGTACCACTCATGTTCCTAACATAAAGTAATCAGTGAAAAATGGGAACTGTGCCCAAACTCTTGGAAATATGTCTCTAAAATCCGAACTGAAGAAGATAAATGGAAAAGTTGCAGTTTTTGCAGCTGAAACAGGCTGAAACATCTTGCTGAAAGTGCCAGAAAGCCAAACCCAATTTGCAGTCAGCAAGAACAGGGGCACACGGAGACTCAGATGTGAACTCTGTACATTAGTAAATATAAGTTTACTCAGCTGAGGTGAAAGGATTTATGCAGCAAAGGAAAATGATTTCTGGTGTATTCTGCCTTTCTCTTGGAGAAAATATTGTATGGCTGTACTTCATCGCCCTTTTAGAGATGTCAATGTCATGCACTGTGTGAGCCCCTGCAGTGCTGTTGATGAGCCACATGTTCATGTGGTTTTTGCAGTCTGGCTGAGACTGAAGGGTGCTTTCAAATATTAGGCTGCACTGCTTTTGCTTAATGTGTCTGATCTCTTTGGACAGAGAAAACCCTAATTAGGGAAGAGATACTTTTGACGACCATGTGACATCGTTATGGCAGGATAGGTTCATTTTCTAGTGCTTCCAGTTTTAAACAGGAAAAAGTAAGTTTCACTGTTTTACTTAATACTGCACAGTCTGATGCATCTCTCTTCTCTGGTATTTTGTCTGTTTTCCTCTCTAAAGTTCTGTGCAGTGCTGCTAGCAGTTTTCTCACTGTTAGTATTCTAGTAAAATTGCAGCTGTTGCTTTTAAAAAAGAGAAATCGAAGTGATTCAGTGAACCAGTACAATGAAAAAAACTTCAAGCAACATTTAAGTTCTAATGTCTAATCTTAAACACATGTCAAGAACCTCAAGCCTCAGAGCCCTATTTAATTTTTCATCTAAGTATGTCAGCTGCTAAGGATATTTTCTAGCACAATTTTTGGTGAAAAATTATTTTCTGACTAAAGAAACTATTTCATTTCAAAGGTTCTGCAACAGTTTTTATTTTTATTAGAAGATTTTTTCTTTTTTAAATAAGCAACGCCACCCCAAATACTTTGAAATAAACCTGAGATATTTACATTTGAAATTGCTACCAGAGTAGCTGTATTGCCTTGTTCTCTTTAGTGGTTCCTTGCTAATTCCTACCATGTGCTGCTATGCCATGTTCACTCCAACAGAAGATGAAATCCAAGCAGTGATCCTGGTTTGGGGGAAGAATGGTAATGAGATGAAGCTTCACAGCAGTAATGTTCTGGCTCTAAGGCAACATTTCCAAAATGCAGTGTATGCTCAAGTCTGACCTTGTATTCCTTGTCTCCATCATGGAGCCCTTCTGCGGTACTATCCATGTTGCTCCTTTTCACTGTATCTGCTTTTGCTCAGACTGTAGTGGCTTACGTTTTTTGTAAATGGATGCTTAGTTTTTGGAATTTGTGTTTCTTGATGGTAATTACCTTTATTTAGCTCTTGGGTTTCAGTGCAGTTTTCTGTCATTGTGCCATCCTCTGGAGTTGGCAGCCCACCCACTGAAAATCAAACCACCCTACCCTGACATTGCATGAGTTTATCAGGACTTCTATGCACTGTTAAGTGTGAGGGTTTCGGGTGGTTTTGCAGGATCTGTTTTGACAAGTACTCTGACAACCGCAATACCCACAGAAGACCCAGTCACGGTCTGCATTCTTGCTGGATACTGGCTGTCCTCAAGTCTGTGAGTTCAGGCTGGTATAAGTGTGAAAAATGCCATAGTTTCCCTCTGTAAGGAAACAAAGAACCATTTCAAACACAGGGATTGCAGGAGGGATAACCTTTACTAGGTGACAGAGGGCTGTTAGGCATCACAGCATTACTCTCTGAAGTAGCCTTGGCACAGTTTGCTTCTGCAAGTGAGGGCTTGTTCCTGCACCAGGGAAATCACTACCTTCTAGGCACCCTGTAACTTAGGTTTGTGCTTCTGGATTTCTCTTCATTCTCCAAATCTTTCTTCTTGACCCCTTTGAACAACAACTCTCTGCCCTTCTACTTCCTCTTCTTCCTGGTACCCTTTTTGCTGACTGCCAGGGATAGCAGGCTCCTCCATCAGCTCAGCCCTTTTGAGGCTGAACCCTTTCTAGATTGTCAGCAAAGTGTGTAGTTGTGGAAAACACTGTCTCCTGGGCATATTAATATGGAGCTATGACAAGGATTAGACTGAGTCAGCATTGAAAAATGGCTGCTCCCTTTCTCTCCTGCTGCACACCCAGGGGAAGAAAAAGCAAACAGGAAACACCCATCCCTCGAAGGGATGCATGTGACAAGTAGAAAGGAGGAGTGTGTGAGAGCTGCAGTACATGTACCCACATCCTGTTTCACTCTGCTTTTCTTGCCCAGTCTTGTCCCCAGACACAGGCTGAACTTGCCAAATTTGGCCTAGAGCTGAGCAGGAATCAACTGTCTGAATTACTTGCACAGGAAATCCAAAGGCTGCCTGAAAGATGTTGCCAAAATGCGACTGATTACAGCCTTTGCCACTGATTCACCATGTCCTTCTTGTGTCATTCCCAAAGCTGCTTGCTTTCTGCTGAGAGGCTATGAGGCTGTGCCAGAGCAAACTGAAATTTCCCTTACTTGGGGCCATGGCCCAAACATCTGTGTAGGAAATCCAGGACCAAATGAACTAGAAGACAGGTGTTGCAGATGCCAGGATGTGTGATGCAGACAGATGCATGCTACTGCACATACACGTAGTTTTTCCACTGAAGTCTGATCCCCTTAAATGGCCTGTAAGTACGAGAGCCTTGCTTAGCCTGTGCGCTGTGCTGCTAGGTTTATGATGGTAATGAAAAAACTGCTGACATAAGCTCAAGGCAGAGGAGAGAGAGGTCCCCACCCTTTTCCCTTCCTTTTGCCTCTTTCTCTTCTCCTGAAGTAGACAACCAGGCACTGCTGCACTCATCCATGAGCATGTGATGTTGTTAGCCTGCAATGTAGACCCATGTCTTACAACCAAGACCAGGCAATAAATGTTAGTGTCTCTTCAGGGAGGTGTTGCATGCCATCTTTACTACCAGACGGTTCAAACTGGAAGGAAATTAACTTGTAGTGGCAACAAGAATTAGCTACCATTGCACTTAATTCTTTTTTTTAAACAAAATACTTGTCCATGACTCTGTGTCTCCCTGTTCCCACCTCCAGGGTCATTTTTACTTAACTCCAGCTACTATTTGCTCAGGGTTTCCCTCTCTTGGTGTTTTTCTTTGTTCCTTTTATTCTTTCATTTTGTTCTTTCCCAAGAAGGAATTTTCCCTGAACAGGTGAAACTCAAGGTCTTATTTCGAAACATCTTTGCAGGGAAATGTCAATGCTTCAGGTTAGTTTACAATCTAAGCTCATATTTACCAATGCTGAACTTCCTAATGGCCTTGCAGGTCTCTCATCAGCACATGCTTAGCTTCTGTAGAGAAGGGGGAAAGTGAGAATTCATTTACTTTCCTTTTAAACATACCATGGACTTCTGCAGTTCCTCACTCTTTTTCCCCTTCATTTGCACTTGAGGCAACTCTCCTGCATGGTCTTGCTGCTGGGCCTGACAGCTCCATTGAAGGAGAATGACAGTTGCAGGGCATGAGAAGTGCAAAGTTCCTTGCCACAGATAATCAGGCTGTAGCATTACATTTGTCCCTTTACTTGATGAATAGGATACACTTGTTGCAGGATGAGTGCTTTGCTCTGAAAGATCCAGCTGGCTCCTGGCCTGCCTTTATATCACTCATGTGGTGACTAGCTAGACATTTTTTATGCTTAATAAAAATGTTTATTATATGGGCTGTATAAGATTGATGATACTCATACTTTTTCTGATGCTGCTGAATTACTTCAGTTTTGCACAAGGTATTGTCATTTTTTAGCACCATTCCTTGCTTTGGTTTAATAATTCAATAGCTTTAAGCATTTTCCAGACATTTCTTGTTTGGTGATATCAAAGAGAGATTATCATCTAAGAGGATAATTTTCTCCATGAAGATCTGCAAGGACCATGGCAGATGGAAGGTCATGACAGAGGAACTCTGTAGTTCTGTGTTGTCCCATCTGGAAAGTGTCTATGTTTTGTAGCTTTTGGTTGAGAAAATTTCCATCAAATTTCTTTCACTTTTCAGAGCTAGCACTGGTAATTTGGAAATTTGCTGCTAGTATTTTCCAGACTAATCTCCACCAGGCAAGCCAATGCCATGATAAGTAGCTTGATTCCTCAAGGTAGTTCCAGCTGAGTTTGTATGAAACAGTGAATCCTCACAGTGCACAGTAAGTCTTCAGAACAATGCTGCGAAGGCTGGATAACTAGCCAGGTTAGCTGGGTTGTCCTAGTTTTGTAATCAGTTTGAATAGCATTAACTCTGTATCATGCTCAATTGTGTGGTATAAGCATGCCCTCTAGCACCTTATTTTCTTCCTCATTTTTTTTTTCCTTTGTTGATCTTATTGACAGAAACAGATGCACTGTCACATACAGTCAGGAAAAAAAAAAACAACTGACAGTTTTTAAGCCAGGCCACTTACCGAGCCAGAACTGTAAGGAAAATTATTTGTAAGTGGAAGCTGGTTGCAGTCTTAGCTCAAAGGTACTGCCATCTGTCAAAATGAAATAGCTCTGTTTATGTAGAACCCTACACCCGAGGACCTCAATGTTAAGACTATTAAACCACATAACATCCCAGTGAGGGACCTAATAATAGCATATCTGTTATGCAGATGGAGGAAATAAAACTGAGTTAAATGACTTGCCCAAGAAATCACTATCTGTTACTGGAAAGAATTGAACTAATTGACCCCATCTTTCAGAGCCTGTTCTAATCCTGAGACAATTCTGCTTCCTCATCTCCAACTATTTCACTCACAGCTCATGTTAACATGTTTTATATAACCAGCCAGATAACTGTAATGTGTTTGAATTACGTAGGGTGTTTTCCAATACAAAAAAAAACACCTAACATACTAAGCCTATTCATTTTTCTGTCTGTCTCCTCCAGTTCACAGGTTTGTCTAAATGAGAAGGCATTATGAAGCCCTATATTTTATTTTTCATTTGGAGACTTATAGAGAGCAATTTTTTTCTTTCCCCACCAACTCACCAGATTATAATTTTACCCACTACACAAGCTAACTTCATACCTCATTTCTGCCATTGATATGGCTATTTCCTACAATGTGAATGAAGTACCTGGTGTGATAAATATTGAAGTGTATCTGCAGTTTCATTGTCAGATACAATTGACACTTTTCAAAGAATAAAACCATTGCTGCAGTATTTACTAAGTGTCTCTATTTTAATTCTGATCTTCTTGAATAGTATTTCAATACAGCAAGCAATTCAACATCATTTCTCTTCATTTATGACCATGTTATATTATTTCAACATAATCATGCAGTAGTAGAATGAATTATGTTTATAGCATATCATTCACATTGGAAAATGTGCATATAGATTCTGCAATAATTCTAATATTACATTTCAAGACATTTTTGGTGACAGGAAAATGCAGTATTCTACTACACTTAGTTGCAAATGCTATACAATGTAATACTTGTTTGCATTTTAGTTTTGCAGTGTTAATAACCCTTCAGTATTACAAAAAAAATCAAGATGATTATCAAGTCTGTGTATTCTTAAATGATGTGTATTTCCACTTTTTTGTTCTGCCTATTAATTGACTTTCTGTCACATTAACTTAGTATATTAAAAGCATACAAGTATAGTGATTTATATTGGTGTTTGAACTCTCTGAACAGTTTAACATATTCTTTCTTTTGCTACTAATGTAGAGGTATTTCTGCATCTTGCCTTTGCAAATAGGTTGCCTTCATTCATGTTGCTGAGACAGTTTGCTTGCAATATTTCGTTGCTGCTTTACTAGAGAAAGGGTAATTGATTATATTGGTTAGAAAGGCAGAAGTCAGGAAAGAGGTCCTTCTGTCTGCCAAGGTTATTGAACTGTCAGAAAATTATGCAATGGCCCAAGTCCTGTGCAGTTACTACACAATATCTCTTGCTCTTCAGGGTCTGAAACTGTAACATTACCTTCCTTTCAATTGGCTGATTCTTTCCCCTAGCTTCAAGTGTAGAAGAATCAGTGGTGTCAGATCTGTAGTACTGGTGGTCAAAAAAGGATTTAAAAATCAGGACAAAAATCCTTATACCGCATGCACAGCCTATGAGTAACTTGATTATCTCAATTAATAATGAATGGTGACTCTTCCATAGAAATGCTGTCAATTCTGATAGAATTTTTGACATCCTCTTTACCTATCCTTGATCAAATCTAGACATGTTTTTGTTTTTTTTTTTTTTTAGGAGAGCGAATCACTTATTTAATGCAGTGTAACTATCACTCATTGTCATAAATGTGAAAAGTTAAATGACTGTTTTCCTGGTATAAACTATTAGTTCTATAACCTACTTTTCAAGAGGGAGGAAGAGACAATTGCAATTACAGGGACCTTAACACACTGGTATCCTGGTTTCAGCTGGGACAGAGTTAATTTTCTTTCTAGTAGCTGGTGCTGTGTTCTGGCTTTAGTCTAAGAACAATGCTGATAAAATACTGACGTTTTAGTTGTTGCCAAGTATCACGTGCTCTGACCAAGGACTTTTCAGTTTCCCATATTCTGCCAGTGAGGAGGGGCATGAGAAGATGGGAGGGAGTAGAGACAGGACACCTGACCCAAACTAGCCAAATGGATATTCCATATCATAGAATGTCATGCTCGGAATATAAGTTCTTCCTGAAGTTTAGGCAAAATATTGTGTTAAGTTCTCCCTGAATCCCTTCTTTAGAAAGCCTCCTCTTTATGCTGAAAGTTTCCAAGAAGTGCTAAGAAGTAACTAGTGCAGCCAAGACACAAAATCACTGCAGGGTGAGCAAATGAAACAAGCAATGGACTCAGAGCCTCAAGGTAGGAAATGTGGTTTTGGACACTGTTCCTGACTTTCTGTATGTCTGATTTAGTTTAGAAGGATTACAGTCATTGTTTGATAACTGCAGCATAGTATTTTGCTGTTAGTGTTTTGTCAGAGTTTTGGTTTTGTCAAGTATTGTGGGCCTGGCTGATTGAAGGGGGAAAAAAGAGATGTTGCTGTTTCTTTCCAAAAAGCCCAATGGTGTGCTGAGGTGTGAGAACTTCTGATCTTGTTACCATTTTCATTGAAAGGGTTTGAAGCATAATACATCCAGGAATTCCAAATCTGTGCATCCTGTTAAAGTCTCCAAAAGAATAGGATAAATAGGAGATGGACCAAAGAAGATGCCCTGAGTCTGTCCTTTGCAGTTATTTAGTTTCTTATACACCTATGTGTCTGAAGAAAAGTGGCTAAGACTGACGAGGGGTTTAGAGTAATTACGTTAGGATGCTTCGATCAAAATGTTAGTCTTCTGGATACAACTCTGTAATAAATCTAGACCAGGAGATGTTATAATCTAATGGCCTACTCTACGTATATGAATTAAAATTAATCTTTTTTTTTTTTTTGATTTCTACTGCATTGTTACATGATCAGGAGAAGATAAGCATTGCGACTCTGTGAATTTAGGGTTTCCTTTGCGGATTTTGAGTTTGTTTAGGTATTGGAGGGTTTTTTGTTTGATTGATTGATTTGGAGGTGGGGATGGGGGTGGGGGGGTGGTGTTTGTTTGCTTTATGTCTAAGAGATGAACAGTTTTTCTGACCTGAAATTATTCTTTTGTCAAGAACAGCTGAGCAGCCAGACTTGCAGTCCTGTGCTATTGCACTTCACAATTTAATATCTTAAATATTTTTTAGAACACAATTTCCATACTTCTGGAATCCTTTTGGATTCTCAGTGAAGCAAAACCAAAAAGATATTCTTTAATTGCATTTACATATATATATATATATACAATCTCCCATTCTCTCTTTCCCTCAATTTTAGCTGCTACAGACTCAGGATTCCTTTGGACAAAGCGAACCACCCAGCTTTCATGTAGATTGGAAAAATGTTATTGACCTCTTTTTCAGGCTAGAAAACAAAGATCCAAGAAGTTAACTAGCTGCCATTGTTAGTCTCATGCAACATGATATATCACAGAAGAGAACACAGAAGGTTGGCTCTGTAAATTTTAAGTAAAGCTTAAATTCTAAGTAAAAGCCGCTCTTGTGGCTGTGAAATAATAGAGCTCTCAATGGTGCAGCAGAAGGTTAGAGGTAACAAGCTAAACTAATACAACCATATAACCCATAGGTAAATGATCAAACAGAGTGATTTTTCAGCCCTGTACCAACTTAATATGTAGGTCATAAAAGGTGGGATGGTGTAGAACATAAGCAGAAACCTGCATTTTGTGAGACGAAAGAGATTGTTGCTGTCTTATTGGCTGACCTGCAGTTAGGCAAAGAAGTTTGCACTTGTCTTGGAGAGGCTGACTGCTGGGATTTTTTCCAACATGGAAGATATTTTAAATCTACAAATATAATTTGGTGAGAAGAGGCCAAATTTGGGCCTGTCAACTTTGACACATCCCTTAAAAGATTCCAAATGATAGAAATGGTGTGTAAGAGAGTTGTAACAAAGGAGAGGTTTTCAGTTCTTTTAACAGAGCTATATAATCACACTTTCTTGCAGAAGCATTCAGTGTGAAGATCTGTCAATAGAAATCTCAAACTGTGAATATACAATTGAGCTTTATTATCCCTTTGTTATTTTGTAACTACATAGGTATGACAGACAGAAACTGATTTTAAAAGAATTTCACAATTGTCAGTGTGTCACATGCATGAATCTCACTGCTGGAAGTTCTTCAGTAAATCAGCATCTTTGGGTAGGTGCGCCAAATGCCATATTTTAATAAAATGTTTTTGCTCACAGTAACACTCAAGCTCTTAATTTAAAGAAAATGAACATCCTAACATTTTGTTACAGCCTTGCACAGCAGACAGATGGTGCTCTGTCTCACACAGAGCAGACAAGGAATGACACAGTTCTAAGTACCAAAGTACCAGAAAAAAGGTGCTGAGGGGTCTGGGTATATATGGAAGCCTTCAGTTAGACCTGTTGCCAAGACATCCCCAGAAGCTCACATAGGTGAATAAACACTGTATTATAAAACCAGAATCATGTGTAAGACACCCCTGGTCTCCTCAAAAGTCTTTTGACTTTCTAAGCAGTACAGTGAGGTACAGAGGTCTCCAAATCTTCACACATCAGCAGGACTATTTGCCTGCCTTTGTGTCTTAAGTGTTTATGGTGCTACTCTTCTTGGCAGGGCCTGGAAACCTGCCACACACATTGCAAAGAGATATGGAAGTCTCTAGTGAACTTCATAGTTCTGTCTTTCATGACAGGTGAAGAAAAGGGAGCAAAACAGTGCCTGAGGAGGCCCTTTTTTTAGTATTTTTTTTTTTTCTAAGGGTTAACTTTATTTTGTATTAAAATTGAATTGTGTTTAATTTGCTTCTGAGTTTTGGGGAGGGGACGTTGGCTATGTTTCATCTGCCAGTTCAAAGGAGCTGTTTGTGGCAGCTGCCTGGCAGACATGTTTTTCCTATCTTGTGCCAAATCTCAGCTGCTACTGCCTGTACCCATGCTCAGGCCTGGGGGTTTCCATTTAAGGCAATATTTGAGTTTCAAAAACAGGCAAAATGAGTCTGCTAAGATGTGAATATGACAAACCTTTACCTCAACAGGCACTATGCTTTACTACCACCATGTTTCTACTAAAGGAAACAACCGTTCGGTTCCCTTAATCCCATTTCTTACAGACTCACGTGCAAATTCTCTGCCAGAGCCATGTACCTGTGACTGAGCTGGCTGAGCAGCAAAGCAGAGAAGGGGGACTGAGATCAGCTTCCTAAGCAGCTAGACCGCACTGAGTGGCAGCTTGTTTGTGTATTGAGTGATATGCAGGATCTGGTTCAAAATCTCACAATGGAATCACTGCTCTGTGACAGTGACTATAATGTACTTCAATTCAGTCCCCTCAGAGAAGCAACAAAGGCCAAAAAAATCCACCACAAGTGTGCTTAACTTCAAAAAGAGCAACTCTGTGAAAACAGGGAAACCCACTAAAAAGAATCTAAAATGGGCTACTAAAAGAATTACATGCTTCCAGGGAGCAAGAAGATCACTGAGCTAAGGGTACAGCAGCAGAGCATACCCCGTCCTTTGGGGAAGACTTCAGAAAGGGTAAAAGGAGGTGGCATGGCTAACCAGCAAAGAAAAAAGCTACTAAAACCAGGAATGATTGTTCAGAAAACTGAAATTGTATCCAGACTAAGTAGGAAGGGCTGTAAACTCAAGACTAAATATAAAACTCTAATCGGTCTAGCCAAAATAGTTTGAATAACTAGTTTCAAGGATCAAAATTTCCACTAAGCTTTTTTTTCCATCAGCAGAAACATCTGATGACCAACATACATAAGTGGCTACTCAGAGGATGAAGGCTTTCCAAGGTATTTACTGTGAGAAACACTGGGGCTATTCCCACATAGAAACTTTTTTTTGTGTGTGTGGCAAGAGAGTGGGGATGTCAGCAAGGTTCTGCCTAAAACTAAATTAACGAATGAGCGACAGTCCCAAAAGGCAGAATGAATAGTAAGATACAGTAATATATTTCCACTCAAAAGCTCTTGAAACAGATGGATCTGTTTGAACAGCAAGCGTGAGAGGGGTCTGACTGATGTATTCTGCTTGGGTTTCCACCAGGCTTTTGACAAAACTTCACACTAAGAGCTTAGACAGAAATGAAACTGCCACAACATAAAAAACTGTTGCAACATGGCTTAAAAAGTGGTCAAGAAAGTAAGAAACAGAGGATGAGAGTAAATGGCTGGTTCTTGCACTGGAGGAGAGATCATGGGTGAATTCCACAAGGAGATCCACGCTATTTAAAATTATATGTAAGATACCTGGAAACAGGGTGAACAATGAAGTGACAAAGTTTTGATGATGACAGGTAGTTCTTCCACATAGTAATGATGAGACCCAGCTGTGAAGAATTGCCAAAGTGATTGGGTAATAAAATTATCTAGATGAAATTCAGTGTAGATAAATGTAAAGTACATGTACATTGGGTAAAACAAACATATAGAAGATGATGGACTCTGAATTGACACCACCACTGAAGACAGAGACCTGGGAGTTATGTTAAATAGTTCCATAAAACATCAGCTTAGAGCTTGGCAACAGTCAAAAAAAACCTCAAAAAATCCAAAACAAAAAAAAACAACCAAAACCGAAACAAACCACAAAAAAAAAAACCAACCAAACACCACACCAAAAAGCCCAAAACAAAAACAAGCAAAGCAAATCAATGAATAGAGAAGAAATAGAAAACATGATTATTCACTAGTCATATAATTGCAGAAATGGTGTTTTAGAACTGGAAAAGGTGCAGAGAAGGGCAACAAAGATTGAAAATGCAGGGAACAGCTTCTGTACACAGGCTGGGACTTGACAGGTTTGAAAAGAGTCTACCTGAGCAGATATAATAGAGATCTACAAAATCACAACTGCTAGCAAGAAGGTGAATGTGGATTGACTATTTGCTGTCTCCTACAGTGCAAGAGCACTCAAAGGGAATGGGAGAGAGAGGTTAAAACAAGATGAGGGACTTCATGCAGTGTGTA
This sequence comes from Pezoporus occidentalis, assembly GCF_034315485.1. Classification (NCBI taxonomy): domain Eukaryota; kingdom Metazoa; phylum Chordata; class Aves; order Psittaciformes; family Psittacidae; genus Pezoporus; species Pezoporus occidentalis. Next base: position 147,747 of record NW_026916242.1, read on the forward strand.
AAGGGCCTTTGCAACTCCTTTCCAAAAGCTGTAACAAACAGAAGTTTTCAAATGTTCAAGAGGAGACCAATACTAACATTTGGAGGGCTGCTATGTTATGTGTACAAAACACATAACCAACTCAGAGCATCTCCTGAAATGAAAATATTGGAGACAGTAAGAGTATTAGGGGGAATGGAAATATGGCATGTACTTGGGGTGTTTTTATTCTCCTCAGGTGGCAGCTGCTGAGCACACCCGGGTCTGGATGAATCCTTGTTCTGAACCAGTTTGGCTTGTCTATGTATATGCGTGTCATCACAGGTAATTACACATGCAAATTTTTCACATCTGGACAGTTGCAACCTATTGCTAAATTAAATCATGGTTTTTGGAGAAGACCAAGTATCACAAGGAAGATTATAGTCTTAATACTAAAATAATACCTTGGTATTTTATAATTATTTTATAATTATTGACTCTTACTATTTTCCTAGAATCATAAGATTTAGTGTTGGTTGTGAGAGTCAATACACAGTGGTGTTCTGACTGCAGGAACAGTGTTTTAGTGGGCAGGTTCACTTAGTGTTTCAACCATTCATTCTGTCATCCCTTTGCACTTGAAGTTCAAGGTCAGGTTCACTACTTTTCACCTGCTAATGACAGCTGAAATTAAGGGACCTAATTAGTCTAAAGTGCAGGAGTCCTTTTATTTTCAGTAGCAGACTTTGTGCCTGGCTACCATTTTGCACTGTTAGGCTCTTTTAATGATCTTTTTTTAACTGGTCACTCTCAAATATGTTTAGTATGGTTTCTTTGTGTTACACAGAGTTCTTTCCGAGGCAGAGATTTTATCTGAGTAGTTTGAATATCTTTCCATACCTCAAAATATATAGATATCGAAGTATTGTGTTTGTGCATTTACAGGAAATCATGTTTCCAGCATCTGAAATCTTGTCTGTATTTGAACTTGTCAACTTTTGCTAATAGCTGTTATTGAGAAACGTATCAAATACCTTCTCATGTTGCTTGATTTCACTGTAGAGAATCAAACTTCTGATCCTGCATATATTAGTCTATTTTACATTTAGGTTGATTAGGAATGTTCTGTGACATTTCATTTGAAAATGCTGACTGATCAAAAGTGTAATTTCTGCAAAAGTGTATGAGTTTTATGAACTTCTACTTAGACTCAAAACATGTTGTTTATAACTTTCTGAATACAGGTGGATGTTTTTCTTTCATATAGAAATGTTCTGCAAATGCAGGATTCTGCAATTTGATCCATTTGATCTGAGCCAAACCTGAGAAGTTTTATGAACTTCTACTTAGACTCAAAACATGTTGTTTATAACTTTCTGAATACAGGTGGATGTTTTTCTTTCATATAGAAATGTTCTGCAAATGCAGGATTCTGCAATTTGATCCATTTGATCTGAGCCACACCTGAGGGGAAAAAAGCATTCTCAGGTAGTTTTTCCAAGTTCTCTGTTTCCCAGGTGAATATTAGAAAGACTATAAAGATGTTAATAATGGAATTATAATTAGATTGATCCAAGATAAAGGATCAGTAGACTATCCTTTCTGAGAAATTTAACAACTCTGTTGCAGTTTCTCTTTGCCTGGTACTCCACTAAGTTGCTGTCTGCCTTTTCAGTTTTTTGGTTTTTTTTTTTAACAACTTGCAGACTCTGAACTACCCAAATTTGGTTAAATATACACAGATTATTAAGCATTCTGGAAAGAAAACAGCTGCAAATGAGCACACTGCCCTGAAGTCAGGCTCATTTGGCAGGTTTCATAATAACTTGATAGTAATTATGATCTTGTCCTGGGTTCAGCAGTAGCAGTTATTTTTCTCTTAGTAGCTGGTGCCGTGCTGTGGTTTTGACTTTCAGCCTGGGAACAGTGCTGATAACACCGATGTTTTTAGTTGCTGCTCGGTAGTGTTTACTCTGACCAAGGACTTTCTGAGTCTCATGCTCTGCCAGGGAGGACGGGAAGCTGGGAGGAAGCAGAGACAGGGCACCTGACCCAAACTGACCAAAGAGGTATTCCATACCACAGCACATCATGCCCACTATATAAACTGGGGGCAGTTACCCAGAAGGGCTCGATGACTGCTCAAGTTGGGCTGGGTATCGGTTGGTGGGTGTGGAGTGGTTGTATTCTCTACCCGTGGGAGTTACATTCTTTTGATTCTCCTTCCCATCCCTCCAGGAGTAGGGGGGAGGAAGGCGGGGGGGGGACACAGAGTGAGCAGCTGCGTGGCTGAGTTGCCGACTGGGTTTAAACCACGACAGATCTCCATTGAGTGAGACAGGGAATGAATAAGATATTTAACACTGTGTCTTTTGGCTGTGAAAAGGAAAGCCTTGTGCTTTCAATTTCTAGGTTTCAGTGTTATTAAAATATTTGTGCAGGTATATTTTAAAAGAAATAATTTTCCTTTTCTTCACCCACTCTATTTTTTTAATCTCTCAGAGACATTTCTGCCTGTTTGCTGTCTGCTTCCCCGAGATGGATGCTCTAATGCCATATAGAGCAGGATCATAAATATCCTTTTCCAGCACTGAAGCTACAGTTACAGTGTACAGAAATCTATCATTTCACTCATATAAGATGCAATCTGTCTGCATCAGAAAATGACCCAGAACTTTCTACCCACAGTGGCTGGATTTATTTAAGGTTTTAATTCAAGAGTTGTGATGTGTATATTCCAGGTAATATAGGCCTTTCTTGTACGTATAAATTGCTCTTTCTTTTTACTAAATGTTATAGAGTCTTGAATGATTTATGTAACACTTGGAGTTTCTTTAACATCTCTAGCCCGAGAGTTCCCAAATATGCATGTTTAGGATACGTCAATACTCTGAGTAACTACCATGCCTGAACATCTTGTAACTCTGTAATGCCATTTTTTTACATTAGCCCACCAGCCACAAGAAAGAATATAGAATGCTCAGGCAGTGAGGATCTCAGCCATGAGGTATCTAGAGTGTTGTAATTGTCAGCATAGAAGTGCTTATAAAGTCTTAGGATACAACTCTCTTATAAACCTGAAAGTTACCTTATAAATTCTAAAAGGTAAAAATACCAAGAGAATAAATTTGACTGCGTTTCACATACTTTTGCACCAGATTCAGTCAGGTCTGAAGCTCCTGGCAAAGTTGTTGCTTTTTTAATTACTATTTTAAAAATTGTAATGCATTACATAATCGTCATGAACAGTCATTATTCCTGTTGTATGATGCTTATAGTTAAAAGTTTAGTATCTCCAAGATAGTGAGTAGATCTCATGTATCCCATTTCTTGTGCCTTTCCAAGGCACTCTTCCTTGGAGAGGAGAGTAGTAGGAACAAGAGGGTAAAACCAATGTTTCAGAATATTGCAGTCATGACTCTAATCTAGTCAAGAGCATGAATGTGATAGATGACTTTGCATCAATGTGAAGGGCAAAATACAGGCATGTTACAGCAAGAGTTTTTCAAAAGCTCCAGATTTTGGCACCCGTGAGAAGCTGCCACATGATTAGAAACTAGGTCTGTGTTTCAGACTGCTCTAAAATTGAATGTGAACAGTTCCTACAAATAGTAGTACCCCCAAATGTGTTTATTCTGAGCCTGTCTGTACAGCAAGCTACTGTGCCATGTAGTGCAAAGCTTGAACAAGCTGACCCAAGTACCTAAATGTGACAGATCCATGGTCCCTGCACACTTACCATTTATCTTGAAAAAGCCAGGTAAACATGTCTGCAGAGTTCTGGTTGTTGCTCTATTAAAGGCAGCTCACATAAAGCTTACATGGTATCTCTCCACTCTGCTATAGTGTATGAAGTAGACATCTTATAGATGAAGTCTGACATAGCGAAGGACAAAACCTGGGCTCTGGATTCACTTATTGAAAATATTTGGACAACAGATACCCTGTGCATACCGGAAGAGCAGACTGCAGGGGGAGATGAGGATGCAGTGTCTTGAGGAGACCAAGTGACTCCCATTGGAGATGACAGCTTCCTTCCTCAGCCCTTTTGCAAATGCACTTTCAACTGTGGCCATGACAGTTAGCTTTTCAGATATGAATGGTCCTCACATTTCATTCTGTTGCCCACAAAGTTTAGCAGGATATTTCCTGACAAAGCACACTCATCACAATTCCTGTACTGCCTGCTGCATGCTGCCGGCAGAAAGTGGGAAGGACTGGGGAAAGAAATAAGTGGAAGCAAAACACACCTAACATTTCTGAACTTGCTTATTTCCCCCCCCAAAAAATATTGTAAAAATATCATAAAATTTGACAATTCAGTGACCCTGGTGTTAAGTTTGCTTTTTGTTTAGCCTTCCTATCTGGGTTAGATTTTAACAAATTCAACTCTCACTTTCTGTATGAGTGAGAACATTTTTAGCACTGTGGATCATGTTGGCACAAGTGAGCAGTAGTGTGAGACCATCAGCAGGTGTGTGGGAGACAGCAGCAATTTGGGAAGCCTGAAAGAGTGTATATGAGGTTGGCAAAGGGGAATCAATATTATAAAAAACATACTAAAAATCTTTCTGGTTATAAGAGGTATTGCTGGAACAACTGTGCTTTGAGAGCGTAATTTGTTTTTCTATACTTCAAAAGTTTCTTGTCTTTGTATACTACCTCTAGGTTTTAAAGACAATTTCCATTTCTCAATGCATTTGGAAATATTCATCTTTGGATTGAGGTTGGAATTTTACCTAGAGTTCCCAAGAGCTGCCTATTTAACATCTATTTAGAAGCAAGAATGAGAGCAGGATGTCAGTTTTTAGAATCTCATAGTACAGCTGGACCAAAAGGTCACTGCAAAAAGGAGCATTTTCACAAGAAAAACCCCACTCATGGAAAATTTCCAAATAAAATTTTCAATGGTTATATGTGCTAAGCATAAAACCAGATAAATAACATTGAATTAGCTTGTACATGAATATGAAAATGCTAGGGGAAGCATGGTTACATGAGCCACTAGCTCACCAAATACATACTAACATGATTGCTGGATATAGTCTTCAGTATCAGGGTAACTCCATACTGCAAAAGCCCCAGTGAATGCATTTGTATTAACACTCTGTGACAGAGAGACTTTAACTTGATAATTCCTAAAAATGAATGCAGCATTCTCAATTGAACCATGCCAGAGCTGCCAATCTGGGTGAAATCCTGAAGTCAAGAAGAATCTTTAATAAGGCCATAATTTGTTGACTGATAACAGCCAATAAGAAAATAGAGAATTGGTGTGGCAAAGTGGTAGTTAAGGAAGGGTACCCAAAGGGTCAAGCTGAACAACACATCAGAAACAAAGGAAAAATGTCTTGGGCAATCTCAAGTCTGATGTGCTGTTTATAATGCTGGTGCAGTCCTTTGGTAGTCAGTGTGTTAGGGTAATCTATATTGGGAGATAGGGAGTGTAGCTGGAAAGAATGCAATACAAAAAAGGCAATCTAGAAGAAAGAAATTTTAAACAGAACCTGGGATGCCCGGTATGATACAGTCAGACTTTCCTGAAGAGAAAAAGAGGTGTGTCAGAGACAAATGAAATGGGATTACAACAAAGCTGAAAGTCATAGAAAGAAGGGTGAGGAGGAAGGGTTCAGCATTCCCAAGGCAAACATACAACCTCATTATATAACTCCTTTTACAACAGGTCATTAATTGCCCATTAAACATACGTACTGTGGAAAGTAAATAGTCATGTTTTGGTGACCCAAGAATGCATATCACTGACTGAAACATTTTAGTTTCTAATGAGGGATTGACAGTATCATGTGTAAGGAAAATAAAGTGTTTGTATGAAAATGGTTTTGCAGGGAACACTTTCACTACCCATGATATATAGATTCCTATTGACTTGGTACTTTCATGGCTCCACGAAATAATCCTGTATTTACTGAGTTAAATGGACAGAGAAAAAGATACTGACCATTATAACAAAATTCTCATCCATGCTACAGAAGCTATTTTGAGCTGTGATTCTTACAAATAGATATATGTTACCTCATATTATCTGCCCTGTTCCATGCTGTATTATTTTCTAAGCATTAGGAAGATGAAAAGGGCGTCATGATATCGGAACTACATAATTTACAGATTGTTTCTTATAGAATAGATTTTTTGTTCTCTTCTTGGTCTGAATGGGCATAATTTCAATACAAAAGATGATAAAACCAGAACCACTGCAGTCATAAGAAATATTCTGTCCTCTGTTTTACTTGAAGAAGCATATTTACTCAAGTTTCTTCTTTGTAATATCTTTTCTGTCTAGATGTTTCCACTTCCTCATGGTTGCATGCCATGGAGAATACTAGGAATCAATGGAGAATGCACTGAAGTAGAGTATACTCCAAGGAAAACAGAGTATAACTACATTAATTTATATATAAATATCATATAATACCTGGGAAAAATAATCTTGTAATTTTCTGGTGAACTCATTTCTGTCCGGAAAAGGAGCTGAAACGAAAAGCTGCGCTGCATTTTATACGCTTTTCAACTGTCTCCAGAGAGAAGACACAGTCCAAATGATGTTGAAGATAGACTTCTAGCAATGGCATACTGCTACTGCAAAAAATTAAAATACTCTCTGATATTGGTTCTATAGCTAACAGGGTCATTCCCAGACTTCATAACTACACACACACAAAGGAGAAAATTGTCATAAAGGGTTAATAAGCTGGGTGAATACTTGTTTATATCACTGTATTGTTACCACCAGGGTTTTGATGAGCCCATATTTATCCATAAGCCACTAATTTACTGCCACTTTGCCCGTGGTGTTGGAGAACCTCGTTACTTTCCAGTATCTGATTGGCAGAAGCTGACCAGAATTTTAACAGAATCATTAGAGCACTACAATGAGCTTCATGCTGTAATGAACTGTGTTCTGTCTGAGGATGCCATACAGCACATGTAAGTTTCCTTACTTTTGGTAGGTAAAGTACATGCTTTAGCAAAGATTATCACTGAAGTGCAAATTCATTTAAAGGTGACCTACAAGATTATTAAAAATAACCTCACAGCTTTAGAGACATATGCTGAGTGTCCCAAATGACCAGGCTAAGCCAGGCATTTAGCACAGTTTTAATATGAAATGTAACCATTTTTTACTCCTAATGTTTCCAAGAAGTCTTCACCCACTGTGAATTGTTGGCTCCTTCTCAGTATGACCCACTGGCCTACTGCTGGTGACGTCAAACCCACTATAGAGCCCCAAGGCAGACTACGGTTTGACCCATCGGGGCATTTTAAAGCTTCTTATTACAATGTTACAGTGGTTTCAAACATTTTATGTGAATAGGAAATGAAAAAGGATATTAAAAAAAAAAAAGAAAGAAATTTCTCTGCGTGTTAGAAATGTACCCAGAGCTTTAGGAAAGAGATTTATTTAATGCTGTTATATAGCCCCATATTTTGCAAAGGGGTCATGTGATGGGTGGATGAATGAGTTATCATCTGCTTAATATATTCCAAGGGGTCACCTCACACAGGGGCAGTTACTCCTATGCAGTTAGATTTTGGAGGATTTTGAAAAAAAAATAATTAAAGGGTAGATGGGAAGAGAGAATGGGATTTACATGTAAATTTGCTAAATCTTCTTTTAGGGGTGTTTCTGAGGCATACCTTCTATGTCTCTAAATCTGACAAGCGTTTGATGGAGTGTTTCTCCTTCCCCTTCCTACACAGACTTCATTTTTTGCACCAGGTTGCCAACTGCAGCAACTACTCAGTTCAGTTCTGATTACTTTAATTATTTATTAAATTATTTTTCCACAAAATTTGCCAGACATTCACTCTCTTGTTTTATAAAGGATGGCTCATATAAGCTAGTATTTCCACCTTCATTTGTCGTAACAAAATATTCACTGCTCTTCTGGGTGTTCACTTACCGCATTCCACATAGTTGTAACAGTAAAATGGCCTTGGTTAGATTTTTTGGTATGTATTTGTTCACTCTCTATTTTTCTTGCAAATTTATATTGATAGAAGCCTTGAATTGCTGGCAAGTTATAAGTCAGAATCTTCCTACACTGAACAATAAAATAAGAAAATATTTCTGCTCATATCAGCTCCTTTTCAGCTCCTCAAGCTTAAATTGACTTCAGTATAAATGTTAATAATATACTATTACAAAAATCTTGGTGCATTCAAAAATTACCTGTTTATAGCATTCTCAAGAAAGTCATTAGATTTATCTCAATACTAAAGTGAAAATAATAAAGAACCCCCAAGAAATATGTATAGGCTTCATCCACTGGGACCCAGAGCAGAAAGCAAATTAGCTCTTTATCTTGTTTGGATTTTTGTTAATCAAGAAAAATGCACTTAATTACTCTGACAGGAAGCAGTGCATGTAGAAACTGCAGTGAGCCTGGGGCCAGATGTCATGCAGTCTGAGATAGCATAAGGTTGTTGTGCTGCTTCACTGTAAATAGAAAAGAAAGTCCTCAGTCACAGTTAGAAGAATTCATTATTTTATCCAAATGGGAATTTCAGTAAGTCAAATAAGAAAAAACTATCCTTTCATGGTTATAAATGTTTATTTTTTGTTAGCAACCTATGACAATTATTTTCATCTCAAAAGCTGTTAAGAGTAGATAATTTGGCAATAGAACTGTGTCTCTTGCTGAGATTCAGCCAGCATTGGTGCTAACCAGAAACTGATGTCATCCTTTAACTGCACTTGAAAGTAGTCTTAGATCTGTTTATTGGGGATGAAACATAATATCCCTGTTACTTATTAACAGAGAAAGACAGAAAACAAGGTTATCTTTGTTTTGCCTATAGGTTATCCTATAGGCAAAGTGCTGCTGATAAGTATCTTTGTTTAGGTTAATATTAAGGTAGAGAGTACAGCTTTCTGATGCTGCCTACAGTTCCGCAGTTCTGGTATTTTGTGTATTCTCTGCCTTCCTTCCCAGCATTTGGCCAAGGATTACCACTGAAGGGAAAAACAAAAATAAGTCCTGGGAGCAGTAAACAAGAGTTGGGTTTTCTATGGATTTACATCCCAGGGCTGCACAGAGTTCATCTGGATTCCAAGATATACAATGAGTGGTAATTTCACACTGTAGACTTTCCTGTATCGGGACCTTAGAATATAACTACTTCTTCTTCTTCTCCTTCTTCTTTTTTATTGTTTGGTTGTTTGTTTTTTTCTCTTTTAAACGTGGCCAAGTGAGGTTTCGGTTTTTTCTGAAACCTGGGTGAACTGAACATCTCTGTCACCTTTCAGCTTCTCAATTTTTATTGCAACTAGCAATGAAAATTATCAACTTTGAAGCAATAGGCAAGCGTGAAGTATGATTAGTTTCCCTAAAGGAGCTACATTTAGAAAAGTTGAATTAACACAAAATGTAGGCTTGGTCAAAATTTCCATCTAATACCTACTGGCTGCTCTTCAAAAGACCAATGCAGATCAGCAGTTTGCAGCTTGGATTAGTCTGTGAACATTTTACTACTATTTTCTAGCCCATCATTTTTGATAGATCTTTGGAATGCTGGCTATCAAGCAAACATAAATACTCCAACTTAGTCTTGTTTTATAATTACACCATCAGCAGCATTCTTGAGACTCATTACGGCAATGCTGTCTTAATCGGAGTTGGAAATAATGTCAAGCAAAGTCTATAACACTTAGCAGTCTCTCACAACTCACTGGAAGTTCATCAAATCAACAAACTTAAGGAGATGCTCAGGGTATGGATTACCATTTGCTGTGGCATTTTGTTCTTACATTGCAACAATTCACACAGCATTGCTGACTCCCAAATGTCAACAATGGAATTGCGTTTGCTTTGCACAGGCAATGATCCCAGTCAGGTTGTATGTACGCAGTGGGATTGAAGTTCAACAGCAGATTGTAATTTCTTGTCCCCATCACTGCAGGGGCTGTAAATTTTGACTCTGGAATATTGCTCTGTGAATTGTGTGGCTTCATCTGTAGGCTGTTCTTTTGACTGCTTTCCGTGTCAGAAAGCAAACAAAGAAGGTGTCTCACCGCGCGTGTGCATATTTTCTCATCTGCTGTTTCTTTTTTTCTCAGTCTTTACAAGGAATACTAACTAAATTTTCATGTTTATGTCACTTGTGCTGCAAAATTCGGCCACCTGTTCCAGGTTCAGAACAGTATCAGCAACTACCATGCAGGTTCCCCATACAGAGCAGGGGTCCATGTCAAATGATGTGCAGCTGAGGCAGGAGATGAAGGATGCAGTGCTGAGAGAAGCACTGTGAGAGGCAGCGGATCCCAGTTCTTGGCTCTACAAAACTCAGCAGGAGCTGGGAAACCTCCACCTCACAGATAGGTGATATGATACCAGTTAACTGAGTAGGTGAAACCTAAATGCCTTAGAAACAATGTCTCCAGACTCCTACTGAGTTCCTGCTATCACAGTTTATCTGTTATTTAGGAAAGAAACATATAATCTTACCAACTGCCTTTTAAAAGTTGTCAGCTCCTTGTTTACACCATTTCATGAAACAGACAAAATTTCCAGGTTACTTGTGACTACCTTTTGTTCCGAGGTGACAGGGAATGTTGCTTCTAATTAACTCAGCATGTTCATCAAAACAAAATTCTTCAAGTCTATATGATCTGCATTACAGAGAAATACAACTTCAAGTATGATACAGTAACAGGTAGCTAGCAATATTTAATCTATTGGAAATTCATTGAAACTAATGGGAAATTTACCCCATTTTGACTGACAACTTAAAAAAATTACAACTTTCTCAAAATATATGGTCAGTAAAAATAATAGTAGTATTAATAGATTTCTAAATGATTATTTTTACATGAATAGAAAGGCTCCAAAGTGTTTTTTTTTTATTAGGGATATGCCTATAATTATAGAAAGTAAAATAAGTATTTTACATTTACAGTGCATGATAAAATGTAGTCAATGATGAAAGAATACTATTTAATGGAGTCCAGAATATCAGAAATGAAAGCTGCAGAGAAAAAAGTTTTCTGGTGTTCTTATCAGCAAAATTCTATAATTGAGATGTTTATTCCTATACATCTGGTGGACGACAGTCTCTCTCACAGCACCATGCTGAAGGCAATACTGACTGAAGACTGATTCACCTTTTCTGCTAGTATACTTTTCTATTTCTTAATTTCATTTTGGAAACAGGTACACTGGTGGTGTTTCTATGGAATCTCTTGCATATGAAATACAGCTGCTTTGATATGTAATAATAAAGCAAATTTTCACTCAAAAACCCCAGACTAATGCCAGGTTTTGAGGAATATATTAAAGACATAAGCTAAGCTTCCAAGTATTCTGGGCTCTTTGCTCTGAAGCTGGTAATCACTGAATTTCTTGGCTTTATATTATTTGAAATTTTAAAAATATTTTGATTATCTGAAAATTAGCTCCTCCACCCCTTCTTTTGGAAAGATTGAAAATATGTAATTTTTTTAATAAGCAAATTTTTTCTTTTTGAAGTCTAGAATCTCTCATAAAATGGTAACCCTGATTTTCCACCCTGCTTTAAATCTGCTCTAAATACAAGGTAATATCCTAGTGCTAAAGATCCTAACAGCAAAAATGAAAAAATCTGAAGTAGCCTTACAGAATACCTTTAAGCATGCTAGATGCTATCTTTTTAAGGGACTGTGAGATTCCCATATGCAACTGCATTGAGCCAGGAGACTGATCTGAAGAGGCTGGATTGTCTGTGTATTATAATCAAAACATGCTCCCTCCTTTTTTTTTGTTTTGCCTGCTGAGTTTTGTAAAGGACATCCTCAAACAAAGAACAGGGTCAGACTCTGTCTGGTAATAATTTATATTTATCCTCCTGCCTCAGAAATTTTAACTTTGATTTGTGTGCCTGCAAAGCTGAGGATTTATGTGAAGTTTCCAGAAGTGGCTTTAATATGGGAGCCTTCATGGCAGGATAGCCCTTTGTATGGAATCCCATGCTCAGAGGACAAAATTGGAAGGTTGTGGTTGAAATTAGTAGAGAAGGGCATGTGTCCTCGATAACAACAAAGAAATGCCATAGATCAGATAGTCTTGTTCAGTTGCAGTCATTTCTTTATTTGTTTTCTGGTTCCAGAATATGGTTTTAATATAAAAGAACGTTATTTATCAGCTCCAGGATCAGGATGAAGAGCTGAAAATTCCTATTCATATGAATAGGTCATATTTGTGTCTCTCCTGTGTATACTGCTGTATGATATGAATAGCCAGAATTCCTATGATATCTGCATTCTCAAGGAAGAAAACAAACATCAACACCTGCAGATATACACACAATATAGAGACACACATTAAAACTTCTCACTTACAAGATGGCTCTATCCTGGCATCTACATTATTCAAAATGTGTAATCACAGTTTGCTGATTGGCAATCCTGTTTAGTACAGGTACTCTCTCGGTAGTCTTTGAGCCAGCTCTGATTGCTAGCTCTGAGTTTAAAATTGAAGAATAGAGGTACTTCTCTATTTGATAGTTTCAGCAAGCAGACACTCTAAGTATTGTACTATTTTTATCTAGAAACAAAAATACGGATTTGCCTCGTTTACCCTATCATATGAAAAGTCATTCAGTCCTGGAGCTGAGTCAGGAAAATCCTATTGTATGAATGATTTTGTTTGATTTGTAATATCAAAAGTAGCTTTTTTTTTTATTATGTACAAATAACTATATATATATCAACTCAAGTTTTACTTTACCTTTATAATCAAGGCGATTTTGATGCTTATTTCATCCTCTTTCTACCTTCCCTTATCCCCATACATGAGTGTTTTACTGCTTTTCTTTCAGTCTGTCTGGTTGTTGTCCATACATTCTGCAGTGCCTGCATTTTACTAGGAAATTTAATGATCCTAGAGGAAAATATTTGTGATAGAAAGTAGTTCATTATTCCATAAGTGCAAACAATATGGGTTTATAGCTATAGCAAGCTGCTCTGAAAACAAAATGCTTCTCACGTTTTTGGGTAGCAATCCCTGTCTTTGCGACAACTGCTGCACCTTCCAATTGTTAATTACGTACTGCCCCCTAGGGATCCCTGCCGCGCCTGTGGCCACCTGCCTGCACCTCCCGGCGGATCATCCGTGGAATATTGCCGCCTAGGTTTCTCCTAGGGAACTCTTTCTTCTCTGCTCTTCCCCTTTTTTGACCTTGATAGTAACTCTGAATTTCTTCCTATTCCAGCTATAATGATATGACTTGCTTTTTAACTCCTTCCAGGTTAGTTGTGTTGTGTTTAATATTACTAATATCTGTGGTTTCACAGCACTCTCTGTCATTTCAGTGTGTGCATATTTGGTTTTACATATGTGAAGTTTTCTCTACATTATTTGAATGGGATGGTAATGTTTTTAAATGTTCTCTTTCCTTTTGGTGTTCCTAGGAGATAGGTTGTTAAAGACAAGTTGTGTGAATTTCCTTCTCAGAGCCACATTTTCCTTCAGAGCTGAAAGAGAGAAGCTGGAAGCTGCAGTACTTTACACAGATGTCAGAAACCTGCTGGGTGCTTTCTTATACTTACAGATGATGTGGTGTTTTCAGGTAAATAATAATAAGAAATAAAACAGTGATAAGGACATATTTCCTTTCACATAGATGAGGTGTCCACAGAAAATCTGTCAGAGGGAAGAAGAATTTTGCCAAAAGTATGCATGATCAAAACAGTTCAGAAATAAAAGATGACAAAGTGAGCAAAGGGCAGTAGGTTTTGAATAGGCTTCATCAGCAGAGGGGAGAGGTCATCTGGGAAGATTAGTTACAGGAGCTATTATATCACCTCTGTGACACTGTCAGAAGAAACTGCTTAACATAATCATGTGCAATCAGTAAAAATGCTGTTTATTACAAAACGGTTTTGATTTTCATATTTTATATTGTTATGTAAGGCAGTGTAATGTAAGAGCATACACATTTCCTCAGTACAAATTACTAGCGTTAATGATTTGTGGTGCTTTTTCTGACAACTTTCAAAGTAAAAAATTGTTGGGAAACACCTCTCCAAACATATTTTTGCTAATATATTTAAAGACTTACATACAAGTTTTTCTTCATTCTGTAGTTGTAAACACTTATGACTGATGCAGTATATATCATTTAGTGATAAAAATCTACAAAAAGGGATGGTCTGCTAATCTTGTCTCTTCAGTTTGGACTTAGACTGCTCTATGCATATTTTCTTATACGTAAAGTGGAGGGTTACATCACTATTTTTTCTCATATATTTATGTAATACTATGGAATTTTTCAGGATGAATGTGCCAAATCAGAGTTTTGGATTTGGAGGCATCTTGGTTACAAGATGGGTTAGAAGCTGACCTTCATGTTTGATGAGGACTAGTTTAAAAATTTGAGGATGATGGAATCTTGCCAGGTTTGAGATTTGTTTGTTGGGGTTTTTTTTCATAAGATTTTAGTGCAAATTAGTCTCTTGCAAGATACTAGCTTATAATTTTCCCTGAGTTTCCCTCCTTCTGCGTCATAATCCTGTGAGGATACATGCTCTTGTTCTATCACCCTGAACAATGTTTAGATCACCTGAGAAAACAAACTCTTAACTTCACTATAAGTCTGGAAAGTGGAACTAGGTCAAAGTTTCTCCATGAAAGTGCCTGGTATGGATGCCATCTGATCCTTTGGATGCAGGAGGTAGAAAAAGCATCTGAAGACTTAGCCAGAGTGGAGAGACTAGTGCTACTATGTTAGCTCTGGCCTTATTTTTGTTTATTCTGTTAGACCTCTTGCAGAAAAGCAAACTAATTTATAGTATCATAAATTGCAGTACTGTAAAGAGTGAAGTCTCTCTAAAGAGCCAAGATTAGGAATCTGAGGCATTGTTTATCATTATCTTTCTTCAGTGTTATGTTGCTGATGATTTCAGTAGGGTTATTTTGGCCTAGAACTCAGATGGTTTTATTTCAGATCTTTTCTTATGTTACAGCATAAGTTAAATTTGTGTTATATTAGAATTTCACTACCTACAGAATAGTGTATGAAATTTGCAGAAAGAAGCTAAATCAAGAATAAGAATTTTTATGCAAACTTCATTACATACTGTAGTAAATTCTCTTGAGCCAGCTCACTCACACTGACAGCAGTGGGTACACCTCCTTTCTCTGGCACATGAGTTTGCCTCAAGCCATATATCAAGTAATGATGTATGTCGGGACTCTTTGTCAAGCACCCTCAAATTCGGGTTATTGATCTTGACACAATGCACAATAAATTTGCACATAAACTGAATCAGAAGGGAATGACAAACTCTTTAAAATCAGTAAACTTCACTCAGTCTTAATTGTTGCAGTGCTGCTTTCCATGGTGATGCACACTTGTAGGAACAAATGTCTACTAGCAAGCTACAAAATTGCAGCAGTTTATAGATATGGATTTCCACCATTGACACTGTACTCTCATTTATTTTATTATTTTCTCAAAATCCACCTGGTCCATAAAAAGTAAAGAAATTCAGAGGTGTATTTTTAAAAATTTTGCTTCCTCATTGTATCTTACTTTGGTTGAACTCAAAATATTCCTGAATATTTTTTTTACCTGTTTTGGGGGGATTTATTAGATGGCATTAGCATGTGTTGTCTCTCTCTTTCATTTTCCCTGCTTATCTGGCAGCCAGAAAGAGCTAGAATGAGGTACGAGTGCAAGTAGACTACATACTTTTGGAAAGCATTCTGAAGCATAATATATTGAAATCTTTTATAATGAATCTATGTTTGCCAGAAAAAATATTCAGCCATGCCAGGAAATTGTCTGTGAGGACTAAGCACTTTTCTACCCTCTTCTTTCCTCCCCCCTTCCCAATTTGTGTGGCTTGGAAGAGGAGATGAAAAATGGCACAGATGCATGCAGTATTGCACAAAGAGTATATATGGACATTTCAGTCACTGATATTTCCCCATTTTCTGATGCTAATGTAAGATATGTTGGTTTTGCATTTGTAATTAAGATGAACAGATGGTGAAGACTTAGTTTAAAGTAATACTGTACATCCATTAAAATAATCTCTGCTGACAGTGATTCTTCTCTATAGCAAGACTTAATTGCATATATAACACATATACATCAGAAAGAACTCTGTCTTTAGCCATTTGCTCTATTAGGACAATAGTAAGACAGACGTCACCAAAACAGGATTTGTCCAGGAGACTTCTAAGAGTAACAGATGCATCTCTACTGACAATATTGGCTTGCTTTAATTAATGAACTCTTTATGAATAAAAGAAAACATAATTTCTGAAAATATACAGGTTTTCTTATTAAAAAGGCACCCATATTTTGAGGGACGAACATTCAGGAACATGACAAATACATTTTAACAGATCAATTCGATGTTATTTACAATATTTCTCTCCTGGAGTAGGACACAAAATTTGTGGTGTTCTTTGGGAAGCTTTATAAATGTGTGTTGTTGTGGACTGCATGTATGTTTTGAGTTAGGTATATTTTTATGTCTGATTGAAGCAAGTCCTCAAGCTGTTATGAAGAAGCAGATCTCTGCATGTTTTCATTTTTCCATACAAGTTGTACAAATATTATTTTGCAGGATGTTGATATATGAGTTATATAAAATAAACATTATTTATTTTCACCTTAAGATCTATACTTCATAGGAAAATAAAACTTCAGGTTGTATCTCCAAAGTGGGTACCCATCCTTCACCTGTTGTACTGAGCAGCAGCAGAGATGTTAAGCAACAATACTTAATCTTCACTGAAGAGGTCAGTTCCTTTCACTTCTTGCCCTGCCTACCACCCCACATTGGTACATTTTTTTTTTGATACTGAAATCTACTGAACTCTAATGTGTGAGGATATAGTTTGGAAAAAATATCTCCTTTCCTTCCCCCAAGGTTCTTCTGTAAGGATGCACATATTACTGTTGTTGTGATTACCAAAATTTAAGTATAATTACTATTTGATTAGTATTTTTGCAAATTTTTTAAACTAAAATACATTTTCTGTCATGCCAAAATTGTCAGGAAAGTTTCTATGTATGGTGGCTGAACAGTTCTCAACTGAGAAAAATCAGTTTTCCACACTGGTTTCATAGAATCCCCATCCTTTGTCATATGCTTCATCTGTTGAAGGCCTGGGCTCCATTCTCCTCCTCAGCAGTTGTCACTGTCCATGAGAATACCATGAGACTGAGTTGTATCATACTTTTTTTAAAGTTCCTTCATTTTTTTCCTGTTAAAGTTCTGCTTTGTTTAAAAAGATTTAGGTATTTATTGAAGCAAGAACTCAAACCCTGATGTCCCATTTTCCACATGGGCACCCCAGACCTCAGGTTATTGAGTCATTTTCATTGTCTCTCAGAATATTTAAGTATATTAAACCAAGTGGAATAGTGCCAGCAGGAGAGATTAAGAGAGTTTTTATCCAAGAATATGAAAACTCTACAATATGGTAGTTAAACATTCTTCCAGGAGATACGGCTCAAAACCCCTCAGGCAGAAGAAGGAATTGAACCAATCTTTCTTCTATATCTGAAATGACCTGTAGGGTAAAGCAGAAGAGAGATGCTGCTTTCTCTTAATCAATACACTACTTTTCTTCATAATGTCTCAAATTGAAATTAAATATTTATCTTCAGAGGGTGCACCCCCCTCCCACCCCTTGGCTAAAACCATTTAAAAATTAATTTGGACAGAAATTTAGAGTTGGAAAAGGATACAGTTTGGCAACCACACTGACAAAGTCTTTCATTTGTGTAGACTTCATCCTGGTCATAAAACTAAAAAGACCAAATAGTCCTGTAAATGTAGCTGAGGTATATGCATAGTGCTCACTGATAAAGAAAATAAGAAAGAGGAGGAGGAGTGAGACAGGCTGGGAGCCAAGAGACAAAAAAAGACAGCTAGTTTTACAAAACATTCATTTGACTAATTTGCTTAACATAATAAAGAGAGGATGACTTTATTTGGGGAGTTAGCAGTAATGATTGATAAGAAGGGTATTATATTTGCTAGATATAGAATGAATAATGTCTGTCAATGGATACAGAAAATATCTCTCCAAAATTGAAATAATCCATAAGTCATAGGATGCAGAGCACAAAATACCAACACACTAACATACTGAGAAAGGCTTTAAACAATAACTGAGCAAATCTTGGAAGAGTTCCAAAGAAATAGGGAACAAAAAAGGAACTACATGCAGAATAATGGGGCTTAGACAATAGAGATAGTGCAGCAGACATTCATGAACAGAGTATTAGCTCTTTAATTATAATAATTACCTTAGTTTAAGGTCAAGGCACCTGTGCATTGCTGTCTGTGAGAAACTGATTAAAAACTTAGAAGTAGCATTTAATCTCTGTGATACTATTTCCAAAAATTCTCTTAGAAATTTGGATATTGCCAAATACTGTGTATTATTTGTACTGTACCTAGAGACTAAGTGAGATGTGTCCCATGTTGCCACCCTGAGATCACTGACATTAAGATTGATTCTCTTATCACTTAAAATAAAATATAAATTGAAAATCCTCCACAGGGAGGAAAACTATGAAAAGTGAAGACTCTCACATCCCAATTTATTCTGCATACTGACCATGGAAATGAAAGGCTCCATATTGTTCACTTTAGTAATTCTGACAAGTCTATTCCTGCTCTTGCAAATTAACTTCTTAGATAATCAGTTAGTATAATCTCTGATTTGCTGCAAGGAAACCCTATCTGAGAAGCAGTGAAGGTGGATCTTGTCACCCAGACAGGGATGCAGCACAGAGCATTGCAAAGCACCTCTGGTTGGAAAGAACCCTACTCACATCATTCCAGTTATTTTCCTTGCTGTTGAAGTCTCTCTGCTGTTTTCTGATCTGGAGAAGGCAACTGAGTAGCTTGTGCTTCTGCAACACCACATCCAGCCAGTTTGTGTGCCAGTGTCTGCCAGCAGCATTGCACTTTGGTGTTTTGCTTGCTGTCTGCCACATTAGAGTAAGTTTGAATGTGAAAAAGAGCATGCGCAGATCAGTGAGTTGCATACGCAGGCGGAAGGATTTCTTTTCCCTTTTTCCTCCTCCCCCAAGGGTATAAATATTGGGATTTGGATTGCAGGTGACAAAAGACAGGCAGTCCCAATAGGAACAGATATCAGCATTTTCTACCTAGAACATAGTTGAAGGAGACTCAAGTGAAGAATGAGCGTTGAGTTGAGGGAATTAGGAAATTGACACAAGGACAAGGAAGAATGACCTAAACAAAGAGAAGCAGGAAATGCTAGGGGTGATGGAGCCAAGATATGGACAGTTATTATATAGAAAGAGGCTTTATAAAAGCTTATAGAGATGAGAAGCATAATGTTATTTCTAGAAAGAAAGAAGCAGTGAATGTGTGAAAGGAAGTCATAGGAGAGGACAAGAAAGGGAAACCTGGAAAGAGAGACTGAAAAGGAAAAGGTGACAATTTGGAAGTGATTTGCTGTACATTTGTTATAACTATTATTAAGCAATGTAATTTGTGACAGAAGAATACTCCCATCCTGCTAAAATTTGAAAGTTTAAAAGGTTTGGGTTTGTTTTGTTTGATGGCTTTTTTTTTAATGAGTGGTTTATAATAAAACACATGGAAATTTTAGTTTAAGTTTTTGTTTTAGAAAAGGACTACCATTCCAAAATTTAATTTGCTGTTTCTTGCCTTTCTCCTCTTTTGCTGCTTCCTCCCTTTTTCTTTTCTCCCATTCTAACAACTCAAATCTGCACCATCTTCAAAATTAAGTGTGTGCTAGAAGGAACAACTGAAACATAATTTTGGCAATCTAAAAATTTCCAAAAATGAATAAAAACTAAACATATCACAAGTACACTTGAGGAGGAAGAAGGAGCTGGTTTTACAAAAAGTCACCCAAAAGAATCATTAAAAAAAAAAAAAAAAAGAGATTAAAACAAACAATAACAATTTCAGATGAAAACATTTAAGTGAGATTTCCAGAAAAGCTTCACTGGGGAAACAAAGACATTTCCTAGTTTGTATTTGTTATATCTCTGAGCTAAATAGAAAATGTTGAAAGGACATTTTAAACCAAAAGCAACCTTTGGATCCCTTTCTGACACTGAAGCAAGCGTCAGTCATGGCTACCATTGCAGAGGGAGACGTTTTGTCTCCAGCTGTGGCCTGTGGATGATAACCAGATCTTTTACATTTAAATTGTAAGTGTTAGAGTTAAAGATGTCATGAAAGAAAGAAAATTATTTTTTTCACTATTGTGTGTACTCGTCCCCTCTTCTGCTCTCACTATTCAGGGGTCATTGTTTACCTTCATGTTTGAGGTAAAATTTGCTAGTGACGATCACTGGAAAAAGAAGTTCACAGAAGATGAACTGAGGAAATTAGGTGCCTGTGGTGAAATTCTGTGTAAAAGTGTAAAATTAACTGCCATCCAAGCTAAAGAGGGTGAGTAACTCCAAGTCAGTACCACCATCACTCTGATTGAAGTAGTGAAAGAGCCTGTTCCAGGTGAGAACAAGCCTGAAGATGAGGAAAAAGATAAGAGGTTGAGAGGATGGAAAGCTTTTAGTGAATCAGAAGCACCTATTAATAGCAAATAAAAAAATAAAAGTGAAGAAGAACCCTTCTTCATTTTCTTGGTCAGATAAAAGAAAGTCCTGCAATTTTGCTTGATAGTGTCTTGTGAGAGAGACAGCAATAATCTACAAAGTATGGAACGAAATTGGTAATATTTCACAGTTATAATATCGCTACAGGGAAAACTGGGCACCAGCTCTGATTTTTTTAAATATGACTAAAAACTGAAAGTTTGACTAGAGCAGAAAGCTAAAAATAAAGATTGCTGGGACTATTTGTTTTATAATATAATCTGGAAACTTGAAGTGGGAAAGTTCTGTCAGTTAATATTTCAGCATAATTGAAGGCAGTTCTGCTTTAAAAAACTTGCAGTTTAGAAACATAAAGAAGTGAAAGGACAGGAGGAAGAACAGAAAAGGAAGTGAATATAATTTCCAGCAGAAGTTTTCCTGGCGATTATTTTTAAAATCTGATGATAAAAACAATTTGACTATATATCCCAGGCTATCCGGGGATATTGGGAAAGCTTTATTGGGAACTAGATAAATATGTCTTGCATAATTACCTGTTTTAGTAAAGTGTCTGGACTACACTATCTCTTTTAGGTTCTGTCCAGCACATTTTCTGACTGGGGCAAAAAAGAGTCCTCGTCTTCTGATTCCAGGCCAGCCAATTTCCTTCTCATTACACCACACTTCCTTTTTGAAGTAAATAATGTGGAACTTCGGGTGTCATTGCAGTCAAATTGTGATCTGCTTATTCCTACCGGTATGCAGCTACGTGCTGAAATAATCCAATTAATTTAAATGCGTCTATCTGTGCAAATAATTTCTGCCATAGGCAAGCATGGATTCCATAATATGGCCCTTAGGTTGGGGTTGGGGGGGTTCTCTCCTACAAGTTATTTTTTTTTTAGATAAGAATTTAATTTGCAAGGATCTCATGAGGCAGAATGTACTTATTTTTTCAGTGCTCTGAGATTCCAAAGTGAGAACTGCTAAAACCTTTGGAAGGTCTTGTTACTCTTCCTCACTAATTAACATCACTGTAAGTCATGGTAATTCATGGTAATTCTTCTATGTGAATTTGCAAAGTAGGCTGAGTTCTATGTAATGATCATTTACTGTAGATGAGAAAAATCCTACATTCTGGTGATATCTGTACAGTTCAGCCAAAATAAAATAGAAAGCATCATTTCTTCTGCTGGCATGGAATTACAAGGGTTTGGCTAGGGAGATTCAAAAGAGAATGGCTGGCAATTTTTTTATTGGCAGAATTTGTCAGCAGTTAAAGGTCGAAAGGACAACAAATGGGAATGATGAGAGCATTTTTTTTCCCTTTTACAATTGACAGATAACTTCACCAGGCAGAAATACAGAAGAATGAATTGTAATAAATACTATGTTTGTGGTAAATTATCTTTGTTAGTGAGGAAAAATCGATGTGTTGATTTATTCTTTTTATGTGCAGAATCCAGTTATAGGATGCCTCATGAAAATCCTTGTATTACCTGCAAGAAAAGAGTAAATTAGGGAAACTCCACTTCAGAGCACAGTGTTCATTCCCTTTTGTCTTCTGGAGAAAAAGCTTGAATGGCAGAAATGGCAAAACCATGATTTTGAAGGGTACTTAAGAGTAACTCCCCCAGCTTCAAGTTGGAGTAAAAAGTAAAGGCATGTGTCTGAGCCAGCTGGTTTGTGTAAGTAATCCTACAGTAACTCCCACTGACTTTCTGCAATAGCATCTGAGGTAGACTAGATAATGCCAAAAGGCTCTGTAGACCTGAGCAAGGCACCATTCTGTGGGACAAGTGAAGAGGTTAGATGGTTTTGGAAACTTGTATTAAACTTTGTGTTAGTGATGCCAGAAGGCTGCAAGAGTTGAGTGCTGTTTTCTATCTTTTTGATTATGCTTCCTGAAGATACAGAAAAATATTCTGATTATCTTCTTTTTCATCTCAAAGTTCCAACTCCAGTGTTGTTTCCGAAGTAACACGTGCTGACGCATTCCCTAGCATACTTCTGAAAGTTGTAGGATATAATTTGAAAGATTTATGAATGACAAATTTGACATTTGTGGTGACATAGAGAAAGGTGAACACAATCACCTCTGACTCTATTGCTGGCAGTAATAAAAAAAAATACTTTTATGAAGGAAGTGAGCAGATACAGGGCTAGTTCTCCTTGTTAGTGTAAATGCACTGAATTAGAGTGAGTTACACAAGTGCAAAGAAAGCATAAAGAACAAAAAAGGGCAATCCAGAGTATTTTGAAAGCTCACATAGTCTCATGCTATTTATACTACTGTGATCCTAAAAGCAATCCAAGGCCTTTTGGCATGGTATTTTAGCACCCTTTATAGGCATGTGTGAGAATGCATTTTCCTGGGCTTTGTCCTGGGTTCAGCAGTAGCAGTTATTTTTCTCTTTCTTAGTAGCTGGTGCAGTGCTGTGTTTCTGACTTTCAGCCTGGGAACAGTGCTGATAACACCAATGTTTTTAGTTGCTGCTCAGTAATGTTTACTCTGACCAAGGACTTTGTGAGCCTCATGCTCTGCCAGGGAGGAGGGGAAGACAGGAGGAAGCAGAGACAGGGCACCTGACCCAAACTGACCAAAGAGGTATTCCATACCACAGCACATCATGCCCACTATATAAACTGGGGGCAGTTACCCAGAAGGGCTCGATCACTGCTCAAGTTGGGCTGGGTATCGGTTGGTGGGTGTGGAGTGGTTGTATTCTCTTCCCTTGTTATTTCCCTTCCCATTATTATTATTGGTGGTAGCAGCAGTGGTTTGTGTTACACCTTAGTTACTGGACTGCTCTTATCTCTACCCGTGGGAGTTACATTCTTTTGATTCTCCTCCCCATCCCTCCAGGAGCAGGGGGAGGAAAGGGGGGGGTGGGGGGTGGGGAGTGAGTGAACACCTGCGTGGTTTCTGAGTGACAGGCTGGGCTTAAACCACAATGGGCTTCTAGCGTGGAGCAAACATGCACTGCAGTTCTTTTTTTCCTTTCCTGGACTGGAGAATGAAACCAAGGAAAAGCAATGTTAGCTTGGTTTTGGGTGGCTCTGTTTCCACCACCCAGATGTATTTTGCCAATTAGAACCATGGTGAGAGTCACTATGAGATGATGCTGAAGAGAGTGTTCAGTGCAAAACACTTCCTTTATTTGTTACAATTCTCCCAGTAGGTGTTCAGTTATAAACCAGTAATTTAACATATAGAGTAACCTAGAATCTCTGACAAATGCTTATTCACATCTGTTGTTGGCTTAAGTGAAGATACAGATGACTGGACTAAACTTGATGTTCGTAATGTCATTAGCTATGGGAATAAATGAGATTGTTCATGGTTCATTCTCCTTCAAAGATAGGAGGAAATAAAAATAATGTTGCAGGCATAGGATTTCCTGTATTTTTCTAGAAATAATTTAATATTAATTTTTTCAGTCTTTTGAGTAATGTGGTCTTTAAAACACTGTTTAACTAAAAAACGAACATCGGCACGGCCTGTTTCACGTGGCTTTAAACATAACCCCATGCTTCATAATTTTTCCAAAATATTTCCTTAAGATTTCCAGTCTGGTTTAAGCCATTTTTCAAGTGTTTTTGTTTTTTTTATTGTCTCTGCTCTGTGGTTTGAGTTTTTCTTTCAAATTAATTCTTTGGTTTATGACATGTCATAGTGTTAGGTTCTCACTTGAACCAGACAGTACAACGTTTATGGCAGTAGAACCTGTTGTAGAGCACACTTGCCTAACAGCCAATGTCTAATATACTTCTCTGTGTTGTGCTGAGCTTAATAGATGTAGCTAGAACCAAAAGTTCACAGATGTCAAGGAAAAGGTACTCAGCAACAGTTTACAAATGGAGGAAAAGGGCTTATAAAGTAAAAGGAGAAATGTGTGTGCCTTAATGTGTTTCTTTGCTTTTCTACAATTCTTTCCACGCATCTCATCTTCTTTGGATACAATATTTTGTATACTCAGGTTTTGCTCTCTAACAAATGCTGTTCATTAACTGATAGAAAGTGCAGATCAGCAATGAACAGGAACCAGATAAACCCTGCTCTTACATTAATGGCTGTGTAAGATTTTCCCTGTTTTCCCTCTTCCTTGTCCTAGGTCATATTTTGTCATTCCTATGCCTCATCTCTTTGACATGCAATATATTTCCATGGTGTATTTTTGAGTTTGTGCACTTTGTGAAATTTCCCTTCAATGTGCTATAATATATATGCTGTGCATAAGTGGATTGAAAATTTGTTGTCCTACCTCTGTTATTTGATCTTGATTTCATTCCTTTCCAAGATGGTGTTTTGACCTTCCCACCCCCTTTCAACATTTCTCCAGAGAACTGATCAATACCTGCTGCTTTCCCTTTATTCAGATGATGGATAGTGTTGGATAACTCTGTAATCTTTGCTATCCTGTTCACCATCATATTCTCCAAGCACTGACCTTCATACAGGAGTTCTTCAGATGGCATGTAGGAGCCATGCCTATTTCCAAAAGGTCAAAGAAAGTCCTGGTAGGTTCTCTTGTTATTTATTTAGGTTTCCTGAAATAGAGAAAGCAATACATGATAAAAGTGAAATATTTTAAGTTCTGACCTTGTAGGCTTCCACAAAGCTTCACCAGCTGGGTGTCACTTGATCCACTTCTACATTTTTTGTAATCTGTACTTGACCTAGTTTGTGATCCAGCCATTTCCAACAGGTTAGTTTAATGTGACTGTTCAAGTATTTGCAGGAGATACCTAAGTGAGAAAATAAGGTATTTACTGACTAAAGAATGTAAGTCTTGTCTTGAAGCTGCTTTCTGGTGTTCCAAAGTGACTCACACAGAGTCAGAGACAGGAGAAATCTTCAGAGGATTTTTTTGTAATCCTGCATAAAGCCTCTTGATTCCCCCTTTTACTCTAAAGAAATATGAAAAAGAAAAGCAGATCTGTTCCCTGCCACATAAGCAGTCATGTCATTCATACTAAAATGGAGGGTAGAATATACCTACTTGTGCTTAAAGTTAGAGCCAACAGACAGCACTGTTTTGAACTAAAGGAAGGAGAAATAATGAGCAATTCTTATTTTGTGAGGGAGTGGGCACTGATCAGATGATGCTAAATCTGAATGCAACAGCATCAAGCTTCCAGCAGAGAGGCTTCTAGAATTGCCTAGGCACTGGCTGGTAACCAGGAGGAACTGTCAAACCTGAAAAAAGCTGAATGATTTTAATGAGTGCCAACCTTCCACGATACCTGAGATTACTCTCTAAAATACTGCTTTGAATTGCCTTTTAAAATATGCTTCATTTATTTCAGATTTAACTTGCATTTGTTTTAAATCTGTCCTTTTCTGTTGTTTATGCTGTGCATTGTGTATATTTGTACCCAGCTGTGCACATGCTTGGGTGCATCATGGATTGGTCTGTATAGTAAAGTCATGAAGTATTTATGACTAGATCTTAGTCTCAGATGGATAAAATTGCACCAATATCTTATGAGGAACACAAACCAGACCAATAGCATATCATAAACATGACTGAATTTTGACTTAAAATAATTGAGCTGACAATACACAATAGTGCCAGAGCCTGTAATACCTGCTGAAGCGATCTTTATTTTAAAAAGGATTTTGTCAGCATCATAACTTCTTAACATTCATGTTGGAAAGCATAAAATCAAACAAAACACAAGTTTCTGGTGGAGCATGGGTGCTAATGTTTAGCACACTGTTTCCTGACACTTTTCTTTCAAGGCTTGCTCTATCAAAAGTACTGGTTCCTCTGTTCTCCGGTAGCATTTAGAAAGGACTTGTTTTAACAGACTTTTTGACAAGGCAATAACTGGTTTTATAGAGAGATAGATACTTACACGCATACATACTTTTACACGTATGCTTTGCCATGTATTTTAGTAAATTTTCAGGCTGAGGGATATGTTTTGTTGATTAAAATTAAATGCTGATATTCCAGCTTTTTCAACTGTTAAATACAGTTAAACTTAATTTCAACTTTATTAAAAATAGAAACCCAGGTAATTTCATTTTTAAATTATTTTGACTAAGAAAATGTAGTTTTCCTTCAGATAAAATTCTGCAAAATCAAGATAAACTCCCGAAATGACTGTCTGATACTAGGGGAAAAAAAAACAACCAACCACCACAACACAGCCAGAAGTCTCTGCTGATTGTGTGAGTCATAAAATACACATTTCCCGTTCCTGGGAACTGCACAACCATTGACTCACTTGTGGTATCTGAGAGCCTTGGATATTGTCAGCAGCAAGCACCACTGAGAGTAGGTAGACTTACTTGGTTAAGCTTATGTTACCTGTTTCACATGGTAATATGATTTTGCCCCCTCCTGCAATATTGTGTTATTTAAAATTATTTGTTCTGAAATAATACAAAATGTTGTGTTATTTCAAACCATCTGTAAGAGCTTCAACCAAAACCTGAATAGTTTGAATGTTGCTAAATATAATGCAGCTCAACAATGCAGAAAAATCTGTGTAATGTTTTCCTAAGTTAAGAGGATCTCTCTTAGATTTATCCTATTTTATTTCTGCTTAGTCCTTCTCAAAGGTACCAATCTAAGAGCAGAAAGTAAGGCAAAATTTGCACATTATACACAGCATAAGAACAGAATGATCCACATACTGTCCTTTGAACACACCCACATGAATCAAGATTATAAATTCATGTGAATTTAATGGATTTTGTGATACTGAGATTTGTGATATTTGTTATCTAAGTTCTTCTTAAAACTTTAATTCCTGAAATCAAAGGATTACTTCAAAATTTTAGCTTTTTCTATTTTCTTGGGTTTTCTTCCTTTCTTTTTTCCTTTCTCCCTTTCTTTCTTTGATAGTCTTTTTCTTTTCCTGTAATTCCAATAATTCTATTGCTTCCTTGGTTGCAGAGTAAAGCTTGAAAACACCTTCTGAATAAGTGTTTGGACTTTCTGTTTTTAAAAAAGTATATTTTTACATATCTTGCTTCATTATTTGAAAGCCAATTCAGGCTTTCAGTGGAACATAGAGCAGGCATAGATTATTAGCAGAATTTCCCGTTTCCTGTAATACCCAAGTTGTATCTCAATGCCAGAATGAACCATCCTCCTCAAATGGCACTGAGTGCTCATGGGCGCAGGGAGAAGCAGAGAAAGGAATACTTTGAAGAGCATCACATGACTAAGGAAAAAGATACATGGGGCCCCTGGCTGCTGTAGCAGCTTCTTCTTCTGCAAAGAACTCATCAGATCTTTGCCGTATGCACCAAAATGAACATCGTATTTAGCTGATCTAGGGAGTGTAACTGGCTGAGATGTCATAAATGCAGATTCTTGCTTCCAGTCCATCAGGAATGTTTGTTTAAATTCAGAGGTCAGGGTTGTATTGACAGTTTGAAGTCCAATATTTCAGGTGGGCATGGAAAAAATTTCACCACAGAAGAGAGGATGTAAACTGCGGAGACAAAAGTCTTCACATTTTATATCTGTTTAAAAATCCGTACATGTCTATAGGTGCTAGAGGGTATGGGATTTATTTTTCTTAAAAATTTGTAGAACAGTATAAATTTCATATTCCCTGGAAAATGACAAGCTGTTTTTAAGTGATGGCTTCATGTCAGTGCTGAAGGTTGTGGTTGTGATTGCCAGAGGGATGAAATGCCCATTAAAGACGGCAATTTTACTAGCACTATGGGATTTCTCGGTACACAGTGGATTTAGTCATGAAAAAACTGTTTTTTGGCAGAAATATGCACTTTGTCCTAGAATCAGTTTATAAATACCACTCAAAATATCATTGCCTTTTTCTCAGTGTGTGTGTGTGATTACTCTCAAGATGGGAAATGGGCATTTCCATGAAGCTTGAAAACCCATCTTTATTCTCTCTCAAGGATGACTGGAGTAGATTACATTACAGTATTAAAAATACTAGAGAACAAAACCCTTGAAATATAACCCTAGTAAGCTACCAAAATAATGTTTTTTTTTGTTTTGAGATTTTGGGGGTTTTTAATCTAGAATGTGGAATAAGTGTCAGCTTTCTTACTTTGTAAAATAAACAATCACTTCCTCACTATACGAGAACTTACTTATACCTTGCAATCTGCATTTATCAATAGCACTAACATTGTAAAAATAGAGCAATTATATTTAAATGACAGAGCTAAATATTGTGTCAGAGGTGTGAAGCAAATGGCATTGTTGCTCATTTCTTGAAGAATAATTTGCCTCATGAAAGCTACATTCTCAGGTTGTGAAACCCAGCAGAGCCTTTCTGTCAACAGGCAACAACTTTCAAGTAAATTATGTGATGCAATATATAGTGCTTCTGTATTTCACATAGGTACACGTTATGCATGAATTTTTCCTTGCTCAGAAAAATTCTTAGTGTTAGATCCCACTCCTCTGCATACTAATATAAATCATAGAACCCAAAGAAATTAACAGTTAAGCCATTCACCTACACTCTACTCACTTGGCTACCTCCATTCTGCTACTTCCCACACACACATCTCCATTCTCCACTTGAACAACCCACAATTTTATAATATTTATAATAAGGGAGATGGGAGCATTATCTGTCAGTTTGCCTTAAACTTCCCTCTGAATGGCCGTGTTTTCAGATATTCATATGAATGAACTTCAGATGCTTAGTAGGATTTCAGTTACTTATAACCTTTATCAGAATGGATTTTTCCTGTGTGGAGGCCTCCGTCTGTAATTTCGGGAAAACTACAACCAAAGCAGTGCAGCCATTTTCAGCAGAAAGCTGAGGTGAGGCAGGTGAATTTGCTCAAGTTAAAGTACGCTGGTGACTGATTTTTGAGAACGTAAATTTTTTAGTCTTAGGAAAAGGCTCTGAAATTCAGCAAGAAAACAAACTTTTTGCTAAATCTGTGAAATTCTGTCCAACTTTAGCTAGGTTAGAACCACATGCGCTGTGATAGTTTTGCCAGACTTTGCAGCTCTGTCTGAAATGAGAAAGGTCCATCCTGAAGTTGTAGGTGACAGATGAGGACTTTTCATTAAATAACAATATTCAGTTGATGCAAGCTTTGTAGTGGCCAAGTCTGGGCCCTAGGAACTGAGGATCTGTGAATCTGTGTTTTCTTTATTATTCTTTATTATTGTTGCTCCTATTCATTATCTTTTGCCCCTTTGCAGGACCCACAAATTCAAGTTATAAGCCACAACTCCCCAGCGAGGTGATGCAAAACAGGGCAAACAAAAATTGCATTTCCCTGTAGAGGACCAACACCAGTGAGGTACAAAAAAAGGAAGGGCCCCTAGGAAGCCCTCCTGTTGTGTTGGTTTGCATTGCCCTGGCACATGAACAGCCTAGCTCTTGATGCAGCCTGTGAAGGCAAAGTGAAGATCTGAGGGGGATTTAAAAAAGGTAGAAGGTGAAGGCTTTACAGATTCTGATAGGGAATTCCTTCCCCAAGTGTAAGGGGTAACAGAGAAAAGAGCATGACTGGGCTTGTTTTGAAAGCATTACAGTCAGAGGAAGACACCTTGGCTCATAGACTAATTGGAAGCAAGAGCTGACCTTTTGAAATTGAACATGAGAGGGTCAGTGGTGAGCGGATAGGCCACAAAGGGCTTTGAAAGTCAAGACAAGCCATTTGTGTCTAATTCAACTGAGAAGGCTACAGAGAGCCAGACCTAGGGAGGGGCAAGGGAAGGAGATTTGGGTCAAGAGCTTGAGAGAAAGAGGGCTGAGACTGGAGGCGGGAGAGGGAGTTGGGAGAGCTGGGGAAGTGGCTGGACAATCTGAGATCAGCAATAGCAATAAAAGGGGGAGGGAGGATGGGATGTTGGAAGCAACCTTCCTATGAATGAAAGCTTGACAGAAATGGCAGCAGTTTCTGAATTATTATAATATATTCCAAAGACATGCCAATTGAGGAGTTCACAATGCAGCTGTTGTTTCTGAGGGGATGAGAAATTATTTTACGAATTTATGCAAAGGACTATGAAAGAGGTGGCAGACGAAGAAAAAATATCTACATAAAAAGGAAAGTTAATTGCTCCATAAAATGACTCACTGAGTGGTTAAAAAATCTTCTCATGCATAAATAGCAAAGTTTTACTGTTTGGGTATTTTTTGTTTGGTTCCTTCATACTGAAAGAGTAATTCTCACAGGCCAGTATCTCCAGAAATAGCAGTAGCTGCATAAATGGCTGTTATGAAACAAAGCAGATCTCTCTTGGTTATAGCTTCCTGAAACTGGAAAGTTATAGGACCCAAAGGAAGGATTTTCATTTCTATTCTCTGAATTTACCTATGGACATTTGTTCAAACTACTCATGGTGTGCCTAACCTTCACCTTAGCTCTGAGACTGTCAGGGGCATAGCTACTTCTCTTGTATCACATTAAAAAAAAAGAATAAATTTATAAAATCAAAGGTATTACCCTTGTAAATCACCATGCTAAAGGAATAAGTGTTATGGGCACTGAACTTCAGGTGAGCTTACATGCTATGCTAGTAAATGGCCACTATAATAATCCACCCATTCCCAGTGAGGTTTTGTATCAGTTGATTCTGTTTCTCATACGACCAAATACAAAGACAATTCTGAAAATGTATGTTAGTGCCTTCAAATCACAGCTGTGGCTGGCAGTGTTGTGTACAGCCAAATAGGTACTTTATGATCCCAGATTTTTCTTGCAGTTGTACAAGGCGCTTGTTTTGATGATGTCCAGAAGTCCAGTGAAACATGGGCTCTGCTTGGATGGGTGATGCACAGATGTGGAACCAAAACGATGTGGATTTCGTGGCAACTGTCTAATTGTTCCTTTTAGCATGGAGGCTGATTTCAAAGCAATGTTCTGCAAAGAATCCATCACCAACAGAATTTGTGGAGGTGCCTTTTGTGTGTGTAGGTGGCTTCTAACACATCACAGACCTGTTCTTTTATTTCAAAAGCAGCAGCTGGATGTTGTAGTTAGGCAGGTGTCTATAAATCCCAGCTCATCAGCTCCAAAGAGGGGAGCATTTTTCATGATGAGGTGGATGACTGAACTGCCAGACTTGGGAGAAACCAGGAGCAGGGACTTGGGTACCCTTGAGCTTTCACATGCATATTACATACTTGCAAGCATATTTGCTTTCCAACTTCTAGCTTGGAATTTGGGTGGCGATGTTCCTTTAAATAAATGGGAAATACCAATATATTATAAATAGCCTGAGGCCCTGTATATTTATATTGTTTATGGCTGGGTGTGTTTGTGTTAGATGTGTTTCATATGGAGGTTTGTTTGTCAGCTGATGCTAGAGACAGTGGTTTTATTTTGATGGATGATTAATACATATTGTGTCATAGCACCTTATATTTGCAGAGAACTTTAGCTAAGCTTAAGACAAGATGTAGACTGTGTCATAATACTGGAGTGGTGCAGTCAGCATCGCCTTTAAGGTGTTGCCCGCAAAAAAGGGGAGATAAATCTAAATGAGGTGAGCTTGTGTGCCACAGCTTTAATGGCATTGTTAAAAATCAAGGAACAAATTACAATTTTCAGCTGCCAGAAGTGTCCAGTCTAGTGCAGCTCCCCTTGTTCCCCCTCCAGTGATGTTCCTTTGCTCCTCTGTAGCAAATCAGGATGAGTGGCTGCTCAACCTCACTGATTTTTTTTTTCTCTTTCTTTTCCCTCTTTGTCCCTCACATTTGATTTCATAGACCCACAATACTAACTTTCTCCTGCTCTCTTTGCCTCTCAGAATAACCTGTCTGTCTGGTTCTGCTCCACTGCTCTAGCATCCCACACAGTTATTCACTAGGTCCCATGCAATATGCCATGACTACCTCAGGCCTTTATGAAAACTTCTTTTCTTTTGCTTCCTTGACTCTTCAGTGACCAGGATTTAAAAAAAAACAAACAAATCTCTGCCAGCTTCTTCATTTTTTTCCTACTGTGCTTCGTTTCAGAAACTAGAGCGACTATTAACTCTTTCATCTTTGCTCAAGACCAGTTTTAATTAAATAGGTTTCCTATTGTAGCAAACAATTTCTTTTCTGACCAGCAGTCCCTGTTCCATAAAGAATCCTGCATGTCTAGCCTGCTTAAGCTGTGCACATGAACAGTGAAAACTTACTTGTTTTAAATACATTGTACCTGATGGTGTCATCTACTCTGCTTTACTTTGGCCTTTCACACCAAGTCTTGGTGACCCTTTCGTATCTATATACTTTCTATGAAAATATATCTAATTATACTTTTATGCAATTTTTCTAGCAATTTGTCAAACAAACAGAAACATCTAAAAATAACTACAAAGAATTGATTTTTATAGAGGATGTGAGTGACATCTTTTTGTCACATGTCATGCTATCAACCAATCCTGATAAGCACAGCTCAGGAACAGTTAGAGTAAAACTTCATGCACTTACAATTTTAATTGTTAATTTAAGAAAATTGGAGTTACCAGTCTACCCAAATTCTTCTACATGTATCTTGCAAGGTCTGTCTGCCCACTGTCCTCTTATTTTGCGATCTTAGCTGGTTTTCATGATGCTGAAAGATAATTTTTTGGTCACGTTTTACTTTTTAAAACAGAATACAATTTTCATGTCACACTTCAAAAAATGCTCCTCCTCAAGAATCCCCTGCTGTCAAAGGCTTAAAAAAGAATTAAAAGGTGGGTTAACTGGGTTTAATTTATGATGATAGAGCAATTTAGCACAAAATCTCCTTTTCCTTAAGTAACTTATGAACTAGAATTATGAAATAAAATATCCCCAAAGGTATCTATACACCACATCACAAGGAGAACATACTCTGCTACATAAAGAGAAGGGATCTCTTATTAAATGACCGAGGCTTGGAACATCTGAGTACTCTTTAATGTTATTTACTCACTGTTGGCTTGAAGCCACCGATAGAAACTCTTTAAATACAACAGTGAAGAATTGGGCCCTGAGTGATGTTGTAATAACAAATTACCCCTCTCTTTCCTCCTCAGCTATCTCCATCTGTGAAATGGGAATAGCCTGTTTGCCAGAGCACACTTGTGAGACATAATTCATTAATGCCTGTGAAATGGTTTGAGAAGATCAAATGGAAGTCTCTGTTCAAGTGTCAGGTATTATTAGCTCTGAAATGAAAGCTATTTTATGTTGCTGCATCAGGAGCTACTTCAAGTCTCTTGTTCTATACAAATGACGAGTGGTACATGAGTGACATTTCTGTTGGCTTAATAGGATAGGCTATCCACAGTGCTAAAGGAAGGGTTTGTGTGAAATGACATTAGGGAGCGCTGCTAACACACTGGGCAATGTCACCCATTCCAGAAATGTTTTGATCTGGGGAGTCAGAGAACCAGGAAAGAAAGAATGTAAATGAGAAAAGAGAGAAAAGCAAGAAGATGGTTGGGGCAGGAGATAGGGTAATGGGATGGAGGAAAGGAGGAAGGCAGGTAGAGCAGGGCAGATAACCTAGGAAAAAAGATTAAAACATGGAAAGAAATGTAAAAAGTGACTTTTCAATTAAATTAAAAAGGCAGTTGTATGTGTTTATTGCAAAAAACCACAACTTACAAAAACAAGGCTGTAATGCCATCTTGGGGTTTCTAGTGACATCTCAATCCAGCAGAGTTCTGCTCGTTTGGTTTGTGAATGTCAACAGAAACCCCTTGATGCCATTGAAGCTCACAGTTGCCTCTCATTGATTCCGTATTATTTCAACAGAGGAAAAATAACACCTTTATTTTCACAGCCAAAGTATCTCACACTGTGATAGAAATGTACATGGGCTTATTGAATATCATCTCTGTTCATTTTTATCTAACTTCTGTGTTATAACTATGGATTAGAAAGATACATGTTCTTTTATGGCTGTTGCATGAAAGACTGTTTGTCAAATATATTGTAGTTCAAGTCTTTAGGCTAAGGGATATGATATAAATACATGTACATATATATTCTGTCCACCTGTCTTCTGCTGTTTATTATCTCAAACTCACCTTGTCATTATAAACGTTACCCCAAACAAGCCTCTTGCCGATCCTTCTGATGGTGTATACATTTTCCTTATATTTCACAAACAGGATAATCAAAGTTGAACGAAAACTATTTTGTGAAATGAGTGAGACTGCGCACCATCTAGTCATGAGTATGTATAAAATGTATTGTTACTTTAAGCCCAACGTTGTAACATGCAGAGAGCCCTTAAATTTTACTGAAAGAAGAGAGGTTCAGCGTGACCAAGTGGTATGTTTTCTCTTGATCTCCAAAGACTGCAGGTAAATAGGTGTATTGGATCTGGCTGAAATGGAAATAATTTTCCCCATAACAGCACTCATAGTGCTGTGCTTTGTATTGGTAGGTAGAAAGGTGTTGATAGCACACCAGTGTTTTAGCTACTGCTGGGCCATGCTTGCACAGCATCAAGGCTGTCTCTCAACATTCCCTCCTCAGCAGTAGGCTGGAGGTGGGCAAGGTCCTGGGAGGGGACGTAGCCAGGACAGCTGACCCAAAATGACCAAAAGGATATTCCATACCATATGATGTGTGCTCAGCAATAAAACCTAAGAAAAGATGGGGGGAGGGAGAGGAGCATTTCGGTTTGTATTACATTTGTCTTCTGGAGCAGCCACTATGCATACTGAAGCCCTGTTTCCTGGGAAGTGGCTGGGCATAGACTGCTGATGGGAAGTAGAGAACAAATTATTTTGTTTTATTTCTTCTCCACATGCTTTGCTTTTGTTTCATTAAACTGCCTTTATCTTGACCCATGCGTTCTTTTCCATCTTATTTTCTCCCTCCCTGTCCCGCTGAGGGAAGAGATAGAGAAGTTTGTTGGGCACCTGGTATCCAGCCAAGGTAAGCCCACTACAGTAGGAAACAATGTCATGTAAAATGTACACCCTGAACTATATATCCTGTGCATGAGTCACAAAAATTCCATTAATTAATTGTGTGAAAGAATTTTCACTCTCTGTGATGATGGTGGGAAATACCAACAGTTAAATTATAGAAAACTAAAACATCCCATATAGATTGTTCTTAAAATAAATATTCTGACAATTCAGAAATATTCAAATAATTGCAATTTCCCCTTAGAAGTTTTTTTTGTTTAGAAGCAGCAACATTCTGAAGAAGAATTTTGTAAGCTAATTTTATGGCATAGTAACTGAGCTGACATTTCTTTATGCCTTAGGAAATATTTTTGTGACTGAGCTGAGTTCACATACACCTAAACCTTCCCTAACAATCATCTGCCTATCTAGTCTGGGCTAAAATCCCTTTAGTGGTGAGACTTCTACCACCTTCTTATCTAGGTTGGACACGTGCTTCTCTGTCCTTATACCTAGGAAACCTTTTCCCAATTTCTCAGCCGTCTTCATGGCTTCAGACTGAAATGGTTATTTCTCTTCCTGCTTGCTGTGGACATGGAGGAAACCAATCACTAGCCTAACCATAACATCTTTCTGTGTAAGGGAAGATGTCATCATGCTCTCATCTCTTTTCTAAACATTATTCTCAATCTTTCCCCATTGGCCATGTTTTCTAAATTGCTCTAAATTTTTGTTGCTTTTCCATGGGTTGTCTCTCATTTGTGAATATAACTTTTGAACAGTGATGCAAAAACCTGCCATCAGTTATCTTGCTGAGACCTTGTATATATTGCATAGATGACCTCTGGTGTCCTGCTCAGATCCTGCTGCTAAGACATCCCAGAATTATGCTGCTTTGTGTTTTTCCCAGTTCCATCTCACTGATGACCCTCACCCTGCCTCTGGCCTTCTCCACCGTGCAGTACTGGGCTGCAGTGCTGCTGTCTGTCCAGTACTTATATTGTGTTTGTTTATCTGATGCTTGCTACCTAAGAACTTGTTTTTGATACTACAACCCCAAAACTTCTTGCACTGGGTGAGAATTTTAAATCCACAGGCACTACATGTTCTGGCTGAGGGGATGCATTCAGTTCTGTGAATTGCCTTGAAAACCCTTCAGTGCAGTAGAGGGCTCTTATTATTGTTCTTAAGTAAATTTGTATATTACCTCACATTTTGGGGGAAAAAGCTCAACTTCATTTCAGAACTTTAAAATTTTTCTTAATTTCCTTTTCCTTAGCAATGAGCACTTTAGTCTAACAGTCTTTAATTATCAAAACTTTATTGAAAACATCAAGAGTTATGTGAAGATACACTTGACCTGGAGTGAAGTATCAGGAGTTTTTAAACATTTAACTTATAGTGTATATTAGTATGAAACTAAGTTGAGCAGAACCCATTAATGTCACAGTGGTCGGTTACCAATGGAAATAAATAATTCATGATGAAGGGAATTACTCTAATTAGCAGGCAGTTTGAGTCCTTTGATAAAACCCAGCTCTAATTCCGTGAAGGGCAGGAAGTACTGTCATCAGTCAGCCCTGAAAAGATTAGCATCTATTATGAATGAGGTTAGACACCCTAGTGAAGTCATGTGTGTCCTGGAGACAAACTTAATATGTTCCAGAATGGGACACAGTTTGTCTCACCAACACATCATGATTCCTACTGGGCTATTGTATGTAATAACAAGAAAAGATCAGTGCTCCTTCCTATCATTCTCCCCCTGTCCATCATTCTGACAACTGTGCAAATACATTTTCCATGCAAAGCAGGGAATGTGTCCTGAATACTTGTAAAATTGCATGAGATGTCAAAGGAAATGTGTTACCTTTTCTCAGCAACCTAAAACCAAACAAACCAAAATACCAGTGCGGTATTAAAAACACATCTGGTAAATATATGGGGTGTAGAGGGAGGTGTATCAGTTTTGAAGTACATTGATTCCATTTGAAAACATTATCGCCGTCTGTCATAAGATGCATCAATAAAGCTATAGGCGTAGCTGTGCGTGACAGAAAGGTTTTAAAATAACTGGTGATGCTATAAGCTTACAGTAGTGGATAGCTCTATAGAAGTAACATCCTGGAAAATTGCCTTAAATTCTGGAAGTATGGCCTTAAAAAAGGGAGAAACTTCTTTGTGCTATGTATTTTCATTTAGAAATATTAACTGGTTCATTTGAGGAGACTAGCTGCGAGCAGTGGAAGCTTCATGGTTTTGTACTACATGCTGACGCAACATCAGCTGTGTTTCCATTTTTGCTTATGAGCCTTTTGAAATTATATGTTTCCGTTTTGCAATTTGATGCAATAATGAAGAAACTCCACATTTGTACGTTATTGTATTGCCTGTTTTTATTGTAGGAAATTAATTGCTCCTTTTATTTATGTTATTAAGGGGGGAGAAAACAATTTTGCAGTATTTTATCATTTGCTGTAATAATTATCATACTAGTAATACAACGGAAGCCTTAGAAACAGAGTATATTATGTTCAAATGTCTGAATGGCACTTAATATGCTGACACTTGTGCCTGGGGAATGTTGGTCTTCAAACTATATTGAAAAAGGTAACAATACATTATTAATAATACCCCTGATGAGCTTAAGATGATTTCTAACGTAGAAATGAAGACGAAAAGAATAAATGTAGTCAACACAAGAAATGATTTTCATAGAAACAGAACAATATAGCAACTCAGCCGTCCGAATACTAAATGACAATGGAGCACTGATATTGCAGAGAGCACCAAGATCAAGTGCCACACTAACTTCAAGGAGATTCCTAGATGAGGTTAAAAAATTGGTGACCTTCTTTGGAGGGCTTATTGTTCTGAGTTCCTGGAAGAAAGAAGATATACAAGGTAGCTGAGCTTGATTTGTTCACTTTTGTCTTGAATTCACTGGCTAGTAAAAATCAGGAGAAAGTCCAGTTGTATGAGAATTGTTGGTTTTGAGTCTACCATCTCTGTGTACTTTTTTAAAATGACCTACAGGGTGGGTGTGCCTTGGGATAGTGAATGGGTTAATTCAGCTCATTAAAATGGATTTACTTATACATATGTGAGAACAGGTGTACACTATAGCCACTATTTTTATCACGATGTTGATGGGGGCATGGTGCTTGAAAGCAGAAAAGCTACGTTCTGGAAAGCTTGCTCTATTAGGTACCAGTTTAGGCGGCTAACCACACGTACCTTGAAATCGCATCAGACAATTAGAGAAAACGGGGAAAAGATTGTAGCAAAAATACAATTTGGCCAAATCTCTTGAGGTCCTTAACTGGCCATCCAACTTTGGTTGTTGTCATAAGATACATAATTCACTGCTATGTGCTAAGTCTTCCATGGAGTTCACAAACTGTCTGGCACACTTTTTTCAAGGTCAAAAATGCTCCTAAGTGTAAACATAAGAATTTATCAAAACATCGTTTGTCCATATATTCCAATAACACCTGTCGCAGGTCATACCTTGATAGAAACTGATGGAGAGAGAAGCAGAGCGATGAATTCTTTTTCCAAAGTATCTTCTCCCGACCTTTCCTGTCTTGTCTGAGGAAAGCTGAAGTAACTCGACATAGATACTTCGCCTTTTTTGTCTGTGAAGTGCAGTACACTTTTCAGGTGCTGTTGGGATTTTTTTCCAGATTATTCCCTTCTTCACTTGTATTTGTGAAGCGCAAACACTGGGTGAGGGTTGGTGGCCAAAGTTGGTGGCTGGTTATATCCAGCTGTGCTCTGTAACTCGGTGTGAGGTTTCCACCAGGCACTGGATAGCCTGATGTCAGTGGGCCCGAGTCATAGAATCATAGAATGGTCTGGGTTGGAAGGGACCTTCAAAGGCTATCTACTCCAACTCCCCTGTAATGAGCAGGGACATCTTCAACTAGATCAGGTCATCGTGGACATATCCAGCCCTTTCAGTCAATAAATCACAAGTAATTATGTGGCTTGGCTGTATGCCCACTGAACAAAGATACTCCAAGTGCAACCAGAGTATAAGCTTTTAATCTGCTGATTTTCTTTGAACAATGTGTTTAAACAATACTCTATCCTTATATTCTGTTACTCTGCTTTCAGCACCAGGAAGGTGACGCTGGCATTTATGACACTCATAGTGTACTGGCATTGCTACATTCCTGTGACAAAATCCAAGTTCTTATCTACTGGGACAGACAGAGTCACTGCATCAGTAAGGAAAACTAGGGAAATCACAGTACTTCCTGCATCATGTGACAAAGAGGGCAGACACCTCAGGCAGCTGTGACTGCTCTTTTACATTGTACTGAAAGGTGAATTCTTCAGGACTTTGATATTTTAAAACCCATCAAGCTAGTGAAAGAAGATCCTTTCACAGAGGCACTACTTATCTTAGCAGCTGTCTCACCTGTCCTCTCACTGAGGCATCCTTACGGGATATTATCCATTAACCAGTGCCTCTTCTTCCTGCTGTTTTGTAACCGGTGTTTACATGTGTCACCGCCTGTCTGTACTGCTCTTAATCCTCACTCGCACCCTCCCATAAAACCAATATGGCAAGATTTTCAGCAAAGGACACATCATTCACATTCACAACTAAATCTATAACAGGCTGGACCATTTTCAAGGCTTACAAAAGCGGGTGTGACAGTCCATTCCCATTAACTACTGATCACACTTTTAATCTGTTCTTGCTGCATGTTTTA
Source organism: Pezoporus occidentalis (assembly GCF_034315485.1). Taxonomy (NCBI): domain Eukaryota; kingdom Metazoa; phylum Chordata; class Aves; order Psittaciformes; family Psittacidae; genus Pezoporus; species Pezoporus occidentalis. The sequence continues at coordinate 187,795 of NW_026916242.1, forward strand.
TTCAGGGACTCTTGTCATGCATTGCAACGTGAGACATCTCTTTTGTAAATAAAGGACTATTTATACCTTCTTGTAAATAACAACAAAGAGCTAAAACTGTCCCAATAAATATAACAGGTTGATGAAATGTTCATTCTCAAGTACATCTTTGATTCATGGTGCTTATAATATGCTAAACCAACTGCTGCCCATTGTCCCCATCTCAGATCAGTTATGTTCTCAAATAACTGCCAAAGACATTAGATATTGGCTGCTTCTATGGAACAGAAACATGGAGCGGAAAAATATATGTCCCTCAGTTTCCCAGTTCACCATGAAATTAATGGGTTATTCCTACTAGTAATGTAAATTCAGACGATGCAATTTCTGCTCAGAAAGTTTTCTCGGCATTTAGAAAGAGAGCAAATGGACTAGATGACCATTGTAGATCTCTTCCAACTGAAATATTCTATTATATTCTAAATTCATGATGAACAGAGAAAGGCAAAAAGATACAGATTCCAGTAGTATTGTATTATACTATGCCCTGGTTTTAGCATATGTTTATATGCACCAAACCAAACCAAAGTCAACCAAAGTTGACTTTTTGTAGATAGAGTAACAGGATGGAAAGGGTTACAGGAATTCTCACTGGGAAGGTGTTCAATTCTAAGGGCATTACTGGAAGCATATAAAGCTGAGCGCCTAGCAGCATGAGCAGGAAGAGATCATGAAGGCTAATATTGAAGGGACATAGAGAAAACAGTGTGATGTGAAGTGAATAGCATACACTGAATGAGCTATCCTGAGCCCCACTGAAAAGAAACTTGAGGTAGGCAGAAAAATGATGAGGCAGCTATGTCTTTGAAACAATACTGAGAAATAATACCGCTGGTATTAGAGGCAAGTGAACTTTCTACTGCTTTAGTTCTAACTGGTTGTACTTCATATCATGCCCAGCCTGTCATCACTGGGCTTGCAGATGAAAAATGTAGGTCACATTCTAACTCTCTGTATGATGCTCCAGAGGGAATATTTTGGGAGCACTTCCTGTTTTTGAACAGAATGGAAGCCCTGGTTAAATGGAGAGAGAAATGCAGACACTCTCCCTACTGCACCCCTTGTGATCCAAGAGGCGGAAACAGATTTGCCAGCAGTCCAACAGCCTAAGACACTCCTATGGCAAGTCTGCAGTCCTGATCAACTGGAGGTACTTGCTCATCAGCAAGGTGAAGTCTGGTGTAAATAGCTACAGTAAATTAAGCTCTTATGAAAAGTCTTAAATAATTATTTTTGCTGGTGATTGTCTCAATTTCTCAGGCTTTTTCTTGTTTCAGCTCCAGCTCTTTCCCTGTCAATGCCTCAGGCCCTCTTCTTTGCTGCTGGTTTTCTGCAGACTCAGCACCACCCTGAACCTGCTGACTGCACCACCAAAGGAGGCAGCGGTGAGAGCCCACTGGAGGATGCTCTCTCAGTTGCTACACTCAAATATCAGGTTCTTGTCCGTGTTTTCCATAAATAAATGTAAAGAATAGGAATCAGTGCTTATGTTTATCGGTTGAACTCAAATCCCACTTGGCTCAATTACAAAATGTGCAGCCTCTAATACACAGCACGCTGCACCATTTTGACAGAACTCTGGTTGTTGAGGGGTTTGTCTCCAAACTGGGTAACAGTGTGACCTTCTCCTATAATCTAATCTATATGAATGTAAATAGTATTTTACCAATGAACCAAAATTTTGAAGCTAAAAAACCTTTGCTGAGCAGTGTACTGTAACTTAATAATTAAATCAGTTCATAATTAAATCAGTACCCCTTTCCTGGACAGGTTCACTGAGCTTTGCCTTTCTTTGAATAATACACCTTCAGACCAGTGCCTTGTTTTGATGTATTGCAATGGTAGACTGAAGAGTTCATGTAATATATCATTGCAGTCAGCTGTTGCTGGACGCCAAGGATTGAGAGACTGAGCCAGCTGTTTTTCAGATGTGTTCTGGTAATGCATCACCAGATGACGGAACCTGATCATGTATTACTTCAAAATGACACCATCCAGAAAAAGAAGAGTCCAGAGGTGCAGTTTCTGTATAATGAGGCATTCAAAGTGTGAAACAGAGCTGCAAACTAGTGGAAATAAAGGTCTTGGTAATAAATCAGCTTTCTGTGTTATTATATTAGCAATGTGATTGCACAGGCACTGTTATGAGTAATCTGATTTCCAGTGCCTCTTTGCGATGCTGCTTTTGTGTAGATCAAATGTAACCCTAGCAGCAGTTTTACCTTCATGTCTCTTACAACTAAGCAGTTCACAATGCAAGCAACCCAGAACAAGGGACAGGGCAAAGTTACATTGTCTCAACAAATTCAAAGACTTGAGATTCTTCCTCAGTTTGAAGTACTGTTAGAGCCACTCAGAATGCCACTTTTTTAGTGAACTGAGCCCACCTGTGGCAGTGGGAGTACTCTTCCCTTTTGCCCCTGATGAGAGCACTGCATCCCAGAGGGGCAGGATGGGCTGACCCAGAGCCTTGCAGCTGTGATTAACTTTTCCTGCAGGTTGACTGAAAATAAGGAAGGCCAAAGGGCCATCTTGTCATTCCCTTTCTGTTTATCTTTCCCAAGCCACGCACACATAGAATCAAACCGAACAGTAACTGATCACCAGTTATTAACATCAATTAGAAAACTATAGTAAGAGCTAGCAATTCTAAACATTTGCCTGCAAAACTCTATCTCCTTGATAAAGCAGGATCTGAATTTACTTTTAACCCTAGGGCATGCACAGGAAAACAGAAAAAAAAAATAATTATTTTTTTAGGTCATGAGCTACATCTCTACCAGTAGCACTTCCAAGTACTTCTTGTTTGTTAGATGCAGTACTGTTTATAAATTTATATCATATTTGGCAAACCCTTGAAGATAAATAGGTCCTGCCCTCAACTCCTTTACTCCTTATTTATGGAAGGTTTGTTTGCGCTGCAAACAAAGGCTAAGTATATTTTAATAACAGTAAGTATACTTTTCTGTCTGTAGCCAGATATTATAAATCGTAACACTACGAGACATTAAATATGCTTTTTGTGGCATGTAATTCTGAATCAAAAAGTATTGGAACCTCATACATACGAAGGTTCACATCAGTACAATGCACTCTGCCAGCTCAAATTTAATCAAATACCTTTGCAGAGAAGCTTTGCATGGCAGCGCTCATACTGGATCAGGTATCCTATCATAGCCTATCCTTTCATAGCCACCACAAGTCTAGCATAAATATTGTGCTGTGACGTGCCCTGTAGAACAGTGATTATGTGCTCATATCTGATCCATCGCCAGTATTGTCATTTATTCTCTTCATCCCTGGTCCTCCAAGGAGCTGGGTGTTTTCAACCCCTGCCTATCTTCCATCTCAAAGCAGATGCTTAGTACTTTGCAAGGGCAAGTTCTATAAATCACAACTGTAATTTATTTCCTCCAGTTGATTGTGGGCACAAAATTCCAAGTGCAAATGATCTCAATAGCCTACCAAACATTTCTTGATTTTTAAAAAGGAATGCAAGAATTTCCTGTGCTTGCTTTTTCAGACCATCTCGTTTCATCCCCAAGATTATATACATGATTGGCAATTGAACTTGAAGCATCACAGAAACATTTTACTCAGTCTTAACTGCTCATCTTTTACTTTACTTTTATTTTTACCGTATTTTTGTTTTTCCTTGAAACATTCCGACTAATGCATATACATGGCAAAAGTTCACATATCAGGAGTTATCCTTGCAAGGGACTGGTAGTGTGTCAGGTAAACGTTCTGTCTGTGACACCATTTTGTCACAGTTAAATAATGATCATTAATATCTCCCTGAATGAGACTTCATGGAAATTGTAGTTCTGAGCATGCAATCAGCTCATTTATGGCCTAACAAGTGTTGCCCTGAGCCAGCAGTTGACTGACACTCAAACATTTCTGAAAATTCACCTCATCTGCTACTTTTAGACACTGAGATGGCACTTTCTCTTATAATTTTTGGCACACAATGAGCATGTCATCTCCACTCTGTGTATGGAAAAATCACAAAATTTGTATTTAGCTCTCTTGGACAATATGACAAGTTCCTAATCCAGATAATTGTTTAGGATTATTACAATTATAATTATTGTGCTGATAACAGCACATTATTTCAGCTGACAATACATTAGTTCCACAGGGAGATAAACTGCAAAGCCAATGGATTTATCTTGGTAACAAAATGGATTGCTATTAACTATGATTGTAATTTTTCCATCCACTAAGAAATCTCCCCTTGAGTGGTCTTTTGACTGACTACTGCTGAAAGTTTTCTCTACATAATATGACTGGACCCTGAACTTGTGCGGTGCTGTTATTGTTATTCTGCTATTGTTTAGACAAGCTCCAAAAGCATATACCTTTTCTTAGCATTGTAGGAGTGGGATTTCTTGTTTTAAAAAGGCCTCTGAAAAATTATGAAATTCAAGACAAATGAGGAATAAAACCAACTGTGAATCTATTCGGATTTTACAGGGTAAATTCATAAATAAGAACAACAAATCAGCCTACTATTTGCTGTATGTTGCAGCGTGGAAGCGATGGCTTTACATCCATGATCTTCCACCTCTAAACCAGAGCCTTCACTATACAGATGATGCAAACTTTGGACATAACAGTTACAGATTCTGATTATGATTTTGGGCTGTAGCAAGAGATATTTTTTATTCCTGATCTTTATCCTCATTCTGAAAAGTATCCAAGGACAGTTAGATCAAGAGCAGGATCTTCCACAGTGATCATGTTTTTGTAGGAAGGAAACTGTACTGAACTGTATTGTAAAAAAATCTTCAGTCCAAGTGTCTTCAAAGAGCTTTGGATCAGACCCTGAGTCTTTACTTCACACTTACTTACCAAAACTGTTATAATACAAAACTGTTAAATATCCGTATGTTTTGTTTAGTTCATCTGGCTCATCTCTCTCCAGAATGTGTATCATCACTGTGACGGACTGGATTTCTTACTTTTTTTTTACAACATACCATGTTTTAAAAAATAAATCAATTAATCCAGGACAAGAATACTATGAATTTCTTTGGAAATTTTGATAATCATCATAGACATTTATTTGTTAAAACAAAAAAAATACATTTGAAACCACTAGACTAACATTAGTATGCAAATCAGTGGACTATAAAATTCATTTTGGTGCCTCCAGGGCAGTATTTTTATAAATACAGAAACATAATCATGCATCCTCCAGAGGACTAAAAATAATTATACAAATTTACAACAAAGCCCAAGGCAGTGTCTCCTTTTAACTGTCTGGTTTTAATATCATTTAAATCTTGTTAAAACTTAATTACCAATTCTCTTCTGTAATAATTTAGGTGGAAGAGCTGAGATCTAAACTTGCTGTTTGAAAGAGAGAACTTCATCAGAGAAACAAAGACACGAAGGCACAGATTGACAAATTAGGACAGTGCACAGAAAAACTTGGTAAAGGAAAAGTCATTGTAGGTGATAATGAAGAACAGAATATGAGCACATCTATTAACAGCCACGTAAAATGGAACTGAGCTTATATACCAGCCTATATATAAACCTAAATGTAATATTTACATAGAAGCATAGAATAGAATCATAGAATAGTTAGGGTTGGAAAGGACCTTAAGATCATCTAGTTCCAACCCCCCTGCCATGGGCAGGGACACCTCACACTAAACCATGTCACCCAGGGCTCTGGCCAACCTGGCCTTGAACACCGCCAGGGATGGAGCATTCACAACTTCCCTGGGCAACCCATTCCAGTGCCTCACCACTCTAACAGGAAAGAACTTCCTCCTTATATCCAACCTAGACTTCCCCTGTTTAAGTTTTAACCCGTTACCCCTTGTCCTATCACTACAGTGCCTAATGAAGAGTTCCTCCCCAGCATCCCTATAGGCCCCCTTCAGATGCTGGAAGGCTGCTATGAGGTCTCCACGCAGCCTTCTCTTCTCCAGGCTGAACAGCCCCAACTTCCTCAGCCTGTCTTCATACAGGAGGTGCTCCAGGTCCCTGATCACCCTCATGATCATCCTCTGGACTTGTTCCAACAGTTCCATGTCCCCACGTCCACACATACGTATACTTATGCGTATGTGATAATTTATTCATTCATACTGGTATAGATCAAGCTGCATCCACCTGGAATGGAAACGTTTGGACCAATGATTTCATCCTCTGTCCTTGTCCCCCAGTTATTTTGTCTGGGAGATGATGGCTGCTTATAGCAGCTGTAAAACTGAGTAGCTCCTAAGTCCAAAGCTGTCCTGGCTACAGGGTTTAGGCAATGCAAGGACTAAGCACATTATATCAGGAATGTCTACTGTTGAAATACCTGTGGATCTGTGTTTCTTTTTTAAGGCTGCACTTCTGAACAAGATAATCTGTTTGTCATGGCCAATAGAAATGGGTACAACAGCAACTCTACCTCTGTATCAGAGGTACAAGGTTAGGGAGAGGGTCTCAATGTTTTAGCCCAAATAAAGCACCTGGTAAGCCTTTTAAAATAAATGTTGCACTGTCAAAACTTGTTAATTTTATATGGATTTACACAAAATACTGTACCCGTTCCTTTTTTATGTGTTTGTCCAAATATCCTGGCAACATCTTCTCTCTTGACATTAAAGGTAAAGCAGAGAATACAGCTTAAGGCTTCTGTGCACTGTGGTGCTGTGTCTTCCCTCCCTACTCTCCCTTTTCTTCCTCCTAACTTAACCTTTGCTGCCAAGAAAGATGAGAAATCTAGAAAACAGGGTAGCTTCTTGATTTCCTCCATCAGTGATACACATCCCATTGACATGGGAACTGCTGCCTCAGGTCTTTTTTTGTGTGCCATGTTTGCCAGCCAGTGTTTAGTAACAAGTGTCACTGTCTGCTCTTCTGCTTTGAACTAGAACACATTTCTGTTAGCCTTCACATCCAACTGAAAGCAGCTTTGTATTGATTTAATTCACCCCTTTTAGTATGACCATACTCACAATGAGGGATGCTCATCCAAACTTCCAGCTATTGCACAATTGCCACTGGGCACAAATTCAAGCAATTTGGCACAACATCTGGTTGGGAATCAGTTCCTGTTGGTTCATTCTGTCCAGTGCATGCATTCTGTTTGATGGGAATGCCAGGCATTTGTTAGCATTACTGATGCTGGTGACAGTCATCATCATAGCAGTTCTCTGTGCTTTCAGATTGTGTATTCATTGAATGTTAATGGAAATAAAAGATGCGAAATATTAGAGAAGGCAGTATGTTACAGATTTCACCTTATTGCATTAACAAACAACCTGATCATTTGCAATTATACAGATTAATCATATTTGTGACTGACACTTCATATGCCTCAATTTTTCCTAGAATGATAATGCTTAAATTTTAAGGTATCAAAATTATGTTTTTATTTAACTGCATAGACTACTCAAAAATCTTGCAGCTTTCATAAGAAATGGTATCCTTCAGAGCTAGAAGTGTGGCATATATAATAAGCCTCTTTAATTTGTAAAACCTTGAAATTTAAATTGTGTTAAATAGGCTGTCATTTGCACCTGTGCAATTGAATTTGAAGTTGAGGGGTTTCCTGAGCTGGACTAGGTTGTAAACATGTTGGTTTCATTAGGCTGTAAATACGTTTGCTTCTAATCATTGTTTATACCATGCAGCACAATTGCAGTGGGTGTGAAAACGGAGGTATGATGTTTTCCAGGTTGCTGCTAGTCAGGCAAAAGTTATGAAACAACAAGAGTCTAAGATGACCTTACTAAAGCTGACCCTGCTTTCAATGCAGAAAATGATGCCTTAAATATCTAAAATGCAATAATATGTCTCTTTTTCTCGATCTCTGGCAGAATGATTAGAGGTTTTCTCCCACTTACAAGTTCTGGATCTATACTTCTTACAACTGAGCTTTGTAATCTTCTCAGCTTTCAGGTAAACTTGATGGAGTTGAGACTTTCCGGAATCTACTTGAGTGTGACGAGGTATTGCAAAGCCTTACGTGTCCAGGAGAAAAAGTCCAGAGGACTAGGGCTGGAAAACTGCAAAGACATACCTGGAGAAGGTAATGGAAAAAGTGATGTGAGCACATTTAAGAAATGTGATTTATATGAACAGTCCAACTAAATGAGGTTTTATTGCTAGGCATAGGTTTTCTAGTGATATTTCAAGAAAATATCAAAGATCACAGAAATGGCAGAAGCTTGTCAAATTCCAAGAACGTTCCCAAGTTAATTGCAAGCCCCTTTGCCATCTTATTTCTGCAAAATGTGATATATTTAAATATTGCCAAAGAATACTCTTCTTAAATGTCAGTATGTTTTTAGGAAACATAAAGGCTCCAAGATGTATGTCAAAAACCCAGACTCCCCAGATGGGTGCCACAGAAAACCTTTCTCCAAAGAAGTTTCAGGAATTTCAGTCTAATGTGTAGTGTTAATGCAACTTTGTGACAGCTCTTGAGAGGGCTGTCATTATCAGGCTTGTTTGGACTGGGCTACGTCAGACAATCACAGAGTGGAAACTCCAAGTGTTCAGCCTTCCTTGCTCTAATGTACTTCAGAGGCAGCCGTAAGGGGAGCCAACATTTATCCAGCAGTGTATCCTGTTCTTGCCTTGGAGGCCTGCAATTTCCAAATAATACCATGTATGAAAAGGAAGAAAAGCTCCTGTTTGCTTTGCCTGTAGCTTGGGAAATACAAACTCTTATTATTCTGATGAGCAGCAGGTGACAGCAGTGCTGAGATGCAAAAAGGTAGATAGTGGGAGGTTTACAGCATGCCTGTTTACATTGCCTCATCTCCTTTGTGCTGGATTCCTCTGTAGCACATCTGTCCATTTGTCACCAAGAAATAAGATATAGTGACCAAGAGAAAGTTGCTTCAAGTGAAGGATTAATTTCGTATCACATAAGAAAGATGGCTATTGGTACTGCATGAGGGGAACACTCATCATGCTGATAAATTTCATATACTTGATAGTGTCAGGCACCAAACGTTCAGCTTCAACACTGCATCTTTTGCAACTCTTGCAAGCCCAGTTAAGCACCAGCACATTTTAAAGCTGAAGCTTTGTTTCATGAGACGGCACATGTAAATTGAATCCTACCTATTCTGTGTAAGTTTCCAATCCTCAGTCATTCTGTAGTATCTCTGATGAGATGCAGAATAGAGAGTAAGGTTCCAAAACCTTACAGTTGTTATATATCAATAACTTTTAACTGTGGAGAAAAAAAGAATCATTGATGCTAAATGGATCTTTAACATATATAGATACTTCATTTCCTGGAAGTTAAAGAATTTTCTTTGTGCCCCACATCCCTGAAAGAGGAACTGCAAACATTTTCAGAAGCTTTCTTGGGTGGAAAAATATTGTGGATTTCTCTTCTAATTGCCAGGACCAATGTTACCTGCACAACCCCTGCTGACTGGTTAGGCTCAACGCAAGACTAGATGGCACACTGGGTGCCTTCAGGTGCGTGAAGTAACAGTTACTGTGAGTGGTGGTGTGACAGTCCTCAGTAGCAATACTGCAATCATAGCATAGCAGACTTACAGTTTCAAGGCTATGTTCCAGCATCCAGTCTGCTTTTTTCTCCAGTTAAGCGCTGCCTAGCCCAGGTTACCTAAAGTTAAATGATTAGAAAGTAGAAATAAAAGGAATTCAAAATTAACTTCAGGAAGAAGACACACTTCCCATCACATTAGTCTGCATGATTGCGTTCCGAGTTAGGAAGTAACCGTACCAGCTGTGCCTCCCTTTACTTTGGTGGTGTTATAAAGGACAGAGTGATTAGAAAATATGCTTGACAGTTCTGAGGTGAAGAGGATACTGATATCCATTTCACAGATTGCTCTGTGCCCCTTAATGCAATGGAAAATCAAACACAATATTGGTCCTTACTGGTTTAAAATTGTTTGAGACAGGGTGTGGGGAAGCAAGGTTAGGTTTTAACCTTTCCAGGTGTCAGTATCCGTATCTTTGAGAACATAACCTCAGTCTTCCAATAAAAGGAGTGACTGGAAATCTGTTAATGGACATACCAAGTAAAAACATACTGATATTAAAATGTAAAATATTTGACTGTCATAGGTGACCATAAAACTGCTGAAAGCCTCAAAGGGGTATGAGTTTTTTGGCTGTCTGTCTACCGGTATGTTCTAAGGCAATGCCTGTGCAGGGCTGCACACACATCCTTCTGCGGAAGTCCCATGTCAGAATGAAAAACATGTCAGGAAACCCAACATATGAAGATTATAGCTTGACTACTGCATAAGTAGAGTTTTAGTTTACCCTAAGTTATTAATCATTAATAGTTTTGTAACCAGTTCTATCCAGGGATTATTCATACCACTACTTGGAAGACCCAGTCTGACCTATTGATCAGTGAAGAAAGTAAGACAAATCAAGTTGTTATTTAAAATTAAGTTAATGATTGACCCACTGGAATTAATACCTCATTTAGTTTGAACATTTAAAAGTTACATTTCTGCAAAGTAACGAACTGAAAATGTTTTGTGCTTTGGTTTCTCACTGGTCTATTTCAGAAAAACAACAGTCCCTGGTGAATAAAAGAAATAAATTACTGCATGTTTCAAGTGGAGTTCATGTTAGCAAATCAGTCATTAGTCCAATTAAATAATGTTTGTCTCCAGAGATGAATTGTTTCCCATATCATGGAACAGCTAGAATATCCCAAGGATCACAGACGTTTTAAATAGTGATTGCAAAGCACATTATTGAGATATACAATATTAGCATAGTTTGCATGTAGAATGAAAGCTTTGTATTATTTTGCTTTATGAGGCTGTTGTTAGCAAATTGCTAGATTACCCAGAAGACTTGTTCAGATCAGAGAACAAGCCTGCATAAAAAGGTCATGCCTAATACTAAAGATACTCAGAACTGTGGGCTTAAAAATACCCAGCATTATCCATTTGAAAACAGCAGTAGGACCCATGGGAAAATAGTATCCTGCAGTCAGTCTGAACGTACGGACATCAGTGGGAGCTGCTCCTGCAAAGGCCAGAACTGAGTATTATATGCTATATACTGAGAGTCTTAGTAAGGTAAAACTGCAATGTTACCCCAGGATTTAGATTTTGTAATTACTTTTTTCTTTTTAACAAACATAACAAAATATTGACATATGTGAACTCTATTTTGCTTTCTGTGTATGTGAGGCGACTTATTTAATTTTCTTGGTATAAATACATTTTTTAGGTTTCATTAATTAAGCCTCAGGATACTGTGGTCACATGAGGGACATATGAAAAAAGACTGGGAGACAATTCATTGGTATAGAAAACTTGTATTTTCAAGTCACAATAAACTTCAGTAAAGGGAAGGTTTGGAAAGAAGAACAGATTTAGTATCAGAAGAAATATCCAAAATGACATTCAGAATACATATGAAAAGCAGATTTGAGCCATTTTTTACCATTGCTGGTACTGATCCCACAACTTATCAAACTGGTATTTTTGGGGCACATATTGAAATTTTCACAAGCTTCAAATTTCATTACCTGATTAGTAAATCTTCACACAGCTTCTCTAGTTTCTTTAGGTAGATGCATTTCTGCAGAAGCATATTAATTTTGATAAGGAATAAATTTTTGCAGTTATTGTTTAAACTGTATAAGAAGATTATATCCATGACCCAGAGTGCAACTCAAAATTTCTGCAAGAAAAATTTCAGCTTGCAGAAATTACATATAAATAAAATTGATTTTTATAAATTCATATAAATAAAGTTGACTTTTATAAATTCATATAAACAAACTAATTTCAGAAATAAATAGAGTACTTGGGTTGCTAACACCATTGAAGTCCAGGAGGTAGGAGTTAAACTGCTGTGGTGGACCTTCCAGAAACAGCTCAGCAGAATAGTCTCTGCACAGGGACCTAGAAGATCTGAATTTAATCCTGGTTCTCTCCCTGATCTGCAGGATGACCTTATCCTGTCTGTGTGCCATTTTCCTGCTTGCTAAAATGAAAATAATAATACTTATTGCCTTTGCAAAGCACTCTCAAAACAGAGCATATGAATCAATAGCATCTTCTCCTTAAGTATGTGAAATAGCAGAGGAAACTCCACTGACATTAGCGCACTTTTAGCATATAGAAACGTGAAATCATAAAGATTATTGCATGGGAGAAAGAAGCTCAGAAGTGTTCCCCTAATCAATAAGTTGCCAGCTGGAATGCAAAGGAAAACAGCACTAGGGTAATGTACCATTTAGTGTAACAAAGAAGGAATAAAATATGTGTTTTCAATGTGAGTATGGCAGCTACCAGTACAGTCATACTGTATTATATTGCTGGCTTGCTTGCTTGTGTCTGAAGGAGAATAGTATAAAACATACAGTTTGAAATCTCTACATTAGTTTTCAATACTTTCAGTTTTCTTGGAGAGATCTGTCAGTTTAAATAGAAAAAGAAAGCTTAACTGAAATGCTTTGGCCATGTGTGCATGCCTGGTTCTGCATGTGAGGACTTCCTTCCTTCCTCCCCCCCGCCCGGATGCTGCTGTAGGTTCCCCCAGCAGATAACCAGCACAGCGTGATTCACAAGAATGGCAGCAGGCACAATTTTTCACTTGTGCTCATAGGCCTGCTGACCTTCCTCAGAGCCTTTCCATGGTCCATGCAGGTGGATTAATTGTGCTTGAGTAGTGTACCTTGCTTGTATATCGTCTCCCAGGATTTTGTAACAGCATATTTCACATAAGACACTGAACAAGTCCAGTGTGCATCTACTGTGCAGCCTAGGTGAGCCCTGGCAGTGATTAAACTATTTTAAACCATCTGCTTAATTGCATTAAATATACACTGATGAGCTTGCACTGTTTGAATATCTTCAGGAAACTATTAGGCTAAAGCAATTCCCTTTTGGCAATGTTTACTAGTTCATATTGTTCTGTGAATTACAGCTGGATTTATACCATTTGTTAGTCTTTCCTGTAGCAGAGCCTTACTTGCTACTGTGGAACCTATGGGTTCCTCCTGTTCTTCCCTCTGCGCTCTCATCACTGCCTGCCAAGATCTTCATTGAACTGGAGACTTTGAGAGCAGCACATGAGAAAAGAAAATGGTCAGTGAAACCCAGCCCTTTTCCTTCTCAGCCATGCTTGGAGCTTTGGCCCTGTGAGGAGGAAAGCTTGCGCCAGTTAATGCCCACACACTCTAGTTTTATGCCCATCATAAATCACTTGTCAGACCAAAGTCTTCTCTACCAGGGGAGAACCATGAGATGCTGTCCTGTGAATCTGGCTGGAGCAGTGCAGTGAATTTGCACTTCCAGCTGCCTCTTGTAGGTCCACAGCTGGGAGTGTCTACTTGCCCCTGGCTGAGACCCTGTAGCAGAGCACCAGCATTTAATTGAATTATAGAATCATATTATTTGGATTGGAAGGGGCCTTAAAGATCATCTAGTTCCAAGCCGCTGCCAGGGGCAGGGGCAACTTCCACTAGAGCAGGTTGGTCAAAGCCCCATCCACCCTGGCCTTGAATACTTCCAGGGATAGGGCAGCCACAACTTCTCTGGGCAACCTGTGCCAGTGCCTCAGCACAGTCACAGTAAAAACTTTTTCTTTGTATCTAAATCTAAATCTACATCTACCCCCTTTCAGTTTAAAACCATTCCCCCTTGTCCTGTCACTACTTGCTCTTATAAAAAGCCCCCTCCACCACCCTTGTAGGCTCCCTATTTCCATGTACTTTCTCAATGGCAGCATTAGGTAGCATAGCTGTGTTACAAGGTGGCCCGTCCTGGATAATCAGAAGTAGCTCCCAGGCCCAGATGCTGCAGGAGCCATTCAGAGGCTAATGGGTGAATGGGGACATGTCTGCTGGGAGGGATCCTGGGGGGACCTGTCCCATAGGTCCATAGGATATGGCATAGCAGGTGTCCATCCTAGCTCCTCCAAAATGGAGAGGCTGCAACTGCCTGCGGCTCTGCTTCACAGGCACAGAAGGCAGCGTTGTGCCTCTCTGGCAGGAAAAAGGTGCTGGAAACACAGGAGAGAAAGGCTACTAAAGATACAAGTAAGCATTGTGGACTAGTGGCCTTGCTTTGATTTTCATTAAGCATAAATTGAAGTCAATCCTTTGATAGGCACTGGAGTCAACTCATCATGAAGACTGCTTGAATATTCCATCCCTGCCACATGGGCAAGAGTCAGTGGGTAGTTTAAACTGAGCTCAAGCCCCACCCTTTCCATTCAATTACTATCTACATGAACTGCCTGAATCTCTCCAAAAAAAATTACTGTGTAAGTGTCTAATAGTCTGGATTGCAAATGTTTGGATGGTATGGGGTAATGCTAGTAGATTATCTCAGTGTAAACTAAAATAAGACTGTAAAGTTTATCCATTTTGCTTGATATATATGCATAAGAGAAAATTTGCTGCTGGGTGTGGTACAATGTTTATGATTAAATGCTTTATTCATACTTGTATGTCAATCTATTAGTATGCTGTTAATTCAAATGTTACTATGATGTATTTTACTGCCATTAGCACATTTATCACAGGTAGATGTGAAACTTAGACAAAGGTGTACATTCTCATTAATGATGAGCAGCCTATTCATCTTACTAGAGTGTAATTAATGTTAGTTGCAATACTTAATTTTTCACTGTTTGTCATGGTGCATATTTAGCATTTCTTCTGTCCTTTATCAATCTTCTATCATATGAGCACATCAAAAAGATGCATGTAAGTATCTGACCTGCTTTGACACCTAATTCTTATACTTTTCCAAGAACTGGAATATTCTTATTCTGTAGCCAACACAGTTAGTTAAAAAAAAAATTGCTATAGTGTTATTGACAGCTTTGGGTTCTAGGTTAGCTTTTTTTGCATTAATAATGTAGCAACCAGGCAATGAAGTAAAGCAGGGTACACAGTGAACACACTGGTGATCACTTGCTATAGTATTGTGCTGTGCTTGTGTGAGGCTGTAATGGTCCCAAATTGTTCTCCTGGATTTTCAATCACAATTTTTTGCACTATCGAGAATGTTAGTGTTACTACACATATTATGGGAGTAATACAGCTCCAAAAACAATACAAGCATGACATATCCGAAAAGTGTATGTTCTAAGGTAAATACGTGTTACAGCAGCTTGTTGTTACACATTGCAGAGCATTGCTTTGTCAATAATGTTGTTAGCAGTCATAGAGCCAAACTACGGTCGCTTGTTCAGTGGTGCAAGAGTGGAAGAAGTCATGGCTAATGTGTCACACAGTGGGTGGGAAACAGGCTGTGCAGGGGTGAGTGAGGGAATGAGCACCGAGCACATCCTAGGATTTGCTCCCAATAAATGCCAATAAATCCAGCAGAGCTGGAATCCTGGTGTAAATCCATACTTCTGTATTGGTCCCAGGAGCAACACAATTGCCTTACCTGAACCCTGACCATCAAAGCAGTTTTATTTCTTGATCACCCAAAATTCCCATTAAGCTGGACTAAAAGAGAATCGATCCTTCCATTAATACTTGGTAAATAAAACTCCTTGGGAAAAGTATTTGAGCTGGGTCAAGCAAGTGTTGGAAGTCTAGGATTCTGTGATGAAGAATGGATTTGGGATGTATTTTCTCAAAATTTTTAGAGAGAAAGCACGCTGGTTCCTATTCATTAGCCTCTAAATTGGCAGACCTTGCATTTCTAAGGTATTTTGATAATAATCAAGGTTAAAAGAGTTAGCTGTTATTTTCTGTAAGGTGACCTCTTTTGTAACCACTGTTTCAATTTTGCTGCAGCCTACAGCTCATGCCAGACATGAAGCTGATCACATCTCTAACACAGTGAAATGAATCTTAAACTTCCATTCAAGCAAACAGGGGCTTGCCATTGCTGCAGAACAATCTGAAGCTTAATATAATCCTTTAAAATAGTTTATTTGTACGTGTTGAATTAATCATAATTTCCTTTTGACCAACCACAAGTATAAGGCAACCAAAACACACAGTTTTAACATCTTTCAGTATGAAAGTTCAGTTTGGACACAATTACAAGTCGGTGTAATAGTAGATTAGTGGCAAACTAACATCAAGGTAGGTTTAGGCATTTTTAACAAGATGATAATTGAAGGTGCTCCACAATGATATAAGTACAATAATAACTTGTAATATGAACAGAATTCAGCTGGGGTTTTTTCCATGGTACCAAAGAAATGCTCCATAACAAGGAGTTATATTTCTATGACTGCACTGAAATCTTTTTATTAAAAAAGAAACTCCTTACTTTGAATTTTCTATGGCAAAAAAAAAAAAAAAAAAAAAGACCAGCAAGTTTTCTATAATAATAGCAAAATTCCTGAAACAACAGACTCTGGTGTTCTCTTTCCACCACTAGTCCCTCAGTCCTGAGTCACTTGAATAGAGGAAATTGCTAAAACAAAAACATTAAAAAACAGTGGCCTTGAGCTTATGTCTAATTTTAACTGATAAAGAATAAATATAAAGAAACTATGAAGTTGCCTTCAACCTTTATGGCATTACAAAGCTAGTTATAACAACAAGCTGTAAAACACACCAAAAATGTGAGCGTTTCATTCCATTTTGATTTGACCATTTTGCTTTCAAAAGGAATTTCTAAAAACACCCAGGAACAATGAACACTTGAACTCAAAATGATCCAGGTTTATTTTTACTCCAAAAGAAGAAGTCTCAATAGAGATATTGATTTTCTAGCATTCATCCAATATTGCACAGAAAATGGACCTGACCTTGCAATCCCTACCGGAGACAAGGAAGCAGTCATTACAGTCATGGGTTCCCATTGATTTTAGTCGGATTACTTGCATAAGTAAGGGTTTTCAGGATGTGACCCGCTGTCCTATTAATAGTAAGACCAAGCATACATGGATGTTGGTTCCACTCAGTTGGCTCCATTTCAGAAGGGTGCAGTTTTACCTTCCTGTTTACCTTGCTGTATATTAATCCTAGGGGTTTGTTCCTGCATATTTATTCTACATATTTTTTGTTTTCTGGCCAGCAGATCCTCATTGTTGTGTGAAGAGTATCTGTCCTTCCATCTTTTGCAGGTTTTTTACTGTATCTTCAAATGTCATTCTAAGCTCAGAGTTGATGCCTGCACTTGCTGCTCTTTCTTCCTTTGGTTCTGTTTTCTATGATGAAAAAGAAATACTTTGGGTTAGGCAGTATCTCTAACTCTACTTTTTAATTAATTAACACATTCTGGAAGTATCTAGGGCCAAATGAGGAGACATTACTGTACTCTGCAAAGTAAATACAGAGTAGTAGACAAAAAGCTAATGCCTGTAAGACCTTTCCCAAACAGAGTGATTTCTCCTTAACTTCTGGGAGGTTTCTTGTGCCACATGGCTTCTACAGGAATACTACTCCAGAACTTCACTGCTCGGATGAACAGAAGCCTCGATTTGTCACTCGAGATATATTCACAGCCATTTTACACACATTTGTCCTTGTGACAACTTTGTTCTTCATCTCAAACAGTTCTTTTCCTTCTTCAACCGCTGATGCGGCTATGGTAGGGAGTCACATCTCCACTCTGCCTTCATTTTGTTTCATCATATGTGTGAAGGTGGAGGAGAGGTGTGCAAGAAACAGGGTGACTACATGTTTGTGCAGTGCCTTGAACAATTGCCCAGTCATGGTTCAGGGCTCCATAGGCTGACTTTGTTTCAGCAGTGAATAATAATGACCCTTCAGAGTACGACACCTGCTTTATTCTGGATGGACACCATTAATTCATCCAAGTTTCACTGAGTTGCAAAGCTTTAATAGAAGAATACTAACAATTGATTATTTTTGTCAGTAGTGTTTTCAAAGAAATGAAGAAATGTACAATATATTTCAGTTTGCAATGATCATTCTGATGTTCCATTTGCAATGGAAATGAGCATATAACATATTCATGTGTACAGATAAGGGAAATGACAAACATTAACAAGCCTTGTTCTATTCATTTATAATATTCAGTTAAAAAAATTCCTTCCATTCCACAGTTTTTAGTTTTGTTTCAGTAGCACAATGTAAAACAAAAAACATGAACTAATAGATAAAATATGCATCATTACTTTCTAAATAAGTTTTCTGAAAATTACTATAATCTAAACCACAAATTCTTTGTAAATATATCTGCTAAAAATACGTGATTCCATGGCAATTTTATTTTTCATATTGCGCTATAAGTGTATCAAAGATAGAATTGCTTATGAAATCAAATAAAGCAGAGCACGTGTGTGTACACACATTCCTGTGGCCAAGCAGGCTGATGTGCAACCCTCAGCCTGTTTAAGTGGATTGTGATGTTTGCCTTATCAGTGTCAGTCAGTTTCGGCACAACTTAATCTGCCACTAAAAGAAGTTTTTGCTCTAATGGATATAAAACAGTATGCCAAGGATAAATCAGTGCAGCTTGCCTTCCTTAAAATTTTAGACATAACCTGAATCTGCGGCTCTTTTCTTCTCTCATCTCAACGGGATGTTAACCTAACAATCACAATTTTAAGATGGGGAAATTGTTTTGAGCAGAAATAAATTGTCCTGCCAGTATTGTTTCACGGGGTAACATTAAGGCACATTGGGCCTGGGGTTCACAGCTTATGATATATGGTTTGAAAGGACTGGAATGAATGTAAGTACATGTAGAGAAAGAAAATAGGAATTAAATACAAGTCCTAGATGGTCCAAGTGAGATGAAGCAGTTCAGCAACAGACTGAACAGAAACCTGAGAAGTTCGTCCTCCAACTACCTTCCAATGGCACGTCGCCATCTCCTGCCAGAGGCCCCTAGGAATTATTCTGCGTGAGTGTGAAGATTCCCTTTTTAGCTTTGTTGTTGCGGTATCTAAAGATATTGGGCTTTAACTTACACCTTACATTTGCTGAACAAAAAAGTAAAAAATATCTGTGTTTTTCGCCACAGCTGCCAGGAAAGAGAAGTCCATTATTTGCAGCTGATGGGGAGCAGGAGAGGAGGGGTCTTTTGTCTGCTGCTGCTTCCCCAGGGCCTGGAGCAGAGGCTGCTGTGGCTGGGAAGGGAAGGCTGGAGCATCCACTGCTCCTCTGTGCCCTGTGATTTCCCAAGGAGGCTCACAGGCCAGGCACAGCAGTGTGTGTGACATCCGTACCTTCACATGCTGCGAAACAGATCTCTACACTTTGGACGCTATGAAAGGCACAGACAGTAAAGAGAAAACGAGCTGCCCCTCAGAAATGTGAAGCTGAGATTGACCTGCCCACAGCCCTTCTGCCCACAGTGGCAGAGCACGGGGCACCTGCTGGCACCTGCAGGATCTCGGTAGACACGGCCACTGTACGGCAATGCCACAGGTGTAAAAGCCTTATGATCAGAAGCTCCCTGTTGTGACCCTGAACAAGTTAATCACATCACACATCTTGAAGGTTCATGCTAGCACAGTGTAATTTATGTGGGTCCTCAAAGATAGATGGAGACATCACGTATTGATCACAAGGAATCACTGCCAGTCAGTCTCTCTGTTGGTTTCCATCCTTGTGATATGTTTTTAAAAATATTGTATGATTCAAAATTATACCTGTAAAATCTACAAGTAGAAAATTACTGTGTGCATTTATCTTTAATAACAACCTTGCACATATTTATAGTACTAGTTTAGTAGAATGTATTATACTAGTTTATTTTCCAGTCTGCTTTAAATGATATTATTCATTAGTAGTCATGAAGTAGTATGACGTATTTTTTATGTTGCTTTTTTGTAACAAAGGTTCTTAATACCTTTTCATAATGAAAGGGGATAAATGTTCAGACAGAATATGTGAAAATGTGCTTCTAAAAGCATGGAGCGTTGTCTTAGGGTATTAAATTAGCATTTGGTACTGCTCTGCTTTGTATGTATTTCTAGCAAACGTTTCAGCTACAAATCACTATAATACACCTGCATTCTGGTTCTTCAATTCATATAGCATTTAAGCCCTGCCAATACTGTGTCTTATAAACATAAATATGCAATTTGATTTAATTCAAGCATGAAACACATAATTTTTATTCTAATTAAAATATGATATTGCAATATGGTAGCTGCCTAGGGCAAACAGGACACATCACACTGCCAGACCAAGGGGAATACAACTACTGCTCTGAAGGCTGGCAGAAGGAAGGGGGCAAACCCTCTGAGCCCTCAGTGCAGGGCATCACTGGTGCCCTGCCTGGAGGCTGTGCTGTGTCTGGTATATGCAGGTCCAAGCTGGCCCCGCTGCATGAGTCTGGTAGCTGTGCTCACACATGCCCTGTGGTGCTGCACTGCCCCATTGTCCTTCCATTCCTGTGCAAGAATGCAGAAGCAGCACAACCCTGGTTAGTTTTACTGCTGCCTTGTCATGTGCTGAAGTTGGCTGATGTGCAGCAGGACTCAAATAGTTCTGGGAAGGAGGAACTGCCCAGCAGCAGGAACTCGAGGGATTCCTATCACGCGCTCTCAGAATTGAACAAAACAACACAAATAGACCTTCTGCATAATGACTCAAAAAACTGTTAATGGCCATCTTTAGTAACATAGCAACAGCCAAACCCTTGAAAAGAGGAAGTTTTCATTGAGAAAGCATTTCATTTTTAACATTGAAATTTGGTATAATGTAGAGTATGAAATAAGTTTTGAAAGGAAGCTGATGATTAAGAAGAAATGCAGTGGGCATTTAATAAATGGAGGAACCGCAAGATAATTAACTGGCATGCATAAAGATTCATGCTTTATACCAAAATTTTAATTTTGCACATAAATGTGCCTGATGTAGGCAGCATTTAATCACCTAGCTGACAGGAGTAACTACTTTCATTTAACCTTGACTGAAGATCATGAATTCTAACAGGTTTAATTGGATACATCATTTAACAGAATGAACAGAGCAAATTTTTCTCAATTCATAGGTTCTGATTGACATGCACCAGCAATAAGGCGTTGCACAATTAAAGCTGATCTGTATTCCTGGCCTGGGCAGCAATTGCCATAGTGATGTGACACTGTTTGATCACTGTGGCACTGAAACTATACTGAATTTCCCCTTGTTTTGAAAAGGGCAATGCTTTAAAAAAAAAAAAGAGAGAGAGAGAGAAAGAGATTTTGGCACTTTAATTATTTTTTTTTTACATTAATCACATTTATATGCACAAACTGTAAGGGAAGGAACTTGTCTTGTTATCAGTAACTCGGGAAAGGAGGAAAAATGGTATCTTCTTTTATCCATTTAGCACATTATTTACAGAAAGTCAAAAATGGGAATAGTCAAATGAATTGCAACACATTAAGGCCCTGATTGTTCTGGGCTTCCATTTGAATAAGGAGTAGTGCTGTGCAGCTCCACACCTCACCTGCCGTTTGGCCTCTCTGTCTTTGCCCAGATCCATTCAGCACCACAGATAACTTGCCAGCTGAGCAGGGGTACTGAGAAGGGGTGCTCATATTGCAATGAGGTAGATGACAGGGAAGATGCGGTACCCAGCAGTGAGCTACGTACCTTTCCTGGCATGCAATATTTCATTTCATAAAACCTTGGAAAGATCTGTGGAGGAGCTGGCAATTTCCAGTTGCCCATGTGGCCCCTGTCCAGCCACACACCACCGTTTTCACTGCCTCTGGCACCTTTCAGGGGTCCTGGGTTTGACCCACATGAACTGGAATGGTTCTTCCATTGTTTAACCACATACATGTATGTGCTTAAACGAGGTATATATAGATATATGTATATCTTTCATGGCTCTGTTGTTCACTTATATATTCACATCAGATACCTCCTTTTTATTTTATTATTTTACAAGATTTGCCAAACATTGAATCTTATCTTAGGAAGGCAGGGCTCCATGTGTTTCAGCCCGATTCAGTAGAGCCAAAACTGCAGTAAAAAATCATCCCTTGTTCCCAAAGAACCTGCTAGAAACAGCTTCAAGCAAGTTCTGCTCCCTGCCATGAGAGCTGCAGTATCCATGGTCAGCACAGCAGGTAGCTTTTCTGCATTTCTCTCTCTGTCCCCTTAGGTTCAGTGCCTGAGTGCTGCTCCTTGATCTCAGTCACAGATCTATTGCTATTCGTTCGTCAGCTGTCATCTGTGTAGGGGCAATGTATATACATATCAAGCAACAAGCTTTGCAAGAGTGCACTGCAGTGGGAGACAAGTCTCGAGGAAAGCTGGAATCCTGGCTGGCCAAAGGATCTGTGCTTGAAAATCAGGACTACTAGATGAATTTAAAAAGCTTTTTTTTGGTCATTTTAGAGGCCTCTAAAATTCAATTATTTAGAATATCTTTCTCTGTCTGATGTATTTCCAGCATGATTCACTGTACAAAGCAAAGCTATTTGCCAATATAATTTATCCCTCACTAACATTTTTGAGTTTCAGGTAAATGATTGCACCACATCCCCAGCCTCTGCAGCCACACGACATGCCTTGGGACCACAGTGGATGCTTGTCTTCATGCATGGTGGGTTCCCACTCAGTGTCTGGATGTTCTCTGTGCAGGGTTGGAGAGCCAGGATTAGGTCCGTGTGCTTCACTCAGCCTTGCTGACAGGACAGGTTTCTAACACAGGTGCTGCCTGCTCTCACCTTGCACGGAGGCACACGAAGGTAGGAGGTAATGTGAGCCCCCCACTCTGCTCACTCCCAAATCACTGCAGGCTGTGTGGGGGCTGCAAAACTCCCACTGGGCCTTTCTTAAAGTTGTATCTTTGGGCATCATCTAGAAACATTTGTTCTGTCATTTACTCTGTTCTTCCAAACCTTCCCAATAAAATATCTATCTGCCCCATCACCCAGTTCCTTTTTATGTCTGCGCTGCACACAGGTACTGCTTGATGCTGTTCTCAAGGAAGAAGCAATAGGGTGCTCTGAGGACCTCTTTCAGCCTTACCCTAAGGAGATTCCCGGCGATGTTGTCCCTCGGTCTCAGTTGCCGTCAGGGTGCACAGAGCTTGTCAGCAGCACAGCTGGGATAAACCACAGCCCACTCCCAAGAGCCATGCTCAGCTCTGACTTACTTTCCCTGGGGAATACCGCTGAGTTCTGTCACACTGCATGGGCATCTATTTGCCAGGCTGAGTTCCTGCTGGAGGGAATTTCACCTCTTTCCCATGTGTTTCATTGGATGCCTTGACAGCCCCAGGCTCCAGCCACTTGCTCTGTCCGTATGCACCAAACAACACCCCAAGTGCCTCATCACGTTGGGGTCTTACAGTACCTTTCTGACCTTTCATTTATCAGCCCCCCAGCCAGTTCAGCTTCTGCACTCAGAGTCATTTGGGTGCTTTGCCTGTGACTCCCCTGAGTTTCGTGTCGTTCTTGTGTTGTCCTCATGCTCAGTCACCCATGCTGAATTATCTTACACTCCTCTCTCTGGGAATAACTAAGGCTTTGACCCAGTGGGACTGTTTGTGTGCTTAAATGCTTTGATAAACCAGACATGGAGCTGCTTGCTCGCAAATCTAAGGTAATGGGGGATTTCAGGCTACGTTTTCAGAAATGGATTGTGAATTGGGAAGCATAGCCTAGCTGAAAGTCAGCAAAGAACATTGACTTCTGCATCTTCAAGTATTTTATCTATTATCTTTAAATCTTTCTGTTCTCTTTAGTTTCCGAACAGCCACCTTTTCAAGTTTTTGATCTCCTTTAGAGGATATATATCTGTAATAAGAAACACATTCTATTATTTCACTTATTATTTCAGAATCCTCAGGAAAAAGGTGACATTCCTTTTTATTTTTTGCTGATATAAGATCAAGTTTGTAGTTTCATTTTGAAGGCTGCTCTGAAAAAGTGGGGGAAATCAGAAGATCAGCCACATTTTTCCCCAGGTTTTCCTGATTCCACCTTTGGAGCATGACCTAGACAAAATTGTGAGCGCAGTTAATGTTTACACCGTTCTTGCACTGTGTAATTTAACTTTCAGAAATATAAAATGGGACAGCAGAAATATTTTTATGTGCTCTCACAATGTCCAAAGTTGTTTCTTACTGTTTTTATTTGAAGGAAATAGACACAATCCTGGCTGCCTTACCCACTGCCTTTGAGAGAGCTACAGCTGAGAAAATCCGCTGCCAGGAAGAAGTGAATAGAACTAACAAGGCTATTGAGCTGGCCAACAGATTAGTGAAAGGTCTGAGGTGAGGTCCTACAGGGCAGGCTAATGAAGCAGCCTACAGAAAGCACTTCTTTGTTATACACTACTGATCTGGCAATAACAGAGGCACTTAGCAAAGAACCTGATGAGCTGAAAAAATTATGTCATTATCATTCATTTTTTTTCATAATAGAAACATGGTTTTGACCTTTGCATTTTCTTACATTTTTGCCTCGTTGTGGTATATATTAACTGTAAGATTACCTGGTAACTAACCTGTCCATGAACATTAAGAGAAGAGAAATAGTCGATTGTAGATATTGACAATGAAGGCAATTTATTAAAATGCGATGACTATATTGGTAACAATTAAACAACGCTAATGATACTGCCCTGGGTTGGGATACATAGAACATAATACAATTTGCACTACTTAGTTAAGCAGTATGATAATTCTCTAATTATCTCTCTGAGATTTGCAATGGGTATTTCAGGAGAGAATAAATAATGGCAAAGCCATGAATTATCAAAAATCCATATTGTCTGTTGATCCAGGCTGGCTCAAGGGAATCCATTCTCACTGATGGATTTTTCAGTTACAATTCATCTACTGATGAAGCTGCTTTTTATATACACACTTTTTACAGCTACTTTATTTTATTGTAACATTCATTTAGGAAGTCTCTTGTGGTGCCTCACTGCCATTATAGGTTTTGTGCTCTTCTACCCTGTACTTTCAAGCTGAGTTTGATAACCAAACATGTAGTAACCATCAAAAATAGAAGATCCATTTGTTATTAAGCAAAATTATATGGCTGAGTGTGGGACTAGTGGAACTTAAAATATAAAACAGGGCTTAGAGTTATTTCCTGAATCAATAGAAAGGATTTATTGACTAGCGGGGAGGGAGGGCAGTGCAGAGGGCCCATTGTTTCTGTTTAAAGAAGCAAGATGAATGCATGTAAAATGTTAACATCCTGCCTGAAAGTGTAATATATTTTAGTAATTAATAATGCCTGTAAAATTAAAACATGTACTTAATACAGAATAATAAAAGAAATAATATAGCAGGCCTCTTTAAAGTATGACAATAAATGATTGTCCTAAGGGCATCTGATAATAATATTTTCTTCCACCTAACGTATCATATTGTTTAGTTCTACCATGTGCCTCCTGCTGGGGCTGACAAGTGCTGGAATAGCATACATATAGAGATGAAAGGCAAAGTGTGTGGATGTTGGGGGGGGAGGCATAATGAAAAATAATCTAAAGGAGGAAACAGAGATAAAAGGAAACAAGGAAAGTTGAGCCATGCACTAGATGAAGACAGTAAAATGCGTTTTAATGGAGAGCCCTTCAGCTGGTACCTCCCAAAGCACCAGCTCCATGAAGAAGGTGGCCAGCTCAACAGATTGGGGATGGGAAATTGAATTCATGCCTGTTGTTAGCTGTACCACACTCAGTCACAGGCAGTAGTAACCGTCTGATAGCTGTTTGGTGACGTACAGGATAAAAACGTTTTAAGTCCAGTCTGTGGTGAACACTAGGTCACTATTTACTGTTAGCAAACTGTAATACTGACACTATGTAATACTGCTGTACCATCAGTCCTGGCTGTTTCTTGTCCTTATTTTTGGCTGAGGAGACACTCTCTTATTTCCCTAGCTGTATGGTTAGGTTATTGCTGTGAGGAGAATTGCTCAAGAAATAGGAAAATAAAATTGTCCACGTTTCTTAGGATAAGCAAATATGTAACAATTTCTTTATTAATCATTCTTTATCAGTGTACCTTTAGCATGACAATAATAAAAAATCAGTAAATGTGTGTTAGCATTTCTAATTCTTAGGGAAATTATTGACCAAGCAGCAGCAGAAGTGATAGTGTCTAGCCAGGGTCTCAGGGAAAAGCTTGCACCAAGTGTCATGTCAAATCTGTTACTGACTTTATGACATAAAACATCCTGCCCAAAAGTAGAAACTGTTTTTTTCCTGCATTCTTCTCTGAGCCCTGGCACGCAAAAACTGTTTTGGGTGGTTGTTACTCTGTACCAAGGAATCCTTTGCTTCTGACAGGTGCCAATTATGCCGTGGACATCTGCCCTGGAGGCATTGAATCAAGCTGACAACTCATTTTATATCAATCAAACAACAACCATTTTCAATAATTTCCCATCCAGCTGGGACTGAATTTGCACAAGTGATCTATGTGTTAGAGACATTACCAATCCACAGAGACATTCAGAACCATGATTATATTCTGTTTTCCCACAGAAACTCTTGCATCCGCACAAGAAAGCAATAACTTTTTCCACTGTGCAGGAGGATGCTGACAACTCAATTCTGGTCACTTACTGCCAAACTCGACTTGGAACAGTCAACTTGTGTCAGGCCGAAAAGGGATTTTCTTATGTCCAGGCTTGCCACATGCAAATCCTTTCTGTTGATCCCCTAATAGATGCGAATCTGCAAGTTAATACTGAAGTACTCACTACTGTTTAGCCACAGTAGGTGGGCAGGTTTGAATTAATGGTGAGTAAATGAAGAATGTTTCTTTAATCTTGTTTTCTAGGTAGAAAAGGAGAGCTGGACTTACCAGCAGAGCAGTATTTGGAACAGAAAATGTGATATATTAGGAAGATAAAAATATGATGCAGAAAAGTGTTCCAGATCGCAATCTTTCATTCCTGTAATAGTCAATTTTCAAAGTGTTACCGGAATGAGCCAAAATCTCTGCCCATTTTGCTTGAAAAGCAATAAGGTAAGTGAGGGCTTGCATATAATACCTTCTTCACAGCTCTGTATTTTTAAAAATACACGGTTAATCAGAAAAATCTAGCAGCTAGTCCATTCCCTTTCTGACCTGTTAAGCCACCATATTGCTTAGATGAACCTCCTTCAAATACTTCCTTAATAGAAGAGTATATTTGGAGGCAATGAATTGGTAAAATGTTCTTCTGGAAAGGACCAAACCGTGCCCCTTGCTAGTGTTTGAAGTACATTTGCTAGCTGACTGGAGCTAGAGGTGACAACTAACCCACAGACCTTGGGAACATGGTTAGCAAGCCAGAACAGTAGGCAGGCTCACCTTCTTCTTGTATTCAGCTAAGTGCTATGCCCTGCTGTTTGCATAAGGGGACCGGCTTTTATTGTTCTATTCTCTCCCCACTACGGTGCACCAGGGCAGCACAAAGCAAGATTTAGTGCTTGGATATAGCATTTGCTTGCTAGCAATTGTTATAGTTAAGACTGCACTGAGACTTATGTCTTAACCTGCTGTTCTCTCATGCTCATAGTATTCTTTAAAAAAAAAAAAAAATAAACCTTTCATCTGAAATTTTTCATGCTTGCTATCAGCTGAAATAGGATTATTTTTTTTTTCTTTTTGCAAGTCTGAATAAAATTCATTCACTCCTGTTTGAATTATGCAAGGAAGGAGGGGTGGGGAGAAAGGTCTCCTTTTTTGCACATTCACACTCCACAAAAAAAAAGCTGCATATTACAAGCTGAAACTTTCCAGGTGGCTACTTTTGACTGAAGGATGGCCTTCATGCTAATTACAAAGAGAGAATGAGGGAAAGAAAAATTAAAGAGAAAAATTAAAAATGACACATATTGCGATTAACTCATTGTTTTGTAGGTGTGTCACACAGAAGTTTCATTGTCAGCCACTTAGAGCAAGTTTAAAGTAACAATTTCATTTAAGTTACAATGAACTACTATAATTATATAATACCAATGTTTTGTACTGCAATTTCACTAAGAATCTCCCTACAGAAGCTGCATAAGCTTTTACTTATGCAAATGGAGAAGCAGTGAAATCAGTGTAGAATCTTATGAATCATTAACTTTGGGCAGAAAGCTGGTCTGGGGACGGAGGGGAGCAGCATGTAAGTGTCAGTGACTGTCTCTGTGCTCTGGGTCTCTCTGAACACCAGACTGCTATGGAGAATAACTCAGAGTTTTTGCAGTTTGTTCCAACTTATTACACTGTCAGGAGCACCAAACCACTAAAGCTTCAGTATTCTCTTTTCCTTGCTGTATTCCCATATACTGGTGAACATAACAGGCTGCACATGATCTGATCAGCACTGTGTGACTCTCTATGGTACCAAAAGATTGCTTTTGCAAGAGGGTACCTGGGCAGCACATGCTGGGAGTGTTGGAAGAGCCTCCTTTAACCTGTGGAAAAAAGGCACTCTGAAGTAATCTTCTGTGTTCTCATAAACCACCTGGAAATAAAACACAAGCATGTAAATAAAGCAATACAACTGTAATTTTAAACATCTGAAAGCACAGCTGGTAAAAGTTCCCATAATGCTTGCCAACCTTGCTCCACATGGAGCAAAGATGAGTTCAGAAATTCCCCACCGCTAAGTTGCCAGTAACCTCTTGGAGCCAAAATAAGGACTGGTGGACTCACATGTTTTTTCCCTGATTTTTGAGTGAAGTGAGGAGAAAGGCTATGCTTTTTCCCACTAACGCTGCTTATTCATACAAAACAAAAATAAAACAATAAGTGAATGCTGAGACATAGCAGCTTCTCTAACCAGGAATTTAAAACTTAACCTTTATTATTCCAGGTCCTCATTCCAGGAACAAAAGGTCTCGATCTAGTCACTGTGCGGATGGATCATCCAGCAATTGCTAAACAGAAAATTGGCAGCAGTGCCTAGCAATACCATAGCCACAAAAATCCCCTGGCCTTATATATGTAGTCATCATTGGCATACACTGATCAACCCTCAGTGCCAAGGATCAAATAGATAGAAGTTAAATCTGGTTCAGATTTAAAAGTTATCTATTTGAGTCAAAAAGGAAAGGAGCCAGTTGGCAGCTACAAGTACTGGTAAGAGTAAAAACAGCTGCTGCGCTATTGAGGAAACATGGCAATGATTTTTTTCTGAACTCCTTATGTTGCACAAGGTGTTTTCTTAATGCCCCAGGTACCACAACAACTCTGCGAAAGCATTTTCCTACTTTAAGCTCATCAAAATATAATGAATGGGATACAGTACACTGGCACTGTATCCCTTGACTTTCATCAGCCCTCTACTGGTATGATTTCTACAGGTCCGTGTTGTACAGCAGGTATTTCTTGCTTGGAGGCCCCGTTTTAGTAAACAACTTGTAAGGAATGATCGACCTTGAATTTGACCCAGTACTTGCAAGTTATTTGTGTTCAAATTATTTTTTAATAGTCTGTTATTTTCTCCGTCAGCTATCTGTCTGATTATGTTCTGAGAGCATTCAAAGTATCTTCCTCTGAAAACTGTCTTCCAATGCTTGTATGACAGTTATCTTAACTCCCGTGGATCACAGTGCCCTGGACACATTGTCTCTGGCTAGATTTATACTTGTCTATTTTACACCCTTTTATTTGTCATATCTACACCCTTGCATGCACTATAGTTCAATGATTGCAATTTGAGCACTCTTTTCTACCTAGCTGAACAGTCCTCCCCAACACACCACCATCCTGATGTGTAATCACCCAGGAGACATAATCATTCACTTAGAATAAAAATAATTCTCCTGCCATTTGCTCCTTGCCTCCATTCTGCCCTTTTTCTCTGATTTATTACACTATATTCCTTATGAAAATATTTTGACATCCATCCCCTCTATTCAAGTCTCGTACCCACCCTTTGAGGGAGTGCTTTGAACAGAGGAAGGCCAGGATGAGTGGGTATCTCATATAGTCACCCTTTTATTCCAGTGTCATTTCCCCCACCTCCTCATTATATTCCCGAGCCCTTCCCCTCCTTCTAGTTTAGCTGTGCCTACTGCCCCTCCTACAGCTACCAGGAGTCCTCCCTTCCCTCCCCTGCCCCTCTAGTAAATGACAGAAAATATTTCCTCACAGCCTCTGCTACTCAGGATTGTGTCTGAGTATATCAGGATCCTGAACCCCAGCCTTGTCTAAGCTCTCTAAATCACTTGACCCCAAGAAGGTTGCCACAGGACAGCACTTACTTGCAGCGCAGGCTGGAGACAAAGTGCTGTTAATGCACCGAATTCCTCTGGCTCTGATCTTTGCTGCTTAGTGTGACTGCAAGAAAGTATTCACTGAGCCAGAGCACTGAAATTATTGCTCTTTAAGCTTAGCCAAAATTACTGTGAAATTCCTTAATTAAAAAGTTCAAGCTGAGAAGCAAAACACTTTTGAATTCAGCCATCACAATGCCCCATTCAGTGCTGTAGCTTCCACCCCTTTTTTATTGCTACCCTCTTTTTCTGATGCTCCCTTACGTGCTGCCTGTTTTGCTTGTTATGATGAGTGTCCCACCCCCGACTGCCACCCCCATACTGCACTGACAAGCAGAAAGCTCTTTATGCTGAGTATTGATCTAGTGGTATGCACTAGCCCAGGGTGGAAGAGCATCTTGAATTTCTTGCTCCCCCAGGAGCATTTGATTCAAGAAGGATTTTCATGGTGTGTTGAGACTCAGAAAGTGGCTGCAATTCAGTAAATGCCAGATGCAGTGCTGAGCCTGAATGCATGCTGAGGTTTTGCTCTTTCTGCGGCGATAAGCTGTGTCCTGGGACAATGAATTCTGCATGTTTTTTCCCCAGTGTGCAGAAGAGCAGAAACGAGACCACACTCACACCGACTGCCAGGTCGAAGCTCTTGTACTCAGGGACATAGGTTTCACCACCTTTCTCACTGATTCTCCACAGAAAGTTTCCAAATCTGCTCTCTAAATGAGACTTTCAGACCTAAAGAACTTGAGTCACCTTTGTTCTTAATCAGGATGTGTGAGACCAGCTTGGAAACATTTGGAAAGCCCAACTCAGGACATTTCATGAGTGCCATGCCTGCCACAGGCCCCCAAATAGCACTAGCACATGCTGGAGACCTCAGAGCACAGTGTACCTTTCACTGGCCTCAGGAAGCTGAGCCTGATACACAAATATGCATCAATGCTCTTCACTGTGCTCAGAGGAACTCAAAATCCAAACTCATTTCTGCCATTATAAACCTAGGAAAACTTTGCTACCCAGGAGATGGCTCTGATGTCACAACACAGCTGGGAGCAGAATTACGCTGATGTTCCCAGATGCCATTCAGTAGCCTACAAGTAATGCTTGTATGCAAATCTGCTTTCCATTTTCAATCCATTAAACCTGCCTATGGACAGTAGATGATACACACAGCTGAACTGTGGACACAGAGACATTAATATACCCATAACAGGCAGCCAAGAAGCATGCAGAACAATTTCAGGCTGCAGAGGACATCATAACACTGCTTGAAGTCAGTTTTTGAATTCATAAATGACTGATTTCAGCAAACCCCCCAGTCTGAAACCATGAAATTGTAAGGTATCTGAAGCAATGCAAAACTCATACTTTTTCCTGGCCCTAGGCCTTTTGCATAAAAGGCAAGGGAAGTTGAAGGACACCCAGTCTGTGGCCTGCAGGAGGACATCATTGCCTTCAGGGAACAGCTGCCTTCCACAGACTTGGTGGCAGGCTGACAAGCTAAATGGCCTAGTAAAGGTAGGTAACAATTCATCCTACTAGTGACAAAAAAAAATCTCCCAGTGGAGCATAAGCATCCAGAAGAGCTTTCCCTAAGGTTCAAGGTCCTACATGTACCTGCTACCCTCTGTTGCCTTTCTGGTACTTTCAGTAGCACAGAGCTTCCCTGACTGAATGCCAGAATATGAGTATTAATAACTGTAAATCAAACAGCAGCCTCTTCAGAGCACAGAAACACCTCTACATGCTGATGGCACAACACATCCATGTTCACCTGACACACCGCAGGTATGACCTGAAGTTGGGAACGCTTTGAGATGCGATGCAGGGTGCCACCCTGGTAATTCTGCTCAACAGCTGGCTCCACCAAGTGGGGATCAGCACCTGACATTTTTCTTCAGTAAAGGAGGCTGGCATGGCTTGTGTATTGGCTCCTCCCAGACATAACTGTAGGAAATGGTCACAGATCTGAACGTTAGGTGTGCATTTATTAGGGTTGAGTAGGCAATAGTTAGCTAGATTTTCTGCTTTAAACCTCCCTCTGATGAACAAAATAAATACAGTTCACAATTTTATTTCTTTGTCCTTTTTCTAGTAATTGAAGGATTAATTACTAAAATCTATGCTTACAATAAATGTTTAGGAAAACAGAATATCTGAGAGAGAAACATATTTCCTTTATTAATATGGTTTGATTTATGGATTTGTAAACTTACCACTTCAGCATGAATGCATAAAGCAGAAAAACTACTTTAAAATTAAGTTGACAGTGCTTTAGGGTGAATTACGGATACTGGTTTTGGCTGCTGACAGTAACTTCCTTCGGGATATTCTTCTGGCTGAGAAACTGTAAACAAGAAATCTCTCAGCAACAGAAATAATTGAAATGAAGACAAACAACTGAAAGAATTAGATCATCTGCAATAATAATCATTTTTGATGCTGACTTTGGATCCTTTGGGTCTAAAATAAGTTTATTTTTTAGAATTGTATTCTTTATTTCATAATCTGTATTTTTCAAAACACTTATCCATGGTGAATGTATCCATGTGTCTGCTCTCCAAGAATCACTGTCTATCACAAGAAAAACAAAACTTTCTGAATCACCATAAAACTCTTCAATTTATTTAAAGTAAAAGCTGCAAAGAGGGAATCTCAGTGTTCCATTCTACATACCATATAAATGTAGCTTTCTCTGGTACGTTTTTCCACAACTCCATATAGTGCTAACTTGTTAAACATTGTACCACTATATATATTATTAACTGGAGCCTAGGTCTACATGGAGCTCTTTGCATCTTTTGGACCATTAACATTTACATTTAGCTGGTGCTAAAGCACAGGCACCACCAATGGAAGGATTAGTGAGCCAGATGCATCAGCCAGACACTCGTTTCTAGCTTGGAGTGGCCACAGTTGACTGCAGTTAACATCTGACCACCGGATGTGTGTTTCTTCATGTGAAAGTCAGACACTGAAAAGTTATTAAGGGCATTTTCCAACAAAAGTGCTTTGCAGGGTGTATGATATTCCTTTCAGCAGTGGTGATGCAGATGATGATGTATCTTGTGCAAGCAGTTACTGAACATGCAAAATGGGAAGTGGATGCAAAAAATCTTCATATTATTAAATAAGGAATCATATCTAAAGTAATTAAGAGATTAATATACCATTAATAGTAAGCAAATGTTGTCAGTTAATATCAGATGTACTTACATATCTTTGCCATCATCAGAGTGCTTTAAAAACCTTCTCACACACAGTATGTCTCTGCAATAGGAAAACAAGGCTTTGTTCATATGAAGACAAAGGACTTGACCAAAGAATATCAGCAAGTCAGTAAACTCAAAATTACACCATCAATAAAATCATAATGGAAATCTCTCTCAAGAGTTGCATTTTCACATTTAGGCTGCAGGATTTTATTGGGCATAGAGTTGAAAATTATGACACAAGTGGCTGACCCTTCCAGCTTCAGGCTTGCCCTGCAGCCTGCGTAAAGGATGTGGAAATGGTCTCACAGTTATCACGCCTGAGCTCTCCTAAAAATTGAAAGATGTTTCCAAAGAAACAAGTCAGTGATGATCCAGGCATTAATACCTGCATGTGTTTGCCTTGTCACGGTATTATCATTACACAGTCTTCAGACAACCTCTGACTTTACAAAACTCAGTGTTGGTGTTGCTATCATAAAGTTTCTTACTTTAAGGCTTGCAAAGAAACTATTTCAGAGAGCAAAGAATAGAAGACTTGAAAGAAAGAAGCAAACATTTTGTTAAAATCATTCAGGGGAAAATAAAAGACTTCAAGGATTTTGAAAAAGGCACAGTCCTTCTTTATGACTGTGGAGCTTAAAGGAACTTCTACTAAACTCCATGACAGCTGCATTTGAACATAAGCTATGGAAACTCAAAAAATCTGAGGCAAGGAGATGCCCCTTACTTTAGAAAGCTATACATTTTAGACATATTTTCTATATCTCTGTATTTTGTGCTGTCACTGACATAGGTGAAGCAAAGATGGTAGCAATTGTACCTCTCACTTTGAACTGAAAAACTGCACAAGATACAGAGACACCGAAAATCACCCCTTGATTTCCGGAGAATTAAATTGCATCTGCAAACTCTGTCAAGTTCCACTTGGAGCAAGCTCTGGTGTCTAGTGCATTTCTGCCACTGGTTATTCTTTATTAAACTTTCTGTTTCTTCAGGAAAGACAGACTTGAAAGAAGGAGACACTCCTGAAATGCTTAGTTACTTTTATATTGTGAATTTTACTGATGACATGAAGGAGTGACAGAATCTTTTAGTTAACCTAATTCAAAAGAGAAGGGGGAGAAAAATTATATAAAAAGGATTTATATTGCTTTTTTCAACTGAACTGTTTTCAGTATAATGTCACGCTTTTAGTGTGGGGGATTCTGCATATGTCGTGATTCTACAGATGTTCCTGCACACTACATGCAGCTGCACTATTTGTCATGGGCAAATTTAATAGCAAGATGCTTGCTATGTGTTCCCTCTATTCTTAGCCCACCAAAAAAATAAGTAAAAAATGAGGGGAAGAAAAAGCCCTATCACTGCCTGATGGTTTGCTTCCTGCCCTCCTTTATACAGCCTTTTGAAACAGTTAAAAACAAATTTTGGAGACACCATCTTCTGTACTAAATTCTGACACCTGCAGTCGCAGCTCTATTCCCTTTGCTAGGATGATTTGGCAATTTTCTACTGTTTATAACGGTAAGTAAATAATTGTAAGTACCTGAAGAGGTCACATTCCTAACAGTGAAGGTTCTTTGAGTTTGATCCTTCGGAAGAGAGAACACTTTCTGCTAAATTCCAAGTCTCCTTTGCTGTCATAGACAGCAGAGGAACCACAGGAGCACTCCATACCTGGATACGGCAGAGCCACATGCTGTCAGAAGTTTTGCAGAGGCAACCTCAGAAGAGCTCTGTTACTCCACTGATTTTCTAATACTGCATCTTCTTTAAAAGTATTTTCCTTACTAAATTTTGTTGGTAAAAGGCCAGCGTATTATTCAGCTCATCAGAGGGGACCATACCCTTGGGTTCCACCTTCCTGCAGGTGTATTCAGCAAGCAGAACAAGACTTTTCCAAATTAAATGGAAAAAAAGAAATGATTTTTTTAACTTGAAAAGCCTATAATGTGCTGAAACATAGGCTGTTTGGTAAGTGGTAACAGAGGGAACTGAGGAACTGGCAGTGCAAGGAGAAATTTGGACTTCAGAGGAAGGAGATTGAAAGCTGAAGTAGGAGCACATCCAACTAAACTGAACAGGATAAAACTCAAGAAGAGGGTACAGCTGTAAAACCAGTTAAAAGTGTTACACCTCCAGTAAGTATATGAACAAGAATAGGTGCTATAAATGAAAAGTATGAGTCTAATTATTTTATCTCCTGTAGTACAAGAAAGACATTAACCTACTGGCTCTCATCCAGTGGAGGCTGGAGCAGGTAGCATGCGAAGAGAGGCTGTGGTTCTTCAGCCCTGAAAAGGCCAGGAGGGCAGGGGGATTTACTGCTTCCTGAAAGTACAGCCAGGTTGTCCTCAGACGTGCAAAGGGCAGGAAAGAGGCAACCAGCAGAAGTCAGAGAATGGGCAATTCTGACCAGGGATTTGGAAAAAATGGTCAAATACTGGCAGAGGGGCCCTGGGAGGTTCTGGCACTCTCACAGTGAGGTTCTGCACATCTGTCATTGAGAGTGACCATGCTTAACAGATCACCAAGATATGAATGTCTATCACTGTAACATGAAAATATACATATGCTACAAATATGGTTGAAAATTTGAGTGCTTATGAAACATAGAAGAAAAGATGGATCAAAAAGTTGCACATTTTTTTGCCAAGAGAAATATTTTTGATAAATATTTTTAAATAAGATTTTTAATAATATTTAAAAAATATTAGTTTGTGTAATATTGTGTTGGAGGTATTTTAAACCATGTTGGATTTAGCACATTTCCAAACACTGCATGTATGTAGGATATGTAGTCATGTACCAAGCTGATGAAAAAGTTCTTTTTGCTACCAAGAAGCTGATAATTTTGGAAATGTATAACAAGTGTTTCTGATATTCTAGATGTGCATCTGTGAACACAGACTGTCCAAGAAAATGGAATATACCAGTGAGTCTTTTCAGAGCAATGCCAGGAAATGGCACTGAAATATGCAATAGATACGGGAAGATACTAGTTTCCAGTCTTCAGACAACAGTTTAGCTCAAAAGTTAACCAGCTGTGATTATGATATTTCTCCTTCTATTTCTAATCAGTCTCTAAATCATATATACATGCGATCCAATCGTATGTGTACAGACCCAATTCCAGAAACTGTTGTGTATTACCTCTTGTAAAACCTGTCTGACACTGTTCCTCTGTGTGTGTGATGTATCTTAGATTCAATCGTGTGACCTTAATTATCTTATATCCTTATAGGTTACACTATGGTCTCCTGCATCTCTACAACCTGTAGCTCTCATTTTAATGACTGCAGTATTCCTGCTGATTGTGCAAATTATATCAGTGATGAAAATCAAACGTTTTTTCTTACCTGGTCTCCTGATAGCAATGAAGAAATACAGGTCAGTGAGACCTATATATATTATCCTGATTCAACAGAAGATAGGAAAGTGTGAATGCAAACAGTATCTGCTGCTCAGTCATGATTCTGCAGTCATAGAAAAGTTTGCAAATCCTTGCTGAACTCGGCAATTCACAGCATAGCCAAAGGGACTTGACATAACGCACGCCCAGTAAGTGTGATTTTGCCATTATTAGTTAAAAGCAACAAGGTTTGTACTGACAGTGCAGTGTCCCATCAATTCCGTGGGTTTGTTTGTGCCTAAATATGTTTTAACTTTTTTTAACTGTGGCTTGTCCAGCTCTAAGACATTCTTGACTAGATTTTTTAGTTTAACTCTAGTCTATAGTAACAACAAATGATTACTCATTGTGGACTGCTAGAATAAGTCACAGGGAAGAGTGCAGACACAGATGACACGAATCAGTCATTTAATCACAGTAAACTGATAGTGTTAAGAAAAGATATAAAACTAAATCCAAGCAGACACCAGACTGAGGAGAAAGACATCCCCTCCCATGAGTATTGCACTCTTCGTGGTGATGACTCATCATAATACTCCCCCAGACCTTTTGAGAAATACCAAAGTGTCAATCAAAGACCCAAAAGACTGAAAGAGTAAGCACAACACTAGAGAATAGGGAAATTTCTGTGTTGCAATTTTAACTCTATTTTTAATGAGGCCTTCCTGTATTCATTTTTCCATTATTACTAAAAAGCAACAAGGTTTGTACTGATGGTGTAGGGTCTGTAATTTTGACTATTAGGCTGTTTGAAACATTAACCGGACTAACAGTAAATTCATAGATCACAAAAGGCACAATGTGCCT
This sequence comes from Pezoporus occidentalis, assembly GCF_034315485.1. Taxonomy (NCBI): domain Eukaryota; kingdom Metazoa; phylum Chordata; class Aves; order Psittaciformes; family Psittacidae; genus Pezoporus; species Pezoporus occidentalis. The sequence goes on from NW_026916242.1 coordinate 225,308, forward strand.
TTTGTCAATACCCTTTTGCCAATAAGAAGACTTTGAGTATAATACTACATCTTAACATCACAAATATCTTTAAGGACCTGGAAGCTGAAATAAACACGATAAAGATCACTGAAGCTCGCAAGCACTGTTGGCCAGTTACAGTCTGTGCTGCTGTGCTCTATTTTCTCATGGACAAGCAGAATAAAATCAATCAATCCAGCTCTCACTCAAGGTTACTGCTCAGGAAGAGGTCAGCGTGTTTGTGTGCTGCTGTTTTAATCTAGTGCTACCACTGGCTTACAACTTTCTTTCCCTCCTGTCTCAGGCCTTTACTGTTGTACTTCACAGGGCAGTGCAGCGAGCAAAACCCTCTGACAACATGAGGCTGAGTGTAAAGAACACGACTCTCTGCATTACACCCTCAAATATCATTTACATCCATCTGTTTGAGAGAGAAAAGCTTTCTTTCACAGCACAGTTCTCTCTCCCGGTACAGCATGAACCCTGCACAAGCTTCCATTTATGACTCTGTGTGTACACCTGTGCCTGCAGCATGCAGCTCACAGAAGTCTTTTGCCTAATGATTTTCAGGCCTCTCTTGCATGCCTTCCTGCTTCACCACAGTAGGAGGGAATATGGACATGATTGTGTACTTCTGCTTGGGTCTCCTTGCTGTAGCTCAAGCTGTTCATGCTGCTAACAGGCTGTGCTGGGCCCCCGGAAACTTCCTCCTGAGGCAATGAGTATCAGTCTGAAACTCTTCCTACAAACTGAGCTTGCTCTCAGCCAGCCCAGGCTGCTTTCTCATCAAGTACAGAAAAGCACAACTTCACAGACACTGCTGTGGCTGGAGGACACCTCTGCAGGGACAGCCGATTTTCTCACTCTCCACTATCCATCCTCATCTCAAACACCAGGAACCACATCTACTTTTAAAGCAGCTCTTCATGTCCCAAGTGCTGCTGTGCATGTATATCTTCCTCCTAGAAGGGGCTGAATGGAAAGAGTATTGTGTAATGATCTCTCATTTAGCTAAACGTGTCATCTTTGCCTTCACTGCATTTTGTCTGAGAAGTATGCTGAGTCTTGTGCAGCTGTGTTCTTGCTCTTATTAGGCACAGACCACTTCTAAGATTTGCACCCAATACCAAGAGTTTCCTTCTTCCCTTTGAAAAGAGTGGTAGATGGTCACAGAGCAGATGAGCCCAAAGCCTGCACAGATGTGAGTCAGAACTAGGATGAAAATACTAACCCAGTAAAAGAGGCTTATCTTTGGCTTCCAGTGCATGTGATGTGAGCTGGAAAGCGAAATCCCAAATGGAGAAGGGAAAGGGAGGACAAAGAAATTCAGATTCAGTTACTGACCTTACTTGTTTTCAGAGCACAGAGTATCTGTGTACTGAGTACTGAACCATAAATCAACCAACCAGTGAATTCCTGCAGTCTCCTTGAGGTCACCTGGAACTCACGTGCAAGCATCTCGCACGAGGATATGCACAATGGCTGACTTCAGCAAGGTGCCGAGCACCTTCTGCTCTGCGTGAGGTTGGGATGCTCAAAACGCTCACCGTCACACGTGGCCGGGTCTTGCCTTTATTTGATACATTCCTGATTAAGCTGTGTAAACAAATTACAGTCCTGACACAGAAAAAAACTCACTATATTTATTACTACAAATCAACTGGAGTTAAACCAATTGCCATTGTCAGACAAGCCAACCTTTATAACAGATCTAGCATTAAATCATGGATGTCTATAGGGAGTTCCCTTGGATCATTTGATCAAATTATGCTCTTAAAAGTACACTTCAAAAGTGTCATCCTGGTGTAGGAGGAAAAGAAAGAAAATAAGGCAATGAAATTAATGGCAATTTGGAGAAATGAAATGTTGTCTCATGTATTTTGACAATGTAGACAACAGTAGGTTTGCCAGACAGATCAGCTTCAGACTCCAGATACAGCGCATGCAATATCTGACTTGCGCAAAATAAACTAGTCTAAAGCACAAGCTACCTGCTAGCCATTTGCTTGGCGTTGCCCTCTTGAACCATTTTACAAGTTTATTTGCACCATTACAGCTCTGGCCACATTTCTCCCAAGCTTGAGGTCCTTCCCCAGTCCTTGGGAAGAAAGCTGGCATCTGACAGGGTCAGTTTCTGGACATAGAAGTGCCTAAGTAGCAAGGTGGGCAGGCAGCAGCAGCAAAGGGGGAAAGGATAAGAAGATGGAGAAATGAGAGACTGCTAAAATAATCAGGTAGAGAAAACAAGAAAGAACACTGAAATTCCTGAAGGGCTGGGACAGAGAAATCCCACTGCACCTACTGCACCATGTTTTGCAACAGCACTTTGTAGGCATCTTTCCTTTGCTGACATCTGCTGCTGCACTCAATTGCTTTCAACAGTAAGACATCAGTCAAAACTGGGCATAACTGAGGGACCCATGGTGTCGCCAGCACCTGCAGCAAGTTAGGAACAAAAGGTGATCTTCTTGAGTTTTGGATCTTTGTTGTGGTTTAACTGGCAAATTAGCACCACAGAGCCACTCCCTCACTCCCCCAGAAGGATGGGGGAATAGAGTTGGAATGGGTTGAGATAAGAACAGTATAACAATAACAGTAACAGTAACAATAATAACACATAGTGAAAAGGAAAATAACATATAGTGCAATTTTATTCCTAAACAGTAATATCATTTTATTCCTAAAAACTGAATTCCTGTGCAGATCCTTTGACCTTACTTTGGTTGACAGTAAAACCAGCTTTCAAAAGAATCTGGATTGCTCTTCTCCCTGTCTCAAAAAATTCCTCCACTGTGTGGCTGCCTTTGACTCCAGTTCATATTGGAGTTCCACCACATCTGGTAAGGCAGCACTCAGCAGCAGCATAACTTTGTTCAAGCCTCAACAGACCACTGTTAGCCTCCACCCTTCATTAGATTTTTACACTGGCCAAATGGGACTGTTAAAGGTGAATGAGTATTACCAGTCAGTCCTTGACTCTCCAGTTGATGGATCAACACATGGATGGGAACCAGTAAGTCTTGACTGTTGCAATACTGTCACTGGTGCACTGCCATGGTAGCAACTGGCTATTTCAACTATATGAGGATGTTCAAGATATTGAGAAGCTATTTTAACAAGAGAGAAAACATCATGGAAGAAGGTAGTGAAGGTGCTATTTTGTACTTCCTTGACAAAAAAACTGAGAGGAAGAAGTACAATTGTTAATTGTCTCCATAAGATGTACAGTAATGGCTTCAGAACAGAACCCATATACCAGATCAAGCTCAAGGTCATTGCTTTAGTAACAAATTTCCCAGGCAAAACATCACTAATCACTACAGAGCACAGCAAACTGCAAAAGCCAACACCAATCTTTAACAGGTACAGCAAAAAAAAACAAAAAAAAAATCAAGTAAACTAATATTGAGAACACATGAATCAATATCATGACCTGCAACAGTTAACAGAGGAAATATAAATCCCTTATAATACACTCTGATCAATCTGTTATTACCTCAAAGCCTTCAAGCCCCACAATGGGTGCCAAAAAGATTGTCATAGCTCAACCGCAGCTGGCAACTGAGCACTGCACAGCTTCTTGCTCACTCCCTCCTCAGCAGGATGAGGGGAAGAGAATTGCAAGGTAAAAAGTGAGAGAACTCACGGGTTAAGATAAGAACATTTTAATAACTGGAAGATAATAGTAAAAGTAAAAATAACTGGATTAATAATAATAATGATAATGAAAATAGTAATACTGTAATGAAAAGGAACGTTAAAAAAAATAGAGAGGGAAATAAAACCCAAGAAAGACAAATGATGCAAATGAAAACAATTGCTCACCACCAACCGACCAATGCCCAGCCAGTTCCTGAGCAGTGCCCCCTGGCCAACTTCCTCCCTAGTTTATATCCTGAGTGAGACATCATATGGTATGGAATATCCCTTCAGTCATTTGAGGCCAACTGCTCTGTCTGTGTCTCCTCCCAAACTCTTGTGCACCCGCAGCCTATTGACTGACAGGGCAGTGTAAGAAGCAGAAAAGGCCTTGATTCCCTGTAAGCATTGCTCAGCAATAGGGAAAGCATCCCTGAATTATCAACACTGTTTTCACCAGCAATCCATAGTCCAATACCAGCTACTGCAAAGAAAATTAACTGTACCCCAACCAAAACCAGCACAACCTTAAACTGAGTTTGCTGGACTGGAAAGTGTTAGGTAATTTTGGTGGTGTTGGGCTTTTTATTTGTGAATACAACAGATTTGACTGTGAAGCATAAGGGGCATTTTTACAGATTCTTTAGAAACATGCTCATACTTTAATACTGACTGTCCAGCCTCACACAATATGCTGTGACTTGATTTTGCATTCATAAAACATTACAGCACCAACTGATACAGATTGGTGTACTGAATTCAGGTTGAAGAATCTAACCATCCATCCTCTCATTTGATTTTCCTAAAAGCACCTAAATATCCTTACTCTGGTCATGTTCCACACCTTGACCATATGGTCCTCTACCAGAGAAGAGAGTAATTCTAGGCAATTAAGGCACTTGCCCATATCCATTTCATCTGCAAATCTTTGGAGGTGCAAACAAAACACTGGATGGGGAAGACTTGCTTAATGCTGATAGTGCTTTAGATCACTTGATAATCTTTTTCCTGTGTTAGTTATTACTGAATGGAAATCAAATGCATGCATGTTAGGACTAGGAACAGATGGCACTTCTGTTCTGTGAGGAAGAAATAGGGGCAAAGGGGCAGCAAAGTTGAACCTCCCCCCTTCCCTGTCTTACCAGGATCCATTGTGTTGCCCTCCTGTTACAGTTGGCTGTGACTCTTTCTTGTTATAAAGAGATGTCAGAAGTTAGAGAGAGACAGACAATAACCTCAAATCCTTTACTGCATTTTACCAGGATTCTGAAAAAATAAAATAAAAAAATAAAAGCCAGCTGAGGGAGCTGGAAAATGTCAGTGAGGCATTACACAAAGAACTTGATACATTTGTTGACCTTTCTTCTTCCTCCACCCTTCTCCTCTAAGGCGGATTTAGTAGTAGTGGGTGCTTAGTGCTATAAGTGCTTTCTTAAAAATAATTTAGATGCTATTGTCTGTCTGCCATTTAGAAAACATAGCTGCTTCAGTGAGCCCCTGCTGAAAGGGGAAAAAGAGGGTTTATTGAAATGCCTCCAAAAAGGCACCGAAATTTCATTCTTTTCCTTGTCGGCTGAAACCCATCCTGTTGTTGCCTTTAGAGTTTTTGTTTTAGTTTTCTAATTGTACCATTGTATTCAGGGTCTTTTCACTCCCCTATTTTACAAACAGCGTGTGTGGTATTAAGAGCTGAAGGCAGAGATGAGAGAACTGTTTTGAACTGACTAATTTGCAGGCAAGAAATAAAGCTCTTGTAAGGTGGTCCCAGGGGTATCTTTGCCATGAACACTATTTGAAATGACATGTAATCTGGTACATTTCAAAGGCAAAACATTTCCTATTCTAAAGTATCTTCATGAGCCAGGGTTGGTTTACCTGTTTCCAGAGAATAATAAACTCCACTGGGGACACGGAAACTCCTTCCCTGCCCTCTCAGAATCCCTGTTCTTTTTCAAAGGGGCAATTGCAGCCAACAGTTTATTTCTGTCCTATCTTTTGCTGCTCTGATGGCTTATAATTCAGCACTCACTACTAATACATAGCTGAATGCACTTCTGGATTAAACACCAAGTAACAGAACACAGCACATCCCTGTACAACACAGTAACTAATGGTGTGGAGCTGCCTTTTTGCCTTTTACAGGAGGGGAAAATTTAGATGCAGTTCTTACAGACTTCTAAGATTTTAATCATTTCACCATGTATCTTTGATCTGGCAATTTCTTCATAGAAACTATTCCTCTTTTAAAGAAATCTGAGCTCAACTAGCCTTGGAATATTGTATTAATACTCTTTCCTAGCACACTTGAGTGTTTCGAGCCTTGTTGCCATCCTAAAAGACTTACACACAAAAGCACACATTTAATTTGTGGAGGCAGAAGAGCCTTACATTTAGAATTTTGTCTGTATTTTAGTGAAGGCTTAGCTGGTCTTGCAAGCTGACACATCTGTGAACAAACTCATGTACTAGAAGAAATGTTTCTCTATGTGTACGATATCCAGTCTGCATTGCATGGTTTTGAAAGATTTAAAAATGTTTTAAACCAGGAATTTGGCCACAAATTAAATCCAAACTTTCTGTGAAAATAAACGCTGATAAATATTATGGATATTTCCTATTAATTGCAGAGCCATTGTGTACTAAAGCTTTTACTTACAGAAACTGACGCCTTGTGAACTCTCTGGATTTCACCAGTTACTTTGATTTTCTCTAACTGTATGATGGACAGAAATCAGGTTGCAGTGTGTCTATAATAATGAACCTATACACTGGGGCTTTTTTTTAAATCAAAACCTTTCCTTGATTTTCAAAATCCATATGCTTGTGCCCAAATGTACTGGCTCTACCTTTCAAGTGTCGACAATGATGAATAAATTTTGTTACCTGAACAGAGACACTGAAGGCTCCTGGAAAGGAGAAGCAGAAGCTGGTTTAGAATGTCCAGAAAAATGAAATTTCTAAGAGAATGAAAAGCAAAAAAGTTCTTTCCTGAACCTGATAACTATGTGAGACAGTAAATCAGTCAGGATGACTTACACTGTCAGTTTGCATTACTAGCCTCAGCCCTCTGAAGGACAGATTGCACTGTGAGTGACCCTAACGTGTGTTGTACAGAAGTCATGATAAAATATTATGCCCCATAGAGGGGTCTTACACCTTACTGTTGTTTTTCACAAGGCTCTGTCAAGTCTAATTCTTAATTAATGGGAACTTTGCCCAAATGTAACTTGTAACAAAATGAGCCCAGTGTTCACAAAAACTTCTGAAGAAGGTAGTGCTGTTCCCCAGGAGCATTCATATCCTGGACTGGCCCCCTTGTCAATTCTGAGCCATTAGATTAGTCTGGACTAGACCCTATCACCAGCAATCATAAGAAAACATGACATTTACCATGAAGTAAAAGAAGTTTCTACCAGAGGAGCTAGCAAATACCACTGATCTTAGATATTCAACCAGAGAAATAAATGAGGCCTTTCCATTACTGCCAAGTGCTGTCACATTAATGCGGAGACAGCGTTACATCTGGAACACATACTATCTGATGAAAGTTACAGTGCTTGACTCAGGCAGCTGCCTGGGTGAATGCGGGCTGCTTTCTGAAATGAGAGGTAGCTGTCTGCTCTTCTGCATTTTACTAGCATAAGTCATCATCTTTGCGTAAGTATACTTGAGGAAGAGCTTTGACCTTACTGCCTAGATACGCTGAAAACTTGCTAACTCTCTTTTGACCAAACCACCTGCTAATGCCAAGGTAAGGACTTCTGTGTAGCTCCTTGTATTGCCTGTGGGTAATGTTAACTTTAGTGAGACACTAATTTCATTTCTTATTTTTTTCTTTAGATACATTTCTAACATATTCACTTCTATGTGTATTGAAATATTTATATAGGCAATAGGTAGGGAACCCATCAGCAGGAATCAATTGTTCCACTTCTGGGTTGCTTTTCAGCCACAGCAGTATTTTGCTAATACAGAATACCCAGCCAGAAAGCAATACAATAGCCCAGCTCAGCTGATTTATTGAAACTGTATTTTTGAGGGCTGTTTTTTTTACTTTGATGACTCATGAGATATGGTGCCATTTAAACACTGTGTACACAACACATGCTTGTTTGAGCACTCCATTATTTGGCTCGAAGTAGTACAGTATATTGTTCTGTTTAGGGAGCAAGTCTGAATTTACCATTGACTCACGAGAACTTCACAATGTATCGCTGGGTCAAGGACAGGAAGCAGCAGCAGAAATAGCTATGGAAAAAGCATCAAAAGAAGGCCACTGGGTTATACTTCAAGTAAGTCAAAGCTCTTCATTACATCAGTGCTGCACCACAGTGTTAAAAACTGAAGCTTTTCAAAATAACATGTGCCTAGATGAAAGAGTGCTAAATTGTGATTTAAAACTTCCTTTGTCTTCGCCACAAGGGAAGCATGTAACTTCATCTGTATATGCAAGTATCACTGAGTATCACATAAAATAAGAACCACAACTATCTTGTGTGTAGGGAGTCAACTAACGCATTTCCCCAAGAGCACGATATCTGATTTACTAATTTATTATCCATTAAAAAAAATCCTTTGGTAAACAAATGTGTGGCAAAAAGAATTGTTACGCTGTATAATCAGATGAATAGATACAAACAGGGAAGATTGCTGTCATTATGCAGTACATTGTGCTAAACAGATGCACACGATTTTTCTCAAATATTGTGCAATATCAAACTGCTTCCTTATGTCTGAGTTTTTCTTGTATCAATACAATGTTTCATATCTCAAATCAATAGCTCCCTGGGAGGCCTATTTTTCCCACATTTCTCCCCCCTCACTCCCCACCTCTGAATATTTATTTGGTAGCAAAATGCCTTGACACGGTAGAGAAATCACTGAGGAAGGCCAGGGAAGGGAGTCAGCAGGGAGATCGGCTTTGAGTGTGGGGAACCTGCCCCTTCTCCTGAAGAACCTTTCATTCCAGAAGGGGATTTGGGAAACCTCCTATTTAAATAATTGAAAAGCCACTACCTGAGCTGCTGCCTGATCACCACGCTGCACTGGTGGATAAATCTGACCAGGCAAGTAAAACACCACAGAAATAAAACTTTAAAAATGTGACTATCAAACATCTCATCTTAAAGCCACTCGGAATGGTGAAGTCACTAAAAGCCTGTACAGGATATGAAATAATAATGCACAATGCATTTCAATTCTTAAAGATTTGTTCACATACCCCAGAGTGAAATAATTGCACATCTATTACAAAAATATCAAACAAGAAATTGTTTCTTTTTGTTTTAAAGCATTGCATGCAGCTTCTGGTTAAAGCTGCATTTCTTGAGGAATGCAGCTTTATTTCTTGAGGACTGTATTTCTTGAGGAAAACAGGGAATTTGCAGTCACGACAGGTAATTACTGTGGTACAGAGTAAGAATTTATGTTGGTTTAGTCTGGCTTAGTTTGATTTTTCTTGAAACGCGAGACCACGCTTTTTTGTGCCTCTGGAATATCTTTTACATATTCTAAGTATGTCATGCACTGGAATTAGATCTTCAGCTGAGGTAAATCAGTGAGGTTCACTATGCCAAATTATATTGCTAAGGATCTAGTCCAAAATGCTTGGATCGTACGTAAGAGGAAGGAGTGCTCTGGCTGCTAGGCTGGCCAGAAAATTTTCCTGTGTCCTTTTTAATCTTTAAGGCTTTTAATAAAAACAATTTTTATTACTGACTCTCAAAAGATACATAGGTGTACATAGGTAGTAATTATAAACTGTGATCAAAGATATGCTCAAAGAAACCAAGTATTTCTTTGCCATACGTGTCTGTACTGAGGAAGCGCATCAACCTGAATGTGAAGAAACTCGCCAATTACAAAAAACACATCGTTTTCCGCCTGTCATTTAACCGTGTGTTTAAAGCACCTCTGCAAAACTCACAAAGGCTTTTCTTCCTTTCGTCTGTATACAACAATCTCTCCCAGCACTGACGAAGGTTAACTCGCCGCCGCGGGCACGGAGGAAGGAATGTCACCCCAAGTGCTCACAAACGCACAAAGGAAGCGGCCGGCGGCAGGCACGGCCAGCTCACGTTTGTCACCAACTTCTGCTGCTGGCGGCTCGCTCCGCGGGTCCGGGCCCGACCGGCCGCAGAACCCACGGGGCCGAGGCCAGCAGCTCCTCCTCGCCGCGGGCTCTGCGCTGCCCTGCCGCTGCTCGGCGCCACTGCTGCGGAGAGAGCCGAGATGGGCCGCACCTGAGCCACGGTCAGCGCCCGCGCCACGGTCCGCGCCCCTCGGGTCGGCGGCCAGGCTGTGCCACGAAGGTGGCAGCTTCTTCGCTCCCCGCGCTCCGGTGCGAACCCGAGGTACCTGCAGGGCTCCCGGGTAGCCCTCGTCCCAGTGCCGGTCCCCGTGGGGCGGCAGCGGGCCGCTCCGTAACACACCGCGGTGGGGGGCCGGAGAGGTGGATGCAGGCCGAGCAAAGGCGGCAGCGCGTTCCCGGAGCCAGAGCGCCCCCTGCCGGCAGCCGGCCCGCCGCCGCCCAGGCGCGGTCACTGCCAGTGGCGGGCGAGAGGAGCGGGGCCCGGGTCGGCCCCGGCAGCGCGTCCCGCCGGGCCGCGGCAGCACCGCTGGACGGGACTCGGCCGCCGCTACCGGCGGAGCGCTCGGGACCGCGGAGAGGGAAGCAGGCCCCGGGGAGAGGAACGTGCCCATGTGCCCTTCGCGTTTGACCCTGTCCAGGGCTGCGGGTCTGGGACGCCGGCCGACCTCCTGGGGAGGATTTCTGCTCACTACGTTTGTGTTAACGCTGGAGATAGGGCGTACGAGATCCCCACGCTGGGTCCCCCACCCCAGATCCGCCCGTGTAGGCTCCAACGCAAGCCCCGTCATTACCAGCACACGAGACACCCAGTGTTGTTGGGGCAATGTCAGCAAAATCGAGGCGCGTACTGCACTTGCTCCCACAGGTTCCATGCAGGGGACAAGAGTGTGGCAGGAGCAGAAACCGGTCCTGAAGAAGTGACAGACCTGCAGGCCTGGAGATGACTCGGCTGACAGCAGCCACCTATGTCTGCCCTCTGAGCTGGGGCTTTGTGCCTGGGGAACATAAATACAGGCATTAACTGGCATATCTTCTTACCCATTTATATGGCTGCAAGTACATGACTTCTTTTGAGGAGCTGCATCTCAAATAGATTTAGCTGTTTAATAAATCAGCCCCTGATCCCCTGCAGTGGTGACCTCTGATCCCTTCTCAAAGCAAAGATTTCCTGTAATAGTGTGCCATACTTGCAGCAATACTTACCAAGTGTCTGAGGTGATAAAACTATTTTGGTAAGAGGGGAACAAACAAGCCCTCTCCCTTCCAACCCTGTGGGGCAGCTGGTGATTATCACTACCTGTGGCCGTGGCCATGCCTGGACCCTCACCGAACTCCACTTTGTTGGATGGAGATGGGAGGCAGGTACCCAACAGCACCTATGTCCCCACTTCCCAGCCTATGCCGAGCGCAGCCAAGAGGGGTAGTTCATAGCTGACATCCTCACCTGAAAATACATTTGCCACCTCACCTCTTCCTCCTCTGCTCCCCCAGCCCTGAGGAAGGCAGGTGTAGAAAGCTCCCAACGCCACATGCAAGAGCTTTGTACCCACCCGGTCCCTGGGAATGAGGCAGAGCAACGAGGGAGGCAGGAGGGAACAGGCCCTGTACGTACATGGCAGCAAGCTGTGGGCCCCCTTCTTTCTTCTCTGGCAGCGGTGCCCCAGGCAACAGCAGCTCACCTGCCGGCGAGCCCTGCGCCATCCCGCGGCCGTGGCTCTCCGTCCCCAGATGCCAGGAGCCTCCCGCTGCGACGAGGAAGGAGAAGCAACTGAGGAGGGAAGAGGAACAAAAGGACGAGATCAGAACAGGGAATAAAAGAAGGAAATGTAGTGAATAGTAAAAACAAAGGGAGGAATTTTCCCGGGGTGCGTGTGGGGGGAATGCCGCTTATAAAAGCTTTTTTTTTTCTCTACGATTTCTGCAGAAATCCTGACAATGCACATGCTCGTTTTCCCTTTCTCATCCCACACAAACCTGTTGTTATTTTACTTTCATTATTTCACTTTGTTGCATCAGAAATGCTGAATCATAAAAAAGGGGGTAGTCAAAATGGCATTCATCTTCCGGGAATGAGCCACACATTGTTTTAAAGATCCCTGCACTACTGCTGTTATCATCATCATCATCATCATCATGCATCTTGGCAGGTTGAAAGGTGTCGCAGAACAGGAAGGATTCAGCAGCAATTTAACATCCCACAGCAGTGCTTTAAAAGCATCAAATAACATTTTGAGTTTTAAGTCAGTACCAGTGTAAATAAATGGATGCATTCCCACATGTCTGTTGTTTTTAAACTTGTGATGATACTAAAATATTTGCCTAACAGCTTTGAGTTGCAACAGAATTTCAGCCCATGTATACACATGCGTGTGATATTGAATTAAACCATTTGTCATTCTTCTCCATAAATGACACAATTTGGCTCTCAGCAAACCATCTGAAATAGAAATTATGATGATGACACCACCGCTCCGTTTTATTTTATGGTAGTGTATTGATTGTCAAATAGACAATACATGTATTTTTGTAATGGCCTAGAAGAAGATATTCTGCCTTTTTATTTTACAGTCCTCATGCTATTACTCACTTTCATTTCAATAAAGGATACCATTTTTCAGAGATGCTACCATAAACTGCTTCATTTAATAAGTTGCGACACAGAATAATAATGTTGCACCAGAGAGCAGCACTCTGTAATTTGGGAGAAATAACATTTTTCTTTTAAAATATTTCTGTCTCTTTATTTTGAAATCGAAATTATCTCTCTGCTGGTTTCTAAGTGAAGAAGAACCTGACAGAATTATTATTACCCTTGCAAGCCTCAGAATTTGGGTGTGACGTGAAGAAGCTAATTAGAAAGGGGAACAAATTAGATTAATTTCCACGGATATCAAAGTGTTACAAAAGTCTTGTTCTCAACAATGACTCCATAACAGAACAATTTCAGTTATGCCTAAGCAGGTTCCTTATTCTGCCTAGCAAGGACTGACACCAGTGCCTGGTGACAGGGTTTTTATTATGCCTTTGACAGTTTGATAGGAAGTCGGTGTCCGCTCGTGGGTTTGCAGTCGCTTCAAACCTGGATTATAAAGGTTACCACAAACCCATGGATGAGATGCCACCTCCCGAAAGCCCCACCCGCTACATCCCACACCCCAACGTGGAGATTGCTTTTGTAATAGCTGCAGACAACGCGTTCCATGTGCTATTAGAGCTGCAATTCAGATACTCGGTCACTGGGGAAGGAGTCCCTCAAGCTGTGGAAGACAAGGTCAGTCAAAACATAGAGCAGGCTGCAAATTTGACACAAGATGGTGTGATGTCTCTGGTTTTATGGGCTTTTTACTCCTGCGACCACCAATTTAAATAGAATTAGATATTTTGATGCCTATTTTGTACAGGGATTCAACCTGAAATTTGTAATGAAGGATCTCTAGAATACGTGAGACACAAATATATGCATTATTTTGCACCACACAGAAAAAAGATCTTGCTGAAGTGTTACAATATATTAATAGGGTTTGGGCATTTAGGGTTCTTTGTCAGGTTGCAAAATGCCATTATTTGCAAACTACGAGGCAGAATTTGCTTTTCTTCCTAACAGCACGGACCTGCACAGGTCTTCCACTCCTTCTCCATTTCACAGGAGAAATCCTCCATATCCTTCATACTCCAACACAGAGGCAGTGAAACTGCTTTAATTTCATCAAGTTAGAATACACAAGGTTTATAAATTCCTTTACAGTGTCATACCAGGCACTAGCCCTGTGACAATGTGGTATTTCTTGAAGGTGAATGCACAGCTAGGTGCCATACAGAAAAAAAATCTTTCAAGCTAAAGATCATTTTTTTATCCAAACACCAGAAGAATGCTTCTTGCATAAATAGATTTGTTTTCCAGAATATAAGAGACTGGATCTGTTGTTATGTAAGGTAAAGTGTTCCCTTCAAGAACTTAATTCAGGTCTGAAGATACGTGTCCTTTGCTTTACTAATCTCAGGGGATGCATGGGTTTAAACACAGCACCAGTGTAAATGCCAGTAATAGGCAGTTGTGAGTGATACCTGGGGGGCTTTTTTTCTGATTTCATTGATTAAAAGATTGTGCTCTCATGAGCTGCCTGTTCCAAACATGTAACTCATCTCCCTATACCAAATGATTCGTTTTAATTTGTGGGAATAAAAATGATCACAAAACTGCTCAGGAGATGAAAATCCTCTCTCTCTCACTCTCTCTACTAAGAAGCAAAATGCATGGCTTCTGATCATGGTCTGACTCCCATTTCAGTGCAGATCCAGAGGTCAGAGAGGGACACTCTTCTTTTTTTGCCATTGCAGAAATTTGGCTCCTCTGTTATAGCTGCTAACAGATCTGGTTGCTAGTTATGGTGTGCGTTCAGTGTGTTTTAGGCAATCCATAGGAGAGAAGGGAGGCCATCGTTTGATACCTCTGAGACCCTCTGATGCTGAAAACAAACTCTACTTCTCATGGATCCCCGCTGGATAAGGCACATGGTTCAGACCGTGTTAAATGATCAACATGTTCAAAGACATCGGTGTGAGGTATTTAACCATCATTAGGAGACGGCCATTAACTGTGAGTAAAGGTGCAGTGACAGTAACACCCAAGTCCTGATCTCACTGCGTGTCCAGTAAGTGCAGTGAAGCTAGGTAAAAAGGACCTATCTGATCGCACATCTTTGGCCTTTTTTTGGCAATAATATGCCTCTCAATGCTGACAAAGTGCTGAATAGCAACATGTAATGTTCTTGACCATGCAGGGCCAGATTTTCATAATATCTAGCAATCTCAAACAACACCATACCTGCTGCACTAACATTTAATATATGCTCAAATCACAGAATTGGGCAACCAAGTAGCTTCTTATGCATTGCCAGCAATTTACACAGGCAATTGTGGCCTAGGCGTGCACAGCTGTAGTTAATGCATACATTCCAAGAGTAGGCACTGAAAATCTAATTCACAGGGCTAGTTTCTTAAAGGGACCTCCTTTTTCACCACCTAGAATTACCTTCCTTTCGATCTTTAATTCAGAGTAACAAAACATGGGCACTCAAATAGCCATTAGCGCAAGCAAGCCGGCAGAATGGTAGCTTGATTGCATGTACAATTTTCTGTAGGATATCTGAAAGAAGTTAGTAATTTGGCCCTTTATCATTTTCTCCCCGCACATATGCGTAGGTGGATGCTTCTGTGCGTATGTACGTATGAATCGCTGTATCATGTAATTACTTAATGCAATTAGAGGGAATTTAAAAAGTACCAAAAACCCAAAACCTGCACTCTTGTTTTTCTGACCATTTCCCCTTTTTAAAAAATAAATGACTCACCCCCATTGCAAGAGCCAAGCTATTCTTTACACTTGAGGATTTAGCTACCTTATGTGTTTTTACTGGGGAAAAAAAAGCCCTCTATCATTTATCATGTCATCTTATCACAGTCTCTTTGTGAGACGCAAATAGCACACTAATGTTTTCTTTTGTTAGGGTGAGTTGGCAATCTCCTCAGAGATGGAGCAACTACAGACAGCTCTTTTTTTTGATAATCTTCCTGACACTTGGATGAGACTGGCTTATCCATCAACATACAGTTGCTCTGTGGTAAGTCGCATGCCAACAGTCAGTCAGGATGGATGGCACTTCTTGTCCATCATAAACAATAAAGTAGAAACTAAAGAATTTTTCCTGGCAAATATCTTTCCTTCTTGTGTAACTCAGAATGGCTTTTTATCATGAATTGATATTACTACTGTTATGAAAAGCAGGAAAAGCCTTGCATTTACCTTGCCAATTACTGCAGACTTTGAAAGATTTCTCTCAAATTTGCATTCCCACTTCTTCCTTGCTTGCTTGCTTTTTTCTCCCTCTGTGTGTGCTGATCAGATAGGTTTGGCAAGTGTGGTAGCACGTAGTATCTCCTACTCCGAAGACTAAGCTTGGTTTCCTTGTGTGTTTGGGGACCAGAACTTGTCACAATGGAAGGGAGCTGCTCTGAGCTCAAGGGTGAAATGGTCCCAAGGGGCACCAATTCGTAAAGCAGCTTGCATTAAGAACTCAGAACTTTTTGTTTCAGAGCAAGTAGTGGGGCCCTCATGTTTCTGTTCACCTTAACTGAACTCATTCTAAGATGTGACCATATACCTACTCTCCATGGCTGTCTTGTCATACCAAAAGTGAAACCAAGAACAAAAAGTGAAAACCCACCCACTGCCAGCAAATTATTTATTTGCTGACAGGCATTCAGCTCTCCTCAGGAGCCTCCTGAGTAAGGCAAAGTTGATGGACTGGAGAGCTGACCAAAGGACAGGGAAGCTCTGCCAAGCACAAAGACAGGTAGCGCTAGAAGGCAAAGCAAGCCCACGTTCTGAAATAAGTTCAGACTTCTGAGAGATCAAGAGAGGAAAAAGAAATCTTGTTCAGCAGAAGAGACATTGAGAGAAGCACCAGAGGTAGATTGTGGTGAAGATCAATCAGAGCCTTAAGGAATTAAATGCTCTTTTAGCTTCCCTTGATGGAAAACTAAAGTACCATAGAGATAACTGTGGTGTCTGTGATAAATATATGTCCTGAAGACCAAAAGCGTTGCCTAGGGGATATAATGCTAAATTACAAGCTGTTTTCCTGAGGAACAACACAGCTGCTTTCTTTAAAAAAACATATGGAGGAGTCAAGCTGGACCTTATATTCACGTTTGGAGAAAAGAGGGTAAAAGTACCCACTGATTATATAAAAGATGCCTTGCAGAACTAGTAGGATTTGAGGTGACAGATTATCTTTTGCCACGGGGTGCAAAATGCAGTGAGTCACCAGGGAGAAAAAACATTGCCAAAAGACGCTGCGTGGTGCAGCTGGGCTCCAAAACAGCCTCCCTGCTGGAACAGAGCGTGTGTGGGGAGGTACTGGGAGAATGTGGACAGGAGGTCTCTTATGGACACCAGAGGGGTTACACATGGACATGACAAGTGGAGGGGCCAGTTCTGCTTGGCCATCAGTCCCCTGCATCTGGGGAGGTGAAAAAACAGCAAAGGACAGAGGATGAAAACAAAACCTGAATCACTGTCACATCTAAAAAACTCCTAGTAATTGTCAGTAGCCAGAGCCATGAGCTTCCTGTGGGAGAGGGCATCTTCTCTATAGAACCCTGTTAACACACACACTGAGAAGCAGAAGGCCTCAGTCATCCTGATAGCTTTATCCTCTCTGTTTTTAAAAGACCTATGTCTCTTATGTACCTCCCTATGCCAGTGTCTGAGACATCAGATTTCTTAGCAAATGCCATTGCAAAGTAATGCAAGAAGGGGTGAGGAGATGAAGGGAAAAGTCTGAATGCACACATAGTTTAAGCATCATGGGCTCAGCAAATGTGTCAGAAAGAGCAAACACGAGCAATTAAATGAAGGAGATGGTGTCAGATCGCTTAATAATCTCACATCTTCAGTTTATCTTCAGGATCCTTTTTTATATCTCTGAAATGAACATGAATTCTGTTAATATCTTCTTCTATAAACTGTCCCTACACATCACCTAGTGTTTCACTTGTCTGTGCAGGAGTCGCCTCTTGCTCCTGAACCAGCAGTCTCCTGTCTCTGGGTTAGAGACAGTCAACTACCCCCCGAAGATGTGTCTAGCATTTCTTAATGGCACCTTGTTGGGAAGAAAGAAGCAACACCGAATAGCACCAAAAAAATAGGACCTCAGCTAGAAAGGTGGGGATGTGATGCCAGCGATGTTAAATGGGTAAAAGGAAAAAACCAAGCCGGTGCTTTGTTTTTCAGGGTGCAGAAATTCAGAGAAAAATCCAACCGACAGGGAAAAAGTGTGGATGGAAGAGAAAGATTGGAAGCTGGCGCCACGGCATCTAGATTCCTGGAAATCTGCAAAAGACAAATAGTGGGACATCTTAACAAATATGTTTGGGTTCTGGGCTTTGACAGCATTGGCAGGCAACTGCTGGAACAGGCTGAGGTGACGGCAGCAGTGCAGGAGGATTTGGAAGGAGACATTACATGCAGAAGGAAGGGGCTTGTAAGGAGCAGAGGGTAGCGGGGAGGGCAGGGAGTCATGAAATGTAGAAGCTTCCACAAGAGGGGATGTTCATTCTCCCTTTGGAAGATATTCATAATACACAGAAACAGGCTTAGAAACTATTCCATGAAGGCTCAGGGTTATGGCACTGACTCCCTTGCAGGCTAGAAAAATACATGCTTGAAAGGAAAAGGCCTTCAGGGTAGGAGGGTTTGTTATTTGGGGGTTTTAACTGACAGAATCCACTGCTGACTTGTAAGGTGGGGAGGTATTAACTCCTGAGAAGGAGGAACAAAAGGCAGGGATTGCAATCCTGTGAAAAAAAGCAAGAAGCTTTGCAAGTGGAGGTGGGCTGGTCCAGAAGGGGGGTAAAGATATTCATCGAGTGCTCTGAGATGAAACATGCTGTGTGTTCGCAAAGGTGCCTGTCAGTCAAGTGGGGGAGCAACATTATGACAACCTCTCTTCCAGGAGCAGCAAAAAACAAGATTTTTTTCCCTGCAAAGCCAGCCCAGAAATTACTGAAATGGTTGTTTTAACAACCAAAGCTCGCTAGGAGAGAACAAAAGAACTCCAGATGCATGTACATACACATCCATCCATCCATCTATCAATGCTCTACTATGGCCTCTGATGAGCTAACTTCCACTTAAAGAACATCTCTTACATCGGTGAGAAAACAGGCAGTGAATTCTTTTGCTGCTGTAAAACCTGAAATTATCTTGTTTTCAGGGAGGAGTGTGAAAAAGGTGCAACTTGCACGGAGATTTCTGAGAACCGTTAAGCCTAATGCACAGCGAATAGCAGAGAAGAGGTAGACTTCTTGTGAAGGAGCTGCTCTCGTTTCCTGAATACTGACATGCTGTCTTCACTAGCTACCTCTCAAAGCATGGCTGCTGCCATGGCCCCTTGAGACAGAAGGGCTCAGGTTCCAGAAGGGTTGTTCTGAAAGCCCAGAAGCACACAGTATTGTGGCACTTGCTGCTATTCGCTTGTCAGTACTTAATCAACAAATGTAGAGCTTTGCTGAAATCAGAAAGATACTTTGGTATGGAAAAAAAACCAAAAAACCTTAATCTGAGGAAGTTGCTTGTTAAACAGAGAGGAATTTGTTGTTCAGCTGCACTCAAAACACAAGAAAAGGGAAAAAACATTAATGTGTGCCAGGGCAAAAGTACCACTGTCTTGGCAAGAAAAAGAAACATTTGCAAGCTTCAGAGCTGGTATGGGAACAATGGGGAAGAAAATTAACTAGAAAAACTGCTCAATGGGCTGCTGAGAAGAATCCTCCTCCCTTCACAGAATGATTTTTTGTGTTTTCTTGTACCCAGATAAGATGGACTGATGGTACAACAAATAATACCTGACACACAAGTTGTTCAGAACGCACAGTATCAAGAACAGAAATCAGAATGGGCTGAACTCATTGAATTCAAAGGCAATCAAAAAAGTAGTAAAACTAGGATCAACTACCACCATTCCCTTCTGCCAGAAGATGTTAGGTATTGAAAACTGTATCAGCTTTTTCACACAGTTGCAGTATAGGCTGATACATAGTAGAAAACAAAACAAAACACTAAACCCAAAACCAAACCAAGCCCTGAGCACCAGGTTGAAGATCAAGGTGAGAAGAAACCTTAAGTGTGGCTGTCGCACATCTGGAGTAATAGGGTTTCCAGTGTTTGCTTTGGCCATTTCCCCTGTGGCTGTGATCTTTAGTAAATTATCCCTAATCCTTCATCAGTTTGCTCTTCTTCAGTTTTAGCCCGAGTTCCTAGTAGGCAACTCCTCAAGATGCCTTTAATGTTTTGGAGCTTTCTTCACATAAGCAGATGAGGATCAGGGTTCCTCATTGTTGTGGTATTCATTTGTATTTCCTTTAATCCTTCTGCACAAAACAAATATCTAAATGTTGCTTGTGTCAAGGTAAATATTTTAAAACACAATACTTAACGTGGGGCTGGTGGGAGGGGTGGGCTGCAATTGTTTGCAGTCCAGGAGCTTCACGTTACCGGATCCTTCCTAACATGGTAGGTGCCAGGTCGGAGTGTGTGCGTTCACACACAGCATCCTAGGTACACCATGCATCTAGGTCCTTCCCAGCACTAGTGATTCCTGACCTTCTACTCCTGGTTTGCTTCTAAACACTTAAAGCAAGAGCACTCTGTTCAAATCCTCAGTGTTTCAGCTTTTGCTAAGCAGCATGTTCTATTAGAGAACACTTTCACTGCAGGTTAAAATTCTCAGATGCAGATCATACAATGCACTGAGGAGTATTGGCTGAGGGGGGGGGAAAATAGCCTGTCATACATAACAGGACTATCGATAATGTGCAGTACATAACACTCCAGCAAAAAAATGACTAATATCAAAGCTAAACAGGAATGATTCATATGGTTGAGACAAGTAGAATAAAACGTGTATTTTAACTAAATCAGTTTTTAGGAATACCAGGCACAGGTTAATCCTTTATAAATATGTTCACAGAGTACATTAGACACCAGCCCGCCTACACAAAATGAATGCAGCACACACTCTGATGTATTACAGAGGCAGGATAAATGAGGGAACTCTTCTGTGTTTGATCTGGTTCTGCTCTGTAATTCAGAGATACTGGAGATGGGTGGTGAGTTTCTCATTGATCCCAAAAGAACCAATACTGTTGAATCCTGTGAAATGTAAGCTTTGTAGAGGATTGGAGGCTATGCACGAAGGACATTGTAGCTTTAGGGGCATATTCTCTTCTCAGGAATGTGTTGTAACTGGCATTCACAAGTCATACACATCCTGGGGAAACTAGACCCTGTAGCTTAACAATAGTGAAAACGCATACCTAGCTCCACAGGCAATTATATCACTCTCATTGCTACATCTGCATTCAGTTATCAAAGGATAGATTTCCAGCAGATAATAAACGAAGCTGGAAACGAATGTTGGGAATTTGAAACAATGCTAAATTTGACACACATCAGCATTTAAAAATGCAGTAAAGTGCAGTCAGTGTATCAATGCAATTCTAAGGTATTTTAGAGAGGAAACACAGAGCTAGCGCATAGATGTGGGAATAATCAGTTCCAAGGTTTCCCCCCATCCACATTCTTTCCAGCTTTTTAAACCACTTATACCAGTCCTTTGCATATGGTGGAGGTGTTAATGCACAGTTACTGCACAACGGGGTTGTGAATTTTAGTTAATGAAAGCTTTTAAAGGCACAATGAAATCCTCAGATGAAAGGCAACAAAGAAGTGCTAAGTGTTATTATAGCCTAGCCTAAGTTTTACTGAGAGCATTCTTATACACGATGGACACAGCATAAATATGTATTATGGGTGATAACCTCCCTGTAAAGACTAATTCCCACTCCTGAGGCTGCCAGAGGCAAGAGGAGGCGGTATTATGAGACTTAATAAAGTCTCATAATGTTTTCATCCTATTCCTACCCCCAGGAGCTAGAAGAGGACCCCTGTGTACATTATGAATCCTTACTGAATAGCATGGCCATCCTGGCATATTGCATGCACAATTAGATCACAAGGATGGCAGACCAAGATGGTTCAGTGAACACTTAAAGGCAGAGGTAAATATAGGAAGTACAGCAAATGCTATAGTTCCAGTCACAGCAGTGTGGCACAGAGTAAGTTTACAGTGTGTGTTTGTATGCTATCTGTGGAAGAGGTAAGCAAAGGGAAAGAAATCTGCTTGCATTTTCCTTGAGAATTTTTGCTAAAATCCAAGTAATTGTTTGTGCATGATAACAGAAAGGAACAATTAAGATGGTCTGAATTTTGCAAAGGTGAGAAAAGGATAGCTGTCAATGGGATGTGGATGAAAGCTCCAGTAACCCATTTGGAAAAGATCTAGCACCAGAATAAATGTACAACAGCTTACCAGGCTGAGAGAGGATGGGATCTGCTGGTCTGAATGGTGGTTTGATCTGTTACGATGGGAGTGAAGTCTTCAATATGAAAAATATTATTCTGCTTCCTGGGTCTGCAAGAGCTAACATTGTTCTAAAGGCTGCATCCCTCTGATCAGCTGCCCTGGTTGACTGATCACAGTCTAAGTGATCTGTAGCCTCTTTCTTTTTCTGCCTCTGTTCAAAGAAAAGACTGCAGCTTCATGTCAGTTATTATTTGCATGTTTTTCCTAACAGTTTACTCTCTGCAGCTTCTGGTTCAACATTTACATGTTCCGAAATTCAGGAAAACACTAAAAAGGATTTTTAGGTCAGTACCTAATGTTTTCAAAGTAATAGCAGGCACCTCACGCATACATCTCATGTTCCACCCTTTTGGTAAATGTATTCTAACACTCTTAACTTACCTGCTTTAAAAGGGCTGGCATGCTGAACCAGCTGGCCTTTTTCTGCTGCTACAGCTTTTCATGTTATATTCTGCTGCTCCAATTTCTGTATTTTCCCTGCATTTTACAAGACAAAATGCAGAAGTTTAAAGGCTCATAATGTTTATGTGACAAAAATCTTACTGCTAAGTACAGTATTACTGACGGATTAGTTTAATGCAATAGCATAATGTCATTTAATTATAGTAATAGTGCACAGCAACAATCTTACTACTTATGTCAGATTGTGAGACATTATTTTTTAAAAAGCTTCATCATTATTATTTAGTTTTTGGGTTTAGTTCCACAGTTCCCCCCACACACACACACACATATTGAATTTTTTCCATAGGTGTAGAATAAGAAACATTAGGTAAATTGCTCCCATTTGCCACTGTAAGATTCCGTAAGAATTCACAATACTAACTAAAAACCTATTTTGCACCACGAGACAATAGTCAGCCAGCCCATAGTGAAAGATTGTAGCCTTCTGTGCCTAAAAGTCCTCAGACCTGCATGCTGCAGGACTTTAAAAATAAGCCTGAGCAGAAAAAGAAGGATCACTCCACCAAGTCTGCCTTTTGTATTTACCTGAGAGCTTTTAATGTAGATTGATCTAAATTCCTGTGCCAGCCATGAACTCTATATTCACATAAACTGTTGTAGTTCAGGGCTTCAGCTTTTCAGCCCACAGTTTCCACTGATTTCAGCTGTGGCTGACAGCAGTTCTGAAAATGCAATCCACAATAACTCGGTTTTTAAAGTGTTTTCTATCTGAAGACCACAGAATTTTCCACCAGTGTTTGTTTAGCCTCACAACAGTTCCAGGAAGACAGAAAAAGGCATCTTCAGCCAGCACAGCTGTATGCAAAGTGAACATCTGTCCATTGCCAAATTCTGTTTAGCTAATAATGAAAAACACCACACTTTATTTTCTCTTCCAGACAGGACCAGACTGCAAGGGAAAGCCTGGAGAGGATTTCCGTGCTGTAAAAAGGGAAACAGGGAGAGACTGAATTTCCTACGGTCACTGAGGAAACGCATGGCAGTGCTAGAAAAAGAACTCAGCACTCGAGCAGCCAAGATACCATCTTCACAGCCCCAAACGGGTAGTTTTTCTCTGCAGCGTGACTGCATTAGCTCTGTCACAGTGACATAACAGTAGAGACAGATTCTGTGGCAATGAAGTTAGATAAGGTTAATTTCTTGTTAGTAGGGAGATGTTGTCTTTTTGTAATTGCATCGTGCAAAAGATCTTCTTGCCTTATTTCAGTAACAAGAAGCTAGGCAATATGAATTAGCTAAATCCTCTCAAACCTTGGCTTTTTACAAGGGGTAATGAAGATGTGCCTTTTTTTTTTTGAACCTACAGCAACTGCAAAATAGTCCTTCTGCATGCTGACCTGTTGCATA
The DNA here is from genome assembly GCF_034315485.1 of Pezoporus occidentalis. Taxonomy (NCBI): domain Eukaryota; kingdom Metazoa; phylum Chordata; class Aves; order Psittaciformes; family Psittacidae; genus Pezoporus; species Pezoporus occidentalis. The sequence continues at coordinate 248,837 of NW_026916242.1, forward strand.
CAGCTAGCACACATGCATTTAGCATCTTGCCCAAGGTTCTGTAAGACCCGATTGTATATATTTTTCAGTATACACGCTTATTTAGGTGTGAGGCTAAAGTCACAAAGGTCTTAGGCTGAGTACTGCAATGCTTGATTCCTGGGGGCTCTTTCAGCTGAAGAAACCCATAACTCCACAAAAGCCACCATCTCTGTGCAGAAGTAGGTTGTGTGCAAGGAATCTACATTTCTGCTTCTTTCAAGGGGTTTGGAAGATGAGTCAAGGGCGGACAGATGTATTTTTCTCAGCTTTAACTTCACAATGTAAACAAATGTGTGGACATACCCATGCCCAGTGGTCCCTTTTAGTGCAATGTACCAGGACAAGGAGCAGGTAAACAGTGCTAGACTTCACTCATTCTCAAGCCTCAACAGTGTATTTAAGAGCAGTTCTGTGCTGTGAGACATTAAAATTTACGGCCTTTTTGGGTAGATGTTTGAATTCAGGAACAATATTTTGCAGCAAATATTTGCTAAAAGCTCGCCTATTCACTGCTTTACAATACCTGTCAAATCTACAGCACCTTTGCAAGCTATGGAAAGAAACATAATTATATGTCAATTCACTTGTGTATTAATTTTAGCATGCAGCAGAAGCTCTTTCTCTAGCCAGCCTTTGCTACTGCAGCAACACCCAGTACTCAGCAGAAACATGGACTTTTGATAGAAACGGCGTGATTTTTGTACCTTTATGCCTTGTTATTATTCATTCTGTGCATCATTGGCTACCAAAAGCCTCTGAATTCACTACAGCTTCGTCTCAGAAGAAGAAAGAAATCTGGGTCAAACTCCCTGCATCAAAGCAAGCTGGTAGGAGATTTCAACCTTTGTCTTAGCTCCACGTCTTAGGTAGCTATTCTGAAGATTTAAGGGCACCAAGAAAACATTGTCGTATTTGCTGTATTTTGCATGAGACATTATAACAACTAGAAAGCAAGAAGCTGTTCCTAGCCTAAGATCTACTACAGTAAATTAGGTCACCTCAGCTGCTTTTGTAGAGAAGATAGTGTACACACAGCAAAGAAGTCTCTTTCTCCCATTGATAACATTGTTCCCTTGCCTATGCATGTTGGTTGAGAAACAAACCTAGAGCTACTGTCTGTTTAAAGAGAAACTCCTGATTATGAGTCTCTCTGCTATATTTTTTCTTCTTTTTTTGTCTTTCTTCTTTACCATTCAGGTGCAATGAACAACTTCCGTGCTGCTGCGAGCTTGACTCCTAGCCTCAAGATCTCACCCTCCCTAGTGTTGTCTGGATATCAGGTTTTTCAACCCCCAGTCCTTCCTCACAGGTAGGAAGCACATCACAACTCATTAGTAATTTACTGCTACAGTAATTTTTATAATTACTGCCAGGAGGCCTCATTAAATTTGATCTAATGAATAAATATTGTATTTTTCAACGTGATTACCAGAACAGCTTAAGCTGAGTGCCATAAACAATTATTTTCTTCAATACGCAGTATGTCAGTGAGTATTGATTTTTATTTTGTAAAGAATTTACTGTATTCCTATCCATGGCTAGGAAGTAATAAATAGCCAGCCCTCTGGAGCGTCAATTGCCATGGGGCAGATGGAAAAACAGAAATTGGGGTATCTGTTGCAAGAAGTAAAATAAAGCACATTAGTGAAGATAAAGGGTTTGTCTGGAGGTCAAGGAGGAGTGCTCCAATGTGAGTCTCTGTCTCCTAGCCCTCTAGAAAGCAGCCTGCTTTAGTCTGGTGTCTCTGATTTGTAAGTCAGTGATACCAAAAAATTTAGGATGCATTAGCTGGATACAACAAAGCATCTTAGAGAACTAAAATGCAAACAAACAATGATACGTTACATTTCACTTGCTTTTAGATCAATTCTTCTCACAGGTTTAAGAAAAATACATAAATACGTAATATGCTGAATGAGAACCTATAGTTCAAACCAAGGCTGCAAACTGTATTTACTTTCCAGCATCATTTACACGTTTTTCAGCAGTTGCAGACTTCAGCATACAAGCCCCTCTGAACTGTAACAAAAGGCATGCATTGGCAGTGTCTTTGGATATACATCAGAGAAGCTCAGCATCAGGAGAAAATCCTTGAAATTTTTATCATCTAAGAATGTTTTCTGCCCCTGCAGCTATGTGGTACCACATTAGATAGATCCAATTCCACAGCTGGAGCACTACTTAATTTTTAAGTGAATTTATCTACATCAATAAATAGCACTGCTGGCCTATGCCATCAGGTTTTTGTTTAAGCAAGTCTTTCAGTTAGGTCAAGAGAAAAATGTGTGTGGGCAAGCCCAGGGTCACTGAGGGTAGGTAATTCATATTCTTAAATTGATTTTTTTCCTCCCCGATTTAATGAACATTTTTGTATGAGCTGCATTTTCTCCCTTGGTTGTTTAGTTTAAGGAAACCTGGGGAGTCTTGAGATTGTTAGCTCAGCATCTCCCACTTAGACTCCTTGCTGTGGCCAAACTGCAATCTGGCCGCTACCAAATTTCACTGACATGAATACAGTGCAGTTACTGATTTGTAACTATGTCATCAGAACAGCTTCTCTGACTTTCACCAACATGCAGCTTTCCCCCCCTGCAGGTAAACTATAGACAACTCTACATAGGACCTTAGGACTAAATCCACTTTGGTTGCTGCTTTACTCCATAGCATCTGTATTTCATGACGCTTAAAATCTGCTCTCATAAAATCCCTTTAGTAGCTGGTTTTCTGTTGTAACAGATAGGGAAGAACCTCAGTCTCACCAACATGGGCTGACAAATATCTGTGCCTCCAGACAGGCTGTCCAATAAAACATAATCCCTCTCATCTCATTAGTGGTGGGATTTGGTGGCACTTGATGAATGATCCTTGCCCTACAAAAGCAACTACAAGACAGCTTCTCTTCCTCCTTTGTATTTTTGGTGCTCCACATCCCAAAACCACGCTGACCACAGCACTGCAGAGCTCAGTAGAACTACAGCTAGAAGTAATAGTAACAGTGTTCAGCACTACTGTGGTTGGACACCTTCAGTACCTCTCTTCTACTCCAGCCACTTTATTTTCTGAGGGATCAGGTCAACACTGTTTAGGTGCCAGGCAAACAGCAAGAAAACACTCCTCAGGAATTGAGGCAGAGAAAGGTTTAGAGGAATTTTTAACTGTGGATAGGAGCTGAGTGTTTTATACAAACTAAGCCATTTATCGAGAATCCCTTATCAAAACCCATGTCTTCTTGCAAACTGTACAGCAAGCCATGGTGTACCAGGGCACTCCAGTGAGGCTGGCTGTTCCACTAGATAGCAGGAAACCATAAGATGTGGCAGGAATCACATGTTCTTGTGGATCCCAACATGTTGTTAAAAGAATTATTTGATCATTCTTTTATCACAGAGAAAAACAGAAGCTAGATTTCAGCAGTCAGGCTTAATCAGCAACTTAGCTAAGCCAAATAATCAGCCAAACTATTCATCTCATCCATAACTTTTCATCAGAACTTAAAAACCCCCAAATATCAGGTGCTAGACATTAGCTTTGTGGAAACTGGACATATAGGAAGAAAGAAAATGGTACCTAACAGATTGCAATACTTTCAACTCCCTTGTTTCAGCTATTATGCATAATATACTTAAAAGTGAGTATATCTAAGAAATAGATAGTGAGTATGTCTAAGAAATAGCCTAACTCTGCTTGTGAGGAGAAAGGATGTGTATCTTTAGTCTGTGCTTAGAAGGCACACAGGAAAAACAAAGCATTATTCCTTGCTGTGAGTCTACATGTCTTGATGAAAATTAATTAATTGTAATCATGTTAAAAATATTCAATTGTTGGTGGGTTTTTTTGTTGTTTTTTTTTTTTTTTCCTAAAGTAGGCTTTAGCTATGTTGGTGAATGGGGTTTTGGTCTTACAACTGCAGGAAAAGTGACTTGTTTAAGATCATACCAGAAGGCTTTGACAGAACACTGTGTCTGTATACTGTAATGGGCATATAGTACCATATATATGGGTATATTATAATATGTTGGAGAACGCTTCAGAGCTTTGTAATGCAGATGCTGTTTTCTAGCAACAGCAACCATTTAGAAACCAGAAGTTGCTTCTCCCAGAGAAAATTGCGATTATATCAAAGCAGTTCAGTTCCTCTCAGTTCTTCACAACAAAACTCTGTGCTTGGTTTCCAATACCAAAATTCTAACATTGCAACTTCTTCATAAGAATTAAATGGAAACAGAAATAAAGGGGGAAGAAAAAGCTTTTAGAGTGTTAACTCTCCACGGCAGGAGGAAGCCAGCATGGGCATTGAGCTCGGCACACTCATCCCCTTCTCCCTGCTGAAAGGGACACAAAAAGAACTCTGGCTAAGCATTTATTTTTCTGCTAATGTGAAAGTTTTCTTTTAAAGAGGAAGCAGATTGAACAGAGCACGAGAAAAGAATTTGGCTCTGGCTTATTTCCAAAGGTTTTTTTCCTGATGATTTACTGTTATCACTTGTATTCACACTACAACCAGCCTCAAAAAGAAATACCCAAAACCAAAACCAGGCCCCCCCCTACACCCAACAACAAAAAACCCATAGCACAAAAGCACTAAGAAATAGGATCTTTCCTACTGCTAAATTCTGCTAATAAGCTATATAAGAAGAGAATCACATAAGAGTGCCTATGTTCATTCACATTTGAGTAGTAGCATAGCTAAGCCTCTAGATCTGGAACTTTAGAGCACATCGAAAGATGGCGAATCTCCAAAGTATTAAACAAAATGGTTGACACTAACTGAACTTTTTGTTTTACTTTAGCTGTATAATAAAATAGAAAACATCCAAATATCTCTGAAGTCAAAAATGTTTAGTTTCAGTATAGTCTTTCCAGTAGTTTTATTTCAAAAGGAGTCTGGTTGGATATTCAGGGAGGAGATATAAATGCTAATTCTCCTAGAACATGAACAATACAAATTTCTATATTTGTGGGAGCCCTCTCACCCTCAGCCCTGGTGGCAGTCAATTGTGCATGCCCAGTTTATGTAGCAACTCACAAGCATACCACTTTTAGACTGGCATTCAAACTAAAAGGAGGTAAAACAAGGCCAAAAGGAGTGCTAACAGGATTGCTTTGTTATTGTATAGGTGATTAAAAGAGAATGTGGATGTTTGCCATCAGCTTCTGTTACTTATACCTTTTGGTACGACCTAGCACACAATTTCATTATCCCTGCCTGCAATGATATTAAAAGACAGGTAGGGATATAAAGCTAACTTGGGCCTAAACACAAATCTATAATTTCAGTAACATTTTCTTTCCATTTTTAGGAGATACAAGTTTTACCTGCAGACCTACTCCAGGGAAAAGATTACATGAGTAAGGCTCAACGCAGCAGGATCTACATTTCAACTGATCACTTAAACTAAAAACATAGTAATAAACCAGCACAAATACTATCAAAGTACTCCTACCAAGAGACAGACATCCTGACCATATCATGATTTTGGGGTTATTTTTTTTTTCACATAACAGAACTGTCTTCCATCCTTGCAACCAGAGCTTGTTCAATTCTAGCTAGAAGAAAGCCTGTACCAAACAGCAACAAGTAGATCTTGTTTAACATGGCTGTAGAACTATGCTCTAGATGGGTTTTCATACAAATTCAGTATCCACAACTTCTTATAAATACGAGTCACAGTAAGATTCTCAATTTCCCCCTCACCTCCCAGTTTCAGGACTCCTACCACTGGTATTAATCATTCTACCTTTGGGTTCAAACATACAATTTACCTATTGGATGCCAGCCCCACCCCCAAAGGGACTGTGGAGATTTTTATACATATCAAGAAGCCCCAGGCTTATTATTTGGAAGAAAGGTACAACCCAAAGATGAAAGTGTGATGCTATCCTCTCCTAATATTTGGAGGCTATACAATTACTTATACCTCCAACACAGCCCACCATTACCTGGGTGCTGGTGCTTAGGACACCATAGACTGGCCAGCCTATACCTGACACAGAAAGCCCTATCATTTGCTCTGTTTCAGTTGTGAGGCTAAGAACATGAAAGAACAGCAGGCAGGGCTTCTAAAATAGCCACACTAGCTCATGCCACTGGCCATGCAAGAGCTCCACTAGCAAAAAGCTGTAAGAGACCAAACTGGTTTATGCCAGCAGAGGTCAGTGGGTGACTCTCTTGCCAATGTTTCAGATGCACATTGCTATTACAGAGGTTTCAAAATCAGCTATGTTCCCTCACCCTGGAACACTGAAAGCCATTATTTGACTAGATGCAACCATTTTGCCCTTTTTGATTCCATTAGCCTACCCAACGCAAATTATGGTGATGTTTTGTTGTTACCATCTCCTTAACTTTTCTCTTCAAAATGTTCTTAGGTTTCTGGCAGACAAAATAAAGGTGTATTTGAGGCTAAGAAGGGGCATGGGGGAGTTTCCAAAGCTAACACCTATTTTTTAGATTTTCAATACAGGTCCCTACACTAATGCAAATGTAACTGGTTAAATAGATCAGTGCATTACTCTGGAACATGCAGCATATGCTACTTCACCAGCCTGTGAAGCAACACTTCACTTCTGGTTTTGTAATTTATAAATAACAAAAAAAAACAACAACCCGGTTTGTTTAATAAGTAAAGAAAACAAAATCCTTCTCAAGATTTTAAGAGATCTAATGCTTCAGCATTTGCCTTACCTAAAAAGAAAGTGAGACAGGGAAGAAACAACATATATACTAATCTAAGAGGATCTTTGTATAGTAAGGTGGGTTTGGCCAATTCTATCAATAGGCTGTGTCACTTTAATTAAAAGCTTACTCCTAAGCAAGCTTGGGTTTTTATTTACATATTTAACTTTAAGAAGTTACCACTCACCCTTTCGCCACAGTCACTTCTCTCAGACTAATACATAGCCACAAATGCCCTTCCCATCCACCTCTCATCACAGGGCAAAAGGTCCAAGGAATTTAAGTTTGCCTATTAATCTTCTCACTATTTTATTTCTAGAAGTTACAAATTATTATACCTGGTTAAAAAAAAAAAAAAAAAATAGAAATTACGTAAGATCACCTGGCTGTAAAGCAGAGAGTACTGAGGGAGTATCAACTCATACAGCCTTTTTCAATAATAAATTAACCATCATTCTACCTCAAATAAGCTTCATTCTTCTGTTCGTCCTTTAACAATGATGCTCCATTTCCATGCATCTTTGTTTTTAAAGCTGCAGAATTAGGATCTTTCCCTCGCAAAGTTTCTTAAATTGCTGCCATTTGCTGCAGATATAAACCATAAGCTCTTCAATGACGGCAAGTTAGTATCAGTACTGAAGTAGCTGCGGTACAGAGGCTTGGGAAAAAAGGGTTGTTGAGGCACCTCAAAATCATCATGTAAACCATAAACATACTACACAATCATATAAAATTTATTCTCACATCACCAGCAGCATGATGAAAGGTAGTGCATCTAAACAAAGCCCTTTGGTGAGAGTTAACATGAGGATTTTACCAGTGGAGTATTTGAGGACAGTGCAGTTGCTCTGCTCGATCTCTTCTTTCCCATTTCCTCTCTCACTACAGGTTAGCTTTGTGTAATCTTATGCCACTGTCTCATAACTCTTCTCTCTAGACCCCCCTATGCTGACGCAAAAGCAAACAGCATTTGTGTTCAAATTGATGCATCCTCCTCAACCTTCTCAGCTCAGGATATATGCATCTTGCTTAAAAAAACAAACAAACCCCCAAAATATAAATAAGTAGAAGGGTAAGCACATAGCACGCATGCTTAAAGTCTGTATCTGGCCTGAACCTATACATTTCTACCATCGCAAGTTAGTCACCAGGTATCAAACAATTGAATCCAAGCAGCATGAATATCAGAGCCAGCAGGGCAGGGGAGAGAAAGATGTCCTAGTCCTGCTATTCCCCCAGGTACAAGGGGAGCAGCCAACTCCTTTACTTTGCAACAAACATTCACCTGAAAGGTCGTAAATTCCAAGTACAGCTCTAAGGGGCTTTTTAAAAACAACTGAGGCAAAAATTCTATCTCACAAAATTTTTATTTTCAAAATAAAACTTTGTACAGAACATTGCAGATCTGAGTCTAAATACAGCAGTTTCCATTATACGATGCAAGGGTTTGCTTTTAGAAGAGTCCTTTCACACAGCAATCAGAAGGCAAGATCAGCAATTAGGAGGGAAAAAAACCAAATTGCCCTTATCTGTCAGAATATGTATTTCTAGAGTTCTTTCTTCATGAAATGTACCTAGGGGGTAGAGCACTCTCCACCTCAGACTGCACAGCTATTCACACTATAAAAACAAGATAAGGACAGATTTTCAAAAGGACAGAGATTTGTGAAACAGAACTGCAGTTCTGAGACATAAATACCTTTTGTTTCCAGGTTTCTCTCTCCTCCCATCCACATCAATGTAATTCCCAGAAAGGTCTAAACCATGGATCATTATGTATATGTACAGTGCAAATACTGTGCAAGCAGAGAAGTCTAAAGCCATGTTTTGTTCTAGCGCTCAATAAAAGCAAGTCGAGTCTGCTGCTTTCGACTGTACATTATTTATAACATTGCATTCTAAACCTTATACAAAGCTTATACAGAAGTATCCATAACCAAGCTAAGCACATTTGTACACTTTGTGGTTCTCTGGATGCAATTTTCATGGCATTTTCTTTTCTGCAGCACTGAGTATACAAGATCCCATCCCCATAGCATGTTAGAATATAGAATACTTCAGCTCCAACGGTTTTTATTGTACTCATGCTTCATTAGTATCACGCAAAATATCCTACAATCATGCAGAGCTGGTACAAAAATATGGCTGGACTGTTAACGAGGAAAACCACAGCACAAGCCACATTTTTAAGTGCTCACAAACTGTATGCAACCCATTACATCTCCCTTTATTTTTAAAAGCCTTTTTTGATGAGGCACTTGCCCTTCCTCATCTGTTGAGGATGTCTCTTGAGAATGTTACCTATTCACATTTATGCTGATCAATGCAACTGGAAGAATAACTCACTTTTAAGTTGGACTGTAGCTTAGAAAGCTCACACCTTTTAGGCTTTCTAGAGATAAAAAATATCAGGCTTCAGATTTTAGTGATCTCTCTCTAGTGATCTGTCATTATCCCTTTTCCAGAGACTCAAATTCAGCAAGCTACCATCTTTCATGCACTTCGCTGTTCCCCAACACCCACTACCCCTCTACTTAACCAAGCCCTGGTCCTGAAAGCATTCCTCTTCCCCTGGACCAATGCTGATTCAGCTAGAGCAGGAAGAGGAGAATACACAAACCCAATAATTTATCAAACAGCACATTCTGGTTTAGACAGAGTGGTCACTTCACAATGTACACCAGTATGTTCACATCACTGTCATCACTCGGTAAGGCTAGTGCCGGTGCTATGAAAGCTATTAGCAGCAGCCTCCTTTCATCTAAGCAAAAATACAAAGTGTCACCCCCCCGTCTCTGCTGCACTTTTTAAGTCACTTGGGGAATCTCCCTTAAAATGGCCAATGTGCACTTTGAGTACTCTATAAAACCATGTATTAGCGCTTGGAGACTGCTCAGCTACAACTTTTAGGGCTTCCTTTTTGAACTTAAGAACATGTTATTTTAGAGAATTCTTAGTTTTTATTTGATCATTTATGTTCAGTAACTCGGTATTGCAGAAGCTGGCCTGGAGTTAAGCACGTACTTTCCACTGGGTCTGTGGGGAACAGTGCCCTGAATTTTCACAATATCTATTACCTTTTTGTGATCAACTTCAAAGCAGAAATAAACCTGCAGCACATCTCACTGCATGAATAAAACTCTAATGGCTTAAAGCCCCATCTCCTTTCAGGAACAACAAAAAAAAAGAAGTTATTGCCATGAAGGCAAGGACTGATGCTATCTGATTTGCAAAGGTGTTTAAAAAGAAAACAATGGCCTATGGGCAGAGACCTTCATTAAACAGTTTTCCCAAGAAAAACAGCGATATGTACTGAGATATGTAAAAGTCCTTTATCCCTTTTTACCCAAAAGGAAAGGGAAGCAAGGCACTGGCTTTGTAATCGCATTTGATTAAACAATTAATTGTAGGCAATAATAGGACATTGGTGAAAGAGTATGTAACTTGGAGGCAATCGTGGCTTCAGTCTTCCATTCCAAATTCTTGTTTCAGACTGAAAGACAACCAGAAACATGAATTAGCTTATAGCAAAACATTGTGTTAAAACTCTTTTGACAATTAGTGGAAGGCTTGACAATAAACACAGGGGAAGTTATCTTGAGATCTACCTGACAAACCAGGATGCAGAGAGCTCTCCTCTCCCAGTTTTAAACTGCTTATCCCTCTTTAGAGCACAGCTATGCCACTGACACAATAGCATACTTACCTTTTCAAGTAGGCATGGACATTGTCATAGCCATGGTACTTGGCCAGATAGACCAGGACACCTGTAGCACATCGGCCATCTCGCTGTCTGCAGAAGCTACAGTTGCAGATTCCACGACATGGTGGGCACCTCCATGTCTAGAGAGAGGACAGACAGCATCCTTTTAGATGAACTGAAATGCCAGACACAATTCACACCTGCAACTTAAGAGGGCCCTGCTCTGCATCAAGTTCTGCAATGAACATCAGCACTGCAGAAGCAGTCTAAACTAGAGCAAGAGTGTAAATTCTCCAGTCTGTACAGGACTGACCTCTCCTTTGCCTGCCTTGCACATAACCACACGAAGCGTTCCACTCTGCTCAACTCCCACACCACTTCAACAGCCCACAACAGCAGCACTTTGTCCACAATACAGTTCCTTTCCATAGGGCTTTAAGTACTAATGCATGACAAAAGAGAACACTATTCTGATGCTTCAAATACAAAAAACATTTTGGCAGCTGCTCTGCTCTTATAGTTCACTCCTGCAAATAAACCTACAGAAGTAGTAGGTAAGGACAAGTTCTACGTAACACAAAGTTGTGTGATTCAGTTTGAATTAAACCAGGACAGCATTATATACTACACCACTGTAAATAGCTATCCTGCTAAAACTCTTTCACTGTAAACAATGCACCTCTCTGCTCAAGTTAAGCACAATAAAGCCAACATTCAGAATTGTCTTACCGGATCCAGCAACGCCGCTCTGACGTCTTCCCCATATCTATTGCGGAGGCATGGCCCACAGAACTGGCCCCGCACTCCTATGCAATCAGGGTTACGACAATTCGTCTTGGTGTCTATGGTTTTTTGGCGACACTGATGACAGGTGGATCCCTAGAACACAGGGAAAGTAGTTCAGGAAACAAGACATTTAAGATGGCTCTTTAGTTAGGGGAATAGAACATTTAACAAGCAGTCTCTTCAGCAGCTAGCAGTGCCTAACCTAAAACAGAAAGCCACCTTGCAACTTTGAGCCAAGACTGTTTTAACATTGTATCTTCACTGCCTGTGAGTCACTTTCCTCAGCTGATAGCGCCTAAGTACGAAAACCGTTTCAGCATGGAAGCAACCTAACTGTTAAAACTTTGTAAAGGCCATTCTACACTTTCAGAAGGTAAATGATGACATTTTAAGACCTCAGACAAATTCTCCCAAAAATCACACCCTTCCTTTCCATGAGAGGAAGTCTGTTCTGTTTGATGCTAAACCACAAGCAGGGAATAACAAGAAAATGACTGCACAAAGTATGTATTTCACAAAGTTTGAGTATACTTACTGTGGCTCTATTATATACTTTCTCTCTTGCAGATCCACAAATATTATACAGCTCTTCCTCTGTTATCTCCTCAACTGGGCGCACAACATGTGGAAAAGCCATGGCACCACGGTGACCCCTCCTGGGAGTTCGGGTTTCATGCTGAACAGTGAAGACACTTGCAGTAAGTACTAGTTTCAGCAAAAATGCTACATAAACAAGGTGTGAATGTTCAAAGCAGCGTCAAAGTCTCAAATACCCATCGTATAGTTAAACAAGAGATAACAGATTCTTTGCAAAGATATATGATATGGATACAGCTTTAGTAGCTTTGCTTGATCTGTCACCTTCAGGGTGCAGAAATGGTGCTGGACCTTGCTTAATTCCTGCTGGAGTGCAAGAGTGATTTTTCAAGGATAAGGCAGGGTAAATGAAGAACACATACAACATTGTATTTTCTGTACTGCTTCCCAGGGCATAGCATACTCATAACCCTGGTAAACTCTGTATGAATTGCGATTTTCTTGAAGCAATAGAAAACCACCTTCTTAATCAACCTGCAACAGGGAAACTAGAACCTCAACATACCTCCAGGTATTCATCAGACATCTTTCTTCTTCTCACAAAGACATATGGGTCATCATCTTCCTCCTCTTGTAAAAGAGTAGGAGGACCTTCAATCAGCGATCTGGATCTTGTGTGAGGCCGACAACTTCGGTCTGGGTTCCTCCTCAAAGCACTTCTTGGCACTGAATGCCTTGGAAGTCGCTTTGACCCCTGGTAAAATTTAAAAGCCCCCAATGAAAAAGGCAAAAAACCAAGCAGCTCCTGTCCCTACTATCAATTCCATCCCCAACAGACATGCCTTCCTTCTGGCTTTCCCAACGATGAAGTCTTCTGCCTGTCCCAAATCAGGAAACACAAGGCAAAAACCACCCTAGGCAAACTCATCTTAGTCTATCTGCTAGCTGCAGAGAAATAGCCAAAAGCAAGTTTGTGTCCACACTGGTGTAAGACACAGTAAGTCCCCCAAGCACCAGCAGCAGAACCTGTGTCTATGAGAAATTGTGACTTCTAATGTTGTTCCCATCTTCACATAGCTTACAGATAAATTAGCAGTGAAATTCATTACACTGCCAACTTACAACCTAGCCTCCTTTAAGGACCTAGTTAGGCCAAATGTAAGGTTTCTTTCAAGGCTTCAAACTCACCAAATACTCAGGCTTGAGCTTCAAAGTCTGAGCTGGCCCCCTTTATCTCCAGCCTTTATATAAACACCTCTTTACACAGCACCTTGTTTAGTTTTATTGGCCTGTGGAGACACCTAACCTTTATGAATTAATCTGCTCTGCTTTATTCAGTTGCAAATCAAAAGAAAATTGCACAATGCGGACGTCTGTTTTAGGATCCAATAAAATTCTAAACTGGACTTTGATTTACAAGGCTTATTAGGTTTTTCAGTTGAAAATCTTGCTCTGTAATGTTAGAATTTGGCTCGGAAATCTGAGGGCAAATATATTAAATATATATACTTACATGACTGACAGTTGGCAACGATTTTCTCCCACCAAAGATACCAGAAACATTTTGCAACTCGGCCATCAGTTTTGCAAGCTAACAAGAGAAAAACGAAAAAAAGCAGAGCCTTAAAACAGTGTTTATGTGCTATGACAGACTATTAGAATAGGAGAACTGGCTAGAAGTACAGTTACTTATAGGAAAGGCAACCACTCTTAATTTTACTTTAATGTCTTATTTATGTTCTAGTAACTAAATTCTCATTAGAGTTAATCTGAACCACCAAAGAGTTATGTAAGTCAAGGGGAAAGGGGAGAAAAGGGGAGGACCCGAGGCAGACAGCGAGTACTTGCCATTGCTTTGTTTTCCTTTATGTTTAAAGCTCTTTTTTCTAAAAACATGGCACCATTTTCTTCAGAGTCAGAGTCTGAATCTGGAGCAGGCATCAGCTTTTCAGCAAGAGGCTCCATCTCACCCTTCCTTCTTTCTGACCTTCGAGGTGGAAACTTCATGGCTACTTTTAAAGGAACCAGGCATTTCTGCCTTCTCTGAGCTATGTCACTTTCAGCATTTATATCATTCTCCTCTGAATCCGATTCCAGTTTCTGTTAACAAACAGAAAAGCAGCATATAAATCCAAGTGAATTGCTCTGCAATTAAATACAGTCTAGCAATCTTTTGTTTGGGGTAGTTAAGAGACTATCTGGCCAAAGCAGTGGCACATCAGAAAAAGGAGGCTGGTTTCAGCTGCAGCAGTCTTAGCTGTCACTTGCAGGTCTAATAGCAAAGACAGTTTGTGTGTCAGTATGAGAAAGAGAACTGCATTTAAAAAGTTTGATTTTGTAACATACTTGGCTGTAGAAAAGGCCACTATGCAGTTCTCAGCAAAGGGTCAAACTCAAGTTTGTAAGCTATCAAGAACAGTCATTCTTACAGTATCAGTGATAGATACTAAGAAAAAACTTCCTTCTAGAGCCAGTCAGTGAAATAATTATGAATAAAATCCTAGTATTCTCTTCTCTTGGAATTCAGATACTTTGCTTTACAGCTTTGGAAAGAACCAAGGGTTTAGTGAGGACAAATTAATTTCTTTAGTGAAAAGCCCATTTTGCAACAGCCTTTGACTTTCAGGCTTGCACTCAGCAAGAAAGCCTTATTTTGGTCATAGGTAAAAACAGGCTTCTTGCTTCATATGCACAGACCATCAGCCTCAAATGGCAATCCTTATTTGCACAGGACTTTTATTAAACCAGCTATGCAATTCTGGTTGCCCATTATGTGTAGTTATTGATTCCTTTTTCTTACACATCTATTCCAGCTTTGTTTCCCACTTACCCTCTTTACAGTTGTGTCTTACTGAACTCTGTTCTTCCAGACAGACCTTACTCTTTTCTAGCCATTTCTCAGCAAGCTCTGAAGTTACTACGAAGTGACTATTTTATACCAAACATGCTACTACTTCTGTTTTCTCTACTAAACACCAACTGGGTGTCTTTCTAAGCAACAAAACTGCTCTTGCACTGATGTCAAGGAAAAGCAGGAAGGCGATTTCACCACCTATCACTATTTCTCTACTGCTAAAGTAGAAAGCATTTCCTGTTACGCTGTCAGAGTGCAGGTCTGACTGCATGTCAACAGACACAGAAATTTTTCTCAGGTTTGCTGGAATCTGTGGGCTAGCATAACATTTCATATTGAGGAAACCAGAAATGTTGAGTTTAATAGAGTAACATCCAGCAAGGATAGTTGTAAGAGTTATTATAATTCAAAATCCATACAGCAGATTTTATTCTGAACTTGCAAAGCTCAGGAGCTTGAGGACTTTTTATGGAGACAAAAAAAAAAATGAAGCTATGGTTACTTAGACTGTACATTAAATAAGACAATGCTGCTCTATGACAACATTTGACTTTCAGCTGAAGCTGCCATTATTTCTCAATTATTAATAATTTAAATTTAAAAATGCAAACTAAAATCAACTGTCTTACCAATGCATCTTGAATCTCATTTTCCGAAAAGCCACAGAACGATTCATCATCAGATGCTTCATGAAAAATCTTGGCCAGTTCTTCTCCAATATCTGACCTAAACTTGCATTTCTATGAAGAATAAAACATCCTTTAACTTAAATTGTACAGAAAGTTATTCACATTTGCAAGTGTAGTATAAGCAAACAACTTTTTTTTAAAAAAGGGGTTTCAGAACCACAGCTGCAAATTATAGAATGGTTTGGGTTGGAAAGGACATTGAGATCATCCAGTTCCAACCCCCCTGCCATGGGCAGGAACACCTTGCACTCAAGCACGTCAAACCAAGACTCCATCCATCCTGGCCTTGAACACCAGCAGGGATGAAGCATCCACAACTTCCCTGAGCAACATAATTCCACTTCCTCACCACCCTCAGGCATGTCAGGTTAGGTGACATTCCAAAGGCTAGAATAAATAGCTAAACTGTTTCCAGCACTTACCACATGGAAGCACAAATTAAGAGTGAAATGAAATTACAGCATATAGCATAGATTAGTAACTACTTTACAAAAACATGCAGAGCAAACTGTTCTAATCATGAACAAAAAACATTTACTAGCTTTACCAGCTTTACATGTTTGCAAGCTTTACTAGCACTGTGCTTTCAGCTCTATTTGTTCTGGTACTGTACTTACTGTGTTTGCAAAATTATCAGAACCAAAACTGTCACAACTGTCATCGGAGGATGAGGATGTTTCCATGGGGATCAGTTTTGTATTTCGGAAGGCTGTGAAGTTTTTCCTTCCTGAACGTCGACGCTGCAAAAGGACAACGGGAACACCATTATTAAAAGAGACCTACTTCAGCACACTAGATCCTTAAATTGAAGTTTAGGAGGTTTGAACATTTTAGGATGTTTAACAGTCTTGAATACAAGTCAACAGTATTATCATCAGCTCTGAAGTAATTCACAGAATTAGAAATGGGAATAGTTTCTACTCCGATACACTTCTGCTCATTGCTATAGATGAGTTCTTTTCAGTTTTAGAAACACCTTTTTTTAAGCAATATACACAAAAATCATACCGTTCCCCACTCACTATAGACAATGCTGGGAAAAAAATACAAGTACACAAGCAGTACCTAGCAATCTGCTTTGACTTACTAATTACTTTTAGTTTGAGGCAAACACTAAATGCACTGCAGCTCTTGAGGATCCTATCCACAGGACCTTTGAACTGCTCTAGACATGGCAGCTTGCTGTTTTGTTAATTTTATTACCACTTTGAAATACATTTTTGATGGTCTTCAGGTTTTCATTTCACAGGGCCCCAAAGGAAGCCTGCTGCACGCACACTTAGATGCTGGCCAAGTCGAGCGCTCTCACCAGTACCAGATCATGGGCTCCACCGCGTCAAGTACTTTACAATCGGGGTTTAAGCAGCAACTAGCCAGTGCAATTTGAAGCCCTCCGCCCTCTCCCCAGCACCATTCAGCTCACTGCCTGTCGGGGGAGCAGCACCGCAGCACCCCGGGCCTTGCCCACGCTTCAGTTTTACTGGTGCTGAGGTGAAATAAAAACTGCTCGGCGCGGCCCAGGCACAAAAGGGGCCGCTTTTGCGTCGCCTGAGGGGGAGCCCAGCCGGAGGAATCCCGCTGCGGCGGCTTCCCAAGAGTACGGGGCCGCCCAGCACTGTGAGGCCCAGCCCAGGAGACCCGGAATCGCCCCCGCACACAAACACGCCCTTCCCCTGGCCGGGGCGCGGGCAGCTCTCCCCGCCTCACTCCCCTGCTAAGATGGTGCCGTCCCCTCCCCTCCCCTCGCACACACACACACACACACACACACACCTCACGGCTCTCCCCCCCAAGCCCTGAGGTACCTTTCTCCTTCCCACCCGCAGCGGGCCCCGCGCGCCGCCGCCCTCACTCCCCAGCCGTAGCGGGGCAGCGGCGAGGCGGGCGCACTCAGTGAGGCTGCTGCCGGGCCGCGCGTACCCCCCCCCCCCCCCTTCCTGCCCAGCGCAGCAGTGCCCCAGGTCCCAGCCATGCACAAAGACGCCCAGCACCGCGGCGGGGCAGGAGGCTGCCGGTCTGCAGAGCGGGGCTGCTCACACCTCATCCCCCACCCTGGAGTGGCCGGCGAGGACCAGCCCAAAGATTGGCCTCACCCGATCCCTACGGCTTCCCCACAGCCCGGCTTGCCCCGGCCATGAGACACACACACACCACCCCACCACCCCCCGTAGGGCCGCCGGGAGAGCGCAGCCTCAAGCGCCGCAGCCCCGCCGGCAGCAGCGGTCCGCAGCCGTGCTGCGAGCCCGGAGGGCAGCCCCCGGCCGCAGGGCAGCGCTCACCTGCGTGCGCGACAGACCCATGCTGGCGGCTGCTGGGCGACCAGCGGGAACTGAAGGTTCGCGCCAAAGCGACTGGGACTGCGGGAGGCGGGGCTGACGGCGCTTTTCCCGCGTTGGCGCCCGCGTCCTGGCAGATGCAGCTGACACCCCCCTTGTGATGTGGCTCCCCGCATGCTCATCCCGCGCCCGGCGCCCACCCCTGTTAAGAACTCCATCAGCTCTCCCTGGGGTGCCCCGGAGGAGCTAGTGTGGGGGGCACGGGTTTTTTCTTTTACTCGCGGTGCGGGGTTTGTGGAGCTGCAAGGGCCTGGCTTGTGGCGCGAAAAGCTCCCGGTCGGAACCCCGCGGGAGCCAGAGGGGCGGGGCGCGGGGGGGAAGGACCGCCCCGTGCCGAGCTGGGCGCGGGGGGGGGGATGAAGGGTCGGGGTGACCACGTTGCCTGCAGCACTCCCGCTTTTGAAAACAATTGGATTTTATACGGCAAACCTGGGTTTGCTTCCACCGCTCTGAAGTAAACCCCAAAGCTCGCCAGTTTTCAGGGACAGAGCGGGTATCTC
Source organism: Pezoporus occidentalis (assembly GCF_034315485.1). Classification (NCBI taxonomy): domain Eukaryota; kingdom Metazoa; phylum Chordata; class Aves; order Psittaciformes; family Psittacidae; genus Pezoporus; species Pezoporus occidentalis. Next base: position 266,939 of record NW_026916242.1, read on the forward strand.
CACGCAGGAAAGGCCTGTGTCCTGGGCAGCCCCCGCGTCCCCTGGACACCCTTCGCCGGTGGAGTGAAGCCCTGCAAAGCGGGGCTGCAGTGGGTTAAGACACCCAGCAACAACGCACTCGCTTCGCTGTGCTCCCGCAGTAAAGGCAGTGTTATTTGCCAGTGCAGCAGGAGCACAGCTCAGCGTTGGGAGTGGGACCTTGGGTGATGCCTCCCATGGGAGTACAGCAGTACAACAGGGGTTTACAAAGATGCTGGCTCTGCAAACAAAATATTACTTGAAGACAGGCCAGAAGAAAATAGATCGTCAGTCATTGTGAAATATTTTATGTAGTGTTTGTAATATAGCACTAAATCAGATACAGCTGTTAAGCACAGCAAAATATCTGCTGCACCACCAGTATTTGGCAGCAGTAGTAACGGGAGAAGCCTTGAGGAAGCTATACGGGATTTGTGGCCCTGGTGCTTGCTATAATCCCCTGCTTATCCTGGGGTCTCAGCAGGGCTCAATACCAGTGCAACTGTAGCTGCTCAGCATTTCCAGGTGCCTTCTGATGGGGGGAGGAAAGGAGGCCCCATGCACGTGCAGCCCGCACACAAACCTGCGCTGCTGTAAAGCAAACCACGAATTGTCTCTAAGCCAAAGCCTGCAAATCGGCTGCAGCACAATAGAGTACAAGAGCCCTCATGGAGGTTTCCTGTTTTCTGTCGGCATTATTCTTCCTGCGCACGCTGCAATCTGTCGTGTAAAAAAATCTCCATTTTAAGTAAGCCTGTAATTACATACTTACCTGCACCGCTGGCTTCTCAGCACACACACAAAAGCAGATGAACTAAACCCAGTTCTCCGGAGACCAGACCACACTCAATTCCTCTAAATCCACATTAGTGGAGGATTGCCACACAGATGGCTTCCAAACAAGACAGCTCAGATGGGAAGGAGAGGTGTTTCTTGAACTTTGATGTAGTTTTACTTCTTTTAGAAAAAAAAATAGTAATAATAAATCTACAAATACATTTTACTTACATGGAAGAAAGGATCCAGTTTTTCAGCAGTAACAGCCCTTAACATCTTGAATCATGATTATCAGGATTTTATGAGAAAAGTGGCAGACCTTCACAGCTTTTAAAGAGCATCATATGAAATGTTATATAATACTGATGGGGACAGCTGAATTCATACTTCAGACTGCAGTTAATTTGCCATTTAATGCTTAATGGAAACAGCATTCTTCAAACAACATATGTAGTCAAATGGCTTTAAAATTAATAGGCCAGAGCAGGGATGTTGTGTGGATGCCAGACAGGACATGTTGTGAACCATACTTTCAGCTTTAAAAAAAAAAAATATTGTGAAAAAGGATTAATTTATTGAAAATTGTGTATGTCAGCTCATATATTTTACAGAGGATTGGGGAGAAGGGGGCAGGAAAGGGAGAAAAGAAATGGGAAGTATGTGAAGGGCAGGGGCTTACCTTCCCATGGTGCAGTGCAGGGTACCAGAAAACAGAGGTCTGTAACTCAGGAGATGGGTGTTGTGAACTGCACCCCAGTCATTTCCACTGTTTTAATTCCCCATGCTTTCTCCATGCTCTTCACACCCCTGTTCTACTACGCAGGGCCCAGATGCCCTCAGTGGATGGGCAGAACAAATTTATCAACTGGCTGTACCATGATAGAAAAGGTATGCCTATGTTGAGACATAGGCAGCACCACTGTCCCACATCCAGCTATTTATTTATTTATTTTTAGCTGAGGACATGCAGAGCTGAATCCAGGTGAGCACTGCATTTTCACATACATTTAACTCAAGCTAACATGAGTGGAAGAAAATATTTCTGCCCATTTGGTCTCCTGGTCCAGGTCCTGCACTGCCTGTCCAGTGTTACCAGTCTGCCTGTCTCCCTGCTGCCCAGCTGCAGGTTGAGCTCACCCCTCATATGTCAGCGAAGATTATCTGGAGTATGTAGGGATCAGAAGTTCCCAAAAAAACAGTCTCTTCAATTCTCATCTGTCCTTGAAATGAGTTGCCAGTACATAGTAGTGGCTCTTGGAAGACCTGCTGAGGGAATCTGCTGAAATTAAAGAGGGCCCTGTAGTAGATCGAGCATGCGATGCTTTCTGCATCTATCTGGGGTAAATGAACTTGTTTATATATTGGGAGCTTCAAGCAGTAGCAATAACATGGGCCTCTAACAACAATAGCTCCATTGTCACAAACAGTAAATGCGACCTTTAGTCTGCTGGGATGAAGGACAAACGCTGTCTTCCATGTCACCCTGTAGATTTCAGCTGTTGGCACTGCAACACAGCTTTTCTCTCTGGAGACAGGACTCCTGCTGGCTCTCCTACACGCTTCCTGTCTTAACTATGGACAACACATTTTATGCTCTAGTTTCCCCTTTTTTTCCCCCCCCCCCCCCCCCCCCCCGCCAATTGGGGCAGTACATTTCTACCTACCTAAAATAGCATGTGGATACATTAATTAATGTTTGTGTGATGCTCATAATTATTGTGATGGGACTTGCACAGTGACACAGATTTATAGATGCAAGTATTTCAGAGGAAAGGGAGAGTTTGGATTCTCATGACCCCAGAGTACCTGTAGCACAATGCAATAACACGTATCTAAGCTTCATAGAAAAGAGTAAGATTGCAGCCACTAATGACAGTAATTAAAAATTTCTGTTAAGAGCTGTCCAATCACCTCTTCATCTGAGCAAATTATAGTGTTATTGAAACCGTCAGTGCAATAAAATGAAGCTAAAAACATTTCACATTAAAATAATCAGACATTGATTTATGATGTAAATTGTAAATCGGTAACCTATAACACACACTAATTGTTTTTCTCTCTTGAAAGGTGTGTTGCTGTAAAAGATCTGATCAAGCACGTGTATTTGTTCATATGTCAGCCTCCAGTGGCTAACCTTACAGTATGAGACATAATAAAGTGTATAATCAGGTAACCTGTTATTGATTGCAAACCAGAAAGGACACTTACCTTGTGCAGAAGCAGGATGATGGCCATTTTTTTGGGATTTCATTATAGTCAGACCTCTATATGTTTGCTAGACAGGAATTTTTATGAAGTACTATTTTACTGTTAATACTTCAACATAGTGCTCTGATAGGTTGAACCAGAATTTGTAAAATAAATGTAAGTTTTATGTTTTCAGCATTTCTAATCAGTTTATAGCCGAGACCACCTGTACCAGTTCCACAAAATACCTCCACAATGCAATTAGTATGCTTTTTGCTTTTTTTCTCTCTCCATGGAAAAATAGATTCTCCCCTTCTAATTTAACAGGTTTGTATCTCCTTGTGCTTTGCTGTACATTCTTTACTAGTAAAGGCTGGTGCAAATGTATCCTGCATGTTGAATCAAGGGTGGTCATGTCCGATCTTATTTGATACTGTGTTTCTTTGACACAAACTGGTGGGACCATAAAAATGAAAAGAATAAGAGAAGGAAAACCAAAAGGATAAATACAGCCCAGGGAGACAAAAAGTGCAGTTGACAAATGCCTGCAGAAAACTATATTCATCAGTGCACTAAGAGAATGGCTGAAATGTGGTCAGTTTTTGTAGAAAGCTTAATGATTGTTCCAAGTAGACATCATAGCAGATCATTTAGAGCCCAGAGCATTGTGATGCATGTAATGGAAGTATAATTTTAATGCTCATTTGAGTATTCTGTGGCCATTTCACAAAATACATAGCAAAAACTGTTGATCAAAAGTAGCTGTTGTTGATATGCAATAGCCGCTTTTAAAAGCTTGAGATCCCAGCCCTTTCACTCTTGGACTTTGATTTATATTTCCCTTTGAAAACACAAAATAGATTAAGTCACATCATAAAGAAATTGCTTTGAAAATGTTCTGCAAATGCATAGCTGTAGGAAACAGGAGGCTATCAGAAAATAATAAAAAATGCTTACTGCAGTCTGTTTTTTTTTTCCCTTTTATATAAGCTTTGCCACTGCCAGTTTGTGAATGTTATTTGCACTGTCTCCACCAGCCTTCAGCTAGCTGCGGTTGCTGGGAGAGGACAGGAGCAAGAGGAAGCCTTGACCTTCTCTGCAGCGACCTCTCTGTATCAGCATGAGGGAGGAAGCAGCGTGACCGGTAGAAAGCCTCTTTAAGAGCTCACTACTGCCTGCTGTGGGGGTCACAGCACACCTTAAGGTTTCAGGCCCTTCCTGTGTTTTTCACAGCATGAGAGACATGCCCTTTCTCTGCTGCAGGAAGCCCTCACCTTTCTTGCTAAGGCAGGAAAATAAACTATATTAAGCCACTTCATCCTACATTGCACAGTGTTTGTGTCTGTAGTCTGTCGGCAGCTGCAAAACCACCTCCTGAAGTGGAGAGGTACCAACCCTCGGGGCAGGCAGGAGGCTGGGGCAGAAGTGGTGGGAAATGGAAGTGGTGCTGGGGTGGGACCTGCAGAGAGCAGCTGCACGCTTTCAGCCACCCTGGGCTGCTGCCACCCCCAAGCACTGTTCCTCTGTCCTCTGAGATGGTCATCTCAAATGCCCTGTATTTATATGTACTCAAACATGGTCTTGGCAGATGCTAATTAGTGTTAGTGCCATAATAGACTTCTCCTCCACAACCTCTAACTTTTTGCCACAAACTGGCTTGAACTGCTAAACTTTGACACTTCATTAGATAAGAATATTATGTAAACTCCCTTCTGTGGTAGACACATATATAGAAAACAATTGGGTCATGTAATCTGCAGAGGTAGCACAGCTATTTTAGTCTATTTTAGTGACATGAGATGTCAGGAGGTCTCTTGGTTTGGGGTTTTTCCACGAAAATAACTGCCTGTCTTTCCCAGCCTAAAGTAATAATAATAATAATTAGGTCAAAGTGCATTCTCTAGCACAATATTAAAAAAAAAAAAAGAAAAGCAAGTTCTTATCCTTGATAAGAATATCTTTGTCCAGAATTCTTGGCAGCAAGTTCATAGAAAAGTCTTCAAACACTTGGGGTTTGATCTCAGCTGGAGAGGAGGACAGTGGTAAGGGATGCCCAGGGTAGGGGTTGTTGCTGTGAGTGAGGAGGGAGGGAAGAACCAGAGGGTTTGAGCAACTTCTGCTCCTCTAAATCAGCTCAGCAAGTTGCCAGATCATGGTCAGCATATGGGGTTTTGTGCCCAGGGACGGTGGCATTACTGTCAGACATGGCCAACTGCTAGAAAATCATCAGTGGGAAGAGGTTAGAAAGAGCAAAGCTGCTGCAGCAGCAAACACCTTCTTTAAAAAGTAAACAGTGCCCCAAAACACCATTCCTGTTTCACAGTGATGCCAGTGAGAAAGGAGGTTCTTACAGTGTCTTAGCTCACTCCTGGCAGTGCTGGGTGCAGACATGAATGGGCACTTTCCCCTCCCAGCTGAACAGGAACTGGGTTTGCTTTCTCCACCATTTCAGAGAAATAATCAACCCAGCAATGACCCCTGTGAACCTCAGCCCTGAAAACTGTTGTTCCTGAGAGCGTGGCAGCGTTTCATCCGCTGGCATGCCATCACTGAGATCAGGTGCAGATGAGGAGGCAGTGGCCACTGGCATCCATCTCATTGCAGGCAGGTCTGCAGCACTGGCTGGCCAGGTCCCACAGTCATTCCATCCCACCCAGTCAGTATGACCATATGCCCCCCAGCACACCAAGGCAGCAGTGACAGGCTGGAACCTGGCAGACATTCCTCAGTGAAAAGGGGTCAGCCAGCCACCCCGTATCCCATCTCTGACCATTGCTTCTGTTTATCTCCCTGGGAAGCGCAGCACAGTACAAGCGTAACATTTCAGCATGTCCTTTGAAATCAGTATGAGGCCAAAGCAACAACCAGAAATGTTGCAAGAGAGATTACAGTCCTGTCCAAATCAAGACACTGAGCTGGATGAAATTCCTGGCCAGGCCATAAAAAGCAGCCTCTGCAGCTCTGCTGCCCTGGGATGGATTGGCAACCTACTCATGTCCCACGGGGTTAGGGTGAGGAACAGCCTAGGGTTGTTTATGATTTTGGGGCCCCTTGGATTCTCCCCTGGGCTGTCACCTCCGCAACAGCCATCCTTCTGTGCAAAGGCTGCATGGGAAAAGGAAAGGCTTGTGTGAGGGGTTGAGCTGGGAGATGGATTATTCATGCACACATCTCTAATTCCTCTCGTTTATTCCCCATACGACAGGCGTTTGTATAGAGCCGTATGAGCTGAGCTCCAAATAAAGCCAACTCATTAGCTGGAGTGGCTGAAATAGCTCTGCATCACACCAAGCATTTATTATAGGTGTTGGCAACTGACTGGATCGATGCCCCTCTCCCCCAGTGCATCTAGTTTGAAGCTGCCTTGACCAGCCTGACAAATCTCCTACCAAAGCAGCTCTTCCCCTTGTCAGACCAGCTCTACCAGCCTCCAGTAAACCTGGCCTCCCAAACTGAGTCCCATGTTCTAAAATAACCAAACCCCTGACTATGGCACTACCATTCTAACCATTTATTAACCTGGCAAATCCGCCTAGCCTATTTAAGGTCCTCCCCTTTGACCCATAGGATCAATGAGAAAACTGGGCTCCAGAGCCCCTAACCACCACTCCCAGGGCTCTGTAGTCTTCTTAATGATTCCCAGGCTACTGCTGTCAATATCACTAGCACTCACATGGACGACTAGAAGTGGGTAATAGTCTGTGGGACTTACTAGAGCATGCAGCCTCTCAGCGACATCCCTGATCCGAGCCCCTGGTAGGCAACACTCCTCCCTTGAGAGTAGGTCAGGGTGACAGATGGGTGCCTCTGTGCCCTTCAAAATAGAGTCCCCTACTACTGTGACCTACCACTTTCTCCTGGCAGCACCAGTAGTGATCCTTATTACTAGTACATCAGCCGGTTGTTTGCGTGGTGCAGCGTGCGTGCCCTCGTTAGCGCCCTGCAGAACGGCAAAGCGGTTCTGAGTGGGGACAACAGATTTAGGAGGAAACCCCTTGCTTTTAATTGTCCTCTTCCTCCGTTTTTTTTGTTGGTATTTTTTGTTGCTGGTTCCCAGCTTCCTGCATTAACACCCTTCTCCTTTCCTGTATGCGCTGTGGTGGACACTTGTGGCCCCTGCACAGTTTGGACCTGGAGCAAGCAGTCCTGCTTCCTCTCAGCTTCCCTGACATCTTTCAGCCAATTGACAGCATCCCGCAGCTCAGCCCCTGCTGCAGGAGGACCTCCACCGAGTGCAGCCCTGCCCATTGTGCACCCTCGCCCCACAAGACCAGTGCAGGCACTTCCTGCACCCCGAGCTCTGCGTTGCAGCCTCCCCTCACCCGGCTCTGCCTGGTGCCTACGCTGCCACCGCCGGGATGGCCAGAGCAGAGCTCCCAGTCCAGGTAAAGCGTCTGTTTTTTTTTTGCTCTTACCTGTTGTCAGAGGAAAAGGTGCTTAAATGACAGAGATACAATTCCTGACACCTGGTATCCGCTGTGTGCTGTTCCACTGGATTTCGTGGACCTTGTCCTGAATTAATGAAATGGGAATCCCAGTTCACTCTGGTAGGTACTGGGAAACTCACCATGGGGCTCAGCCTTCACTGGGGCTGGTGGGAATCAGAGGGGGCAGAGCTGCATGTGCACCTAGGAGTGGCCTTTGTGTGGAGCAGGGAATTTGTGTCCCTTAGAACATCCAGTGCTGTGGTGATGGGCATAACTGAGGGGTTGGCGCACCAGCATCGCTCACCACTGTGTGCCAGCAAGCACTGCTTGGTGTGGATGGCATGTAGCACCTTGTTCAAAGGCATCTCTAATTCACAGTTTCTTGGCTTTCAGTGGGTACCATGTGTTGCTTTGGGTTCAGCTTCCTTTATCTGTTTCTTTTTTTTTTTCTGCTTCTTGTATCTTGGGAAACCCTAACTTTTTCTTTTTTTTTTTTCCTACACTTTTTATTTTTCCCTTTTTAATTGTGTGAAATCAACTTGGAGTGAAAAGGCCACAAAGAAACTTCTTGACGCCGAGTGAGTCTACAGCTGTGTCTTTGTTCTCGGTGGAGCTAAAGACCACATTAATCAGAAACTTTGCTGACCTTGTCTTTACTACCTGAAGACTGAAAGACAAAAGCGACACAGCCTGGCCACATTTAAAAATTCAATTAAAAAATGCCTGCTGCCGAGGGATAAACATTATGGTAGGCCTCAGTCGGGTTAGATGTAACTGTGATAAAGGCAATGCCTTTTTCTCCCTCTGTTTTTACTTTTTCCCCCCAAAGAGAATAAAGCCTTGTTTCTGTTTCTCCTGCTGGTTATGACAACTGTGTATATGACAAAGTGTGCTCAATGGTGTCATGTAGCTGGTGTTGGGGCTTTTAGTAAAGAGCAAGGTGAGAAATTCCTGAGAGGGGATGACAAGCTGGAAGTCCAGAAGAGAAGCTACTGGAGTGGACCTGAATAGAAATAACCCTTTGTTACCATATTTTCAGACTACACGGATTTGATAACATACCACCTCTTCTTATAGCCCTGACAGAAGCAGACTGAACAAGGGTGAGGAGACCCCACTGGGAGCCTGACTCACCTTCTGGAGACATAAGCGAGGTGAGGAGAGAGGTAGCAGCACAACTCCTTCCCTAAGGATGAAATGGAGAGCCTTTCATTATGGCACCCAGCTGTGCCTTACTGATTTTTATTATTGACATGTTAAGCAAAACAGTGGATATCCAGTCACCTGAGAATGAGCAGCCAAATGGAGGGGAGAAAATCAAGTGAAATCCCTTGTCGCTGACTGTGTCAGGAGGAGAGGCAGGCATCTCTCCCCTTCTGCTGGCAGGCACTGGGCCACACTGGCCAGCAAGGAAGGCGGTGTCCTGGCTTCGATGCAACAAATTAAATAGGGTGTATCTTCTCTAGGTTGACCATTCAGTTAAATAAAAGGGCAAATTCCTCCCTTAGAACGTCCTCCGGCCCCGCCAGCCCCCCCGGGGCCTCTCCTTCCCCGGCTTGCTGGCAGTCTGCCTGTTGGACTTCTTTGCATGCTGCACCTTTATCCACCCTCCCTCGCTGACTCTGCTCTCCCCTTCGCCCCTCCTGGGCTCGCTTTCATCCTGTGGGGGCATGCCTGGGATGGCCTTGGGCTGGGGAGAGCCGCGGGAGTACCTCCGCTGCTGGGAGGACTGGGGGATTGCTGTTGAGGAAGTCCTGCAGGCTCTCCCTGGGAACTGGGGGGGCACCGGGGAGCTGGTCCCACTGTGCCGCCCGTCCGAGGAGCTGCGGGAGTTAGCACCGTGCGAGGTGTTTCTGCCTTTGCTGGCAGACCTGTCCCTCTCCGAGGGGGTGTCGGAGGCTGTGCTGGAGGTGCTGCTGCCTTTCGAGTTCAGGTGCAGATTCGAGAGGTTTCTCATCTGACTGTGCGAAAGGGGAGAGGAGTTTCTAGAGTGGCTGATGGACATGAACTGGTAACTGACGGGACCGCGCGTCCTCCTCACGGCAGCAGCGTAGGAGTCCTGGCTGCGAAGGTAGGGCAGGTAGTGGGTGACGGTGGTTGGGCTGTGGGGGTGGCCGTGCTGATGAGAAATGGCTTTTGCTATTTGGTGCATCCGCAGCGTCTGCATCCACTGGCTGTCGATGCCTGGCAGGGAAAAGGAAACAGAGTCAGCTTTCTGTGAACATCAATGAACTGCTCTCTGGTTTACCCAAGGTGTGAGGTTAGGTACCAGGGTTTCTTTCAGAAGAGCCTCAACATACCTCAAACCACCCTTGCCCTCCCAGCCGTGCAGCAAATAGTCCTAGGTTTCAGTACATTCAATGTTATGGTTGAACATAATGTTAGACTTTTAATGTAGTAAAAGGAGGACAAAGGGTAATGGTTTTAAACTGGAAGAGGGTAGATTTAGATTAAACATTAGGAAAAACCACTGTGGGGATTGTGAGACATTGGAATACGTTGTCTAGAGAAGCTGTGGATGCCCCATCCCTGGCAATGTTCAAGGCGAGGTTGGACAGGGATTTGAGCAACCTGGTCTCATGGAAGGTGTTCCTGTCCATGGCAGGGAGTTGGAACTAGATGATCTTTAATGTCCCTTTCAACACAAACCATTCAATGATTCTACAATTTAAAATAACAAGTGTAGCAAGTGATACAAATAATTCTGATGCCAGTGTAGATTACGGAGCTTGGACTAGAAGACACTGAACCATCTATCTGGCTGTTCAGGTAGGTTTCCACTCTCAGGTGCCTCCATGTTTTTAACACAAGCTGGTTTTATACATTTCCTGTGATGCTCCTGACAGCCTCGGCAGATTTCTCTGCATCTTTCATTGCAAAGGAGCCTGGAGATCACCGCAGCAGCCATGGAATGGGCACTACAAGGTGCCAGCACTGTTGCAGTATCACCCTCTACCTGCGTCTCCCACAGCAGTCACGGTCAAGCCATTTGTTACTGAGGACAGATAGAGGCAGTGAAAACCCTAAGTGCAAATCCCCAATGCGGCAGCCACACTGACCTCCTCTCAGTAATTTCCCTTCAAACTGCTACACACCACAACAACCAGAGACTCTTCAGTTGTTACTATTACTACAAACTCAGAAGTCAATCTACTTTGCATGCTCCAGATACTGAGTCTGAGCTGCAGCTACGTCACTGTGGCTTCACACAGAAAATCGACTGGCTTTGGCCAGGATAGCTTAGACAGTGCTTAACTGAGAGCAACTCAGGGCATTACAGTTCCCTCACACCTACTGTCACAGCCTTGGGGTCATAACAAAAGTTGTAACTCTCAGAGATCACTGGAGTGCTTTTGAAAGTTAGTCCTGTGGTTTGCATGAAAGCCTATAGCAAATTCAACAGTTGTAATTTTCCATTTGAACTTTGAAGACTGCCTGGTTTGCTGCTTTATGGGCAGAGCAGAGACCAGGAATTCCTCTTATCTGAGGCCACAGCTCTAGCCGAAAAACATGGGGTGCTGCTTAAAAGATTTTGCTCTGGAGATTGCTCCTGTTCAGATGTAAGGGATGGTCTCTTCCATTCCTCCTTTCTCCAGACTTTGCTTCAATCCCAAGAGATTTAAATCACTTCAACTTAATATCAAATATGTCAAAAGGAAACTGTCTTTCCTGTGACACTGCCACACAGGTACCTCCAGCTGCACTGAGAGATTAACCTCATTTCATGGAAAGACAGATGGGAATTGCCTTCCCTGCTTCTTAACCTCCTTGAAAGTCAAGGTTTCCAAAGAAACATGCATGCTGAAACACACTTGCAAGACACCACCTCCTCTGCCATTCTCCTGTGCCCTCCTACGAAGGCTGTGGATATAAAACGCAGACCTTATAAATCTAGAAGCAACATGACTTGAGTTTGCGTCTTTGTTATCAGCTCTCAGGTGGCCACCAGGGCTGATGCTGTCCTGAAAGAAGGGCTCCCTTCAGTGCCTTCAAGCTGTTCAGTCCCTGCTCCTTATGGCCAGCCATGGTCTCTAGTCCAGGGACCTTGCAGTGTGTCTTATGGTGCTGCCTCTCACCTTTCTTGGCCTGGGGGGGATCTTCCTTACATGAATTCTGAGCTACCAGGTGTCTACACTGAACTAAATGCTATATGTGTCAGTCCCCAGAGGTAGAACCTTCACTGATGGTTATTTTAGCCTCTTAGAAAGGTATTACCCGCACTTTTGTGCTTGGATTTGGTGCTGTTTTAAACCTAGGGAAGGTGGTCTGGTAAAGAAGACAGGACAAGAGGTTTTCTAGAGCTGAGGCATAACTCTCACACTGGTGAGTATCACATCTCCTCTGAGCTGTGCCTATTTACCTGGGTACTGATAACACATTAGTGCCTTTGTATAACAACTCCTTGTGCTAAAGCTCTCCCACTGCTCACCACAAAAGAATGAAAGCAACTCAGTTTACTGTGGCAGAACCAACCTATAGAGGTACAAGAACACAGTTTGGTATGGCTGTATGGCTCAGCACCCCGAAACTAGGATAACCTCCATCAACAGAGGTAATCTGCAGAGAAGACATATCTTTCAGGACATGCTCTAGATCCCACCTGCATGACAAATCACAGTTGTGCTGCAAGTGGATCCCAATTGCTTAGGAGTAAGAGCAGGCATTTTAGGTGTGCTGAAAGCGCTGGCTCCCGAAATTGTCAAAATAGCTGTGGAAAACTCCATTATTCCCAGCAGATAGAGAGTAGAGATGTGTGATATTATCTTCCTTCCCAGCAGATGCCTTCCTGACATCCTGGTTGAGGAACACATCTTCACCCCAGGCTTTACATACTTTCTGTGGGTGCTATAATTCCATATAAATCCTTTTGCTACGACTCCACAAAGCTGAGCACGCTCTTGGTGAAGAGGGGTGAATTTGGAGGAGAATGGAAAATTTGCTGGCTGATACCCTGATGCAGCATCCCCAAGCAGACTTCAGAGAAAAGCAGGCCTGTCATCGTGGAAAAGCTACCATGGACATGTACATATATGCCAACAGAGTGGGGAAGAAGCTTGGACCATAGGCAGAAATGCCTCTCCCAGTGACCTGCTACTGGAGGGGATTGAAAGGTTGACCCAAAGCTAACCCAAGGAAGGGATTGAAAAAGTGTCAGGATTTAAGGCTGCTTACTGTTGTAAGATGTGAAGCGTTCGGGGTTTTGGAGCAAAAATATCTGAGCTCTGTCTGCTGTTGATGTGTAAATGCAAGTGATGACAGTAGATGAAAGATATATAGCTAACCACCATGGACTGCTTCCGGCATGCTTCCTATAGGAGCATCCATGTTATCCTCCTTAAATCACATTGTGATATAGAATATGTTACTATCCAAAGTTTAGCTTTTAAGCTGAGTCAGGCATGCCACCGTGCTCCTGTACACATCTAGGAGGACATCACATGGAGTGACTACCATGCCAGCTGATGTGCAAGATGTGCACTGTTGTTGGAACAGAACGATGGATTTGACTTTTTGCTCTTCTCCCCATATACACTTCGCCCATGCCAGCAACAAATTTCATGTGTACTGACTTACTTGAGTCAGATCTGCTCCGTGAATTCCCCTCCGAGTTGGGGAGTGAGGTGTGTATCATGAGCTGTACGGTCTCGACCTCGTCCTGTGCTTTCACCTTGCTCCAGCAGATAGGTTGGATGTGCTTTGTGGATTTGGGGGCTCTAACGTCACTCTGCTCGGGAAGGACACAACATGCATGAGGACATAATGCGCATGAGGACACAACTCACTAAACTATCCCACAAGGGAACTTCCACTAGTGCCTGGGCGGCAGCAGCATTTTCCAGATAAAGTCTATTCTGCAAAACCACTTAGCCAGTTCTCAAGTATTTTTAGACTAGATAATTTTGGCTGGTATTTTGTGATTATGCTAAAAATGTGGTAGTGAATAACTTTGAATTCATGCACCATGTGGAGGAAAGATCTGAAGGCCTTCCTCTACAAACACAAAAATATATTTTACTGGTTATATTAATGTGAGTGCCATATGGGCAGTGCTTTCTGCTAGAGGGACTAAGCAGGTATTTTTGCAGGGGAACCCTCCACAAAAGCTTAGTGGAGTATCAAGCTCTTCAGTTTGCTGTTAAGGGCCTATGAATCCTGTGAAAAACTTCAGGCTGAAAGAAAACTACTGTTCTTCACTTCTGAGACAGGCAAGCAAGGTCCTGTCTCTCCATCGCTGCTTGAACCCTTGCTCAGGACAGAGCTGGAATCTCAATTATTAGCCTTCTTGTGATACACAGCATTGGTCTTCATAAACACTTTTGTAAGGAGCTGCAAACTGTTTTTACAAAGGCTAATTTCTATCACATAAAATGGTCTTCTGGGTTTTATTTATCTTTATTTACTCATGACTTCTTATTTTATTTCTTCTCCTGTTGTTTCTCTGCTCTCCCAGTCAGCACTTTATTGGAAAGGTAAAAACCAGTCTTTTCCGGTAATGCAAACAACACTGACCATTGCACTTCAAGCAAAAGAGGTTTTTGTCCTTGAGAAGAAGAGCTGTCCCAGGCAGCAGTCTCTGTAAACTTCATTCATCTTTTGCTCTGAACTTTAGTTTTACAATTAATTACAGGCTGCTGAGACATGATTATAGGCTATAACAAAGCCAGAGGATGCTATTTCCACACCTCCCATGTAGGTTTTATCTTAGGTAAACAATTTTTTAACTTGTTTCTTAGAGCTTACCTCGTATGTAACAACACATTCTACAGACTGGTGCTCTTCTATCCCCACAATCCATTTCTCCATTACAAACGGTGGCTGTAAAAAAAAACATGGTGGGAGTTTTATAAGGTGCTTTTCATCTCCTGACTTGTTTCTGACACATCCCAAAGATATTTCAACATTTGCTTTTTCATCCATTTCCATACTGTTAACATCAATACTTTCCTTAAAATCTTATGAGACAAGCAATATATTTTGGAATATGTACCTCCTTTTTTTTCCAAAAGCAAACTGAGAATTCTGTAAATAACAGACAGTAGGTAAGACAGCATGGAATGTTTTCATGAGGGCACAAACCTTTTTCATTTTTGTGCATGTACAGGTTTTATTCTGCTAGACTTACAGAGGCCAGCAAGAACAAATATCTACAGATCCTTAGAGATATTTCCTCACAGATATAAAAATGTGAAAGTATGTGAAAAGTTAATGTTATTGTAACTGGTTATTAGTTTATTTAATCCCTTTTTTTTTCTTTTAAAGGAAAAATTTAAAATGGCCAAGATGAAAATTAAACAGGACATAATAATAATGGTAGTAATAGTAGTAATAGTAATAATAGTAGTAATAATAATATCACAAGTGCTGTTCCAAAAGTCACTAACTATAAAAACAGTATGAGCACAAATTAAATACGAAAATCCTTTTTTGACTCTCATACTCTCGTATCACATTTTCCTTAAAATTCTGACTGTTGATGATCTGATTTTCAGATTTTCTTGTAGGAAAAAATAAACAAAGGTTCCCCCCAAATTTAGCCAAAATATTCAGAGTTAAAAGCATTCAGGAGTTTGGGGGGTTTTGTCAGTGCGCATTAGAGCAGCATTCTAATTGGCAATCAAGCTGTATATTTTTCCATTTAGAAATTTATTTTGTGAGCTATTATCAAGTGGAGCATATTAATAAGAACAAACAATTAAAATAACAGCAAACAGAATGCCCTCTGCATTAACAAAGCCTCTGTTGCTTACGGTAAAAGCAGTCTAAATGCTGGCTGGTAACTATTTGCAGGCAGGTTTTGAAATAAGGTAAAATGCCCAGTGACGCTGAATTGCAGATGTTCAGTGCTGCACTGTCTGCTGAGGGGTTTCAGTTTTTGCAGCCCATCGTTGCATGACAGAGGGAGTTTTAGAATGATGTTAAAGTTTTAAACCTGTGTTCAAAAAAAAAAAAAGAAAAAAGAAAGAGGGGGGACACCCAAACCCAGAGAAATCACATGAAGTTTCAACCTGGAACATTTAAATCAGTTTCTTCTCTTGAAAAAGAAAGTAATTTTTTGAACATTCTTTTCTTTAAAAGGGGTAATAAATTCAGAGGATATAACATGGAATTAAAAGAAGAAAATATAAATTAGTTCCTTCTCTTATTTTTCTATTGTTAACATTATTGTCAGCTTAAAAGAGAACCAAAATACCTAACTCCTATTATGATACAAATCTGTTTAAAATGTGCATTTTATTTAAAAGCTGTCAAGAGACTGAGCTTCCGCAAGCACAAAAGTCGACTGCTGTGGTATTTTAATGTCTTTGTTTGAGATCTGTGAATTTGTGAAAGCTTTAAGGCTGTAAATACCTTTGTCATCTTTAAAATCTCTACCTCAGGTAGGTTAGTGTTGAATGTCACATCTTTTATGTAGGTTATCGCAATTTCATCCCCGTCCATCTCCATGTACATTTTCCATTTACAATCCTATGAATAATAAAGAAAGAAAGCTGGATTGTTAGAATACAAATAAAAAACCCCCAGCAAAATGAAACAAAACTGAAAGCCAAAACAACCCAAAACCCAATCCTCATCCTAAAAAACGTAATCCTGTGGGGGAAAAAATAACCCAGTTAGGGAGATAAGGAACATGTACATATTTTAGGATATGCACATTTTCCTAAATGTGTTGATAGTAGAAAAAGTGTTGATAATGGAAAACTCATGGGTTCTCTTGTTCGCTCTTCTCTTAGCTCACCCTGGGAGACAGTTGCCACACTGACAGGTCTGGATGTCTTTAGAGGTATGGATCCCCTGAGGGGCCCCAGGAGTTAGGTTCACCCATCTGGATGGAGCTGTGCACACCCAGCCATTGGTGGGGGCACAGGGCAGTGGTGGGAGCTGTCACTCGTGGTCACAGCCAGTGCCAGCAGCCAGACCTAAGGACAGTGAACCCAGGAACAAATGACCAGAGTCAAGGAAACTCTGAAGACACTCGCTCAAATAATAGGCAAGAGGATGCTCAATTATATCAGATATGAAGTGCCCAGCGAGCACTGAGCACCCTCAACTTCTGTTCACCTCTAGCTGCACTATTAGTTATAAGCAAGCTCAGTTTAGAAGATAATCATAGCGACTCTAATAAACCAAAGCAATGAAAAGTATCCTTAAATCATCCCATGAGCTGAACATGGGGCCAACACCCAACACTTTGCACAGGTGTGAGCCTGCAGAAGCTGACGGCTCTGGCAGCATCCTACAGGACATCCCTTGCGGGCTCTGACTGCTGGGACTGAGATTCATGCTTGTTGCCAGGGAGGCTCCCACTGTGGGGCTGGAGACAACCCGTCCATGGTGCAAACCAGCCAGCATTTGCTGATGTGTCTGGGGATTAGATACTGTGCAGTGCACTGAGCTCCTCCAAAAATCAGTACCCCGAGGGACAATAGGGCTGCGGTGAAGCAGAGTGTCTCCATCTCCGCGCAGGCAGGAGGGGATGTGCCCTTCACAGAGACAGGAGCTCCTCCAGACATGCCAGGGGCTCAGCAGGGTCTGTGCCCACTGTGTACCGCTGGCCGGGCAGGTCAGGTCTCAGTGATTGCGGGAGGCAGTCTTCTACCCTGCTCTGCTCAGAAAATGCAACAACTGTCAATGGGGAGGGACACAGATGGCCGCCTACGGCCAAGGGCTTGCGTAAGCAGCTATTTGCACACACAAATGTACAGCAGCCTAAAAAGTATCCGTTCGCATATGCGATTATCTGCTGGTGTTTGCACGTGCATCTCTCATAAATGTAACGTAGGAGCTCAGCCCTCAGAAGTCTCAAAGCTTTCAATCAGGCATTGAATTGGCAATTCTAAGATAAAAGAAAACTGGAGCATAATCACTTCCGAACCGCGACAACAGATTATGCTTATGAAAGCATTTGGCCCTGTGTGTCCATCTGTCCCCATTGAAAGCTTCCATGTTTTACGAGCAGAGTGGACGTATGATTTGGGTTTTGCATTGCCCCAGCGCGAGTCTGAGTGATGGGAACTGCGGTCCAGCGGCCAGAGCACCAGACCAAGACTGGGGGGCACTGAGTTCAGTTTCCTGTTCTGCCATTGACTTCTTGTGAAACGTGGTAAGGTGCTGCAGTTGCCTTGTGCCTCTGTTTCCTGTATCTGTTTGCAAGACCTCTTTCTGTGCTCCTTTTTCAGGTTGTGAGCTAACCCAGGGCTACGCCTGTCCCTTCCCAGGTAGGTACAGCATGATGCACTGGCCCTGACATCATCTGAGAACTGTAACTGAACAGCAACAGCGAAGCAAGCTGTCTTTGACTCCTCCTTGCCTCTCAAACCGTGCTCCTCTCCCTGCCCACACTGTCCTCATTGCCAGAATTTTGCAGGACTTCCTAAATTCACGCTACTTGCGTTCCCCACTGCAGATCAAACCTAAGGTTAAAGACAAGATGCTTGATGACACTTTTAACACCTGAGCCAAGGAAACAACAAAGCACTGACATAACATACTATCCTCCAATTAATGCAGCACATATCCTGTCACGAGACCAGTGCCACGCACCCGAGAGCTTGAGCTGCACCTTGTGCCAGCGCTACCGTGCCTTCACAACTCAGAATTTTGTGCTGTTCACTCACATCTCCATACAGACCCGATCTGACAAACCTGAGCTCACTTTAACAAGCAACATAAATAGAGCGACCATCTCTAAAGAAAAGGCTGGCAAGCTGTGTAAGCCCAGGGTCTGGCAGGCAGTGGGCACCTGCCAGCGCCCGGCCCCTCTCCGGATGTGCCGCGCATGCAGGAGCCCTCTTCGTGCGGTAACGAATCAGGCTGCCCCACGCAGCTGTGGATGCAGGAGCCCTGCACAAACACCGCCTTCCCCAGCTCTGAACTGCCGCTTCAGAGACAGAAATGCACTCTCCTGTCCTTCAAATCCAGCCCCCAAACCTCCGGTCCTCCTTGGAGTCTTCTCCAGCCTCACCATGCAGATACCACAAGGGCAAGTTACCACGCTAAGCATAACCTGTCTGCTCACTCAAAAACACGTCAGGTTTTCGTTTTGTATTACTGTAAAATCATCGGTGGAAAGAGGAAAGAGAGAAAGACGGAGAGAAAAAAAAAGGGAAATAAAGAGGGGAGAGAAAGGGAAGGAGAGTCTGGGATAAAGAATACAAAAGACAAAAAGAGAGAAGGAAGGAAGGAAAAGGAAGAAGACAGCAGCTAGGTGACTTCAGAATCAAGTCACTTGGAAAATACCTGTGATATTACTTATCTAAGATAAAGATGTGGCTACTCCTCTTACAAACTTGGTAACCATTTTGTTAATCCCACAGCAGGTACTGCAAGATTGGTGTGCTGCAAAGAGACGTATTTTCCTGTTTTTCAGTCGAGTTCTAGGTTCTTATTTAGCAATGAACAGGAGAGAGATGCTCAGTCACTTAAGCAAAAATTTGGCTAGAATAACCAAGTACACAATTCCAGTTCTTTGATGAATTAGAGCTGTAAAATTTCCTGAATTGAAACTACATTTAGTGCCAGATGTATGTGGGGAAATAATCTGGAAATGGCTCGTTCAAAATGCCTGGTTGATAAATATACAAGTCCTTCAAAGAGATTTTGTAAGTCAAGAATTAAACTATCTCTCAGTATGTACCTGCTGAAATTTGATGTAAATAAAGAATTTCAAGGTTTTGTTTCAGAAAAAAAATGGCTAGTTTCAGACCTGAGAGGCACGACCAGCAAAACTTTGTGTGAAAACCGTTTCTGAATAACCCTTTGACAAAGCCAATAAATCAGCAGCCTCTGCAAATGGTTGTAGAACAAAAAAAGCACAAATCACACACAGGTATTTGGAACCACTTCTCCTCAGATTCTGAACAGAAAATAAGAACACTTTAAAAATTAAGCCTCCAGCTTACTGTGGTGACAATACTCCTTTAACCCTGTATGCGCTAAGATCTGCAGCAAAAACCAACAGGGGAATGAAAAAGACCAGGCACAGGCTTTAAACAACAAACATGCCTCCTGCAGCAACAGCATAGAACTCTCACTGGGGAGACACCTCATTTTTCCAGGAGGCCCAAATCCAGGATTTGTTTCAAAATCAGTGGTTGCAATAAACTTCTTTTTTTTGTTGGTTTGTTTGGTTTTAGGACTGAAGAAAAAAAAAAAGCCACGGCACTGTAGCAGGCAACTGGCTATTAGAAATAAAGTAGGATGTAATGCAAGATGAAACAAGTATGAAAAAAAATTGGTCATGCTGGTACTAAAAGTAGTAGCATGTTGATGATTTAGGTCCCCAGAAGCTCCTTTACATTCTTAGCTATTATCTATCTCAGCTGCTGAAACCTGCTGTTATAAAGGCATTAGAGTTGAACATCTAGTGACAGCACTTGGGTTATTTATCATTATGTATCACCCTGCTACACTATATTTTATTATTCTGGATTTAAAGGAAGATAACACAATTATGGTTAATTTGCTTCTCTTCTTTATATATATAGTGTCATGACCCACCACAGCTTTGTCCCATGAGATATTTTTAACCAAAAAGAAATCCACAAGAAACTCTCCCTAAAAATTCCATTAATAACCTCTTGTAGCGTGTATAGGTTGCAGGGTCTGGAACTAAGAATGTTTTAATCTCTTCAGCAAAACAATGTCTCATAATGATGTACAGGACTATTGCTGCACTGATGAAGAATCATACATAATTCAGCACCTTTCACTTGGCACCACTGTGATATCCTCATTAGCAGTGGCTCACAGTGGCTGTCAGATGGTGTCCATGCGAATGCAGGCATTATATTGTCTTTGAGATGTGCAGCTGCTTCCATGACACTGCCAGTATATAAAAACATGACGCCAGTTTGTTTTATTTAGTGCTAAACCTTCCAGTTTGTAAAAACAAGGCTGACACAGAGCCTGACATGAGGCAGTGAAAATAATTAGCTCTCATTTTCTCAGCCTCCTATTTCCTTCTCCCCGCTGTGTTCTCTTTCCACTAAACCACCACATGTCAGTCGAAATGGGAGGCAATTAGTGGGCTCATTTCAGTCCCCACAACTGTGCTGAAAAGAAAGTATTTATGATGGCACAATGAACAGCTGAAAGATTAAATAACATTTGCCTTTTGAAAAGAAAATGACTTCTAGCTAAATGGGCAATTTTTGATTATTCTCAAACAAGCTTAGAGTAGTTGGTTTTTAAAATACAAGAAAGGAAAATGAGTCATTTTTAGGTGAAAGAATCAAATAAAACTTGACACAGTAATGCAAATAACTGATGTTTTATTGCAAAATATGTAAATGTGTTATACCCTTAACAATGGCTGGTGTCTCAGGTCAGGGCAGGCTGTTGCCAGCCAGACTCCAGCAAGAGAAGGTGGCTCCACCGCCGGTTTTATTTCAGCTGTGCAGGCAGAAAAAAACAGGGGTGGGGGGGAGGCCTTCGAGAGAGATGGTCTTAAAACACACAGAAACAAAGCAAGTGAAGGATATATTTATGCTATCAGTTGCCTGGGTGCTTCCTCCAAAAGCCAGAGCCCTTACTCCCCCATAAGGCAGCAGGCATCAGCTGGCTGCAGCTTCTCCTGGAGAAGCAGGAGGCCTTTCCAACAGCTATACAGACCACCCAGTGGTACAAAAAAATGTCTGTCCCTGTCCCCTGACAGCACCTTTCTTTAACATCCAGTGCTGTGAAGATCTGTGCTGCCACAGAGGGCAATGTAATGGTAAGTACTGGGTGCTGCTTCATGCTGGGGACTGGTGCCCTGAGAAGAGCAGGTTGCAGCATCCAAGACAGACAGCTCTGCCATAACAGTGGTCCTGAGCCTTGCCATAGTGTTTACTAAAGCTGCCCTTGCCATGCGATCAGGAGCAAACAGGGATTGCTCTGGTCTCAGTCATCATCATCCACACAAGCATCCTACTTGTGACAGTGGGACTGTAAAGGTGGAAGCATGAAAAACACAAGACCCTTGCCTAAGGGCTGTGTGGGTGCCCTCCCATGCTGTCTGAGGCAGCCCTGTCCTCCAGTGGCGTTTCCCATGGACCACTCATGGGAACAACATGCGGGAGCCCTGCAGGCACCATGTGCCACCGAGTGACGTGGCCCATGGTGAGGGGCCATGTGGAGGCTACAGCTCAGGCACGGGGGCTTGCATGATGTCAGCCATGGGAACAAGGGTGGCAGGAGCTTGGGATGGCAGGGACGCTGCACAGGGGACTTACCAGGGACAAAGGCTCTGTTTCCAGGCTTTTGTCTAGAGAGGACATGCCAAGCCTACAGACCATTGGGAACTGGTCTGTGCTTTTGCAGACATGTCTGTGAACAAGGCTGTATGTGTGAGAGACAACGTGGGGAAGGCAGCAAGTTAATTCAGAGTGGCCAAGGTATAAAAATAAAGCTTGAGATTAAAATTCTAGAAAATCAAGTGAGCAAGTTAATAGCTGAAAAGACTACATGACTCTTCAGGATTGTGGAATCATTGCTGATGTGAATCCCTGGCTCAGCACTGCCTACACAAGGATTTTAAAAGGTGTTGATTTGAGTTTGACCTCAGTTGTATATGGATGCTACAGATAGAGCAATCCCAGTGGAGGTAACAGAGTTATACCAGCTCCACCTCATGTAAAAGCAATACATGGCCCCAAAAAAGCCTCTTTGAAAGAAAATACAAGGAGCTCAGATCACCTGCACTGAACTTCTAACACCCTACCAGTTCTTAATGGTGCTGGTTTTATTTAAACATGGCTGGTTTATTGTACAGGTTAGGTTTTTGTGTTTTTTTTTTCCCCTTCACAAAATATTCACCCATTTACTGATTAGTTATTAGAATAGGAGCGAATCTATGAAAATAGCACACAAGCATAGCTACTCTGATTCTTGCATTAACTATTAGCCTTTAGTAGTGAAAGCATTGTGCTTTGAGATGTAATTAAAGAGAGAGGCTTCAGAAGATGAGGTTTTGAGATAAGGTTAAGTAACCCCACATTAGAAAGTCAAGGTACTTGCATGTATCATGCAAAGGAAGGGTCAGATAAATCCAATTCCTCTGCCAGCTTTACTTGCTGAAGTGGGATGAAGCACCTACAGAGCATGGGGAGTGTGTACAACTGGAAAACTATGAAACTGGAATCTTCAGTTCTAGACTTCAGCCCTTGCTTTATTTTTTGCCACATTCATAATGCGAGGAGTACCTCGCACAGCAAATTAAACTGGTGATGTTACATCGTGTCTGTCTGAACTATGCGTTAGGAAAGAGGGTTTATGAGTGTTGATGTAGTGGAAGGGTGGAGAGGAAGAAGCAGCAGAAATGGTCTCAAAGCATTTGTGAATTTCATTCCAGTTACAACTGCTATTTCAGTACTGTTTTGTCTGGTGCTGCCACCATTTTGCCAGCCCAGGTTTTTCCACATGTGGAATTGGTCACAACATCTCTCTAAAGTAGGCTTAATATTATAGTCACTTTTGCACTACACGTTCAAATAAGAGAATTAAAGTATATCCCAGTTTGGATATTCAAGGCTAGAAAATAGTTCACACAGTTAGCAGGTGGTTTTGAAGAGGCTCTGCTCCTTACCTTGTCAAATGGAAGGAGAGTTAACTGGGGGAAAATAAGGCAAAATGGTGAGCCAACTTCAAGGCTTTGTGTTCGGATATAGGTCAGATTGTGCCACACGTGGTAAAAAATTGAAAACATTCAAAGGCATGGTGAAATCTGCCCTTTTGAGGACCAAAACTAAAGAATGCATCAACAGGAGACAAAAAGACTGTGAACCATCCTTCTTAAGAGGTTGGGTGATTCATCAGTGTGGAGCCGACACAGCTCAGACACCTTGCCCTGATTGGGAAATTTTAATGAGCCACCTAGGATGAGAAAGCCATTGAAAATTCCCTCTGCAGTTCTACAAATCAGCTCAAGCCACAATTGCCAGGGTTTGTTTTTTTACCCTCTTTGGTATCTTGGAGTTAATTGGTGTGTGTATGTGTGTCCCCTTTTTTTTTCCAATTTGTAGAAGAAATTCATATACAGTGTCTAAATCTTATCACCTTTCAGCTCAGTGGGAATTGTGTACAGAAAGGTCATTAAAAGGAAGTGAATGGAAGTAACCACATAACTCAAACTACAAGAGTTGGAAAGAAACCTCTAAAAACCAGGTTAGCTTTGCAGCGCTCACTCCTGATGCATTCAGAGAGCACAAAGGTCAACTGAGCTTTCATAACCTCCAAAGATAAAGCGAAAAGGGAAGGCAACAGTAATGAAATGACTGCATTTGTCACCTGGTGGAAACCAACCTCATCCCACTAGAAGATGCAGTTTAAATTAGATAACAAATCTGAGGCTGGTAAAGGTGCGTGCTAGGAAGTCCATGTTTCATTCAGTGTACAGGCACGGCTGAACATCCAAATGCCATTCTGAAGTATATTCATCAGGATCCTTGCTAAAAGGTGCTGCCATTCCAAAGGCCCTTATGTTTCTGTCTGCCTATAGGGAAGGTGCACTGCCTGTACTGACACGGCTTGCTGCAGTGCCAGGGAGAGGACCGCTGTGCCCTGAGGAACCATCTTC
This sequence comes from Pezoporus occidentalis, assembly GCF_034315485.1. Lineage (NCBI taxonomy): Eukaryota > Metazoa > Chordata > Aves > Psittaciformes > Psittacidae > Pezoporus > Pezoporus occidentalis. The sequence goes on from NW_026916242.1 coordinate 290,903, forward strand.
ACACCTGAGACCATGCTGTGCTCTGACCAGCCAAACACATCTGAAGTAACCTGAACCCGCAGATGGTTCTGGGGTCCTGGACCAGCCCATCCAGCACTGTTATGCCCTGTGGCACTGCATGTCGAGGCTGCACCCACACCAGAGCTTTAGTTCAGATCAGGAGCTGTGCTTTTGTCCCATGTATCTGTCCTGTCCCACGCTCTGGAAGAGCTGCCTCCAAGAGCATGGACAGGCTTGCTTCCAGGTGTGACTACTCCAGAAGATGCACTACAATGACTAACAGGAACTGAGCCCAGGAGACCAGTGCAGAGCCAGCCTGGGGTGAAACCTCCCTGCACGACCTGTTCCTCTGCCCAAAGCACTTGTGCTGTGCTGCACCAGCTCCCAGCTGAGCCTAATAGCCTCCCTTGATACACAGAGGTCTAGCAGCCTACACATCACCTGGGGAACACATGTTCTCAACTAGTAACCCAGATTTGCGCTTATTGCCTCTTTTTCCTCATGGCTGAAACAGGAGAAATGCTTCTTAGCCAGGCAGCCACTTATAGGGGCTGATTAGGGTAAAGTTCCTTTGAGAGATTTATTTTTAAACTGATGTAGGCCAGCTTTTTAGCTGTAAAGATGGTGGAAGGTATGACCCCAAGTGCTTCTGCTGACCCAGTTTTACAGGAACAGGCACCACTCTTTTACAAAAATGGGACAGTAAAAGAAGTTTAAACCCTTCAATCCTGGTTTACCCAGTATCTCCAATTCATTCTGGAACAAACCTGGACAGCAGCAGTAGTTGGCTTAAAGCAGCCTCTAGGGGAGCTAGAAGATTGTATCCAGGGATTTTCAAAGCAGCAAGCTGGCCAAATTTTCTATATTATATGTCTCACGCCGGTCTTTGTTAGTGTTATGTTTAATGCAGATTACCTTGCTCACGTTGGCCCTACCATCCTGCCCAAAAGCTCTGTCAGTCTACTCCTTCCAGTCCACTTTTTAAAACTGGCTTAGCTGCAATGCCTTTCAAGGCAGGTAGGAGTTAATAATGAGCAGATCTCGGACAGAAGCTTCCAGCCCAAACTCAGGTGACAAACTATGCATTCCCTGGAACGGCATCAGGAACACGGGTCCTGCGGTGGGGTGGGTGCCAGGGAAGGCATGCCTGGCATGCACCACAGCTGCGAAGGGAATGGATGCCTTAGGAAGGGACCTGACAGCACTCAGAGCAAAGAGGACCAAACAGGAGGTCATGGGGAAGGCAAAAGCAATACAAAGCACTCTCAGTTGGCATGTCAGAAGCCTGCAAAGGTTATGTTGGCACCATTGAACTAGCCCCATCCTCTCCTAACAATCCAGCTTCTTCCCCATAGAGTTTGTCACACTGTCTCATTTGCAAAATTTGCCATCACATCTAAAATATCTGCTTGTCCCCAGACTTAGCAGGCATTAGTGCAACCTAAATTTCTCTCCAACACTCAAAGGTCTATTCACTCCTCTTGCTCTTTCCTGGAGAGGTTGCCCACCTCCCTGCATTACAGCTCACAACCCATATTGGAAATGGAAGGGAGATACAAGCTATTTCATGGACTTTTAGTTCCTTGAAGAGTTGCACACAGGGGAGAAAGATGCACACGGGGGAGAAAGATGAACACCTACAAAAGAGCAGCTGTACAGCACCATAAGCTACATACATTGAAGAACACTGAGACAGACTAAGTAATTCACACAGTGATAAAGATTTTTCATAGGAAAAAAAAAAAGTGCTTAGGATAAAAGAAACAAATGAAAAAGGGAAATCTCCAGACAAAAAGCAAAAAGCTTTTTCAAATTGATGAAATGATTTCAGTACGAGTCCAAGTTCCTACTAAGTACAAACCTAAATGCTTTCTCTGCAAGCACCACCAAGTACAGAAATCAAGAGACTTCCGCAAACAATATGCCCTGAAAGCAAAGTAGCTAGATAAGACAAGATGAAAGTCAGCCACCCACAAGTTTAGGGTGGACACACAATGCAGATTTGTCAAATACAAAAGGAAACAAATCCTGCTGTCACAACCCCTGACTCTCACTCAGAAATGCTTTGCGCACCATTTCCACATAGATGATTAATTCTAAAACCCTTGAACTCAGAGTCCATGGCAGGCTGGATAAAGAAAACAAAAAGCATGGGACAAACCTCACTCTCAAGAAAAGACAACGTAGTGGAAAGGCTTTGCTGGAGCATCTGGAGTCGTCAATGCTCCCATTACCCAGGGCGTAACAAGAGATCCTTGAACCCGCTCGGCTTGGAGCTGAGGTTTGATTAGGATGTGACATGCTGGTAATTGCCTTTTACCAGCCGCTGCACAGTAGCTCTGCCATCTGCAATGTGCTGCACCTACCCCTCCCTCTTTCCCCAGAACCAGGAGTGCACAGTCACCACCAGGACCAGTCCCATCCTCCCCAGCTGGCAGCCACGCACACCACGTGTTTTCCAGACTCCTCTTGGTTGCGTGAAAAGATAGCACCTTTCTACCGAGACAGAAGTCTGCCCACTAACATCAGGTGTGTGCCACTGCTGAAGCGTGAATGGGGTTTTTTTGCATAAATGGATTGTTATTTCACACCCATTAGGATAAAAGGAACAAAATGAAAGCCCAAATTACAAATATTAGAGTTAAAACTGTTCACTAGGAAACAAAACCTTTCTGTGCTGCTCTTTTCTTCCTCGCCTGCTCTGGGGTGCAATTCTCCATCACTGATGTAGCCCCATTTTCCACCTTGACATTTTGTCAGTACTTTCCAAAACAAGAGGACTCTCACAGCAAGTTATCTTTTTGTGTCCAGAATATACCAGACCCTCTGGGTAGTGACTGCTAACCAAACCAACCGATCCAGCACGCGTAGCTTACCTTTGGACCGCTTCCCGGCTTTAAGTGATAACCAAAAACGAGTTCAAGATTCACTACTTTCTCTATGTTCTCTTCAGCTCCACCTGCAGAATCCTGCCAGAAAGAGGCACGGTGAGACTTCAGACCTACCACAACCTCTTGGGAGACAGGAGAAAAGCCTTTGGTGGCAGAAAGGATTTGCCTTTCAGATGCTGGAAGCCTGGCAGGCAGCACGAAGGAGCCATCACTCTGCCCTGATCGCACTGCTCCAAGAGGGGCAAGGGGCTTTACATGGGTTTACAACGCACAGTGGAAGGCACCTGGGAGATGCTGCGTGATTTCTGCTCTTGGCCAAGCCACTCCAGTGCAGCACAGTGCTGCTGTCAACATCATGGCCGCCACTGCCACTGGAATGACAGCCAGCACGGCACAGCAGCAAAGACTCGACTTTCATTTACCCCTTTGGGGAACAGAGTTTCACTGTATGTAAATTAAGTGGAATTCACTCTATAGATGTGCAATAAATTATGACTCAAAAAGCTACTTCAGGGTCTAGAATTGCTTGATTAGCTCGCCAGATTAAATCAGGCAACTATCTGCTCTGGCAGCCCTGAGGTTCCCAAACACTCTCTCCCTTTTGTACACCTCATGTTACTGATATCAGAAAACCAACAGGCTAACACAAGGGTGACCAGACATTGTAAATCATCCTTCTCTCCTGCAACATTAGCAAACTGAGGAACGACGTGCTCATTCTGGGCCAGGGCTCTGGTGTCCTTCAGTGGTGAGCAGTTGGTGGCACCAGTCAGAGGAATGGCTCTAAGAGCAATTTCTGATTAATAATAGCAAAGGAATTGCAACCTTTAAGTCTTTGAATGTAATACTACCAGTTCCATGATAAAATATTAGAGCCTCCTTGAAAACAACCTTTATTATTCTATTACTATTCCAATGTTACCCATCACTGCCGTTGACCTTCCACATTTATCACAAGCCTCTGCAGGAACTGCTGCTTCACCCTCCCATGAATGGTAGGGAAGTTGAGACATGAGAACAGTAAAATATTCATACAAGCACGAGAAGCACTTCTTATATAAACAATGAGACTTGCCTTAATTAATGGTGGAAAATGAAACAGATTTAGGTAGTCATGGGTTAACTTCTCAATGGCAGTCTAGGGAAAAAAGAAATCAACAAAAACAGATGAGAGGTATTCAGCACCTCATACTGCAAATACCAGCATGAAAAACAGCATAGCTCCCTATGCACTGTGTTTTCCATTGTGGATACATCAGGGCATGTGCGAAGAGTTTAAAATACAGCAGCGTTCTGGAAACTGTCATGGTAGATTGGCCCCATCTCGCATTCAGAATCAGATCCACTTAATCAGAGAAAGAGATGTTTGGGGGGTTGCTTTGGTTGCTTTTACTTACGCTCAATCAACCCAGGAAGCTGAAATCTTTCATTTTGGGCATTATTGACTTTATTAAGTTTCAATAATTTTCCCTGTAGGAAATGTAAATTAAGCATATCAGTAATGGTGTGTGGCATGGAAAAAATGGCTGATGAGAAAAAGGGGAATAAATCTGTGTGACTTATGAAGCTAAATTTGCAGGACTAGCAATTACGATACAAGTATCTCTTACTAGTAAATCGTGGTATAAAATCATTGAGACCCAACAGAATTACAGATGCTGCTTTTAGAGAAATCATTTTCCAAAGCTGACAGCCAGGAAACTGAACTCTCCTGTGGCTACACTATTAATACACTATCACTGCTGATGTGATTCCATTCTCCAGACCATGATTATCTTAACTCATTACAAACATTTGATATATAAAACACCATAAAACAGAGCTTTAAGAGAAAAGCAACCTGGCTGTCAACAAGCCTTGAAGTTGCTTTGTTAGTCAAAGCATGTTTTAAGCTACAGATGAGTTGTGAAAGTTGAGAAGTTTGGAGATTTCAGTTCAAATAACTGCTCTCAAACCTGCTCCTCCCTCAAAGAGAAATCTCTGGGGAGAACTCTCTCTGAAGATACCCAAAGCTTTCTGCCAGGGGAATAGGCAACTCTTCAGCAGTACTGATGACCCAGTGCACAAGGTAACTAAGAACTGCAGAGGAGTGTGAAGACCACAGCATATTTTCATACCCCATAAAATAGTCAGGTTGCTTTGGGTTTTAGATCCATATGAACCTGTAACTGCTTTCTTTATGCCGCATATGCTCTCTATTTAGACTTACAACTTTTTTTGTTCTTAATACTACCAAAACCCCATAGACTCCTTTCTTAATATTCACACTGTAACTTACTGCAACATTCAACGTATGCTGTTAAATACCTTTAAATGGATGATATGTCCTCTGGAAACAATTCCCATGTCCTTTAAATCCTCTTCTTCTAGAAGAAGCAATCGTTTCCCAGTGATATGATGTTCCTTAAACAAGCTAGCATATACACTCATTTCACCAGAAGCATCTCCTTAAGATAAGAGAGGTTATTCAGAAATCCATAGGGTGCTTTACTGGAGGGAGAAAAAAATAAGCAAATGTATGTATATTCATACATGTGGATATGAAGGCACTTTTACCTTTCCTCGTAAGTTGTTGCATCCAGAAAAACTGCAAAAAAGAGGAATCAGTCTTGAAGTTCACATTATCGAGATGGTGCATTACAGTCATTTGGAGCTCACAAGCGACCACTCTTTTTTAAAACAAAAAAATTAAGTATTTCTACCTTTGGGTTAGAAGACTCCAGATCTGCCAATTCAAGTAATTGCTTTTATGTAGCTTTTAGAAACTGCTTCTATTTTGCAGCCACCTTCCTCAGCTTATCGTTATGAAGAGCAATAGAAATGACTGGAACAGAAGCTTAGTGATCTGTCACATGCCAAAGGGGCTGAAGTTAAGGAGCCAGGGCTATTATGGCTTTCGCACTGGCTTTCCACAGTCCTTCAGTAAATGTGAGCTAAACAACCCTGTGAAGCACAACACACAAGGAGCGTGCTAGATGGGAGATTAAAATCACTGTGACACATCACTGTGCTGGAGATAAGTCATTCATGTTTCATGTTTAGCCTTTTAACTAAATAAAAAGGTAAAAAGATTTAATGCCATTATTTTATATGAAATCGAGATCCCATACCTTAAAACCCCTCTAACTTTCAGTTAATTGCAATCCTGGTGGCACACAGTGGGATAAAACCTTCAACCCCCTTTTGTCCTGTCTAGGACAGGTCTTGTATATATAGGTCTTCAGGCACTTCCACATTCCTTAAATGACCACTCAGGAATGCCCTCCTGGCTGCTGACAGCTCCCATTAATTCTGGACACTGGAGAATGTGGCTGTTTTATGGAGGTTGTTTGAGTTCTTAATTTCCCGATGGACATTTTAAAGCCTTTCTGTGACAGAAGTTCACCAAACAGACAGCAGTAAACTCTCACATAGACGTTCCGATCCGTCCTTCCCTCCCTCCGTACCCGCTGTCATTTGTTAGAAAGCTCTGGCAGCACAACGGTGGCCACATTAACACAAAATACTCACCACATCTTCTTCGGTCCATGCACAAATATCAAAGGAGGGCAGCAACTGCGTGAGAGATACGAATTGAAAAGAAAACCATCTGACCATTTTTCTCCCCTTCACCCAAATTTTAATCTGGTGTCCGATTTTATGCAGTCCCTTTACTCCTGCAAAGGGAGGACTTCAGGCTGCAACTCACACTGACATACTAAACCCCTGGATTCATACTGGCCATTGGCTGGCTCCAACAGCACAGTGGCCATGCTAAATTAAACCCATCACTTTATGTAGATAAAATTATCAGTAGATCTCTGATAGAAACAATTTAGGAAGCAAAAGATGGCAAAGGACTCTCTGCCTGCCTCTCCTCTTGGCTCTTGCCCTATGGGAAGGCTTTTGCTATGGCAATGAAAATAATTCTGTGATTAAGACTGTCCCAAAGATGGGTGTTCTCTGGAAGAGGAAGGAAAACTGTCACTCAGCAGCAGTGAAGCAGAATTTGGAGTTGGGCTGCTGTGGGCAGGCAGTCTTCCTCTGCAAACAAGTCTCTTGGTTTCTGGCAGTGCTTCGCAACTGCTCCCCTGGGGCTGGGGCAGTGCAGCACTTCCCAGCCTCCTCCAGTGCTGTAGCCCCCACAGGGCACGCTTTGTTGTATGCAGGATGGTGTTAGCTCTTGAAGCACAAGGAAACCATGAAGGAGGTGCAGGAGCATGGCTGCGCTAAGTGAAGTTCTGGGATGATTGGAAAACTGACACAGAGAAGACGTCACTACTATACTGATTGCTGTTTTACTCATTCAAGCACACAGTATCCCAAGCATCACCTTCTTGGCATTTCTATCTGGCTAAAGGGTTAACATTAACTGGCGTGTATGTATTTGGACTGTGTCTCCCAAAGGCTCAATACCATGATGTCATTGCAAGCTTATTTGATGTACATAACACTGGCTTACAAGAGACTCGGCTCAGTTACTCACCAGTCCCCAAGGCTTTGTTACCTGCTCCAGAGACATCACGAGCTCTCCAGCTCCCCCCCTCCCCAGCCAGGCATTTTCCCTCCTCGGTGAGCATCGAGCCCAGGGCAGAGCTGCCCTCATGTGCCTGAGCCCTTCCCTGGCTCTCCAGGCAGGAGACCAGTGTATAGTGTAATCCACTCACAACTTCTAGCCATCGCTGTAACACATCCTTTGTGTCATTCCCTTGAGACTCCCATTGAAGGACTTGTGACTGCCTGCCACCCCTTGGTCTGCCTCAGTATCTATGACATTTTGCTACCTACCCCACTTCAGGGACTCATCCTCCTCCACGAATGTCTCCACCAAACCCTGCTGGGCACAATCCATGAGACCAGCTCAAGCCACCTTTGTGAGGAGGACTAAATGGGCCCTCAAACCCACCCTTTGCCCACTGCTTCCCCAAAGGGGGGAGAGCCAAAGGCATCAGGGTGAAGGGGCAGAAAGGAAGATGTGTCTGCCAGGGAAAAAAGAGAGACCTTCCAGACTTTTTCTCTCTACTACACTACCAGCCAACCTTCTTGACCTACCAGCCCTTAGTCAGGCATTCCCTATGTTAACAGCTACCCATAGCCTGGGTGGGACGCTATAGGGCAAAAGTACTGCTTGTGGCAACACCTGAGCACACGGGAGGAAAGGTGGCAATCGTAAACATCCTTAGGAAGGCAATGGGTCGTGCCTGTTGTAGGTACTCATAGTCAAACTGGCTGGTGCTGCGGGAGGAGCCAGGCACAATGATTGTACAACTGAATCATTTACTGCAGAAGTCAAATACTGCATTTTTAGTTGCATAAGGGAGGATTCTGGGTTTTCCCATGTTTAAATATAACCAGTTTTGTATTATTTCAGTTTTTTAAAGATGGAAGAATAAAGAAGTCTCACACCGTGAGTAATATAAAAAGTGACCTAAACCAGCAGACAATAAGGAACCTTTTGAAACACCAGCATTTTACACAGGGACACAGATGCATAAAATTTACTGTCAAAATGTTTATTGCAAAATAGAAGTTTGGAACAAAATGAAGCAAAGGAAAAAGTTCACATCAAAAGAAAGTTTATGACACCAATTGAGGAAATTGAATACATTGCATGATTTCTTTCTGTTTGTTTGCTTTGGTTTTACACTGGAAAATCAAATCCACAGTGTGAATAAAACAAGACATCATATGTCAAGTGCAATAAAGAGAATAACTGACGCTGCAAGGTTTTACCACACAGAAGTGTAACATTGCATGTTCCACACAAATGATATATTCAGTTTACAGCACAAGAGTTTCGGCACAGGCACTGCACTCAGCTTTGGTTTTTCGGAAGGGAAAATGAAGTTTTCTAACAGTGAAAATATTTTCTATTCAAATCTCATCGGTTCACACTTGAAGTGTAAGTAGCATTGACTCCTACTATTCAGTACAAAACTTCTTCGGTAGTGCAAAAGCAAGAAATGCAGTGGACTATATCTGACTTTAAAAGGCGTATGAATATTCAGCACACAATATAAAATGTTTAAAGAAAGTTGTTGGTTCTACAGTTTTAGAATTAAATCTTCACACATCAGAAATCTCTGTGCAGATTTTACAGTGTACACTAAGTCAAAGTCTGGGGGAAAAGGGAAAGGTTTCTCCCCCAGGCTCCTACCAGTGCATTTTAAGGGCTGTGAAAATTACTAAATGAACTTACTTTTCTACCTGAATGTTCTACCTAGGCCTGTAGTTAAAACCTCTGTCAAGGTAGAAGTCTTATTAAAAACCTGTAAAAGCTGCCTGATTACAGAAAAAGGAAGTACAGTTCTAAAGACACACAGTAACACTCCTGAATACTTAACAGTGACATGCACAGTATGGATTTACTGCTACTGCTGACAGCAATATAAATCATTATTGCAAATGTTTAATGCAGAATAACTGCTTTAAAACCCAGAAGGAAAGGCACTCAACATCTAACAAAACCACAAGAACAATAAACAAATGACTGTGACAAGGAGCTGTGTCAGACTTCACTTCCCGGAAGCCCTTCCTATCAGGCAGCGCAGAATGGGCCGGGATGCAGCACACCTACACACAGTACCCTGGGACACTTGCTACTCCAAGGAATTAGTCCTGTGATTGTCACATCTAAAGGTTTTCCTCTGGTAATTCCCCCTTCCATTTTTTCCTGAAGGACAAGAAAAGGAGTTGGGAGTTGGACACCCTGGCTTGGTCCCAAGCTCACCCCCTATCTTTAAGCAAGCCAAAAGCTGATCACCATTCTTCTTTTGGGCCATTTACCCATCTAAGTCAACACTGGCATTGCAACTGTCCTGTACAGTAAAACCAAGAGGTTCAGGCCTCCTGTTCTTACCTTTCTCCTCTGTCAAACGCAGCAACATAATTTTACTGCAGATACCTCCAGGGCTTTATGGAAGGTAGAGAAAACCGGGATCTCAAAAGGCGTGGTGGGGACTAGTGAGCTGAGAGGCATATGAAGCATGGGAAGGCTTTTGGTGGCTTTGCTCACAGCCCAGAGCAGCCACAGTAACACCTTCTGGGTTTGGTTAATGCTTTCATAAGCTGACACACTATCTGGCTGTGGACTGCTGTGGAAATCTATATAGCCTGGTGATAATACAGGTAGAAGACAGACTGGGTTGCACTGCAGAGCAAAATCAGGTGTGGACGATGAAATATTCTGACCTTCTCCAACCAACACACCTGCCCACCAGAGCTACTTTCAAAACCTGTATCTAGTGAGAAGCATATCAGAAGCAGAAACAACACAGCTTGATTCTCACTTACGATTTTTGGCTTGTAAACTGGAGACATCTGGTACGAAAGTCATCACAGGAAAGCAAAAATGCAATTAATACCACTGTTTTTTTTTAGTAAGCCTAGCCAATATAGTAATTATAACACTGTCTTCAAGGGAACTGCATCAGAAGAGTTTGTCATGTTATCACCTTTTCAGAGGCCTTTGCTTCTTTGAACACAAAGGTTAAGTTTTACAGGAGTTCTAATTTTTCCTTAATACATTATTTGTCAAAGCAAATTAAGCTATATGGGGAAAGAAAGGGGAAAGAGGGGGGAAAAAGTCCATCTTTGTTTCAATAAAAAATACTGGAACTAAGTAGATGGCAGGAATTCCTGTGAGCATGCTCCCAAATTCTGGTATTTTGCTGAAATAAGTTACACTCTTGGGTAAGCACAAAACCTTGAAGACAGACTTAAACCTTCCAACTGTGACAGTGATTTTGCAATTATGAAATCCTGTGTCATACTACTTAGGGACTATTTTTTACTTTGGTAAAGACTGAGGGAGTGGATTTACAAACCCATGCAACTATAAATGTGCATGAAGTGCTCTGAGATTGTCAGATGCTAAGGAAATGCAAAACATCAGTACTAGGGACAGATTTTATGTTGCTTTTTCTTTTGCCTACTAAATGTGATGAACCACATTTCATTTTCAGCTAAAGCTGTACAACCCTACAGTGGTAATTTACGCACAATGGCACACATCTTAAGATCTAAAGTGCACCTATTAGATTACACGAATCCATCAAATTTTGCTGGGTATATACAAAAATAGTATCATTGCTGTGGGTGTTAGCAGACACAGACTTACAAAAACAGTACAAAACTGCACTGGAAAAAAGCTTATTTGTGCTTATTTCCATCTTATTTCCATTATTTGCCCCTTAGTCCCTTTTTCTCCCTAAAATCAGGTTGCTTTAATGGCTCTAAGAAGCCATTGCTACCTGTGCCAAAGGAACAAGTTTCTCCTTGGGATACTCTGTAAACTTCTTGCATCATTTACGTTACAATTCTGCCATGAGAAAAGCTTCCTGATACAAGAGGGTTAACTTAAAGCCAATGGATCTGCCACTGTTAGGAAGAACGTGGAATATGGAATAACATCCTACAGAAATTAAGCATCTTGGAGGGTCTAATCACGTGTCAACTGAGTGAAGAAGGCTAGCTCAAAGCGCAGCACTCACTGCCTTGCAGGTTACCAGACCAGTGCTGATGCTTAAGGATACATCAACTCTCACAAGCCAAAGAGATGTCCACTTGTCACTCTAGATAAACTCCTTTAAAGAACTTTCTCTTTTGTTGAGTGAACATGTAATGATTTCAGGCCTGCTGTTATCTAATGTATCCATTTTTCTCTAAGCTATCTACAAAAACACTCACCATAATATGTAGGTTAGAGCTATGTAACACACAAGCCTGTAATTAAAGAAGCCACTCAAAACCTGAAGTTTTCATAAAAGAAACCCCTCCAGTAATTGAGAATGGAATTTTGATGTCTTATTCCCACTACAGCTTAACTAGTTTTTCTTTTGAAATGCTGCCCTTCTTCCTTGGGCAAATGTTTTACAAAAACATCTTCCTTTCTAACCTGCATTTGTGTTTGCGCTGGTTTTCCCTCCCACCTTCTGCATTACCACTAAAGGAGTCATCAGGAGAAGCATACTCACTGCTCTCAACATTAAGTGCCTGGCAGGCAATTATTGCCAGCAGATTGTTACACACCGAGCTTTACAGTAAGTCATAACCGCAGTGGCAGTACTTTAAAAGTGATTTAACTGCACAAACCAGATACACAGAGCCTAGCAAATGTCCCTCACATTACTGCCCTCACATTACTGCCCCCAAATGCGAGAATGTCACACAAGCCACAGTGGTAAGGCCCAAGCTGGAATGTCACTGTGGCTCATCTTCGTCCTTTCATAAGGGTAGCGCGCACTCTTTAGGAGATGCGACAGAATCAAAATTTACTGACACTGATTTTTACTCTCAGGTACAAGAATAAGTCCATCAAAGTTAATGAGGCTTCCTGGATTTACATCAACATAACTGAAAATTACCTTCTAGAGCACAATATCTGATAATAGATGCAGAGGTCTGATTGCAGCTCTCTTTGCTAGAGTGAATTATATACACATACAAGTGAGGAGAAAAAAGAACATTTATACAAATCACCTACTAATAGGGACTACCTGAATTCTGCTGCTATTCAGTTTTTAGCCTGTGTATTTAAGTAACCCCTCTCTTCCCCGCAACCAAGCTTCTCTCTTCCTAGAAATATATTTGTGACTTCCCACAATGTGGCCTTGAAAAAATTCTTGAAATTAGAAACACAGCAAACCCCTTCACTGCAACAGTGAGAAAGAATGGATGGTAGAGAATAGCAAATTTGGAAGTACAAGTATATTCATATGATTGACAATTAAAGGAGTAAGGGAAATGACAAAAAACACAAAAGAAAAATTTGAAGTACATTAATGGCATTAAAGGCATTGAAGTTTCCCCCAATGTTTTCAAATCTTAAGTTTATCAAGCCACAGTTTCTGTAATCAGGCATCAAGAATTATAATCATGGTTCTTAAAATAATAATAATCTCAATTAATTTGGAAAGTTTAGTTCCAAATTTAATCAAAGCAGAAATAAGTCAGCACAATCTAAACAAAAACAACATGTCTTTCTACACACAAACATGCTCAGCCTGGAAAATGTCTCACATTTTTTCTTTACTTTTACAGGATTTAAACAGACCAAACTGACAGGATTCTCATTCTAAAACTTTATTGTTTTGCTTTGCTAAAACTGATTTCAGGGTTAATTCTATAACTGATTTCATTCGCTGCTGTCATCTGTGTCATCAAAATAATCATCATCATCATCGTCATCTGACCAGTCGAATTCACTGAAACCCAAAGCCATGTTGATTTTCTTTCCTTTTCTCATAGAGGTGGTTTTAGAAGAATTCTTTTTGGCTTGCATGTTTATCTGCATTCCAGAATGCAGGACAGATCCTGCTTTGTTCAGAGAGAAGATATCCCCAAAGCCCGTCATCATCAAGGCCTTCAGACTTTGGTTCATGCCAGCTACCTCCCCGTTACTTGTTGATGTGATCTGACATGACATCTCTGCACTCTTTGACTCCTCTGTTTTAGATTCAAAGTAAGACTCCTCAGACATTCTTGCAGCAAGAGGTAAGAAAAACTATTTAAAGGAGGAAAGGACAGATCAAAAGTGAAAGTTAGAACCAATTTAAAAATGGAGGGAAAAGACACCACCAGATTAGTTGGCAATCAACAGAAAGCACAAAATTAGTGAACCTAAACACGGAGATCAAGTCAGAATTCATTAAACCAGACAGCTTCATTTTGGGGTCATTGTTCTTAAACTAAAGTGCAAAATCACTGAGTCGCATGGCAAGAACCACAGGTAGCAGAGCTTTCTTGACAAAAGAAGGTTCAAACTCTTTAATCCTTCATTTTGCACAGTGAAAAACAGAATGTGGCATTTCCCAGCCAGGCGGACTGGCTCCCAAGGCAATGTGGGTACAACAGAAGTCAGTGAGTTGCTTAATTGAACCTTTCAGGATTGAAGAATAAATCACGTTAAGATCAGAAAACCCAAACAAGCTCAGAAAGTTTGGTGCAGAAGTAGCAGCCCTCTAAATATCAGAAGTAACAGCAGCAGTATTATTTGTGCAAAGACTGGTTTTGAGCGTATGCTCAAAAGGAGAGGAAGGGGTCACCCTGCAACAGCCGCAATCAGAAACGAGCCTCTCACCAATGCAAAGGACATACAGGAACTGGCCTCCAGCCCACACCAGCACCTTGCTTCTGGAAGCTGTCCCAGGGAGGAGCAGGCAGCGGAAGAGGGGCTGTTTGGTCAGCTTATCAGCTTCTTCAGCTTGGTTGCATTTTCATTTTATTTTAGTGATACCAATAGACATCTACCATATGGTTGTACATTATGTTAAATCTCTACTGATTTAATTTTCACAGATAACAATATTTTCCTGACCCAGTCTGTTTGTAATAACAAATGAAATGTGTCCTCTCCAGCTAAATAATGATTAATGCCTCTTCAGAGTGCCTGGGCTAGTAATCTCTGTGACACGCTTGCCTGTTGTCCACAGGGAGTAAAAACTTGGGAGTTTTATCCTAAACTACCTACTAAACCAACAGCAAAGGAGCTGTGTGTGAACACCTGAACTGGCCTTTCTTTCCAAAGCTGTTTGCAAAATCACCTGTCCAAAATTCATTCCATGTCTTTCTTTGTTAACCTAACCAGAAAACTGACAAAAGAGCAAATGGCAGCTCGTCACAACAGTCTACAGGGGTCACCATGGTGATGTCCTAGCCTGTAACAAGACTTCATGGCCAGGCTAACAAAGAGTGCCCCTTTCTTGGCACAATCACTTACATTGACAAATCAACAATCATTAAAAGGGAAAAAATGTGTCTTTTGTGCCTCTCAAATTTTCCCTGCTTACACAGGCTTTCTATTTGTGTTGTGCTTAACAGAAGTTAGTGATCGTGGTTTAAAAAACAAAAACAAAATTAAGAAGTTGGGGAGAGGGGGTACATCCTATGGCTAAGCTTCTGTACAGGAGAAACAATTACACCATCACCAGATCAAGGTTTACACCTGGATCAAGGAAACCAAAAGCTCCTCCTGATAAAGAGGAGTACTTTAAAAGCAAGACGTAGCCACAGAAATGAGATGCCCAGCACACACGATTCAGTGCCAGGTAGTTCCTCCATGACTTTAGAGTTTTAGTCACTTTATATCCACAGAAGAGAATCGCCTGATGATAAAGCTGCAAAACAGCCTGCTGCTAAAACACATTTCTGTGTCAGTGTTTGTGCAATGCCTGGCAGTGGGTAAGCTGTGAAAGAGCCATAACTGTGGCTCATTTTGTGAGTTACAATCACCTTATTTCATCCATATTTTGCCACCTCGTTATCTGGAGAACTTAGGAGCTCTCTGTGACAGGGCCTGCCTGGTATTGCAGTGATACTGCAGTTCATGATAACTATCTTGAAGAGACTTTATAGATGGCTGGGTCCCCTGATCTCTGTATAAGCCACTGCTCTTAAATGACAACCTCTAGGTGTACGTCACCACAGATAAATATCTGGATTTCATGCCTTGCTCACTCTCTCCCTCTAAATATCAGCTTCTGAAAGTCAGGTTCTCTTTTGAAAGAAGTCTCCCATTTCACTGCAGCTGTGGATATACTCTACTCCTCCAAAAGGCTCCAGATTCCCTTGTGCAAGATGCTCTTGGAGATCTGCACAAAGGGAATCTGCAGAGATCAGACTCAAAGGTGTCTGGTTTATAAGACAGAAGAAATGGGTTCAAAACAAGAGCAAGGAGAAATACTGCTTTCAGGGAAGTGTTTATAAAGATTAGTCTCATACTTCTCACATGCTAACATGTGTAAAAAGCTATACTTTATTCTATGGGGTAGGAGCAGCCTTCCACTTACAGCCACCTACCATGCAGAATGACAGGATGAAGCTTCTACCAACCCTAGAGAACACTGGAGAATCAAGTGCCAGAGACGGCTTCCCTGTTCTCCTTTCACCTAGTTCAAGTTTCTCCTCCTGAACACCACTTTAATAGTATTTACTGGCCTCTGGTCTTTACTGCAGAGCAAAATTAAGATGACAGTACCAGCTAAGACATAGCAAGGCCTAGCGTTGGCTAAGAACCTGGTATAAGCCTAGTGGGCACCCTAAGCTGTGTTATTGGCTCTGGTTGCCCTATCTTTCCTACTGTTTTTACAGCAAACATAGCTTAAAATCAAGCAGCGCACCTCCCTCTTGCAATCCTCCAGTTGGATACTGCTGAGCAGACATACCCTGAACCAAGGGGTGGAGGAAGACACTTGACTCCAAGGATTACAGCTTGCAAACAGAATGCTCAATATTTTAAATGGTTTACAGCTATGAATTTAAAACATAGTTGTGTTTGTAACCAGTGCCTTGTAGAACTTTATTTGCTATGAAAAAAAAACAAACAAAAAACCCAACCCTGCTTGAACAAGCCAATTTTTGCTACTATACCATTTTTTTTCCAACAAAAGGGCTTTTTAAAAGCTGTTCCATGTAACAGTTCGATAAAGACCTATGGGAAAAAACAAACCTGTATTTCTCTATTAGAAGAAATTGCATTTAAATGCAATAGGAGAGTTGGGTTAATGTTATGCAGAAAGATAGCTCATGCTTAGCACAACAGGCTGCAGCACAGTGCTTTATTCTTTCAGCAGTGCCAGCTCTAAGTGAAAAGTAGAAGTCATAAGCAAGTAAGGCATAAAAAACCCTAGGGCCTTGCCCGTGAAAAGATTTGCTCATTAAGGCTGTGTCTCATGCTGTGCTCAGGACAGATGATGGCCCACAGCTCAGTTACTGGAAGTTTGCAAGCATTAAAGCAGGCATATAGATATCTACTGAGAACATACAGTATCTGCACATAGGAAAACATTCATTCTTCATGATTTCATTACTGCATGTTCACAGCTGGAACACGAATGCAACTTCATTCAAACAACAGCAATAAGCTATGGCTTAAAAACAAGTTGTATATAGATGGGTCTGGCTGGAATCAAGGCTGTAAGCAGGATAAAATTGTGCATAGGAAAAATCATATGCTGCTGCAATCTCAATTTGGTACTTGTTTTGGCTAGTGCTTTAAAAACAAGTAAGTAATGCGGTATTTTTCTTAACAACAATTCTGTTGTAACATGTCTAGCCATGCACCAACCCTGTGGTCCTCCCTCTGCCAATCAGTATTTAAGAGCATCACACTTCATAAAGAAATTCAAGATCATCCAAGAAAGGGTTTTGTTCCAATTTATTATTAGAAATGTGGCAATCCTAACAGCTACTAACTCGCCAGTACAAGTTATGAACAAAGCCCTAAATTAACACTTCAAATTTTGACCCCCTCTTTCCCAGAATGAAAACTTCTTCTCGAAGAAAAGGGACAGAATTTAAAAAATTTACATAGGTCTCTCAAACCTTCTTCTTGAGAAAAAAAAAACGATTCTTACATTTAAGACCAAATCCTGCATTCATTAAAGTCAACAACTTTCTAGCTGAAAAATGAATTTACTGAGTGCAATCAACTTTTAAAGCTGAGAACTGTTATTAAATCAATGGGAAACTACTTAAGTGCCCATGGCACCATATGAACTATCAGCAATATCTGATATCAGATGGATTAGCCATTTTTTTTTAAAACAGTATAGTTATTTGCAGTGATGTAATAAAATAGATTTTAACTGGCCCAAAGGAACAACTAAAGATAACAGGGGCACTATTCCTTTGGTGTGCCTGTAGACACACACAGATGCACATACACATAGACAAAGCTCCAAACACTTTCTGAAGTAAGATGAAAGGTTGAATTATCATCTACTTACAGGAGTATTGGACTGTTCGGTTAACTTCTGCTCCCACATCCTCAAACGCCGCTCCCGTTCCTTTAGTTCCTGCTCCTTAAAGCTCAGATCACGCTCCAGTTTCTTTAGTCTCTCTAAGGTTGCCTCAATTTCACATCTGCACGGAGACAATTTGTTACGTCTTGTCTTTTCCTGGCAGATATAAACTGTTCATAATTTTCTACTTGAATGTTAATTAAATGTGAAAGGCTGAAAAGTACAAGACTAACTCAAGCAGTTCATTTAATTACCAAATGCAAAGCCTTTCAGAGCTTTAAGAACAACTGGAAATGTTTATACGTGAGAATAACCATAATACCTTCAGTTGAAGAAAAATATCATTTAAAAGAGTAAAATGCCACAGCATAACAACACTTTAAAAACTAGAATGTCATCTTTTCCCTCAACATCATGAAACACAACCTTAACCACAAAGAAACTGCACTAAGAACTGGTAACAGGACCATCATTAGCAACACAATATGGGCAGTCTAAGAAGCCCATTTGCCCGAGTCTGTAACGTGGCTGTAAATATTATTTGGACTTAAAATATACAGAAGCACCACTGGGTCTTTTTCACACCCACATTCCCATTTCTCTAGGTGAAGATACAAGAGCAAGAATACATACCATGATAGGACCCAACCCTGCAAAGAGTTACAAACACAAGCTTCTTGAGTAGGAACAGTTAATAAAAGGACTTGGTTTACTTTTCTCTGCTTCTCACCATACACACAAAGGTGCAAAAAATAAGAAAGGCAGGAAGTCAACGCAGTTCTCTAAGAAGCTTCAGATACTGTCCTTATTGGTTACACTGCCTGTAGTTTCTGTTGACTTTGGGTATGCGTTTCTTTTAAACACATGACCTGAACTGCTCTTGGAAAAAGGTTTAACAAGTTTTGCACTAAAAATGCATGGGTGTATACTACAATGTACAGAAAACATAATTCTGCCACTAAATTGAGCTACACATTCATGCGTGTGGGATAACTAAAAAAAAAACTCACCCCAAAACAACTCCGATTTGTATCAGAAGTTGTATTTGCATTTAACAAACCATTTCTGCGACTCTTTGGGAGACCATGTACTGCCTGCTACCTGTGTCTTGAATATTACTTCAACTGTTTCCTGTTCATATTGTGGGAACAGTCAATCATAGCGTTTTGTTTTCCACCTAAGAGTGAACAAGCTTCTAAGGGGCAAAGATCCTGAAGAAAACTCTGCAGATAGCTACTGAGACTGCAATACCAAATCTTCTGCTCAAACTTTCACAATGTTTTCCCTTTAGAAACACACTGCAAACAAAATCTGCTCCTTCTGATGTTTTAAAAAGAAAATAAAAGGGCTTTAGGTGGTGGTGGGGAGAATGATTTCTTCCTGTAAAACTCCTGTCCTCGTTCCTAGCATGGAATGATTAAGCTCTTCTCCAGTATCAACTTAAAGAAGTTCAGGCTCTCAATGTGGGAAATGCATATCCAAATAGCCTATTTAAGTAAATGAAGTAATTTAAATATTCCAAATCTTATAGATTCCTTATTTTAATGAGACCCCTCTGTCAGAGAGTAATGCTTACAAAGTACAGCAAAAGGATTCAGAGCTGGAATAACTAGCAAACTCTACTGCAAACTCTTACCACCATGCTTAATTCTACTGCAAAAATCAGCCACCTGGGGCAAGGGCATTTATCACACTTAAATCCTGCTGAGTGAGCTGTTCGATGTGGTGGTCAGAACAAATGCCCCTCACAATTATTATGCTTCAGATTTCAAGCAAAATTCTCGCTCGTATTTAGGCATGCAAAGGTCAAAGCTGATCTCTGTGCTGGGTGGAAAGTGGTCACGCATCTTAATAAGGAGACAATAAAGGAAGAAACTGGCCAGAAGGTCAGAAAGTGACTCCTCTCCAAACATTCATTTTGCTAACATAAACCCCTTCTGACAGGCGCAACATATACTACACAATCTACTGTGGGAATTACAGCAATCTGAAGATGGTTACAAGTGCTGCTTTTCTTAGCTTGTCTCTCAACATCACTGCTACTTATATGCAACTCTATAATTTTTTTAATATGTAAATTAAGTTCTCTTTTAAATAACATTCTGCACTAGGAAAGTGCTGGTAACAATAGCTTTCTGTATGTCAAAAGTCAGTTTTGTGCTGTAATTACCTCTCTTCATTAGACACAAACTTCTCATAATAAAAGGTCAGTCTGTGAAAACAGTTGCATTTTGAAAAACAATTCCACTGTATAATAAAACTGTGTAATTAAAGAGAAAGCTACTGTACATTGCCCAGTTAATGAGTCTTACCTCATAAATGAGGCAGCTTGAAACATTATACATGGTAGGGCATGTGGATTTGTTTGCTTCTGTAGTTCTGCAGTCTGAGCTAACTGGCTTATTCTAGAATAATCTCATTCTGTGACATTGAAGAACGTACACTGTGTTATTAGAAACTATAATGATAAACAGTCACAGATAAACAAATGCCAGTCATTGTTTTTAATATGGCTAATAATCAGAATTGCTACTGATACACTAATAAAAGTATTGCTAATAGACTAGTTTAATCATTAGAACAGCCGCTCGTAGGGAAGAGGAAGGAAGGAGAAATGCAGTCAGTATATAAGACTAAATGCAGACAAATATGATCTCTCACTCAATTGGAACATCATTACTTCAACAGTAATTTTTTTCCTACTGTAATGAAAGTGACTTGAGAAAGAGCTCCAAAAAAAATCACAGAATATGAACTCAAACATGAGGCAGACCTGTGCAACTCAGTTGTCAGACAGCACCCCAACTCGATTCAATAATAAAAACATAAAGGGTAGAACAGTTTGGAAGACACTGAATTATTTCAAGGAAATGACAGAACAGGCAAGTTAAAACGTATTCTTTATATAAACATGAAGACCTGTAAATGTTGCAAATAAGACCACGCTGAAGATAGGTCAAAGTGTCATTTATCACCTCTGTCTGTCTTGCATGGATTCAGCCCACTCTCAGTTTTCACGACAGACAGAGACATTGAAGACTGGTTACTCACTACTAGAGATGCAAGTCTCTATAAGAAATGAACCTCACCTTGCCTCTTTTTAAGAGTGGGGAAAAAATGTAACCCTGGCTTATCTGAGCTTTGATATGCTTTGATAAGTGCAGCGTCCCTGTGAAAGTGCAGGATCTATATCACTAATTTGGAGGTCCCTCAAGGGAACAAGTGTAACCTTTGCTTTTTCCAAGCTCACCCTTCTCCAGGGCGATAGCCAGGCTTCATTAAAATTCCCTATTTCTTGGTAACACATCTCATTCTTTCCCTATTGTTGGTTTAACTATCTCTTTGCAAATCACGATGGGATAAAATATATGTAAAAAATAAAGCAATAAGTAAAAACAAAGACTTTACAATGCAGAAGTTAAACCACATTAAATTTCTATGCAGCTGTTCTCAGAAATGGTCTTAGTCTGTCTTAGTTAATCTCTTGGGATCACTTTATGCATAGAAGTCTTCCACCCACTTTAACTCGCATGTTTTTTTGCATACTTTCTGTTAATCTGCCTTACGCTTCATGAGTGCCGCATACAGACATGGCTTTCACATACATCAGGGATGGCAGCCCATACCAGAATTCAGGTAAGAGAGCATGCCTCTCACCCAGCTTGTAAGCAAGCCCCCACATGACCATGCTCTTTCTGCACTTTGTGCTTTCATTTTGACTTAATTCAGAAACCATCTTTGCTTTCAGGCAAATCGTGCCCCATCATGAATTTGTATTTTCTCTCTCGTATTTCCTTGTCTGCATGTTATTTATTCTTCCAAAACTAAAAAGCCAAATTTACCTTTAGCACAAGTCTGCATGGTAACAAGTTTTTCAGTGGCTTGATAGTGCCAAAGAACTTTTTGTTTCTACATGGCTTTTCGTTAACGCCTTGTTAGCCATTCCTCATCTGAGCAATGCAAGTACATCAAAATGAAATATGCCAGAAATCCCCAGGCTACCCTTGTCACTCTCTAAGAAATGGATGAATTTTGTAAAACAGAAGTTTAATGTTACCAAATGTCACTTAGCACAGCTTTTATTCTGCTGCACTGGCAAGATTTCAGAAGGTATTTGCTTTTCCTAAAGCAGTTTGAGTACTCCCAAAGTAACAAGCGATAGGACAAGAGAAAATGGGCTCAAGCTGTGCCAGAGAAGGTTTAGACTGGATATTTGGAAAAATTTCTTCACTGAAAGGGTAGTTAGGCATTGGTACAGACTGCCCAGGGCAGTGGTGGAATCACTGTCCCTGAAAGTGTTCAGAAACCATGTAGATGAGGCCCTCAGTGACCTGGTTTAGCTGTGGACTTGGCAGTCCTGGAATAATGGCTGGACTTGATGATTTTAAAGGTCTTTTCCAACCTAAACGATTCCGTGACTTTGCTCATCCTTTAAATAAATATTTTTACTATATAGGGGTGTATGAGAAACCCCTCACTGGGAGATATTTTTCTTCCAATCCTCCTGGTATTCTGTCTGCTGCCAAAATCACAACACGACGTCCAGCGTCTGCATCAATAACAGCGGCCAAGAAATCTGTTTTTATACTTTAAATACCCGACATCTATCCCAAGCCTTAGAATACGGGCCTGGGGAGCAAGAGGCCACACTGACGACCCACACTGAAATCCTTGTAAACACTTGAGAGCTCGGGAGCGGCAAGAGGAGGCACTGACCACAGCGGAACCTCGCAGCGCCGTCCGCAGGGCAACGGCGCCGAGCAGGGGGCAGCCCCGGCCCGGCGGCGGGGAGCGCAGGTGGGCGCGGTGGCCAGCAGGTGGCGCGCCGCTGCCGCCGCCGGGGCCCGAGACCGCGTGGCTGCCGCCGGCGTGCTGCTGAGTCAAGGCAGGAGCGGCCCCGGCCCCGGCTATTTATAGTCCCTCCATGTGACCGGGGGCCGCTCACTTTTTCCACTGGCCCGGTTAAAACTACATGTTTCGCTTTTCCAGGGAAGCCTGGGGAGGAAATGCGGGATGCTGGCTCTGAGACGAGCCCCACTTCCACGGGCTCTTCCCTGCCCTCCTGCGCTGGGGTTCTTCCATTCCTGCTCCGAGTACAGGCAGGGAACCGTCCTATATTTCTTCTCCCAGCTTATCTGGAGCAGGGCCAGTGCTGCTTAATATAGACTGAGCACGGGTAAAAATCTTCTGCCTATGCAGAGCTGTTGTCAATTTTCTTTTCCAAACAGAAGGCTGCAATGTGAAGCAGCGAGCTTCCTGACTGCCACACAGGCTTTGGGGACAGGGTTTTAAAGTTCTGTCACGTACCAAAACCAGGCTGAAGCTTTTACTGTAAAACAGTGCCACGTAATAGCATTTTCTCAAACCTGCTCTCCATTTATAATCACTTATGAATAAAAATTACTGTAGCAGTAGGTGCAGTCATATGCTCAAGCACGGCTTTGGCATACGTTGAATGCATGGACACAAAGTCAATGCAAAAGAGAGGATGCACAAAATGGCAGAACACATACAAATGAATACGAACTAAGGCTTGACTAGAAAATGTATCTTTTTATGCCCTTTATTTTTATTTTGTTGGGGTTTTTTAACATATGCCTACACACTTTCTATGAAACTTGCATCAAACATACCTGAGCTGTTTTGCCCTCACGCTGCTCACTGAAAACACGTAATTGGCTTTAAGATGTGAATCACAAAACCATAAATATCATGATACCTAAACCAGTGTAATAATAAATACAGGGTACAGCTAAGTGTATTGGCTCCTAATACAAGTTTCACAGCATTCTGAGCATTCCTGAAAAACAAGGTAAGTTACGTTCTAAAAATACCTCAAGCACAGATATTTTCTACCAATACATCATCGGAGTCTGATGTCTTTCTGAAAAGAATATGGACTCACACTATTTAAAAGGAAAACCACGTCATTTCATCTCGGGAAGAAGGAAACTTACCTCCACTCCGCCTTGTTATGCAGGAATGAGTTACACTGGTCTGGAAGATTACTGTCATTTGACATAGATTCCAGGATTGAAATGATCTGCTTGAATGATGGCCTTTTCTGAAGACAAAAAACAAACCCACAGCATTTGTATTCATACACTACTACTGTGCAAAATTACTTGCAGGAATTTTTCAATTAAAAGACTAGCAGTAACAGAAACTGGGATGCTGCTTTCTGAACACCACATCCTGCAAGAGGACCCTAAAGGTGTGAACTTTCTTTCTTTCTTTTTGTTCTTCCCACTGAAGAAAAGGTTCGTTTGGTGAGAGTCACTTAAACTAGTGGGACTCAAGCCTTAGCTCAGTCTCCCATACCTATCATTAAACCTGTTGGTATTCAGTAAGAGCATTAAACAACATTAGTAGGAGAAATAACCACCAAGATTCCTGATTCTAAAGTTTTCCTCAAGCTAAGAAGGAAAATACTGCCGAAAAGAGAAGGCTGGACCCATTAGCAACTTGTAATTAGACAGATGTCCTTTTACAGGTAGTAACCCACACTCTTTCATGTGTGAACAAGTATTTAGCTGCCCATCAAAAACGGGTTTCTGGCCACAGTTCCCCTCTTGCAGATGATGACAGACTTTCCAGAAAACATCTCACTTGGCCACTTCAGGAGCAGACAGGCAAGAAGTGAAGGCTGAGGTCAGACAAGGCTGTCTTGCTTGGCAGCTCAGCTCATGTCAGCGGTGCCTGTGCTCTTCTGTCCTGGGCTCACTGACTTAACTGATGGATGCTCTCCGTCCAGCACCCACTGTGCTCACTGGTCATGGACAGTGGTTAAAACTTCTCTGTATTTTCTACTTTCTCCTTAGTCCCAAAGGGAAGCTATGAAATAGGATAATAAGTGAAAACTGAAAAAGCCAGTTAAATGTGTCTCTTGAAAGAGCACTGACTCTGTTAGTCTGTTTGACAGACCTCAGACAAGGTTGAGACAAAAGGTTGAAACAAAACGTAGATACATAATAAGGGGATGATGCACATTCTCTCTCTATCCCGCCAGTAATTATACCATTTCTGCTAAAATTACAGATGCCGCAATTAAAACGTGCATTTTAATTTGGAAGCACAAAAACAATTAGGAACAATGCTGAGGTGTCTCTCCCTGGAAGATCCAAGTGATTTCCACATTATAAAAGAAAGACAATTTCTTTATTTTAAATGTCAAACAGCATGAAAATGTGTCAAATGCATAACAAAAAAAAAGACAAGCTCTCTTATACTGTAATGCTGCACTGTTCGGCTGTAACTGGCGGCTTTGTCTGTCATTTTTGGTCCATCTCCATGACTTGAGGCAACGGGCAGCTGGATAAGCTATGCAGATTTTCTTCACACAGACAGCACTTGCCCCAGCCATCATGTGCTTACACAATTTGGCCCCCAGACTAGTGTCCATGGACTGGCAACCTGGGTGAGCCAAGCAGCAGGTGCCTATTCAGCAGCACATTCCTTGCACTTGTTGATACAGTCCCAATGTGGAAACCTGCATTTATGGGGGGGCTGAGGGAGGCAGCAGTCTCCCCCCTATACGCATGATGCCACCAGACCTGCTACGGCTGAGAAACACGTTCTGAAAGAGCACCAACCTCCCTGGTCAGGGACTGTGCCATGCCAGGGGTACAGACCTCAAAATCCATCCCTGGCACCAACCAGAACAGAAAAATCTGGTGCAGTTTAGGGGCAGGAGAACCTTCCAACAGCCCTTCTTGTTGCTACAGCTGCATCTCCTGTAACCACCTCAGTGGGTGCAAACTGTTGAGGGGATTTCAAGACCATCCCAGATGATGAGGAGGGTGCCAGGCAAGAGACAGTGGTTCCCCACCAATACACCAGGATACTGCTACTGCTATGTACTCTCCAACAGACTGGCTGGTGTGTAATGTGCCTGTAATAAAGTAATTCTACCTTCAGGAAGAGATTAAGGGCAAACATCCCTATGCTGTATTAATCACAATGCTTTATGGCTTATTTAGGATTCTCTTATAAAACACTTCCATGAGTTTTGCTTGCTCCTTCTTTCTGGTGGGTGTACTGGAAAGGATAGGGCAGGGCCGACCCTAAGTGATACAGTCAACACTGAACTGGAGTGGAGACAATGACAGAAACCAGGGTTTTACTAAGCACAGGTGAAAGCACCAACTGACCTGGGAGACTCCTCAGCAACACAAACACTCTGGGTCCCACACTACAGGCAAAGGAGCTCTTGAGTTGTGCAACTTGAGCTGGAACAAAGCAGTCATGCTGTACTGACAAAGCCTGAACGTCTCCGGCTGTGCAATTTCTGTGAACAGCCACCAGCTACCCTGCCAGCTTTGTAGCTGCCAGATTTACAGGTACCAGCTTTCCCTGAAGGCAAAGCTGACAGGAAGACACAAGCCTGCTCTGCCATGTGGGTTTTGTTGGTTTCTTGCCCCTAGGCAAGGATAATTTCAGATTTAATACATGCACGCTAAGTGCAGTCTGACAGCTTGGTTAAAACTGGCAAGAAGCGACTGCTGAAACTGGAAGCCCAAGCTGAGCAGCTTTTTTTGAAAAAAGTCTTATTTTTGGTGGATGAGTGCCTAGCACTTTCTAGAAAGGCATCTCAAGTCAGTCCTTATGAGAGATGCTTAAAATATCGAGGCTTAAGTTGCCTTTGAAAACTGTTTCCCTTTATATCTGTGATGCCTCACACAAAAATCTTTAAAATATATGTCCCTCTAGAAATAATTCTGGCTAATGTTTTCAGCTGTTTCCTTCCACTGCACAAAACCAGGATATTTAATCCATATGCCTTTGCTTCCTTGCTGTCTCCTTGCTTCCAGGTTTCCGAATTCCATTAAAAGATTCAGTAATTTATAAACATTTTTGACGTTAAAGTGGGGATAAACTGAGTGAACAGATAAAATGAGAAAGAACCACTCACCTGTGTTTCAAAAGCAAGTATCCCCAGCAAACAAAGGCACCAGTGATGAGTGACCCTGTTTGCACAATTATCTAGTACCCAAGGAAAAGCAGCTTGTTTGGTAGGGATTTTAACATGTGGAAGTAGTTACCACAGAGATTGTTCTTTCATAATTACTGACTTAAAACAATTAGTAATTAACATTTTAGTAGAACACTTTGAACAGACTGGGTACTGTTTCTTTCAACTAGCAGAGTTTGAACTGTATAAAGACTACTATTACAAATTCTATGCTGAGCAATGCACTGTGGACACTTTTTGCCACATATGAAGAAATTCTTAAGAATTCAAAGCAAAGTTAATAACTCTGTCCATTCCCATGAGGAAGTTACAGTGTAAGCAGTGCTGCTCTGCAGCAGCTCTTAAAGTGCATTCCTTAGCCCTACAGTAAATGCACATCCCTCTTTTCTCAGGGGTAATCCACTAAAGATACTTCATGCTTTCTGTGGGCTAGAAGTGTGTACCTTAGCGATTGCTTTAGAGCAGCTGAGATCCTCAAGCTCACCCCTGCTTGACCTTCAGTAACTTATTCATGCATCAACTACCTGATTTTCTAAAGCTAATCCTGGCAAAAAGGAAACATTGCACAGAGCAGTATTTTAGAGGAGTGTGCTCCATCTTTTGGCTCATGCTGGCCACACAGCCTTTATCAAGGCATTCTGAGAGCTGCAAGTAGCAATCCTTCCCGAACGTGTGACAGAATAAGTCAGTCACATGCCTAAACTGTGACCAGAGATTACTCTATTTCAGTCATGTGAATAAAGCATTTATAATTGCTTAACAGAAGAGAAGCTGCATGAAAAAGTAGCAAAGAGCAGACTGCCAGGAAAACCCGTATAACATGAGATTCACTCTCTACACACATCAGAGACTCCTTTGGGAACAGTGCTCCGAGGAACCAGCCCACACCCAGGTGAATTATTCAGGCAGATAGAATTCAGCCTGCTGCTTGGGCATCCTTCTTCTAAAAAATGCAGATCCCTCCCTCTCCCTGAAAAACAGCAACAGCCTTCTGGACATGTATATGTGTGGCCAGAGCAAGGCAGAGGGCGAGCTGATCTAGTATGTGCTGCAGTTACAGAAAAGAAGCTCAAATAATTCTTATTCTGTGGTATTTGTTAGTGATACTGATGCTTGGGAGTACTTATTAAAGATACGCAGTTGCCACTGGAAAGTGCTTTTTAGTAATTACTGGCCTAGAACTTACACAGCCTATTTGTATATTCAAAGACCCAAAGCATTTTTCTCCTCTCCCTTTTGAGGAGAGATTAAAGATGGAGATAATAAGAGAATGGCATTTAAATGGGTGTTCACATAGAAAACACATGTTGATAATGGATCTCAGCCTTCTATATCCATTCTGTAGGAAAGCAACACCTCACTTAAAAACAAAGACATTTAAAAGAAAGAGACAAAGAGGGGAAATCTCCTTTCTCATGTTATTCTTCTATGGCTACTCTCTGGTGATAACAAGTTCTAGCTCTAGAGCATCTAAGGGCTATAATCTGTCTTGGGATAAGTCTTGGTCTCTCTGAAGTAGTAGCTAACTTTCTCCTGAGTTTAAAGGAATGAAGTTCTTCCTGGTGCCCTGACTTGAGAAAAAAAAAGCATAATTTTCTTTCCTTAACTATCCTTCGCTCTCTCAAATACCTTCATAGGCAAAGGAAATAGATGCTAATCCTTGTTAATACAGCTAGGATGCTCACAGGCTATTTCCAGACGTTTTTATATACACCAGGATGGAAGCAGAGTCCATTTAAAGAAGGTAACTCCCATAATCTACAAAAGCTTTTACTAAATACTCTCTTTAATTTCCTTTTCAGTTTATTCTTGCAGGGGCAGATTAATAGTGACAGTGGTTTGGCTCTTTAACTTGTATTTTTACTGTGTTTGCACAGTTAACCAGTACATTACAGTACTTCTATCATTATATTATTACAGTATAATAATTATAAAGCATATCATTCAAACAGAAAAGATTAGGAAAGGTTTAATGTTAATTTAGACTGCTGTTCCTACCCACATTTTATGGATTAACTTTACATGTTTTCAAGACAACGAAGGCATCAAAATTGGACCTTGAAATATGTGATGCTCACATACATCCAAGAAAGACTACTGAAAGAAAATAGAAAAGAACAATCTCTCTCTTGCTCCAAAATGATTACATCCTTGCTATCTCGCCTGTTTACTATCATTGTCTTTAGTTGTCAGGTAAGTTAATAGTAGCACAGTTAACTCTTGATTAAAAGAGAGAGACATTTAGGTATAAATATGTAAGCCCATTTAAGAAAAAAAAAAAGACATTCTCAACTATCTTTGTGAAGAAATGTGTCTATCAGTGTGCATCAATGGTCAGTTAGCATTGACCCACAAAGAAGCACTAACACACTCACCAAAACAAGGAGCAGGGTGGGAGTGGTGGTGGTATAAAAATCAAACACACATTAAATTACCTTTGAATCAGCATCCCAACATTGGTGCATCAGTTCTGCAAAACTTCTGGGACAACTGCTTGGAATGGTTAATCTCTAATGGAAAAAGAATGTACCAGTTATTGGAAGCATTTCACTTCAAGCTGCTACTAAAAGATTTCCTGTAAGAGCAATGGAATTAGAAGTAGTAAAACACTCTTTTTTAACACAATATAAAAACTGAGGATTGAAATATTAAAAAAATCAAATTACTAAACACTAGCAAGATACACAATTAATTGACCTATAAGGAAGGAATAGAACAAACACACAAATGTTGTTCCTTAAGAAAGCTTGGAGACAAAGAAGTAAAAACGAGTCAAACAGCTTTTAATACTAAAACATAATAGTTTGTGCAGGTCACTGCAGGCTATTCCAAGATGCCTGTCAAGATAGGTATAATGCATAGCCTGCATTAATTCCTTTCTCCCCCACAGATGATCCAGCTGTACAATACTATAATCACTTCTGATATAACAAATGGCTGAAATATATATTAAAATAAGGGAGTTACGAAGAGTTAAGTAAAGCTCTACATGACACAAGAGACTTCATGAGCCTGTGGTCAGAAGGATTAATGAGGACATGCAGATCTCAGAAAGCACTCAGAGAGCACAGTGAACTCATATAAATACTTCATAATGACTGAAGACAAGGAGTTGCTGGTTATAGCCAGAACCACTGACTACAGAGAATTAGTTTGAAGTTTGTTTGGTTTGCTTTGCTGCAAGTTTTAAACCATGAAAAGATTCACTCAGCTGTTCTTAGAGGACTTTTAGTTTAAAGACTCTGCCTCCAGACTGGAAAGCCTAAAAGCAAATCCCTTCCCATACACACACATACGGATACTGAAGCCTTTCCAGTTGATTTAAATGTGCATCCCAACAGCACTACACATATAAGGAGATGCCTCTGCTCTCACTAAGGCAGTTAAATGACTTCAGATGTTCATACTAAATTAAAAAATTACATTGATGAGAAACAGTTCCTCAGTGAAAGCGAGGCCAAATATAAGAGGGGTCAAGCTGGAAAAAAGGCTTCTTGTCCTGTAACAGGTGAGAACCAGGTATTACACTTGTGTTCAGACAAGCCTGCCAGGAAGACCCCTTGATCTGTCATACTGCTGCCATTTCAGAAGCAATGCAGGGCAAGTTGTGGCAAACTGTACCATTATACTATTGCAACTTGACCTGCAAAGCCTCACAAGCCACAGCAGCCAAAGTAAGAGTTAACAAATTCTGCTCCACAAGCATTTGAACACCACAAAAACATGAGATACAGCGCCAGGACACTGCAGGAATATGATTATTACAATAATCTAATACCTTAAGGTGCAAAGCTTTATGTGCAAGAAATACACAGAAATTTGTGCAATGCATAAACAAATTGTACTGGTGCTTGATCTCTGGTTAAATCATTAGCCTAAAAATACACTGGGTAGTCTTGCTACAGTATTTGTTTGTAACCCTCACTGTTACAGGAGGTGGAAAATCAGTTGGAGTCACCATTTATGTGTGTCTCACTTGCGCAGAATGTTATCTGTCATATCTGTAATATAGAGGTAGCAGGTTCCAAAAGTGTCATCTTATAATAAAGATGACGTTTCTCAGTAGTAATTTATTATGAGATCATGCCTAGCATAATCTGAACTCTCATGTTTCTTTTCTGTATTAAATATATAATTATATAGAAACTCTACCAGAATAAAAATAATACTTTGAAATTATGCAGAGAGTCAAAAAAGACCCATGCAGAATAATTAAAATACACTTCATTTGTTGGGCTGAGGCTTTGCAAAGGGGGATTTTTCACTCTATGCAATTACGGTTTGGCCTCAGTCCCACACTGATTTTAACAAGAGGTTTGCAGTGCAAAAAATTAAGGACTGGCTCAACAGTGATTGAAATCTGTTGCGAACTGGAACCATGCAACACCACCAATGTCAACAGATTGAACTGAGAGCAGAACAGGACCCTCACACTTGCTCTGGGACATAGAAACTATGAAGGAAAATCGCAAAAGCTGACTTTTACAAGGCTTATGCTTGGTGTGTTCCCTAAGTCATGGCCAGGAAAAAACCAAACAACTATGTAAGTGCTAATGCCCCCTAAGCTCCCTGGCACCCTTCCAATGAAGATGGTAGCAAGAGACTAGTGGTACCTGGCTGACAAAAGGCTGTCTCTGAAAATGTTACCCCTTAGGTTTCTTCAGCCATGAGTAAAATAGTTGTCATGTCCACATTCTGTTCATATTGCATTTTACACAGTTCCTTGATCCAGAAAACTGTAGAGAAATGTGTACTGTACCCTCTGACATCTTTCAGAGTATGACTACACCTCTTTATAACACTCCCAATGCTACTCTGCACTACTTACATAAAACTGCACGTGGTAGGCATAGGAAACAAATACTGTTGATGGAAGGCTTTATGGTTTCTCCTTCAAAATGAGGTATGAGCCTTTTCCTAAACTAGGAGAAAGTGCCTCTTTGTGCCTCCTGCTCTGATAAATGCTGTAGAAGACCACATTCATAGTCCTCAGCTGTTGGGATAGCCCTTCCAACTAATCAGTACATCACAGTATCAGTCACTGGAATTAATCGAGTCCTCCAATAGAAGAAAAACCAGGGGGGTGGGGTGGGGTGTGAAAAAAAACAATAAAAAATATTAAACTAAGAGGAGGAAACCTAACTCTTCTGTTTAACTCTGAAACATTTCTGAGAAACAGTTTATGTAGAATAATAGGAATCTGTATTGTACAGCCACTGCCTCACCATTGTAATGTTTCCCAAGCTTCCACTGTGTCTAGATAGAGGAGGTTTCATCTTTGTGGAGGATTTCCATGCTTGTCTGTGTGTGGTACAGTCACAACTTTAAATGTTTTTTAAATGTAGTTACTGTCTTTGATATCAAGGGACTACGTGTTCAGATATAGGCTCACATGTCCAACTAACTGAAAGCCTCAATTTGTGAGAAGAAGAAAAGCGAGGCTGGGGACACTGTACAAACGGTGTTTACACCACTGAAGTGCTTTTGAAATGGAAAGACTCTGCATGAGGAGGCTTGCAGCTATGCCACAGCCTTGCTGATACCAGTGAGGAGCTCATCTTCAATGTAGTGTTGAACGTAGGTGGCAAAACTGTAATTTCTCTCTTTTTTTAAAACTATTTTTTCTTCTTTTATTTTTGAAATTTTCATCTAAGCGGCAGTTTCTTGTACTATAGTGACTCCTGCTGGGAGAGTTAAGTTGAAGTAGCTGAAGGTCTCTTACAGATATATCAACTCCCGGCCAGTAAAAAGATGTCCTAAACGCAGGAGATGGAGTTAAACTGTTCCCCTACCTTGGACGCAATGGCTTCTTTCATCACTAAGAACAAACCCCTAGGTTTTACAATTGAGACTGAGAAACTAGTACAGTACTTGTACAATTTTTGATCTACAGCATCACGACGTGAAGCTGCAACAATTAGATGTAAAGGGTCCATTCATGAGGAATAACATCACTTTGACCCTTTGTGTTAGCTCCTACTGCTAATCTTTCCATACGCGTGAACTTACTTTCAATTTGAAGAAGATGAAAAAGTCTTTTGCAAAACCCCAATACTGTTTTCTGATCTATGTACCTGAATGTAGAAACGTAGTCTTACCTCGTTTTTTTCCACTACAAGCCAAGCTACTTGTAATCCTTCCAAGCCTTTAAAGGGGACCTCCCTTGTTAGCATCTCCCAGAGAACCTGGAACAGAAAAAAAGAAAAGAATTTTTATTTCTGTACTTTGTATTTTAAATACATTATTAAACCTTGATACAGCACTATTCTGTATCCAATTATCAGGCAACCAGTTTCCATTTGCAGGAACTTGGGCCAGTGTTTGTGTGCAAGATCCTCTCACTAAATTAATTTGAATGTTTCCGCTTTTTCCTCCACAGAAAAAATGAGATGAAAAACTGGGTTGTGTGGGGTGTAATGCCTGCAATTTTGTGAGAGCCATGGAAAATGCTTTTTACTTTCTTTGCACACTATTAAGTTCACATGTGGCTGTTGAAACTTGGGAAGACAATGAATTCCTCCTCTCCTTCTAAGCCCCAATAGACACATCTTTGCTTTGTAGTCATTTTGCATTTAAAAATATTTCTATATGATTGCAACTAGTGTTTCTCAGTAGTCAGAATATGATCCAAAAGGTATTCTGCTCCTATGGTATGCATATGAAAACATTAAATATAATTTTCCAAGCAAAACTGTAATTGCTTATCTCAAAGTATGCAATTATGTTAACCTCACCATATAGAAAATTACTTGGTTCTCCTCAATATCTTATAAACACGCTGCCCTTAAATAGGGAATGCTCTCCTATTTCACGTGCCTTTAGCATTTTGGTAGCACAGTATCCAGGAATCTAAGCTACTCTGTAGAAAAGAGTTTGGCATCACCCAAAAGGCTTCAAGTCAATGAATCCAACTTGTTTTTCTGCCATTGGGACTACATACAGGAGTTCAACCAAATTAACAGGCACTTTGTACCTTCACTTGAATATGTCTCTTTATTCCCCCCCCCTTTATTTTTTTTTAAATCAGAACCTTTCTATACTTATCATTACAAATACCTACATACAGACTTTTTCTTCTGCTCATATACTAAGCATAACACCAGAAAAGACATTATTTATGACATTATTTATGTAGGATCTGACCAAATGCATTACGATTCTTATACAAGACTCTATATCCAAGTCTCTACATCCTCACTATTTGGGTTAGCACCAGGCTTATTCCAGCTATATCATATTGAATGGATTCTGGCCAGCTAGGAAAGAAAATGCAAGAATATTGGCAGATGCAGCTCAAGCAGAAAAAAATGCAGAGTTGGGCATTTAATCAAATGAACAGGGTACTACATGAGTAGACCTATTTGACTAATTCTGTTTGAGTCAAAAGACTGATTAGTAAAGGTAAAGGTATCTTGGCAAAATAAGTAAAAGGTCAGTTCTCCTGAGAATAAGACAAATATGGGGAAAGCTATCATAGAGGTATTCAACTACA
Organism: Pezoporus occidentalis; assembly: GCF_034315485.1. Taxonomy (NCBI): domain Eukaryota; kingdom Metazoa; phylum Chordata; class Aves; order Psittaciformes; family Psittacidae; genus Pezoporus; species Pezoporus occidentalis. Next base: position 324,977 of record NW_026916242.1, read on the forward strand.
CTGTTTGTCTCAGTTCATTCCTTTTAGAAGGAAAAAAGGCACCTCAATTTGTAATGCCAATTATCACCTCTCTACCGGTAGAGAAGGAAATTTAACTGCAAGAGAAGGAAATAGTTTGGCCGTTCCATGTACTTCAGACAAAAAAACAGTGTACAAAACAGCCAGTTTAAAATAAAAGCATCTGGACCAAATCTAACTTAGAGTTTAACAGCCTTGAAGAACCACATCATCTGTGTGGCTGTACCATGAAACCACAGAGAAGAAACTCAAGTCTGAACATCAGACAGAGCAGTATCTAAATACATCTTCAAGCAAAGAACATAATGAAATAGGAGTTAAATGTATCCAAAAGCCCTGAGCTGGAAAACTCTACTGGTCTGCTATCTCTCTTTCAGAAAACTGTAAATATTAAGGGTTGTCTTGTTTCATTCATGCACACAAGTTTGTGCAGAACATTTTGCATTGAATTCCTTTATCATGACACCTTTAGTGTTTATTTTAACGGCCTGTACAGATCACTGCCTTCCTAAACCAAGAGTGCTAGTTTAAAACACTTCAAGACTTCACATAGTTCAAAAGAAAAACAGCAATCTGACACAATATGAAGAGTTTTTCTTAATGGATTATTTTTTACCAATAGTAGAAGAAAGTAAAAGATACAAAAATGGGATGTCAGAAATCCTTGTATTTAATTGTATGGGTTTAGAAAATATTCTAATAACAATGCGAACTTTGTATTTGGGCCAATGGTACAGATAAAGCCTTTCTGTCTGTCGTTTAAGCCCAGCCAGCAACTAAGTACCACCACCACCATGTCTCTTACATTCAGTTTTATAGGAGCTTTAACCCCATCTCATGAATTAGCTACCCTGAATCATCAGCTAAGGTGGATGATTGCATTATCAGACTTTTAAAAAAGGAGCAAATGGGTATCTTCTATATTCCCATTTGACTTTTCCTATTCCCAGGGTCATTCAGCAGCAGAAATATCATTTCAACCCAACTTACTCCAGCCTCTCTGTTGCAAGATATACTCTGTTCATTTTTAGAGCTGGCTCCCCAGCTCACCTCACATGGAAATCAATCTATCCTCCATTTCTGGTGTAATTTAATTGAGACTGATATTTTCCCTCCCATCTCAGATGGTAAGGATCACCTGCTTCCCTGATCACATCACATCCCTATGATGACAAACAGCAGGTGCTCACAGAGAAACATCCAAGCTAGATACAATGATGGAAAACAAAGCAAGATCATTTAATGTACAGGTTTGTAAGCTGTGGCCTCTCAAGATGCTGGGCTTCTCTTTACACACAGAGAAACAGAGAGACAAATGTATGAATATTCATGCTATACATGAAGCCAAGAAGAAGAATTAAATGGTCTTCAGAAAAAGCTTATACCCACACTTCTCTCAGCTCAGCTGTGCAATTCAATTCTTACCCTCTCAACTATGTGACAATAACCAAAAGGAAAAAAAACACCCAAACCAACAAAACCACCGCACCCCCACCCCAGTGCAAAGTCAATAAAGATTCAAAGTACGATATAAGAGAGGGAACATCCAAATGAGTAACTTCAGGAAACACTCTGAACATCTTCACTGAGAAAAGGAAATATTTTCTCAGTAGGAAAGTGTTCACAGATGAGGGTCAGGAGCCACAAAATTAGCAGAAGTACAGCATGAGCAGAAAGTGTTGCACTCTTAAGAGGTACTGCCCTTAGGCATCAAAATTAGGTCAGTCTTCTCTGCATCGATCCAAGTGGAAGTTAAAGATCCCATAATTCTTTTCAAAAAGAGTAAGGGATAACCCCTGGGGCTGGCCAACATTCCCTCTATAAATAACGTATGTTCTCATAGCTAAAGCAATGTATGAGCTATTGCTAGGAGCATAACAGCTGCTACATTTAAAGGGAGTCTCTATGCTACCAATAGCCAACTAATGGTTTTACTTTTTGTTCTTTTAAGTGTTAAAATAGTTCAGCTGCATTACATAAGCTTTCTACAATTAAACACATTTATACTGATACACAAACACGCACTGCAGTTTTGTTTTGCAGTGCACGACAATTTTGCCAGCGTATTTTGACCATATATCTTCATGATTTCAAGACAGCTTTTAGAGCGAACATTATCATTCCACACACACTTTCCTATCTGGAAGAGATATAAAAGGAATCATTTTTGAGCAACATACACAATGACATGTGAGTCCATTTCTGGGTTGATCACTTGAACACTTGGTGTCTGTTGTTTAGAGTATGGATTTGCAAATGGTTTAAAAAAGAGAATCACTGCATGGCTGAACTAAAGTGTAAGACGTGTCTTCGTGTTGTAATAAATCTGGAACATTTAGCTTTAACATTTCATGGCAGTATTACAAATTATTTACTATATATCTCAACGAGAATATATGGACCTGTTTAACTATTCATGAAGAGCAGGACGAATTAATCCGAATGTTAGCTATAAGCATCTGCGCAACTGTTCAGAAAGAGGAAAATTCATTTCAGCTGAGGAGCAATTCAGACCTACGAGGCTGCAGAAGGACTTGGACGCTTCATGGAAAAAAGCCCTTGCACACCTTAAGCAGAATATTTAACATCACAGACTGGTTTGGAGAAAGAAAAGCCAGTCAGGAAAAAAAGACAGCAGAAAAGATATTAAAGACAACCATGGGAAAGGCAACATATGTTGCAAACAGAGTATCTATTCCTAGCATCTTACTAGTTTACATTTGAAAGGATTCTGTTCTTTGTTAACAGGACTTTAACTGAAGAAAAGCAGATTTGTCTCTCTAGCACAAAAGCTGCTGGTAAGTGTTATACTTTGAAAATAGATTCTTTAAATTTTGTTTTCTTAGATGATAATAATTTGAAGAAACAAAAATACTAAGATTTTTCTGTTTTCTAGCTAATTCTCTGGCAGTCTAACACTTATTATAGGGAGATTCCAACTTTCAATGTTATATTCGCACAATTTCTTGCTGGTATAACCCCATTATGTCTCATCAACAGAGAACTTGGGCTACTGCCATTCTTCATTTCTACCCCTGTATCTCCTCAACGATGGTGTTCCAAGACTGGAGTTATAAAAAGACAAATTCATTCCTAACTGCTTATGAATTCGTAAGTTTTTACCCACAGTAGAATACATTAGTTCAAAACCAATATACTAAAAAATGTGGGTCAAATATTATTAGGCATACTAAAGTAGCACTATACACACATAACAGCATTAAAATATTCTAGTAATACTGAGCTGTTTTCATGTGAGGGCAGTTGAGTTTTACTTCCAAGCACAGAGCTGTCAAAGGATCCTTACTTTCTGGACACGGAAAAATAAACTATGTGTGACATACTGTTCCCAAGGCTCTGTTAATACTTGACAGGATAAGATACTAAACAATTTCTTACCTTCTCCCACTTCTAGAACATTACTTAAAGTCAGTTCACATCAAGATAACTATGTGAGCAGTTTGAACTCTAAGACCATGTTTGGAATTTCTCCTCTAACGTTTTTGCTTTGTTTTGAAACTGGAATGTTGCCCTTCAGTGGATAATATGTGAGTGCTTCCAGTAACAGTTTACATTAACATTTACATTTGTTAGCTTATGTTCTCTTACTGTTTGTGACCCAGTTCAGTTAAGCAAGCAAGCATTTTGAATCTGCCAATACAGGCTTTTTCTCCCTCCTTGCAAACCTTTCATTTGTAAGCAGTGGCATATCATTTCTCTTTTTGCTTTTCTCTTCACTATAAACAACCATTTGGCAACAAGTTTAAATCATCTTCCACTGGGACATCAGCTTACCTATGTACAGCCACAGGTGCTAGCTTAAAACCATAGTGTCAGCCCACATGTATCTCCCCCCATCCCTTAAAGAGAAAGAGGCAAAGCTTGACAGGTACTGAAAGAACTCCTTCCTCATTCTGCCACCCACCATTGAATCCAAACCCCAAAATAGTTAATACTCAGATATGCATGGAAACTACAATCCCAACTACAATCCTTTCCTTCACCTCCCCACCCCCAAAAAAAAGTATTCATTACTATTCTCTGTCAGAGAAAGGCTATGGGGCTAGGCATACAATTGGTCTGCTCACAGTAGGGCTGTTTCTAGCCTATTTTGTATTGCAGAGCAAAGCCAAACGAGGATTTAACTGTGGACGAGTGAAATAAGTGACATTACTGTACCTGCAAACCTGACATTTTGACGAACTATAACTGATTGTTCCCCCTTCAGAAAAATAGCACATCAGTGCTGGTCTTTCTAGATTTTCAGATGAGGCCTCTACCTACACAAGGGGTGCAGTCTCTATTCTCACAACTAATGATAGCAGGGTTTTTTAAACAATAAAGCATGGAGAAGCAGTTTACTTTTCAGTAACACTCCATTTTATGGAAAGTGGAATCCTAATAATTTCATCCTGTTACACACCTATCGCAAGACAACCCTTTTCTGTTCCACTAAAAAATGACAGGTGTAGATTTATGATGCAGATTGTTCAGTGGCTCCTGCAAACCTTCAGACATATGCTGAATACCTGAGGTAAAGCATGCACTTCCCACACTGGCATGCTGCTAATCTAATCAGATAAGGATCTTACTGGGCAAGGCACTGTTCTTCCTTTCGCTTTCAAGAATGTAATTTTAAATTATGGCTCAGTCTTTTAAAAGAGTGTGGTATTTTTTGTTGTTCTTTAGAATTGTTGCTCTTACATCACACAAATTCTGTCACACTAGAGAGCCGCTACTAGACACAGGGAAATGAGAGGCACTCACCACTCCATAAGAGTATGTGTCACATGTTTCAGACACTGGGAGACTTTGGATAACTTCTGGGGCCATCCATGGAAAAGTGCCCACTAATGACATGTGTGTTGTATGGGAGTGGAACCTTGAGGCACCAAAATCACAGATCTGGCAAAAAAACAAACAGATATTAGAGTTTCAATGTCATTTACTAGGCATCAAAATACTGAGTCAAGCAGCATCTCTCCACAAATAATTAATGTGTTCATACCTTTAATACACCATCGGCAGCTATAACAACTGAAAATGAAAAAACAATAGGTTACAAGAATGCTATTAGAAACAAAGACAAAACATTTTCACAGCAAAAGGCTTTGGTTTTTATCAAGAAAAATTATCCTACAGTGAGCCAGCGCTTGAACGTGCACATATGCACGATTGTCCTGGCTTCTTTAAATGGCTTTAGATAATGTTTGCTGAATACCTGCAAGCCTCTGAACAAATGCAAAACCTTTCAGACCTTACTGAGTTCAAAGAGAGCAACATGACTATTGCTGAAATACAGATAAACTCCACCCTCCCCAATGTAGTTATGCTTAACAAGAAACTCTCTGAAAGATTCATTAATAAAAGGAGAAAACTTACAACTGTGGTGAGATCTAGACATTTCTGGACTATAATCTCCCCATGTGCATGACTAAAATCTGTTTCCCTCCTATCCCACTACCAGTAGTCAGAAAAGTTTCAGTTAAAAGGCAATTTAAAGCAAATTTCATAAATGGTTGTCAACCACCAAGTGCAAACTAACTAGTGCAGTTCCACACTGCATATTACTCAAAAGCACGACTATCTGCCAAACATCAAAACAGGCCATAGTAAAGACAAGATTTTCAGATAAGAAATAATAGGCCTTATCCAGTCTATTTTGTCTGGTGTCTACCAGCCTTTCCCGGTACTCATCCTTTCCAAACAGAAAAATGAAGCGAGGAGTGCCCACGCAACGTCTGACAGATGGTAAGATGGGTACAATCATGATCAACAGGACACTACCTGAAAGAGCACTCCACAGTGCTCTGAAGGACTCCAGGGACTATAATAAATCTCAGACAGGTGCAGGATTTGGAGGAGTCAACAGGGCTTTCTCGGCTTCAACAAGAGCAGCTTTATGACAGCCAGTGCATTAGTTCTACTTGTTCACAAAGCTCAGGTACAGATTTAAATGCTACATTAACAAGTAAAAGCAGAGTGTTTTCAGTGTTTTGCTACTTTACCATTCCTGGACTTCAGATCCCTGTGGATTACTTTGACTGGAGCTTCCATGTGTAAATAGTGCATTCCTACACAAAACAAGGGAACAATCTTGTTAGGCAGGCTGTGCATGGCCATCATGTGTCAGTAGTCATATTTTCTGGTTCCCACTAATTGCACTCATTATGAATTGGCATACCTGTATGCCATGTTGACATGCTGCAGAAGAAGCAAAGCTTCCCATAATCTACTTTGAATAAAAATACTAAGCAAAGCTTATATATTATTCAGAGAATCTACATGGGCAATGTTTATGCTTTTTAATATCTTATTTAGTGTAAGGTGATGTCTACACAGGGAACCCAAGATGTTAATTTACTGTTTGTTCATTAGTCTACACTAATTCTTGTGTAGTCACAAAGAACACAATGGATAAAACAACTTGTTTTGCATTTTTATATGGAGAATTTCAGTATGTTTGCTGAGAATAAGCCCTTAGCTTCCTTAAACATCTCAATTCAAATCAAATATAAGGATAATTACGCACTTTCCCTCATAATTACTCTACATCAGCAAAATTATCCTCTAGGGACTTAGGGGCAAACCAGAAGTAAAACTGGCTCACAGAAGCCATTTTCATTCCATAAATTATTCTGGATTGATAATAACCAAGGAACATATTAAAAGACGCTGTGACTGGGGTTTCTTTTTTTTTTTTTACATATGGTTGGTTGACTTTTTTGTTAATTTGAGCAAGTACAGGAAGGCTTTCCTGACTTCATAAGGAAAGCATCTCCAGCTGTGCACTTTGCTGGCTGTGTGGGCTAATTATGCACCGCTCCTCTTGCTTACCTTTAGCTATGTCAGTTGCCCAGGTCATGATATGATCCATATCCATCTCTTCACTTTTGTTACTATTAATGTAATCAAACAGTGAGCCAGCAGAAGCATACTCTGTTAAAAAACAACAACAAACAATCTCAAGAGACATTTTAAAACACTGCACCTCAACTGAAAGTTCTACTGAAAACTGTGCCAGTTCCAGAAAGCAGTCAACCTCTGGCTTAATGACAAAGAATTTAGGTTCAGCAGCTAATACTATTAGTAGTGTAGTAAGAGAGTTGTAGATTGTTCTGATTATCTCAACACGATCTACTACTAAGGGAAACAAAAAAGCAAAAGATACAATCATATGTATGATGCACTAAAATGAGAAGGCGTTAGAAAGGTCTGGCATTAGAAAGCTCAGGCAAAGCAGTTCAAATTCCACAGTAAAACGTTCTGGATGTTCCCTGTTCAGGATCAACAGACCTTTTTCTCAACTCCTCTCAACTACACCTACAACAAGCACACAGCAGGATTATATGAGAACAAACAAGGGCTTTTTTGGGCTGTTGGTGTTTGCAAGTGTGGCAGATGGCATTCAGTCCAACTGTCAGAGCTCATGGGGCTGAGAGCTGGCATAGCAAGCACCGTATAAATGACGCTCCATAACAAAGGATAATCGTTATTTATAAAACCAGGTGTTAAATGTATGATGTTCTGTTAGGAAGAAAAGGTTTGCAAGTAGAAGGCGAAATTAAAATTCTATTTCCCCATGGAAGAACAGAATAGCTGATCTTTTGTTCATGAAAATATAGAAGGATGAAACTAGAGGTCTAACCCTGAGGTAAGCAGGCCAGAATGCCATGTACTGCAGGTCATGTTCATCAGTTTAAAGGCTGTATCTCCTCTTCTTAGTATTTATTAAAGCTTTCTGCTTATTTAGTATTCATTCACGTTTCACCAAAAACACAACAGGAGATTCACGAGTTGAAGCAGCTGATACATCTTGTTGTATCTGGCTGCCAAGACAGAGCAGACATGCGCTGCCCCATGACCCAAGTAGCACAAAGACCAGAGGGATACAAGGAGCAACATCAAGCTTTTTGTCCCTCTCTCCCAAGGCTATTCAGTGTGCTTCTTCAGCAGAATTTAGAACCTTCTTACAACACTCACAAAGTCTTCATACCCAAGGTGGCAAACCAGCTGTTACACAATTGCAGTGCTTAATTTCAGCCATTTCAAAGAGGCCACAAAATAATTCCCTCTATGACTACATAAAATATATCCAAGTTGCTGTTAATAATAATACCAATCATGATATTAAATCATTTGGAATGATATATAATGAGCTAAATGCATAAAAGCCAAACATTGCTCCTCATCAAGAAAATCAAAACCCTTGGGAAACAGCTGTGTAGGGAAGGAAACTCTGGGCTGAGACTGAATTTGCAGCCTAGAACATGGCAGGCCATTGAGAAGATTCCAGCACTAAATAAAAGGAAAGAGGAAGAAAACAGAAAGTCCCTTGGAAGTAAACACTCTAGTGGCAAGTTAGGTTTGGATCATTACTGCAGGACTTCCTGCTGAAGGGAGCCTCTGCAGGAGACAGAAGCATCACTTCTGATGTCACCGAAAGAGGAGTAAGCTGCTGACCTGCACATTTCCGCAATTAAAACATCAGCTTTTTTTACCCATGATGTCATCATCTGTCTTATAAATGGATTCTTCAGGAATAGGTTGGCTGCACGCTTTGCATGCCTTTACAATGCATAAGTTGATCCACCAGGGTCAGGGACAATTCACCTCCCCAGGCACTTTGCCACTGTGTGAACGGAGGCAAGCAAGCTTCAATTTTTTAGTATTTCTTCTACGTATTTACTGTGCTTCAGGTTTTTAACAGGAGCTTATGATTTGGAAATCATATTACAGGGATAACTTTCTGTCAATAACAGAAAAGAAGTATTTGTTTTAGGAATAAAAGCTCTGAATGCCTGACTGGACCCACCCTGTGATGGGCTGTAGGATACACCATATGATTCAGTGCAGACAGGGGGCACAGGCTCCAAGAACCTTTGGGGAGGAGGCAGCTGTGGTCATAAAACAGATCTGAAAGACATCAAGATTGCTGTTGACAGAGACAGCAGTGACATCTTGAATGATGTGATCCATGTTAGCAGCTCACCGGGCAGGATGATCAGTTATAACACTGACATATGTCCCATCAGGGAAACATGTTTTGACTGCAGATGTAGCCTCTCTCAGAGAACACTTTGACAATCCCACATAAGACGTTACGTGCAGCTAATGCTCAGTACATGCCAGTACTTGGCTGCGTGCCCTCATCTGCATCACTCGGAAGAAACATCAGTTTCTTGGGATTTCTTCTTGTTTGGGATATTCCCTCATAAGAAAAGGATCTTTGACTAACACAGGATTAGGTCTGCAACACTGAAGGACATCCAGAAGATTACGGAGTGAAAATCCCTCTAAAAGAGATTTCAAGTGCAATTAACATTTATTCTCGGCAGCCATTCTCTCATGTGAAAATGGCGTGGGGAAATGGAGCCTTGCTTCCCTTCCACCCCACGGGACTCCAGTGCCCTTGGAAGCTGTAGGGAGAACCAGTGCAGTTTGACAGAAAAGGCTTTTTTTCTTTAGCCAAGGTGGAATTAGAGCTCCCTGAATAACAAAGTGGTCAGACTACACAATACATTTCCTTCTCACAGATAGTTAAGAGTCCCCATTCCCAATGACATAATGAACTACTTCAGCTGCCGTCTGTTGTATGACTGGCAAGCAGGTCAAATATCCTCCGAACACTGACCTTTTGTGAGATCAAACTGAGCACTGTCTGATCCAGACATCACCCCAAGTTGTTGATTACAGATCTCTTTTGTTATACTGCTTCCTTGTTCACAATTATGTTATGAAGTATAATTACATTACTTATTATCTTTCTGTTACTTTTATTGCTTCAAGAAGGTATTCAAGTTTCTGTCTATATGCTATCACCAGGCCATCCTCTGAGTGGTGCAGACTGTGATCACACCCCCATTCACCTCTGAAGTACTGGCTGCAACACTGAGCTCCAGCAGGATGATACTCCTGTAAGTAAAGCTCCCTGTGCTCTGAGTAGTGCTGTGCTGTGCTGTACCTCAGACGTGCTCCCACCAGATTACACTGCCATCTACTGTGATAATTGGATGTCTGAGAGACAGGTAGAAATAACTGAATTTTCACAGGTTCTCTCCACCACCTGAGAAGGAATAAAAACCTGAATGGCAATGTTTCAAACTGGTATTAGACTATGCCACATGTGAAGGCTACACTTCTCACCAAACTCTTTAAAGTGCTGCAGACACGCCAAAACATGTCTCCTAATCCACAATTTCACATTTTTTTACCTCTCCAAACATTTACATTAACAGATGGGTTTATTTTCTACTACTCTCTTACCTAGTTTCTCCCATACAGGAGAACTACATTACCTGTAATGTGATTTTATATCTGGACCAACTCCCAGGATAAGGGAAGGAAGCTTGAAGTGGTGATGGGAAAAAAAAAACCAACAAACTAACCACAAAACTCAACCTCTGCATAGTTCTAGGAATACCAGAGTGAATGAAACCTAGTTTCCTGTGAATAAAAAGAGTTCTCTTATGGTGTCTAATAGACCCTTGGCTCTATTTCAAGCTCTTTCCATGGCTGGGAAGTTCCCAACGCAGATTCTCCTGTTTTCGACACAGGCAGAATTCACAGTGCAGCTTTGCTCTGAGCAGGCTCTCAAGCCTTCCGTTTTCACATAACTTGCCAGAACCTCATATGATGAAAACCTCTACTTCTGTCACACATCAGTTAAAATGGAAAAGCAATTCACAGAACAGGGTAAGAGAACACAGTGAAAGCTTCTATTTAAAGGAGTGCTGAGTTTGTGCTCCAGCTGCCTCTGTGCTGCTACCAGCCATGCTCCCAGCCTGGTTCCCACCTTCCAGCACTCCATTTACATTGAGGCAGGGGGTGCCAAGCGCTCTAACATCCAAAGAAGACCAGAACAATTAGCAGAACTCTGAAACTGGGTAAAGCTAACACCTTGCAACATTGGAGTTTTACAGAATCAAGACAAAGGTCATACAAAAATCCTTACCTGTAACAATGCCATAATTTGGAGGTTCAATGACAGCTCCATAGAACTGTATGATGTTTTTGTGACTGAGCACACTGAGTATTTCTGCCTGTTGAAAACAAACAAACAAGTCAGACAATTAAGAATGGGGTATTTACTACAAGTTTATTTTATACCCAAGTGGGTATACAAATATATATATACATATGCATATAACATACACATACATAAACACACGTATCTAGGAAGACTGTTCACAAATGCTTGGCATTTGAAAGCCTCATGAAGAGAGTTTGGCAGATGAATGCTTCGTATGCTAGGGAAAAAAACAGGAAAGTTTTCAGACTGTACTTTCACGGCCAAAGCACAGATGTAGCAACTAAGTCTTAGGAAAAACTGAAGGCCTTGGAAAACTTTGTTCAAAGAAAGAGCTGTGATTTTTGGCAGAGCTGTAACAGTCCTAACCAGAATTTGTGTTTATGCACAAAGTACTATGGGTTCAGCAAGTCCAGCACTTCAGGCTATTGGAGCATACCATGCACACACAGCTCCGGCCAATGTTTTCTGGAAACGTGGGGTTTCCAGGCATGCGCTGTACAGTCTGATTGAATACGCACAGCAAGCACACTGAGATTGCCAAATAGCCAGCAGTGCAGCTGAAATTGCTCCTCGGAGCACGCTGCAGATGTTGGGAAATTCTGGAAAAAATACACAAAACCTTCATATTCCACTTGAACAATGCTTCAAGGTTTTTTGAAAGAGACTGCAAGACCACGTATCCACCGAAACTGCAACATACATTCCCCGCAGATTTTGAGGGGAGAAAAAGTGAGGTATCTCCTTCAAGATCTCAACAGCTTTGCCTCTGTAGTACACTAAATATTCTAGAGATTCTAAACACCATTTTATACAAATATACATATTATGCAAACAAAGATACATACAATTATATATTTTTCTCTACAACAACACATTACTTCAAGACACTGAGATTCTGCTAACTCTACACCAGTCAGGAGTATCTAACAAGATCAAAATAACAATTAATTCCTCTGATCTTATCAAAAGTATCTGATCTGACAGATCCCTTCTCAGATTCCCCGACTCACTGTAGGAGTGAGCGTTGCTGTTTATCTGCAGAGGAGTCTTCCCACATTTGCTTATATAGTTGCCAATTAAATTATTGTGTGGCCTTGTAGATTTCACTGAAAACAGACGGGCTATAGCAGCTTTGATGCAGAAAACCATGGTACATTAGCACTAGCTGCTGTAATAAATGTACAGCCATAGCAAACCAGTATTTTTTTGGCCTATGTTTTATAGTTGGTACCATGATACATACGCATAACCGCATGATTACAGATAAAGGCATCAGATGGCTCAATCTTTTGCTGCTGTTGTTGTTTAAAGCCTTTTCTGAGTAACTTCAACACAGTTTTGAATTAAGACCCTTATCTTTAGCTAATGCGCTGACAATTACACATAATTAAATCTGTAAGTATAGCTTTGAACTTGAATTGCACTAGTTCTTCATGCTGCTTAGCCTGCTCAGCAAGGGAAGCAAGGCTACCATGAAGTGAGTAATCTTTTTTCACAATACCAGAAAAGTAATTTTTCACTGTTTTCAGCAGATCATACTGCAGACTGGCTCACCTGCAGGCCTACAAAATGATCTAACTGGCAACCGCCTAAGCAAACAGGAAGGGATCTGTCAGATCAGCACAGGATCCGTCAGCGGCAGGAGCTCTACCCTCCAGCTGCAGCCCCACCAGCTTCGCAAGGCAGGGGAGTCCAGCAGCAGCAGCACTGCCTGCTTCACAAGCTGTAGCAGTGACCAAGTCAGTAGCCTAGAGGGTACAGATGACAGCTTCAGTCATTCAAAACTCCATCTCCATGGGTTAGCAAACCCAAGACTCCTCTACTTCAAAAACTTTTGTAGTTTTTTCATCAGGAAATAATAAACTGGGGAATGTCCTCCAATTCCTACCAGCATTACTGTTGGATAACCAGGAGGCCTAATACGCCTTGACTGCCTATCTGAATGTTGCTAAAAATGATACAGGGATGCCTGTCCACAAACGCTACACAAGCTATCTAAACCATCTTTTCTTGAACACCTTAGTCAAGAGGAGCAGAATAAAACTAGATTAATCTTTTTAGAGAACAATTAAAAATGCCACACAATGAACACATCCAAGCACCATAGCTCCCTATTCCACTGCAGCAACAAGCAGCACTCAGTGACTTCTCTGTCTCACTGGATGCTGCTGGATTCAGTTAAAGCCCATGAGAACCACGGGACAACAGGCGGGGCTACACTGCAGCAACACCAGCAGCGAACCCCAGGCCTACCAATGACCCATTGCTACCATGAAACGGACAACAAGCAAGACAGGAGCACCAGGCTAAGAGGACAAGTCCTTCACTGCTGTAGGCATACCTGACATTGCATTTTTATTATTTGGAGATTCAAAACCAATTAATTTCTAAGATTATCTTATTTACAATGTATTACACACTAAGATCCCATTCTAGGAGTATGAAGAAATTATGTGCTTGCCATGCCCAATACCATCATCTTTATATTGATGTTCATACTCTAAACTGAGATTTAACAGACACTGAAGCAAGCTTCCATCTAAGAATAAGGAAAGGCACCTACTAATTGCCCACAGATATCCCAAATTAGCACTGGGGAGAAAAAACGACAAGATCCGCTGCCTCTAAAAGAAATTCTTTCTAAACACTTTTAATCAGTCTGCTGTTGTTAGCACTACTGATTCTAGACTATTCCTTTCATGTTTTATTCTTTTCAGTTGTGTGACTCAGCTGTGAACTCTATTAGCCAATTTAAAGCCACTTATTCCTTACAATAAGAACTAGATGCAAGTCAATCTACATCTTTGAAGCTTTTGTACTTTTTTTTTTTTCACAAGAAGGTGCCACATTTCAAGAAAAGACCATCAGATAGCAAATTACAAAGTGGTGATTAAAGACCAGCATTTCAAAGGCCTCTTAGGCACGTACAAGAATATTTGGAATAGCCTTTTAGCATCAAATTCATACTTAAATGCAAAATACTTCAATGCGTTTAAGAAAATCCTGCCATGCATCTATCTGCCTAAAAGCCACCAAAGAAGTCAGCCCTCACTGGCTTGGGCATGACACACTCACTTCCCTCAGTAAAGCTTCTATCTATCTTACAGAACTTAAATGTGCATCAATTTCCTTCCCATAGCCATGGCAATGGCAAATAACAAGTCTTCAATTACTTCATTACATTACTTCTTTGTGTGAAGAACAGATTTTATTTATTTTCTTACATGTTGTACCAAAGCAGAACTAGAACTAGAACTCAGCTGAAGGAAAGATGCAACCTAAACACACAAACTCTTTGGATGTAACATCAAGGCACAGTCAGACACACAAGGTGAGTGCAACAGAGTTGAACGTTATGCTTAGTCCTATGATAAGCTTAGTCACAGCCTGGTACTGATCATCAAAACACACTAAAAACATTTACCCTGTACTTACACCACAAATATGGGTGAAAATATGTCCCTTGCTCGAGTGCTGCTGAAGGGAATTACAGACTAGATGTCATTTCTTGAAGGTAAAGTTTCAAGAGTCTAAAGAAACCTGACTGTTTACATAATCCAAAAACTATCACAAAATTCAAGGTCAGAGCAAATTACACTGAAAACATTTTAGTTTAATTCTCAGTGGCTCCTATGGCCTTACTGTAAATCAAACTCAATTCACAAGACAAGGGCAGTATGAGACTTAGGTCATCCTCAGTGTACAAACTAATTGTATCCTGTGAGCCATGGCATGGATCACAGTGCTTAACAGGTAATTCATTTTTATGCCCGTTTCATCTCTTCTTATTGAAAAATGTGAAAATGTCAATTACATCAGCTGTGACTGACATCACCCTGCAGCTGCCTCTAGACCTGCTAGTACTGCTCTTCACACCTTCCAGTACAAACAACAATCCATGAATAACCATATCTTCAGTATTTTCAGCAGGCAAAAACAGTGTTTTCCTCTAGGCCTTGTCTGGGTTCAGCAACTGCTGGATAAGAAGCCACCATGTAGATTCTGAATGTGGCCAGCAGCAGGTGAGAGGACAAAGCAAGCTACCTGGACAGCGCCGTCTTGTTATGAGCAGCAGCACAAACCTCAGCTCACTGGGATGATGCAAGTCCTGCCTTGCTTTTGCTCCGTCCACTGCCAGCGCAGCAAGAGCAGCACACACAGCTTAGCCCTGATGAGATCTTCAAGGTCGGCACTGTCTGCAGATGTGGGCAACAGCCACCTGATGCTGAGCTGGCATTACTCAGGAACGCAGACAAGGCCATATCGTCACATCTATAATTGCAGCCGCAAAGGCAGTAAGGATGTGGATGGAGGCATTTTGCCTACAGCTGTGTTGTCCCCCGTCAGCTACTCATACCAGCCACAGCTGCTCTTTTTAGAGCTCCCTACCCCAAGGCAGCTAAAGTTAGCAAAGACTGAACAACTCAGCATATTTTAGTTATTGTGGTCCTCCTAGGAAATGTATTAGAAAGTTGTTACACTCATACTTGAAGTCAAGGGAAGCGATCAAGGGTTTGGGCTAGCAGCCTCTAGAAGTAGCACAGCTGGATCTGCAAAATAACATCTGTCCACTAAGTTCTTCAGTATCAAAAAGACTTTTTGCTTGGGTCCAGCAAATTGGGCCCACAGCAACTGAATCTCTATTTCTTTCAGGTTCCTTTGGAGCAGCTGGCCGGAAAGGACAAAGTACTGTCATCCTTCCACCCTCGTTTGAGCACACTGGTTTAGGATTAACATTGGATATAGCTGCAGCCAATTAACACTCCTGTTAATAAACCAGTTAACTGCAGAGCAAGAGGCACCTTCGCTCTGTGTAAAATTACAGGGTTAGACATGGTTAGCTACTTAAGGAATCTGATTAACACAACTTCCTTAACTACTTTAGAATATTTGTTATTACATTGTGCAATAGCTCAGTTATTCAGTTTTCCAAATGAAAGTTTGCCATGTTTATTAAAGGGATATTTAGACACACTTAAGGCAGCTTTGGAAAGACATTTTCTTCCTAAGTCTTGTAGCATAAAAGGCCAGCTGCTTTTATTAAAAATATTCTATTAATGACAACCACATAAAAAAAAAAAATACAGAATGCTAATAGATATAAGTTCCAAATCTTTATTTCCAGATCCCTGCTCAAAATTATATTCAGTCTATATCAGATATATTCAGTGTCCCAGGAATGCTCTCCTGTGAATTCACTGATGTCTAATAAGGGATGATGTCTCTTATGATACATTAGTTTCTTTACACAGATGAGCCCAAACCATCATTTTACAGATGTAACAACAAGACAATCAGCATTTAAAGCTACAGTTCAGTTACAACACACTAGGAAAGCACTCATCTTAGAATCCTACAGGCTTACCGTTTTTTGGGTTTTTTGATGTAATGTTGACAAATTGTTAAGCATTAAAGAAAAAAAAAGCATACTTTTCCACAAAATATTTATGTTTTACATGCTTTAATGTAAACATTATGAATCCACATGATGATTCTTGTTAAATCACATTAAGGTTTTAACAGAAGCAGATAATTTTTATTACTTCATTGTTTCTGTTCTTTGAAAGTTAAACTGAATACAATTCTTAATGAGCAAGAAATAGAAACAATTTATGTAATTTAGCTCTTTCTAGATTATTATCATGCCACAGTTTTAGGCAACTATCATTCTATCTTTGCTAACAAATGATCCCCTCAATATGCAATAAGGGATACTTAAAGAACTGTAGAAATATAAAACTACAAGTAAGAATCACACAGCAGGGCTATTATGCCTTTATTACAGTTCTGAACATCAAAAATAAACCCTAGCAGATACAAAATAAAAATTTAGGACTTTGCCTATTGTTTTGTCTGTCCTCAAAGTTTTGAGAGAAAAAAAAGAACCAAAAAATTAGAAAGGTTTTGTGCTTTGGGGTCGCCAAGAAGAAAGCTAATAATAAGCAAAGCATACTGTTACCCAGTTAAGGTAATGTTCATTAAACCTATTAAACTGTCTTTGATATTAACAAGGCAAGAGGAAAACCACACGAACACAGCAAAGCCAAAGAATTCTCAGTGAGATCTTTTAGCTGCAAATAAGCAGTTATCACATGCTTTGATGAGTGCTGTGGGCACCCTCCCAGCACAAATGAGTTACCGCCTCTTTTAGAAGGCAGTCATAGTTCTTGAAACTATGGCTGAATATCACTTAAAGCCCCGTGAAGATGGAGCTCTATTTTAGTACTCATTTAGAGGATAACTTATCCCAAATAAAAGCTATTTTCTATAGCCTGTTAACAAGTTAAAATTCTGCCAGCATTTGTTATGTCTTAGAAGACAGCCATGTATATTTGGTGTTACAGGGATACTGTCTCATAAACCACACAGAAGAGTTAAATTACATTCTCAGATTGATGCCACCAGCACTTCTGCAAATAACAGAATTAAATTCTCATAAATACATCTATAGTGACACACAAAACATGTACTCACAAGCATTTTGACTAAGCATGTTTCAGAGCCTCAACTTTGCATCCAAAATTATGTCCTACGCCATTACAAGTCCCAGAAATTAAAAGTGGAAATAAAAGGGAAAGTAATACTGCTACAGGATCATCTTATTATTTTAAATCTGCTTTGTATCACCACACAATTTTCATTTTTGGAAATCCTGTGGTAGAAACAGGTACTTTAAATATCTGGTATTGACTTCTAGCTTGCAATCATGAAGAAAGAAAGAAAAAGCACATTACCAAGGCACTTCAACTCTGTTAAACTGTCATAACACACTGCGCTGAAAGAATATGGACATAATTTTATTATGTGCTGTTAAAGCTTTACCCCATCTTACATAATTTACTTCAAAATATTTCATTTGCATAATGCAATAGCAAATGCGTATGAGTAATTTTGGAGGTAAGGAACTGTACAGGACATGTAACAAAATGTATTGGATATTGACCATTTGAAAATAATACTGAGTTTGATACCCTACTATAACCTTTTATGGCAAACTTTGCATATAACTTGGTAGTTTTAAGGATAATTTGAAGTCTATGGGATTAGAAGCACTTTTTAGTGAATTTGGAACATGCCCCTCAAGACCCCATAAAGAAAGGCTTGCCAGCTCATGGAAAGCAGGCTGGTCCCTCCAAAAATCAAAGGCAGATTAGCCCTTGTGATGCAGCAGCAAACCCTCTGCCTTATACAGTATGAGTGAGTTAGATTAAGCTAACTGACTTGATCGTGGGCTGACATACACCAGCCCAATACAACAGCCACATGGAGCCCACTCAGAAGTACCCAAGCAATTGCAGGATCACAGTGTTGGTTTTCCTCACAAAGGGGGCTAAAAACTTGCTGTCGGTGAGTGAAGGGGCTGTGATATTTAGGATAAAATTAAGCAAGCATACTTTCTGCAGAAAATCCTTACAGAAGGTTTAATAAGCTCAAAACCAACATTTTGAGTTACAACTACACTGCCATTTACCACACACCCCCCCAAAAAAAACAAACCAAAAATAAAAAACACCCAACTAACCAAAAGGCACAAAGATCACAGGCAAATAACTCATTTAACACAGATTTCACCTAGAATGCCACAGTATCCAAACATATCCCACAGAAGCATTACATTTCGCAGCACTCAGCTTGAGACTGTATAAGCATTTAATATTAAGGTACCTGACAAAGGGAGATCTGCCAAGAGCAATAAGAGTAGTTTGGATTTCACTAGTGTTATTCACAGTGAAAATACACAGAAATTATGCATCTGTAATGGTGTAAGAGTTTAGAAATAAGCAATGTCCTGCAATACTATAAATATTTCATTCAGGCAGATTTAGAGGTAAGAAGCTGCCTCCAGCTGCAAAGCAATACCAGCAACTGAAGAGAAACAACAGATGAGTGGACTAAACAGCAGACTTGAAATACCTGAGCTCCCATAGAGCAGTTCATTTTCAGCAATCATAATTTCTCTTCTCAATGTTGGGACATTTTCCCATTTACTCACACTCATTTTGAACACAAATCCGGTTTGACTATAGAGTACAGCAACAAAATCTGTAACACATCTAAAAGACAAGGGAATAACAAAACACGAAACTTTCTGACACCCTACTTACTCCACAAGTGAGTAAGTATCATGGCTAATACGCAACACCTCAGTCTTTTCAGACCCAACAAATGGGAAAATACCCAAGGAACTTATTTCCAAGATCAAAGTTGCCGTAAGTTTCATGAGCACCTTGTTGTAAAGACATTCTGGTACAACAGATGTGCAAAATCAATCCCCTCCCAAGGAGCCTCCTGCAGAGACAGCAGCAGCTATACTATGCTGATCCACTCCTCTTAGAGTAGCTTTCCACTAAATCATTTTCTCACTTGTGATCATGAAAACTGTAATTTAACCAAGGGAAAAAAAATGTCATCTTTACTCACTTTAAGCCTGTCTTAGAGTAGATAAACCCAACCTACTGTAGCTAACGACAGGGACAGCACTTGATGGGGATCCCTCTCATTGGAATCCCAGTGATTTTTGTAATTCCAGAAAATGTTCCTCAACCAGACAAGCTAAGCCCACCCTCATGAAAGCGGCACACCACAAGAAGTGTTGGCTCCCTCACACATAAGATGTGTTAGGTCACAAAATCTGGAGTTTAAAAGAAAATACTTTACCACCATAACCTGAATCGCTAATGCTGTGCATTATCTGAATGACACACATCACGGTTTTATGTGCAACTGTCCAAAGAATTCACCATGAATCTGCTTCCCATTTGGGATTTACCATGTATTAGCAACAGATAACCCTCCTTCCTGAATACAGGCAGCAAGCTGTCTCTTGTGACTTAGCAAGTCTTCTTTCTCCTTATCATGACTTAAGCAGTAAGCATCCTTCCTCAGGTTACAGCCATATCTCCTTTTCACCTTGCTGAGATTTGCAAGAACAGCCTCTGGAAACACAGGACTTCCAACTCCACCAAAATCTGAGTTGCACCTTCTCCAGCTAAGTGTTGCATGTCATCAAGCAACAGCCAGAACAACAGACTACACAGCAGCTCCCTGGTTATGTCCACACTAACACCTAGACCACTACAGATCAGTCTCCATTCCCAACAAAACTAGTTTCAGGACACAAATTCCTTACTTGCTTTTCAGAAAAGCTACTCTTTGTCTAAGATTGAAAATCATATTTTACTTGCAAAATGGGCTCAAATGCTATCCTTACTGGGTAGCAATGGTCAAAAAATGAAACTAGACAAAACTGAAATTTCAAACTTTTATCTTTATGTAAAGTAGATCCACTGCTTGTTTTTTCTTGGGATTTTTCAGCCTACCTTCATGGTACCTCCATCTTTTTTCATTCGGAACAAAAAAATTCAAATAATATCTACAATAAAAACCCTACAGAAAAAATAGCAATATTTAAAAACTGCTTTTAGTGTCATAAAACTACATTTATTAATATTACTTTAATATGTATTTTCGACTTTCTAACTTCAGCTTTCCCCCTACTTCCCTTTGATGAACTCCTTGTACACAGAACTCCTCATCTTATCTAGACTGTTATAGCTATCTGCTTACATAGACATGTCAGTAACAACTATTTAATTTCTAATCCTTGCTGTTAAAAAAAAATATTTCAGAAATAAAACCTTTCTATTTTTAAATTATGTTGCCATCAGATCTATATGAAAATAAAAGCAATCAGCCTCAAAATAAATTGTTTAAAAAGGCAATACCTTGACTACCAGTATCTCTGAATTCTGTACAAAGTGGAGATCTAGAAGTACCTATCCAGAAGAGTGACAGAGAACAACTACATAGTGACCTGGTATCCTATGAAGGCAGTGGTTTTGAGTTCCATGAACAGCAGACTTACAAGGAGCAGAAAATTTGCACAGTTTTGGTACCAACACAAGATACCAAATTAAGCCAAAAGTCTGATTTTCCCATTGGTCTTCTCCAGTGAAACAGTAATATCCTGAGTTTGTTCCTGCCCCAAACTTCCAACAGAATGACCAGGGGTACCACAACTTTTATCCATGTCTGTGCTGCAGCCTTGGCTTTGTGATTCAAACCCAGCAGGAGAGCAAAACTGAATAATGAGCCAAACTGAGAATGCAAAGCCTGAGATCTGCTCCAACTACCTTGCAATGGTTTGGTGGAACAGACCACATGCAAGCCAGGAGCATTTCCTCTAAGCAGAGGTGGAAATGTGGAAAAAACACTGCATCACACATGCCATTAATTCTCATTCCCTAACACATTTCTGAGAACCGCTCTAACTCATGCATATGAGCAGAAAAACAAACCTAGAAGAATGAAGTAAAAGTGGTAAATAGAAGACAGTTGGAAGCAAAAATAACAGGACTGCAATAATACTCCGCTACATAACCACAGTACATTTCAGGGTAAACGTGTAAAGGGAACGAACATCTTGTAATCACATCCAGCTTTGGCATTTCTCCATTTGTGAGTTTCTACTTCCATACCAGCAATCTGCACCTTCTGACTTAATTTGAATTTTCTCTTTCATCATTTTATTAGAAAAATCCCAGATACATCAGAAATAAACATGAGGAACATCACACATGTACCCCAATGGCAAATTAAGATAATTTAATTCAATTAAGGCCAGTTATAAAATGGAGATCATCTATTTTGCGATTACAAAACAACTGACTTGCACTACTTCCTCTATCACCCTGCACAGTGCTTCCCGAGGACCTGCAATAAATGAAACAGCAAAGAGGAAGTGGGAAGCTGTATTACATGAGCCCAAAGGCACTTCAGGACTGGGCACATGTCGTGCAGTGTACCAACGAAACCTCTCTTCCACAGGCTGTACCTGAAAAGCCAAAAAGGAGGCATCATGCTGCAGCTGATGGTGATTCCAGTCTGAATCTGAGCACAGCAGAAAGAATTTGAATCTCTTCCTATTCTAGTAATTCCCGAAGTCCTTGCACAATTACTGTTTTATTTATACTCTGAGTACAACATTGATTAGACTGGCAAAGTTCACCACCATAAATTGTGTTGTTTCAGTGGCACAGAGCACATTCAAACCTCTCCTTTGGCGTGGAAGAACAACAGCATCCCGTATACCACAGTTTTCTATTTTCCATTGCCAGATGTCTGCAAAAACTTGTCTGAGCACCATTATAATTTACATGTAGGGAGTAATCAACTCCCACCAAGAATCGGACATGAGCAAATGTCATTTTCCACGCCACCTTCACACCAAGCAGGGTTGGGATGACTTTAAGCACTCTTCTTTGTCCAAGCAAAATCATCCTCTAACAATACTGATCTCGAAGCTTCAGTTCTTGAGGCACATCTCTCCAGAGCACACAGCCAGAACTCTTTTCTATCCTATCCGAGACCTATATGGCTACATGACATTCCCTTCCCTTTCCACATGTGCTGCTACTGTGCTGTGCATTTTACTTGCAACACCACTGGCCTGGCTGAGGTTGTTCACTTCTAGGAGACAACTCCCTGATTCCAGGGAAAGTCCATCCTTCTGCCTGGAAGGAACTGTAGAGTTAGCAATATCTTGTTATTAGTATTCAGTGTTACTATAAAGAGGGTTTGGCTGACCCTATATATCTGGAATGCAACCATTACCCTTCTGCTTTTTGTCCTTCTTGAGTTTGAATTGTTGCAGTTTAGAGGACTTCAAGATTTCTCCTCAAGGCCAATTTCATCAATTATCTCTGTCTTTAGCAAATCTGGATATAATCACTGTAGCTGGCTCTGAGTGGAGAACGTAAAACCATTTGGGGATTACTATTGTAATGGTCTTGCATATTCCTGCAAACCTTGCAAACATTATTTATTAGTATTTCAACCACTAATTATTCTATACTGTACCCTCAAGGACAGCACCTTGTTAGCTCAAAGGAAGAATAATTTTTAGTTTTAGCTAGGTGAAGATTAGATACCTTTTCAGCACTTTCAGGACAGACAATTTTGTGATGAATGCTCGTAACTCTAAAAATCTGACTACATTTTTAGCTAATAAACTGTTTGAGAAATGAAGCCATTTCCTACAGAGCAAAAATAAAACTACACTCTTACTTTGCCAAAATTTGGACAGAGCTCAGCATTTCAATTGGGTCAATGATGAGTCTAATTTTAGGTGCCTATATTTAAATTTCTCCATTGCTTGCTCCCATTACTCCCAGATAACCAAAACTCTTTTTGAAAAGAAATGCTTGAGGAACAGTGATCTTAAACCTTTAGAAATGTCCTGCATCTTTTCATATTATTTGTGTGGTTTAGACTAACATACCTTTATTATTGCATATGTATAAAAAGAAAGCACAAGGTGTTAACAGCCTTCTGAAAACACTGTTCTTTTGTTCAAAGTCTCTATTGAATTCAGAATTTTGATGGGTTGAAGTAAACAGTGATGCTTGAATAATACTGAGGTTGTAGAATTCAGATCTAAGTTCCTTCAAATATGTATTTTAACACATACAGCTTCTTGAAAAAATGAGAAGCAAAATTCCTCACTCTTAAAAGCTGTGTACGGGGATGGATTTTCACAACAATGAACAGCCTAATCAGGGTGAAGAAGCCACAGTTGAAAGCTCATAAAGGACCTCTCTATCCCTTCTCCATTTTTCCATTTCCACCTTTCTCTTTAAAAGGGTGTCTCACCAGAGAACATGAAGAATGAAAGATTCTAAAGTACAGGACTGAAATCCATCAAACCCAGGACTGTGGTCCAAACCCAACCAGCTGTCAAACCCAGATACGAATGTATGCTCGCTACTGCCTAATAAAATTTGAATCAAACACTTTGCATCTGATTCTCCATGTGAGCTTTTATGCAAACTTCTAAAGTGCAAGGAATCCTGGGGTGGAAGAGCTATTCTGAGAGCTTTCACATAGCTCATGTAATTAGGGAAACCACTTCCTTTGATTGTAAGTGTTCAAAACAGCTGAATTTCTTCTTTCAAAGGAACTCTGTGATTTGGGTCATCTCTTTTACTCGCTCTTTCATGTTTCTCAAGATGAGAGGTGAGACTGTAGAGCACATTATTTAGAAAAAAAAAAGATTCCACTTTTTGTTTTAGGGATTGAACTTGTCCTATTCAAAAGGTTGTCATTTGGAAATCTATCTTTCTTTCCCTCCCTCTGTTTCCTTCCTTTTCTGACAAGCTCTTCAGTGGCTCTCCAGTGAACATAGTCCAAAATGCCAATTTAAACCTAGGGGAAAACTGAAATATGGTACATAAAGGAAAGGGGACTCTCATTTTCCTTTGTACGGTTGTAGCTGAATATGTAATTATAAAGGAGCTCAAGCTGCAGGGTCTCAGTCCCCATATCACGTTTACTTTTTTAAGGGTTCTAAACACTGACCAAGCAAAAAGGCAGAAATACAGATTTTAAAAGACAAACAAAGCAGCTGCCCTTTTCTTTGAAATGGGTCTGCGGGTTTTTTCTTTCCCAAAAAGGGAACTCAGGTCAGTTTCAAGGCAACAACCATGTCACTAGAGCTAACAGCCGATGCCAGTGTCCTTACAGCATCAAGTGTCACTTGCCCTGAATTACTTGAGCCAGGCACCCCATTAGCACCGCTCATCTCAGCAACAGCCGCAACAGTCAGGGAACTGCTTCCCTCACACTGTATAGCACAGAAACGCAGTAATGAAAAGGCATGAGGTTTCATACTGCAGATTTCAAATCTATTAAGTAACAACAGTATGCTTGTTTACCCCGGGAGGATAAAACTTTACTCCCAGCCAGTGAAAAATTGCAGGACTCCTTCCAGAATTGTAGGAATAACCGGGAAGCGGTTTGCAATAGGAATAGAGTAAACCACGTGGGACACAGTGCCAGAAACCACATTACTGCCAACTTCTGCAGAGGACAGATGAGACAGAGGCTTAGAGACAAGCTTTTACAATGAAGACTTTGGTACAAATACATAAACAACTGAAAAAGCAAAAGTTAAGAGCAGAACTCCAAAACATGTGCTCCTAATGAGCAGGGTTCTGGATTTTGCACTTTGTTTTTGGACCCCCTCAATCTCTTACGGGGGTACTGGCAAGGCAACGTCCAAAAGAAAGAGCAATTCAACAGCTCCAAATTTTATCCCTCCGTTGCTACATACATCTATCACACACAATACCTCAGCACACACGGACACATCGCAAAGAGATTGAAGTAAAAAGCCTTTTTCTTGGTTTATGAGATAAAAAGTATACAGTTCACCAAAAAGGAAAGCCACCAATCACTACTTCTAAGCCATCATCTTTGATACGATGGCCTCAAATGCATCTGACTTACTAAAATTAAGGTTATTATAGGATTAGATGGAAAGCGATTATCAAGCTTTCCCCCACCCCTAACTGCACACAGGCACGCGCTACGTTTTCTCTGCTCTGTGATTCTTCCAAGGAAGAGGAAAAGATATCCTCTAGGAAAATGTCACTCACTCCCTCAAGGGTGAAGCAACTAGGTTATTTTAGCAAGTTTCCAGAACAACAGCCTACCCACCTCTCTGAGTCTGCCTTTGCCAGGTAAAAATCTGCAGAGAGCCTCAGCCTCCATTGAGAAGCTGACACCCGTCCAAGCTGCATGCCTGCCTTTTGGGTTTTCCACCTTCCAAAGGCAAGCTTCGTACAAAGAAATGGCATGTTGTCTTCCTGTGCCTACCAATAGCTCCCTCACTTCTACAACAGCTCAACACTGTGCTTACTTTTGAAGCAGCCATTGGAAACTCACTGTATGTCCAATACACAACCTCACAGCTATTTGGCCAGGAGTGCATCATGACACAATTTTTAATTTTCCCTGCTTACAATATTTAACCATAAGAAACCTCAATTTTCAGAAGTTTTGGAGTAAAATAAATGAGCAACTAGAGGCAGAGGATGACAAGTGGAAGACGTGTGGCAGTGTCCCCTTTCAGCAACATCCAGGGGCCAGGCACTACTTCGCTGAGGAGGTGAGATAGCAGAGGAGCCCCTCCTGCATGCTAGAGGCTGCCCTGCTCCCAGGCATCAGGCAGTCACACCACAGAACAGACCGAGGAGGCACAGAAACTGTCACTGTTACTCCAGTCACCCAGTTTCCCTGTGGAGCTGCCTTTCTCTAACAGAAATTATGCAGAATGTAGATTCACTAAACATAAATCTAATAAATGAACATGCATTTGTGAATAGGATTCTTTCCCATTAGCTGAACAGATGAAACACATTTAAACAAGCAAACAGGACAGTCTGGAGGCAGCTGGATCAGAAAAGCCTTTATTGGCCTCGTTTCCCCAGTGTGTTAGCACAATTAACTAAATATGAGAGAAAGAGTTAAGGCTGAAGCTGCTATGTGGGCTCCTCTGCAGCCTCCAGCTAACATAAACAGGTCTGAATGTTTCCCTATGACTGTTTACATTGTCCTCTTAAAAAGGAAACTTTCTCTATCAGCACCTTAGTAAGTGGCAATAGGTAAATGTGAAATTATTTTTGCAGTCTTGGTTGCATGATTACAATTAAAAAAGATTTATTTTGACGTTTCCCTTAATTTAGGATATTTACTGTTTTTATTTTTTCTTCTTCCACTTTGTTTTCAATGAAATATTGCATCCCAGACCATTATGCAACTCATGCACAGTCCAAAGAGGAAAGCAAAGGAGGGGAAGAAAAAAGGAAGTAAAGGACAGCATGTCTAGTCTTATTGAGCATTTACCACCCTCTTAAGAGGACAAAACATGTTGTTCAAAACTCCACTGCTACCATGTGCATGGAGGGTAGCTTGGTCCCCAGCCAAAGACTGTGGTTCGCATGCTGAACTTTGAATACACCTGTGAAAAAACAGCTTCCAAGTGAGACCAATGGTCACAGATTCAGATCACATCAACTCCAGCACAGTTACCTGAACTCATCTGAACCATCACACAAGCGTGCAACAAGCCAGAAACTATGTTAAATTCAAATAATACCTCCTCACACCTCAACAGCAACTTTGGTATTATCAGAAACAATAATTTGTCATTCAGATGCTGCAGTCAATGTAAATTATTTAATTACGAGCCCCCAGGGACTGCAACACCAACAGATTTCATTGCAGGTCACAGGCATTTACATTGTCAGCTGTCCTTTAAAGCACTCGAGACTCTAATACGCAATCGCTTACCATACTCTAAAGTTACCACTAGATCTCACCTTCCATGTGATTTTGTACTGTAATCTTGTATTAAGAAAACTATATAATTAACTAAATATAGAGAAAAGACTAACTTGAACTTATCCTCAATTGCTTGAGCTTACAACAGCCTAAAACACCACCTTGAGAGAAAAGGATCTCTTTCATATCCATCAGACTTCTACAGCGAAGCTTCAGGACATCTTAAACATCCAAAAATACCATTTTGCAGTAGATCACTTCAACAGAAGCTCGAGGTCAGAGAATGTCGTGGGAGGGGAAAGAAAAGAGCTGCCTTTTGATGTCAAGGGTCGCTGGCACAGAGAAATAAGCAACACAGCCTCTCCTTCAAATTATAAATAATAACTGAGCCCATGCAAAAAGAAACAGAAAAGAAATATCTACAGCAAAGTAAAATAAAGAATAAATAAATAAATAAATAATCCCAAACCTAGGAAAATGCCCTTAATTGCAGCTAAGTATTTACTGGCAACTCAAGCAACCCACTATCAAAAATTTGCAGTAGATTGACAGTAATTTTTAAAACTGTATGCGATGGAATTAAACTTAATTATGAAACTAAAGAATATTTAACAATATCCTAACAGGCTGCACATTGTGGATAGCAAAGAGAATACGAAAGACTGCTTTCTAAAGAACCAAGAGAGACAAATTTTCCCTCTATTCTTAACAAAATCTGATCATAATTTGCAGGAAACTGGTACAAAAACTTGCTCACCTGCAGATGCTGCACCTTTTGAAAATAAAACCAAACACCAAAACAAAACAGAATTAAAGATAATTGAGGTAAAAAGGTCCAAACCTCACAGAGATATTCCTAACCCAGGGGATCAGGCACATGGTGATTCCTGCACCTCAATCAAGCTATGGCAACTGTCTGTGTATTCTTGACCAGCCACACATAGAAGGTAATTTTGCTTCACACTGACAAAATTTAGGGCAATTTAAGAGTCAAGTGAAAAGAAGCAAATCTGGTGCATCTTACCTTATAAATTTACCTGTTTATCAATCTTGCTTATGCAGTAACTGTTCAAAGCTGCCCATCAGTCAACAGAAGGCCATTCGCACTCAAACCTTTACAATTTCAGTACAAAATCTGGTGGCTTAGCTGACACAAAAAAGGAGAGGGTAACTTCTTAAGTATGGCTTCAGCAAGATTCCCAGCACTTGTGAAATTCTTTTCATTCATGGCAAGCTAATTTGACAATGCTGACAGTCACTATGTCTCAATTGGCCGAAAATAACTTTTGAAGCCACAGATCGCCAGTCCAGGTCCTGACACACCAGCTGATGTCTACTTTCATTTAAGCCAAAATTGGCTTGATTTAAAAGAATGTGTATACACAAGCCTGTGTAAGTAAGAATCTCAAATTAAGCTTGTCAAAAAACCTGAGTAAACCACACAACTCATAATACAAATGCTCATTATTTACATGAAGCAACTCTGAAAGACATTACTCATCAAATCAAAAACTTGGTATAGAAATGTTTAAATACACAAGTAAAAAACTCAGCTACACTAAAATGTAGCAAAATACAAACATGTATGTTTCTGTGCCTGCACTGCTACATTTCTGAGATAATCCTGCGGAACAGAGATGCAGGGGAACAAAGTTTCTTCTTAAAACAGACAAAACGAAATCAAAGCCTGTTTTTCCACACTTAGGATACAGTCGTATCCTGTGTGTTTTTCCACACTTAGGATACACAAAAGTACTACGAAAATCTAATGCAATGACTTTCTTGACACCTGAAAACATGATATTCACTTACAAAATATAAAGTAATATCCCTTAAATAAAAGCCAAGAGCAGGGCAAACTCAAAAGCATTCAGAGATTTATTTGAAGCTATCCAAAACTAGTTTATTCTGCACAACATAGAATATATAG
This sequence comes from Pezoporus occidentalis, assembly GCF_034315485.1. Taxonomy (NCBI): domain Eukaryota; kingdom Metazoa; phylum Chordata; class Aves; order Psittaciformes; family Psittacidae; genus Pezoporus; species Pezoporus occidentalis. The sequence goes on from NW_026916242.1 coordinate 354,079, forward strand.
CAGCTGGAGCATCTGAACCCATTTTGACAACTTTCACAGTTTAGAAAGGGTACAGAGTATCCTCTTGATACCTTTTGGGAATACCCTTGTCAGCACCAAGAGGAGTACTCTAAGCCATTTTCTTTACCAAAACATTAAAAAGAAACAGAAAACCCTGCAAGATAACCACTCTGTAAACTAGAAACAAAGGCATTTTAAGACACCGCTGTGGTATAATACATGAAATTTTATTTACTATTAGCTGTTAACAAGATACAGCAATATTTCTCCAAACAAATACGGAGTTGGAAGGGCTCCCATGAGATCACTTACTCTAGGGATATACAATCTTTCTTTTTTTGTAAACTCTGTAATTTCCCAGTATAGGCACTGATATCTCTGGAAACTTCATATACTTAACTTGTACCCCTAAAGTACCTTCATATAGCACACCTTCCCTGTTCATTAGCAATAGCACCTGCATCAAAGGACCACGGGTTGGAACATGGGGTTTATAGTCTCCCCACTTTGAGTTGGAATCAAGTAAATCCAGCCATTTCTTGGCTGCTGTTGCCTTGAATCACTCTCAATACCTGCTGACTCAGACATGAGAGGGGTAAGGGAGAAGGAGCTCCTAGAAAGAGCTAATAAGATAATAAAAAAGCATCAAAATTGACCTTCATTACAGTCAGGTCCCAGTGGGAGAGTCAGGTCCCAGTGGAGAGTCATTCAAAGCTGGCACTCAAGCACCCATACCAGCTATAAACTGCAAAAAGAACATCTACTATTTTTAGGCCTGTCAGAGATAAGTATCAATTTCAGTTTGGTTTGGTTTGATTTGCTCTATTTTACTCTGTTGTTTTTTAATCTTGTTACTCTTGAAAGTCATTCCCAGTCCCTACTCTCATGACCCACATTAAAAATACCACATGCTCTCTTTTAGGACTACAAACATGAGTGAGGTAAGTCCAGTGACATGCATGTGGTTATACTTAACTCACCCCCTTTGGAAGGCATGGGTGCAATCCGTGTTTTCTGGACAGTCCCTTTCAGAAGTGGATCATAAACTCAAGTAAGTGAACAAGCTACCTTATATTCCCTATGAAAAGTTTTATGAAGCATTAAAAGATCCCCTAAAGCTTACTGCACATGTATTGCATACATGCAAACCTGGCAATACAAAATTAATTTCCACAGTAGTCAGATTTTCAGCAATAGAACATCAAAACTAGTAAAAACATGTTTTTGTTTTAGTCTCGTAAAACTCAAATGCATCACACAGGCATGACTGAACAAAGCACACACAGTTAATCCTGCTCAATTTAACATCTTTTATCTACAAGTTAGTTGTGTAAGTTCACCAAAAGAATTTCCCAGTAAGATTACAGTTGTATTTTATTGGTGTTTTTTTCTCCCCAGCACTCTCCTGCAGTTTACACAGCACCTCCAGCATTTTGAAGGAATCCAGGGACAGCTGTACTGCATGAAACCAAACAATCTTGTACCTAAGCGTCATGGCTATAACAGCTGAAGCAAGTACATCAGATGCAATCCTGCTGTCCATCAATAGCACAGAGGCAGTTCATAGATCATGGAGTACCTCCAAAGAACAGTGACATTAAAGTTAAATTCAAATTTCTGCTAAAATTCTGGCAGTAATAAATCTTCCAGTGAAGAACCACACTCCAGATGCCAACTGTCAAAAACCAGCCACCAAAAGCACAGCCTTCAAAAGCAGTGACAAACAGCAGGTGAACTTCAAAGATGTACAGACAACTGAAGGAGGTGAGTGCTATTCAGTGAAAAGCTAACGTGGCAAGGCATAAACCAATGTTTGTAACATTTCACTCTAGCAGTTACCTGCTCAAGATAAGGGAGTCAAAAGAACTGCAAGCAATTTGCAGAATAAGGCCTTTGGGCCCAATCTCTCCCATCCATTTCAGTGGAAGTCAAATTATAGGCTTATCCAATAATTCATATAGATCACTTGCAAAAATACCAAATAACTCCCTGAGTAGTAGGTACACAATTTTCTTCAATGAATGCACGTAATTATCACTTAGGGCAAAAGGAGCAAGCATACATCCTACTACAAGAGACTTTTCTCCTCCCACCACATGCACCATAAACACCATAAACTGGTAAGTTTAATTTTTCCATAAAACAAGTCACAAGGGGACTCCTGTTCCTTGCTTAAAATCTACAACTGCTAAAGGGCTTGGAGTAGATGGTAAAATGTCAATTTAATTTTGGTTTTGCTGTTATTTAATCACTCAAGACACTCCTATGGTTTATTTAATCAGAAGTCTTTCCAGAGTTTCAAATCTGATATGCTAATCAAAGCCTTGCAGCACATCTATTTTTCTCTGCACATCTACTTAGCTGTATTTTATGTGTATAAACACACACCTCTTCCTGTACAGTCACATTTTACTGCTTCTCTATAAAAAGTTAATGTCTTGCAGAGGTCTTCCTATTTCTCAAATTTTAAAGAGTTTCGAAAAAATCTGTCTGAGCAACACTCTCCCAAGTATTTATAAGTTTTTCTGAGCACATATTTTTGTATGATATGCTGCTATATACTGGAACAAAAATTGCTTTGTTTAACATGTTAGAACTTGTTAGCCACTTGGCTAATATAAAACCTTCAAGATCTTTGCTGGTTTTGATTGGCTTGTTTAGTAAAATGAAACACAGATACAACATATTTGCAGAATGATACCACAGTTCTATTGACTTGGCTTGTGCCTTTGGACTCGGCTAGCATGAAATTCCTCTGAGCAAGCTTTTCCCCACTCTCCTCTGTTTTTCTTTTAATCAGTTGTTATGGATTACCGGCAGCAGTTAACAGAAATACAACACAACCAGTCATGGAGTTAAAATGACACTTCCTTTCGAATAAGCAAGAAAGTAGTAATTACTTTTCTGGACTAAATGCAAACCATCCAACTATCTACTAAACACAGACACCTACAGTTATGGCAAGTTATTTTTCTATTGCTATCAGAAAAGCCACTGACTCACCATGACTTTCAGCACAGTTCAGTCACAGATGTTTATTATTATCATCATTACAGATAAACATACTAGATATGTAAAGACTGACAACCGTAAGGATCAGAAGAGACTTTTAGGCCACAGAGGCCAGCCTCTGGTACATCACAGGCCACAATATTTCAGCAAGCTGCTCTTGTGTTGAGCTCAACAACTTAACAGTAACAATTGTCAAAGAAACCCAAACCATCTCAGTGTGAAGACATGGAAAGACAGAAAGGATTCTCCATCTCTGCTACTTCTGTTTGTAGTCTGCTCCAAGCGTTACTCATCCTGACTCCTTATAATTTGTGCTTTATTTCCCATTCTAATTTGCCTGGCTTTAGATCCCAACCATTAGTTCTTGTAATAACTTTCTGCACCAGATTAAACAAGACTAGCATTTTCTCCATATGAAAATGAAATTTTTGTAAACAAGCTCTTATTTTTTAATTCTCTACTGTTTTGACAATCATGTTCTGGCAAAACTTGCTAGACTGACTTAAGGCATCACCACTTGCCTCTCTGCTGCATCGCCAGAAAAGAGAAGGTGCCGACACCAAGCTGGTCCCAGCTATAACCCATCTTGTTACTTTAAGCAGAAAATGACCAGTCCAGAGTAAAATACACTATTGTGCTGGAAGGCACTTGCTCCCCTCCTGTCAACTTATCCTGATGGATGATGTCCATCACCCCATTCTAACCCCTACAGCCCTCCTACTCTCCACTCTGTGTTCTGCAGTCCCCCTTGGGCTGCCCCTGCAGTTCATTTACATTCTTTTAAGCACAACAGAACCAGGTCTGTACCTACAGCCTAACATCCATCTTCCCAGTGCCACATGCCAAGGTAAAAGCAGGCCTGGTTCTTACAAATGCCTTGATCCTCACTTAGATATGCAAGGGCAGTAACCTAATTTGCCTAACAGTACCATGATATGAGCTCTTAATGAGCTGCAAGTCTTCATTAATCCCTAAATAAACCCTTAAATTATACTAAATTCTTTCCAGCATACAGTTTCGTTTTCGTAATGTGCAGCCTGTGTTCCTTGTCACTACAAGCTGAACATTGTATTTAGCTGTTTAAAAAAACCCCAACTTGTTAAATAGTCCAACTGTGTCAAGCAATTCATACGACTGTCCTACTTTCTCCATCATTTCCCATTCCACTGAGATTGATTCCATTACAAGATGTAGTAGTACTGTTTTTAAGTTTTCTTTCAAAAAGGCTAGCAGCTAGCAGCAGGTCTAGCACACACTCCTGTGTAATCCCACCAGATATATACTATGCAATAAAGATACTTCACTGGCCACTACTGAGATCCGCCAGTCAGTTGACTTCTCAAATTGTGCATTACTGACACTGCATAGCACCGGTTTTACTTGTCTTTCTGTATCTTTTGATATGAACAAATAGTAGAAATAAAGAGAACATTACAAACAGTCACTGAATAGAAGGAATAAATCTCCAACCATCTTATAAAAATCATGAGATCCTTCCACATTATTACAGACAGCAACTTGCTTAACCACGATCACACATGCTCATCACATCACTAAGCATGACATAATCATGCTAACTTGGTTGCGTCAGCAGTGCAGGAACTTTGGTGTCTGATTATGTATATTATCCCTAGTGCTGTTCTGCTGTCCTCCAGCTTATAACTGCCTTCCTAAAATACTTTTGAGGGTATTGTACACAAGTTAGATACAGTCATGCTGGAACAGCGGTCCAGTAACTGCTCTTCATCACTACACTGGTGTCTCCTCACTGCTACATCAGCAGCAGTGACCAGTGGGCAGACCAGAGCATGGGGAGGACCACATACACTGTGTCTATGCCAGGCCTGTACATAGCTGAGGGTCAAGAGGATTTTTAGGCAAACCTAAAAATCTTTTTTAAAAATAAAAACAACACTTAAACCGACCTTAGCTGGGAAGGGTGCAGTAAGATAACTGCCTTTTCCCACAAGATTGCCAAGGACCCGTCCATCTTTCCAGGTGCACAGGACACCGCGAGGGAAGATGACTGGTAGAACGGTTAGACTTAAACTGCACCGCAAGATGAGACCAAGCTGAAGTGTGGCTATGACTAACCCAGAGCTAGTGGAGCCCCAGACCAAAACCTGCAGCAGCAGGCAAGAGACAATGCTGAGCAACATGCTAAGCCTATAGTGCACATATAGATGCAAACCACTGCACTTAAAAGCCACCAGATGCAAAAAGGAGAAGACAGAAGCAGGCAAAGACAGTGAACACTACCTCTTCCTATTTAGCAACATGCCCAGCAGTATCAAAAGGAAATTACTAGCTCCACAGGTGCAGCTAGCTCTCCTCCTCCTCAGAGAGGAGCAGAGAGGAGCTGCTATACAAGAAAAGGTGGGTAGGACAGTAAAGAGTAAAACAATAATGTTTTAAATGAGAGACACCCTGGGTTGCCCCCCCCAGTATGTCTTTATTGTAACATTATCCAGTTACAGGGTTTGTAATTAGAAGAATAAAAAGCCCAAGGCAGTTTACTTCAATTAGCAGACAGAAGACACTAGGAAAGAATTTCTGCCCTTGTTTCTGCAGCACAGCAAATTGAAAAAGTAAACTCTTACCTCTTTTTCTATTTTGAGCAGCTTCTTTACAGCCACCTCCTTGTCCTGAGAAATCCATCGGGCTCGGTAGACACTCCCGAAACTTCCTCCACCGCAGTTCTCAAAAAACTGCAAGTCATCAAATTTAATTTGCACAAATGAAGCACTGGTAGACGACATCTCATAATGACAAAATATACCACAGCAAAACCTGTGAAGAGAAAAGCTTTCATTAGCACATATGCTCCACAGAGGACGGATTTTCTTACCAGCACTCAAGACACCCCAAAACCAGGACCCAGCACCATAAACATGCTACAGTAAAATCCACAGGGCACAGGAGGAGAGCCTGGGAACTCTCACTCCAACAGGCTGTGCAAATGTTTGCATAATTTGCAAGGGCTATTAGGAGCAGCTGGGACACAGAAACAACTAAAAGTATTCCTCAGTGCGATACCGACGTTTCCCGAACACCTCGGACGCGGCTCTGGGAAAGGCAGGCGCGTCGCTGCCTTCCCCGGACAGCAACAGACGGGAAACTTGCTCTCCGCTATGAGTTTGCCTCGGAGCTCAGGCATGCCAGGCACGCCGGATCTCCCGCCGCGATGGCCGCGCACAGGGCGCGCAGGCAGGCAGCGGCACCACAGCCCGCACCACGCGCGCTGCCGGCACTCCGAGCTGTGCTTCGCGCAAGGATGTGGAAAAACCTGGCCATGGTAAATGCCTCTTCCGGAGTGACTCAGTTCTGTTTGCATGTTATAACACAGGGCAAGTACGCAGTAATTCATCTGGGTTACAATATGTGAAATTCTGCAGCCTGTGCCAAGACCGGTGTCGGCAGTTTCAAGAGATGATCCCATGTCTGCTGCAAGAGGAACAGAACGTCCTTCTCAGGGATTTCACAGCAATAAAGCTTACGCTGTAGCAAATTTCAAGAACATTTTCACCTAAATGCACGAACAAAGAGTAATTTCAGGTTTCTTTTTTTTTAATAGTGTAAATTCAGAAAGCCTCAGGTCCTCAGTGGGCCTGCAGGATAGGGCACCTTCCAGAACCAGCAGCGAGCCTGCTGCCGGACTCTTTCTGATGCATCCGTTTAGACCGAGTTTACTTCCCTTAATTTTGCAATAAATGAAAGTAAACTTATCAGCATAAAATGAGAATGATTTGAATAAAACAAGTTACAAAAAGGCATGGAGATTCTGAATTGCTGATTTTATGTCCAGTTATACTGGTCTAACTATTGTACCAAAGCATACTGCATCTTCTGGAAGCCTCCAATCCATAGGGGGGTTTGAGATGGAATCTACCCATTATGTGTTGCCCATTGCTGGGAAATGCATCTGTAATACAACTAGCGCTGCTGACCACCAAAACCCCTTTACACCAGTCCCTTCTGTAACAAATACAGACATCATTCCCTCCCCCCCTCACTGGCTCACCTGACTGTGCAGCTAATCTGATTAAAATTGTGAGGTATCATTTGACCAGAAATTTCTGGCACTATCTGGTTGCAGCTATTCTCCCAATGAGAAATGAAGGCACCAACATTTTCCTACATATTGCATGAGATAACAGAGCCCTTTCTGAATCTGCCCACTTTGCTTTGTATCAATTCACCACCTGTAAGGGTACCAGACCACCACAACTTTACTACGTTTACAGAAGGCAACACATTAAGGAGGAAGCAGACTTCAAGCATGCCTTTCACTGACAATCAGCCTGCAAAACTCTCAGGGAGGGAAGAGGAATGCTCTTTCCCCAGCTCTGTGAGTCAGAGCAAGGGTTACCCGTGCGACATGAAATAAAGTTCCTTCTTCCAGTACCCTGCCGGCTCCTTCCCCAGTACAAGTGCCTGCACTCTTCCGCTGACCTTTTGTTCTTTTTAACCTGGTTGCTGTTGTTGTTAGGTTTCCTGCCATCCCAGAGTCATCTTTTGCACTGCACTGCACATACTGTTTTCAGAAAAAGCTCAAGAGAAAGGAAATCAGTCACTCCTGCAAACCAGGAGGGTAGCAAAGCTTGGTTTAACTTTCTGCTCTTTCCCGGCACTGTTCAATCAGCACATCTTCAGGAACAGGAGCTCATTTGCCTTGATTACTCCAGCTCATTTACTCCAGTAGCTGCCCCAAGTCAACATCATGTACATGCTGTCTCAAGCGTATGTGACACTTTATAGGCAAATACAACAGGTCAGCTTCCCAATTCAGAGATCTAACAACTTAAGGCCACAGCCCTGCAGACGTTTATGCACGTGGATAATTATGCTCCAGTGAATAATCTCCTTACTGACAACAGAATTATTCAGAAGAATAACGTTACTCATAGGCAAAAGCATATGCACTGACTGGACCATAACTCTGACAGGAAAGCGTGAACAGCTGATAACAGATGGTTGCGTTTGGGATGACAGAAGGAACAGAAAACCAAGCACAAAGAAAAACACATCACAGGAAACAAATATTTCTGGCTTCTCTATCTGAATCCAATAGTTCTGAAGAGCTGCCAAATTATTTTAAATTATTGCTCATCCAGAAGAACCAAATCATCCATATACACAAGTAAATGTTGACTTCTGAGAGGCTAACACAGAACAAGATGTTACTCCAAGATTCCACAGAAACACTGACCTCAAGATGGTACAATGTGTACGCCAGACACTTGATAAATGCGAGTACTTTCTGATGGGTCCTCCTTGCTGCTTAAAACTTTACCTAAACATCTATGCACAATGCAGTGTCCAGCACACAAGCATTTGCAGGAGCTGCTCTTCATTCTTTTATCAACTTCCCAATTTCAAGTTTATCTACAGCAATCAGCTGCAGATGCTACAGGCACCAGCATATATATTATTTAAAGAGCAATCAATACATTGTGTTGGGTTCTTCCAGGTGCTTTTTTTTTTCTCTTTAGAGAAAGTAAAGGAGATTTACATGGGACACTCCCCATTTAGAGATCCGTAATTAATGATAGCCTAAGTCAGGTTTACATTTTCTCCTTCTGGATGGCAGAACAGACCTGTTTAAGTATCACTCCATGTCTTCTGATGCAAGGTAGTTAATCCACAATTAGACAGATCAATCTCTTTGTTATGTTTAAGAAAACAACTGTTTAGAGTAACAACTGCATATGACAAATCCACACACAGTTATTAACTTGTCATCCTGTTTTAAAAGATCTTTAACAATCAGAGTTTATACCATTGGTTAAGGAAAAAAAAAACAGATATTTCATTAAATTCCATAATCATACACTTGCATCTGAAAAAAGCACACTATTCAACAACGTATGGCACTTCTCTGCATTAAAGTGAGGAGCAGTCCTCTGCAACAGGGCTCGGGGCTGGGGGCGTTACAGCAATCCCCCACACACAGGCACACAGCGCAGTTAAGGTTTGGTGTCAAGTACTGTCTGTCCCCACTAACAGTTTTGAGTGTTTAACCACTGTCGTCACGTAGCAGTAAGGAAGGCTGTGTCGACTGACCTTGTTGCTTGTCAGTGAAATGAAAATGTGACAGATCAGAAACAGGTATTTTAAGAAATTATCCAATTGATGGTTATTTCAACTATTCCTATGGGAGCTTGGGAGTCGGGGCGGGGGGGAGGAGAACTTTCTCTTTTTTCTATTTTATTTCTAATCGTTAACATGAGCTTGTAATCTTGCAACAACAACTCCACCTTCTCCTGTGTCTTTTTTTTTTCCTCATAGTAGTTTCTTTGAGCATGCTGTTAAAAGTTCATTTCACACCAAAAAGAAGTGAGGGAACACCAAAAGTGAGGGAACCCCCAAGCAGATGGGTTGCAAACTGACCCTGCTGCAGGCTGCCCTGCCCTGCCCTGCCATCCTGGCACAGTGATGCTGGACGAACCCAACATATCCATTTGCACCTTCCAGATCCCCAAAACCAGTCTGCAACGTAGGGGAAGTGCTGCCATGCCCAACTCTTCTGCCTTATTCCATGTACAAGCCAGAAGACTCTACTGTTTGTCATTCAGCTACTGCTCCTGGAGTACAGAGAAGTTCCACTGAGGGACTTACAAGTTAGAGACAGGAGGCAAGAAAGAACTTAGTACAAATTGCACAGTAACTGCAACTCATATTTTGCTTAGTGCGTGGCTGAAGCACTGAAAATTGCATCCCTCATCTTGCACGTGCACCTGACGCTGCCTCAGTATTCAATTACTTCAGAAAAGCCCTTTGTAATTTACTAAAGGGAGCGACCATGCAACTCACTGCCCTCACTTCACTGCATGGTTCCATGAAGCAGGATTCAGCACTTCTTTCAGGAAGGCATGCTGCCAACATATTGCCAATAAAGTAGTAGCACACTACACTTGTGCTATCTTAAAATACACAGCTGAACGTGCCAAGTTTCCTTATTTGGCAAAACAGTCCATTTGCTTTCAGGATCTTTGACCATCCATTTTTAGACCCAAATCATCCTTTGTATCCAACATGGCCTACAGTCCTTGAGCTTATCATCCTGCATTTTTGCAGCAGCGTATTTATTTAGGCTTTAAAAAAAAAAAAAGAAAAGAAAAAGCCCCAAAACAAACAAACAAAAAAATCAAATAATCCAGTGCCAAAACATGGTCCACTCCTGTCTTGTCTAAGCACAGAATAGAAAAGGAGTTACAGTGATATGGAGCTACAAGTGATACAGCAGAAATGAGTTTTTATAACTACAAAATCTTTTCAGCATATAATGAACTGCTGATGAATAAGATGCAAGCTCCAAGCACAACCCCAACTTACATATATATATATATATCCTAATGTTCTAACCTCCCAGTAAATTAAAAAAAAGTCAAGAACCCCTACAATTCCTCAACTTTCTGAACCAGACTGAGTGGCAGCCCTGCAGATGGTGAGACTGGAGGCATGCATGGCTCTGCCTACCTTAGTTACAGAAGCAACAACATTTGAGCCTGCCCTTTGTCAGAACCTAAAAATTCTGCATAATTTCCATTAATAACACTTCTAATTTTATTTGAATTTATACAACCATTGCTACGGAAAAAAAAGAGCTCAACTCAGCCTGAACAGTTTGAGTACTTCAAGAAACAAACTATTTTCGACTCAAGCTCTGTCAATGGCAGAGACTGAAGGGTTTAAAGGCTCCACTTTAAATAGAAAACATTTTATCTCGGGGAAACCCTAAACTGCTCACTTCGCTTACATTATACCTCGCCAGTGATGCCTGCCAGGAGCGTGCCTCCGACAACACAGAAGACAGAGGAGGCAGCCACCCCTACACCCTGGCCCATAAAGCCGCTCCATCCTTGCACGGGCACAACTGCAGGACCCGGTTTTGCCGGCGTTTCTGTCTTCTCCTCCTCCCTCAGCGAGCCAGGCTCTCCAGGGTTACCATTCTTCACACAATGCCACCGGTATGCAAAGCACATTATGGATAGATAAAACAAGTAGGCTTCTGAGGACTTACAATTTGAGGGCAAAGTCCTGAAAACATCTAACCGCATGCCTCCAGCAGAAAGCTATGATGTTTTCAGGCAGTGACCCAGTTAATCCAGTGCTTTCAAATTATTTCTGCTTCTGGAATTTAGAAAAAGTAATGATCCATGGCTTTCCCGATGGCTCTGTCGCTAAAACTCACAGCAAAGCATGCTGGATAGAGGGGTAACCGATGGCTCTCACACACACACTAAATAAAAAGCGCATACTGGGGGAAAGGAAATAACTTGAACAAAGAAAAATAAAATATATATATTAAGAAAAAAAAAAGCGTCTTACATAAAAAATGAGGAGGGGGGGCGAAACGAAAGGAAAACAGAGGGGAAGATACGCCTCAAAGCCCAACCTGAGGGATTTTACGCCCGAAAGAACACAAAAACGCAGCAGGTGCACTCACAGTGCACGTCTCAAACACCGACTGAGAAGCTGAGGGGTGGCCGAGAACAGAGGCTCCCGGCCAGACGCCGGCGTCCCGCGGCCAGCCCTACGGCAGACACCGAGCCAGCACCGGCCGTGGGGCCGCCGCTCGCCACCGCCCCGGCTGCCCCTCGGCGCGCACCACCGTGCGCCGCCCGGCGAGGCACGGCCGGTCTCCCGTCCCGCAGCGGCGTAGCCAGCGGGACCCCCGCCCGGCCACGCGTGGCCGCCGGTGCCTCCCGCGGGGGGTCCGGCCGGGCGCGGCTGCCCCGCGGAGCGACGCAAGGTCAGGCCGAGCGGCGGGACGGGCGAGCGCCTGCCCTCCAAACACTTTCAAAGTTGCTTCAGCGGGTGGGAAACGCGAAACGCGGTGGGGGCAACCGCGGCCCTGCCCCGCTCCGCTCCCCGACCGCGCTGCGCTGCTCCCCGCTGCCTCCCTCCGCCCGGCCACACGCGCACCGACCGCGCACCGACCGCCCCAGCGCTGCCCCCCGCCCGCCCGGGCGTGGCGAGGGGCGCGTCGCCCTCCTCACCTTCCCCGAGGGACTCCGGGCTGGCGGGACGCGAGCGGCGCCGATCCCGGAGCCGCCGAGGGAGGCTGGAACCGGCGCGACCGCGTCTCCCGCTCCGTCCTCCGCGCTTCCGGTTGGTGCCGTGGAGCTGGAGCCGGAGCCGCCGCCGCCCCCGCGCCTCCTCACAGCGGCGCCACCCCGCGCTCTGCCCGGGCCCAGCGGGAGAGGCGAGGCCGCTGCAGCCCCAGGGGTGCGGGCAGCGTGGCCGCCCCACCTGCAGGGGGCGACGTGCCGGGCCTGGCGTGTGGGGCGAAGGGGCGATGGGTGGCCGGTGCCGGTGTGGATGCGGCCCAGGCTGTGCCTCTGCGCCGGCCCAGGGTGCAGGGGTGGCAGGCGGGAGAGACCGTGTGGCCGCCGCCAGTCACCGACACGTTGATAAGTAATGGGGCACCTTGGTCCCTCACGGCCAACACACCTCTCAGCGATGGTGTCGTCTGCTGTGGCTGGGCTGGTGTGAGGTGAGGTGAGCTGAAGGCGCTTGGGGCAGCTTGGGCTGACCAGAGGGGATGGTTTCGACTGAGGCAGGGTGTCTGCATGTCAGTTAACTGTGCCAGATTTAGGAAGGGACTTCTGAACGGAGCAGGACCTGTCAGCTGAGGTGTTTCCAGTGCACAAAGTGAGGCCCTGCCATTGCAGGTGGAGAGAGACGTGGCGTGGTACTGCACTGGCATGGCTGCAGCTCTGGAAGTGCCAGTGTTTGGGGCTGCGTCAAAAGGAGCATGACCTCAAGGGAGGTGATTCTCGCCCTCAACGCTTCCTTTTGTAACCCCCCCCGAAGTACTGTGTCCATTTCTGGAGACACATCCTCAACACGAAAGGGATGTGGCCCTGTTGGAGCGAGTCCAGAGGAGGCCACGAAGGTGATCAGAGGGCTGGAGCACCTCTCCTATGAAGACAGGCTGAGAGAGCTGGGCTTGTTCAGCCTGGAGAAGAGAAGGCCAGCCAATACCTCAAGTGAGCCTACAAGAAAGCTGAAGAGGGGCTTTTTACAATGGCACGTAGTGATAGGATAAGGAATAATGACTTTAAATTGAAAGAGGGGAGATTTAGGTTGGATATAAGAAGTCATTCTTTACTGTGAGGGTGGTGAGTTCCTGGCACAGGTTTCCCAGGGAAGTTATGGCTGCCCCATTCCTGGCAGTGTTCAAGGCCAGGTTGGGTGGGGATTCGAGCAATCTGGTCTAGTGGAAGGAGTTCCTGCCCATGGCAGGGGAGTTGGAACTGATAAGCTTTAAAGGCCCTTCCAGTCCAAACCATTCTGATTCCATGATGGCTTGACTGGCAAGTACAAGCTCCCCCATCCATATTCCTCAGTTCTCAACAGAGAGACAACCCACTTCCACCCTCTGAAGCCACACAGACCCTTCCTTATCCAATCTTTCAATGGCATATACTGTGCTGTTGCAGATTGAAAATAAGCAGTCATGCTTAAAGGAAATGACTCAAAAGACTCAGCACCAGACAATTTTTCTACTAATGCAAACACATCACATGGCTGCGACAGTACATGTTTTGTATCAGTGTTATGCAAAATTCAATGTCCATCACTGCTTTCGTATGCACTCCCCAGCTTGTCTACTGGTGTCTGTTAACGCTGGTTTTACACTCACTGGAGAGCCCCGGCCCCTCGTTATCTCTCACACTTGACTATTGTTATATGTATGTGCAGATCTGCCATATAAAAATCAGCTGTCTAGCACAGTGAATCACAAAGACTTGTGCAGCATCACACTGAATCATATACAGTAATTGTACCTCACAAAGATGTATAGTATCGAGGTGAATCATGGAAGAACACTTTACTGATGAATCAAATATAATCATTTTGCAAGCATCAGAGGCTTTTCCCTGAGGTGTGTTATTTTGGCATGAGGGAGGGTAAAAAGCCGTTGAAACAGTGAAGCACAATTGTACGTTTCTGGCCATAAAATAAGACACATTCAACTGAGCCATAGTAACTGGAGTAAAGTTCAGCAAGATCTAAGCACTTGGTATAATAGGTACATGAAGATGCTAAGAAAGTCAAAAAGCAAGCAGTGGTGACTCCCCCCTTCCTCCACCTGACAGGTCCAGCATTGCCAGGACAAGCAGCGAAGCAGGTCAGCATGCTCTGGCTTCTCCTGGACATGGCACTTTCAGGCGCTGTCTGTCTGGTCTGAGAGCGCTTGTGCTTTCTTATGCGCTGATCTGCTGGTGAGCCTGGAGAAGTCTCCAGGCAAAGCCGGTCAAAGATGCCACGTTTTAAAAGAAAGCACAACTATCCATGCAAACCACGTGAAACTCATGCTCAGGAGGAGGACAGGTGCCACATACTCAGTCTCTTAAGTGGTGTGACTAAATGCATTTATCCTTCCTGTCAGAGGCAATTGCCAATTAGTCAAGTGTTTTAAAAATCTACCTAAATGTTAAATCACTTGATTCATAGGCATTTGCTTAGGAGAGCAGAATGCTTGCATTGAGAGGTCTCTTGCCTAGGGCACTTTATCCACACATTTTGTCCATGGCTGTGTATGTGCAGAGCTGGGATTTATCATGTCTGACTTTAGGCCCTGGTTGCAGAAAGAAATAACCTGTTCCAGTAGTGCATGAGAAACGAGGGGGTGGTTAGTATTTCCTGCTCCAAGAACTGGAGTGCAGAGTCTGCATCAGGCACTGTGTTAACATGCCACCGTTCAAAACACATAATTGCACTTGCTCTGTTAGAGGGCAAGAGAGCGAAAGCGAAGGACACTGCACAAGGACTGTCCAACCCCAGTGGTACACTGTGAAGATGGAATTATTGCGACAAGGATTTAAGAGTGTTTTTTGGGCTTGTATTCTTTCTGCCCTCTGGCTACGGAGTCTTTGCATCCTTTAATGTTTTTTTCCATTGTCATGGAAACTAAAAAAATAGCTAGAAAAGGTCAGAAAGCGGAGAAACCAAAGTTTCTTGGGTGGTCACAATACCATACAAAACAATGAACCAACATGTGGTGGTATGGTTTCTCCCCCTTTTTGGGACAAGAAATTCAAACTGAGAAGGTCTGAGTTACCTCTGGAGAACTCAGTCCTAATCTCAGGCTTCTTCAGTTTACATGGAAGAGAGAAAAAAAGAAAATACTTAAAAGCTAACAAAAGTTAGTGCAAAGCCACAACAACTGGCAAAGGATAAAGGCAGCTCTAGCAGCTTTTAACTCAATTTTAGAGTTGAAAGGATTCCTGTGAATTGTCTCTTTACATCTCCTCGCCACGCTGGGTGTGCAGTGACGTCTTGCCGCCTTTCAACATGGAAAATACAGTTCCATGTATACGTTCAGGCGTTTTAAATCATCCTCCCTGCCAAAAGCAGCAGTCACACCCCTCCCCTGCCCGGCAAGCCCTGTTCCTACTGCTGCGCTGCCCACCGGCTTTTGCAGAGGGAATGGAGCTGCGGAGGTGAGGCAGCTGCAGGGAAAAGCAGTCGGTTTTCACCCAGACCTGAATGCAGGTCGTCAGGCAACTAGGCAGGAGAGGGGCAAGGGCTGGTAGGAGCAGCTGAGAGAGGACAGCGCCTGGAAGTGCTTTTATAGCAGTAGTGGTGGGTTATGCCAGCTTAAACTGTATGTGAAACTCGAGACACGGATAATTTGGAGGTGGACACCTGCTCCGTATTTTTCAATCTTCTTTCAGGACTGGCTCAGAGTTCAGCTCAGGCTTAGTGCTGAGGTTCCTTTGAAGCACTTCTGATCCTCTGGCTGCTATGGCTTGCTCTGCTTCTAGTTTAACAATTGGACAGAAAACATGGTGGGGGGCATGCCTGGGGTGTACTAGGAAGGTTGTGCACATATTGCTGTAGAAGTTATAGCACTAGTGTACGCTAGGGTTAATCTAGCCAGTTTGAGCTGCATTAGCAGTAACAATATGTTAGCATTAATTTCACGCCATTTGTACCATCAGTTTTGTGGCCTGGGAGAGGCGCAGGAGTGGCTCACCTGAAACCCCTGTCTGCATCCCTGTTTTTGCTTGCACTGTACAGACTGAAATTCATGCAGGTATGTTCAGATATGCTGCAATCACACACCTCTGCAGTTACACCCCAAAACACAGCTAGCAGGGTTGGCCTCATGACTAAAAGACAAGTGGCGTGGTACTGCCAGCCAAAATAAGCTGCAGTTAGACTTTCTGAGAGATGGCAAGTGGAAAATCTAAGGGATTGCCTCTGGATTTGCCTCTGCGGCAATCCTGCCTTTCTTGCTGTAAACAACATGGTTAACATGCACCCACAAACACTGACCTGATACTACATGCAGCCCCCATGCCCACAGCCAGGGCTCTGATTCTTGTTTGCTGCAGCAGCCTAGTTGCTGGTGTGCTGTGGGTAATGGCTCTTGACTTTCATGGGGAATGAAGAAAGACAGACCCTGTGCTAACCATCAGACACCTCTTAGATCCACACAACTGGTATTTTTTTCTGCTGTTTTCTATTTTTCTCTTTTTTCTTTTTATTAAAGAGAAAAATAAGGAATTTGTGCTATTGCCTATATTGCATATTTAACATAAAATATAATAAAACCAATTATTATAGAAAATTTAGAATTATTAAATACAGGTTAGAATGATAAAATACAGGCATTCATGTGGCAGAGAAGGTTTGTGTGCAATGGGTGTCTTACACGTGGATCAAATACCTGCTTTGTGCATGTTGGTTTTCAGAACTGACAGGCTGCAGCTTGTACACTATTTGTCTTTTGATCAGGCATGTGTGCAGTATAAAAGCACATACAGCTTCTACAAAAATGTCAATATAATTAACAAGGAGATAGTAATGAAATGGCAAAATATTAACATGAAATATATATATTGATTCGTTTACAAGAATGGTTTTCTTATCTTTTACTGGCACCACAGTTTTAGCTGATCATTATACACAGCTGTGATCCACTCACTAGTACTCTTCTCAGTTACTATTTCATTACATGCTTTTAATTATATAGAGAAAGCTCATACTCCTTATAGCAAATTTTGTGGTCAGTTAGACTTCATCCATTGTTCTGATTTTGGTACTACTTTCCTCTAAAGTGTAGTATGGCTTAGCACTATTTTCTTTGTTTTAAAGCTGGACTGAATTTATTCTAGCTGTGCCACTCTGTGTTTTCTGATCTGCACTACTGCGAGCTCCATTGAAGCCACAGTCCCTTCATTACCCTTGTAATCTTTTTCCAATAGGTTGCTCAGTTGTAGGGAATCCAGGGAGAGGCAGGTGCAATTTCACCTCTGAGGACCACCAACAGAAGATGACAACAGAGAATATTCAACAGCTGGTTTAAAGCATTGTATACCATTTTCTGTATTAAAATAATTAGTTTCTAAGTACATTTACCTTTATTGGAAAGTAAAGGCAGCCACTGAAATCATGAAAACTTCATCCACCATTGACAAGGAGTCAGTTTGAACTGAAAAGAAAATATTAGCTCCTCTTCATGATGTACTATAGTATCAGTAGCTTACATTTTTTTGCTACTTGTTTAATTCAGAGTACATTAATTAGAAACAAATCTGTTGAAGATCACATCTTTTTCTCTTTGGATTTAGAGATTAAGACTAGAAAATGTCCCTAATAATAGACTGCCTCAGAAAAGCCCTTTTTCTAGGTAAATCAGCTAGACAAATTAGCTGTATTCTAGGTAAATCAGCTAGATAAATTAGCTGTATCATATCAGTTCCTTTGCCAGTGTTCCCCAAAAAGGTGCTCAACACCCCCCAGACACTAGCACACTATTAACAATGGCTAATTGTGACAGGAAGGGAAAAACATAGATCTGTGAAAACCTCTAACTAGTTCCTGGCAACAGAGCTAACTGATCAGGAGCATCACAAAGGAGTTACATGCCAGACAACTGGAACAGGAGAAACATTAGGGCAGGAATTACAAATGGAAGGCAATGTTAGATTTCAAACAGACTCTAGGCAGCAACCCGCCAGTACTGCAGCCCTCAAGGGTCAGTCCTACAGAGAATGAGGACATCTAAAGGAAACCTAAGGCAACACTGGCTCTCTGTTATCTGAGAACATCCACAATGCTGCCAACAGTACTCCTGTGCAGAAATAATGTACACCTGTGAAAAACCACAAAGAGTCGGCAAATACAGCCAGCGGATTCACTTGCTGGCTCGGACAGCATCTGAAGAAAGAACTATTTAAAAACACAAGAGGTGGTGCTATAATGAGGAAACCATGGAGAGCAGAAAGCTTATGACTATTGACAGAAGTTGATTAAGAAATGGATTATTGTCTGTTCGGATGTTGGAGTATCTACTGTCAGCTCTATCCGACATATCTTTATGTAAATTTCCTTTAATTGAAGTATTCATTTACAATCCTTGTTTTCATTGGTAATACGCTTTATTTGCATTTGAAAACAGAAAGGGGAGAAAAAAATTAAACACGACTGGCTGACCCCTGCCATGTGACAAAGGCTTTGCTTTTTGTCACTCTGACCCAAATGGATTAGGGCCAGGAAATAAAGGTCAGTCTTTTACCAGTACCCCTGTGTGTCACGTTTTTATTACATGGAGTTTCCAAGAAAAATATCCCAATTTGCATCAGTAATTATGCATTCTTTATCCATTTTCATGTAGTTTTCTGAGTATTTTGCATTCAGAAATCACCTTTGAGTGCCAGACCTATTAAAAACAAACCCTTTGTGAAATATCCTTCAGCAGTTAAATGTAAGTGGTAGATTTTGTAGCTGGGCATGCTCTTTTTTTCCCTTTTAATAACAAGAAGCTTCCATTTTACAGGAGTCTCCCCACCACTTGAGTCATAAACGGCCAAGGCTGCGGTTGGATTACTTTCCTTTGTGAATTTATAAGTATTTTATTGCTAAAGCAGTGCACAGCTGAAGTAAGAGCCATTCTTATATGTCGTGTAAGTAAATGCATGGAGGATGTACCCTGGGTGCTCCTGCAGCACACTGACCACAGCCTTTCCCCATGGTGAGAAGCTGGAGGTCAGGGTTTAGCCACAAGCCATGCAGCTCCCTCTCCTGCGGGAATTGATTTCGGGCAGCAGTGCATTCCCAAGAGAGGCAAAGGGGTGAGGGTCCCCTCTGGCTGCTGTCACCCCAGGCAGGGGCCAGCCAGCCCCACAGTACTGCTGGGAGTGCTGGGGGTTCCCTGGGCACAGCTAAGGAAGCAGGGCTCTGAGGACAGGCTGCTATGGAAGTTTCTGGTTTAGTAATTTGAATGCTAACTTTTTAATCTGGTCATTATTTTCTTTGATTGCTAATACCTTGACCTCTGGTGACAGCGGCTGCTTGTGCCTGCTAAACTTTAATGCAGGCTACAGTAAAGAACATTATGATTATTTGAAAAGGCAGGGTGTAATGCATTTCAGATTAACAGTGAAAGAAAAGCTATTCAAGTTAGAGGTTCACTTTGCCGTATCTCTCTCTATGCTGCTTTCCTTATTATCAGTACAAAAAATGAAATGAGAATAGCACATCTTTTAATTTTCTTCCACTATTACCTCTTGATTTGCATTCAGAGCTCCCAGAAGAAATACCACTGAATTCAGAAGTAGTCTATTTAAGCTGCATGATGTTTAAAAATTGCTGGAAGAGGTTAAGGTACTGTATATTATGCAGTTGACCTTACTAAGAAGCTACGCTAACAATTTAGACTTATAATTTTGTTAAAACACTTTTTTAAACCAAAATTCATTATCTCTTTCGGTACCCTGCAGGTTAAACCTTTTGATTTCTCTCTAACTTATTTTGTCAGATTTCTAAATTGTATTTAAACTCCTTGTGCTTAAAAGATTGTTTTGCCAGTCTCTCCTTGAAAAGAGGGGATTTTTTGTCTCTTCGTACCTGGTCTGCAGAGGCGGTGCACCTTCACAGCATTTTCCTTGGCAGGGAAAAACCTCAACCCTCCATCTGCAGAGTCCTGCAAACACATTTGAACTCTTTCATCTGACACTGTTATGTCTTTGTGGCTGATCAGCTTAGAACCAGGTATCTGGGAAAATACTTTGGATGCTGCCTTTACCAAACTGTTGTAGTCTCCTGGTACGTTGGATTCAGCTCCCTGGATTTAACCTTTGTTCCCTGGTTCTGTGTAGGGATGGCCAACACAGGCCCTGGTCACTGAGAAAACCAGCAAATCCTAACAAAGCATCAATAGTGAAAAGTGCCAGAACAGGGGAGAGCTGAACCCTGTGACTCTTGAGCTTCTGTAGCCCTAAATAGGGGTGTCTGTGCTCTGTACTGCTGCTTGAGCAAATAAAACATCAGCAGTGGAACACCTGTAATGCTGAATGTTTTCCAAAATGCCCAAGGCGCCCCCACCCTGGCTCTGCAGTCTCCAGCAGTGGGTGTTTATCATGGCACTGCCTCCTGGTCAGCTCTCATATAAAAACTACAGTGCAACTCTGCCAGTGAGTAAAATAGGGTCAGGACTTTGGGGCCTGAGGCCAAGTAGCACAGACCAGCCCTATCAGCACTGCAGGACCTGTGACCGTCAGGAATGATTCTCCTTTTGAACAGGTTTCTGTTTTTTCAGTCTTCAGTGTTGAAATACAGAAGGAGCTGTGCTGCAATGTTTATGCTGTTCATACAGGTGGGCATGATCGAGGTGCGAAGCATCATGGGTCCCACTGGAGAACTGCGGGAGGGGATGGAGACAGGCTGGACAGGCTTGCCATATTCCCCACTGGAAATGATCCCTGGTGCATGCTCCCCCTCTATAATGGCTGGGTGCTCTCAAGAAGTTCTAGTTGGCATGGACCAACATCAGTCCAAATGCTACAACTAAAGCAGTAAGGACCATGAGTGGCACAGTGCTTCGGATCGCCAACCCCCTTTTGCTTGGCTGCATTGACAAAGAACCCCAAGCCCAAGCTTGCAACTGGCCCTGAGAGCCAGCAGGCCAGGGGTGTCTCCTCACTGAAACAGGATCAAGCTGTGAATTGCAGCTGCCAGCACAGGATGAGGACAACATAGGTGTTTCGACACTTCCTTGTTTCCCGAGTTCCTATTCATTCTTCACACTATTGCAACAGGTGCTGGGACTTTACACAGCACGAGCAGTGTATTGACTGCTGCCTGCCTGCGGTAAAGTCAATGAGGGGAGCAAGGGAAGCCCAGTCTGGAGCCCCGAGCCAGTAGGTAGAGTTATTCATTTAATCTTTAGGTATGTAGACTGTGATCAGCACAACAGCAACTGAGCCACTTGAATAAGTTAGATACAGAAACAGCAACACTCGTTACTTATACAGCACCCTTTATTGGAAGATTAGAAAATGCCAGATACCAGTTTCATAGAGTAGGTAAACTGCATTCATCCATTCATATGGAGGTGCCATAAAGCCTCTGTCTGTATCACTGGGATATATCTACACAACAAAGACCATTTGGCAACTTATAAGTAAAACTGTTAGAGGTTTTGAGGAATAAAAGAATAAACCAAGGGGATAAAAACATACTAAACAGATGAAGAATCGGTCTCTGTGCAGAGCCAAGCTGAAACTTGGCAGCTTTATAAACCAGTTAACATAGAAATAAATGAAAGTCCAAACAATAGGAACAAATCTGGAACAAATAAAATCATGACCTCACAAATGTTATAAATTGAAAGTAAAGATAAAAACATCTTTTGAATTAATTGTGTCCCTATAGTTTATTTGACTGCATACTTTGCTTCTGGGAAGATCCCGTATCTGAAAAAGCTGTATGAAGTATATTCATAAAGCAGTACAAATGGAACAATTTCTCACTTGAAATAACAAGACACAAATTTGTCTCTATGTTATTAGCTGGTTATCCTCTGAATCATCCTGAACTTCTAGTCAGACAGCAAAGTTAAAATAAATTATTTCATCATGCTGAAGAATGTTTCTTAACTGTGTAATTCTTTCCTTTGCAGATGGCAGGTACTGAGCAGATAGTGGTTCTATGTGTCAGCATTTCCCTGGTGACACTCAGCTTTAGCAGAATTTATGTTTTGACTAAAAGGATGTGATTATTTGTGCAGATAAAAAAAGAAAATCTTTATGTGTATACTGACTCCACTCAGTCCTGGCCAGTGCCAAGAAAAGTATACACTGTGTCTGACGTGAAATGTACACTCTATCAATGAGGTCATCGCTGAAGCTTTATCATGAGATAATAGGTGACACTTCCAATTTCAGGCTTAACCAGCTTTATGACATCTGGCTTCGCAGAGCAGAGCCGGTGTAAATGCAGCAGGGAAGACTTTTGCCATTTGAACATCATCATTCCATTGCTTGGCCCCGTCAGTTCTTGCCCAGCAGCAGCACAGTACTCCCATGGAGTGATCAGGCTGGCACAAATGATCTTGGCGAGGAAAGGCTACATGCCAGATCACCTCTTTCCTCAAGGCTGCCGGACCTGATAGACCTCCCTGAGGTGACTGAAGCCAGAGGCCTCTTAAGTGCCCTGTTAGCCTTGAGTTAGCCTACCTGAGGTAAAATGCTGTCCAACAAAAGGTAACTTGTAGTCCTCTTAATTAGTGACTGAGCAGGACAAATTAGTCAGATAGCTAAAATGAAGAATACATCCCTTCTTCATTTTAACCTTTCCAATTTAAATGTTTTCTATGTTTACATGGGATGGTAGGAGCCTTCTTAGAAACTCTAAACAAACCAGCTAATAAAACCATAGTGTTACATCACTGCAAGCCCGTCATCCCGTGTGGCAGGGATGGATCTGACTGGCTTTAAACTGGTCACCTGTATCACAATGGTCATTGTCTAACTGCAGTTTCAAGGCCCAGCAAATGACAAGCGCAGTTTGCTTTATCAGCCAATTAACAGCATCAGTATTTATGCAGGAGTGAAGCTGAAAGTGCAAATAAGGCCAGTGACGAGACCTTTCCAGCAATTCCATTTAATGAAGTACTGCATGTTATTTACGGTGAACGTACATCACACAATTCCTACACATAAAATGCACACAAAAAGAGTGACAAAAGCATCACTCTCGTTAACATGCTAAACTAAATAAATAAAACACTTATTTTGGCACAACTGCTATTACATAAATAAATATTGTAGAACAGAACGAATTAACATTTATTTACAGTCTATTGAAAGTGCAAAACAATTGGCTGAAAATTAAGATATTTGTAAATGCTCAAGACCAGAAAATATGTGTTAACCAGCCACAATTAATGATAGCTAAAGTTTAAGGTTTTAATGTCCAGGAAATTATTCTCTTGAAATCTGTTTGTGCATATTGTGCTCTTTTTGAACCAGTCCTTTGCTACCTTTATGCTATTGATTTTGACAGCCTTACTATTGTAATGGAATTCTGTAAAAAACTGATTGGTAGTTTAAAAAAAGAAGTAAAATGTAAACACAGGTTAATCTACTCATCATTCGAAGTGTTTTCAGTCCTGTCAGTTCTCTGAAATGGCCACACTGCTCGCAGTAGTAGGCAGTACACTTAAGGTTAGAAATTTTTCTTAGTATCTGTTATATTTCAAATGGCAATACTTCTTAAGTCTTCTCTGAATTGAACTTATTATACCTTGGACGTCTCTTGAACCTACATTCTTACATCAGATGTCTACATGCATCTTCTACTGAGGTCAACAGTAGCTGGGCAAGCTAAACCGGTGATTAGTTTTGGTCCTGACCTGGAGAATAAATCATAAAATACAGATGTTTAATTAGGCAGAAAAACGCTACTTCCCTTAGGATTGTTACAAGCTTTTTGCACATTTTTCGCTAACTGTTCTATTTTATCCTTTGCCTTTTTTATCCATGTGAGAAATCATTTACTATAAAATGAATTAACGGTTCACAACACGGCCACCTGTGCAGCTATAGTGCATATGTTCTTCCTCAGCCAAAGTTCTCTGGCAGGCTGGTACATTGTGCGTTGCCTAAGACCTTAGAATATGTTTTTGCTTATTTTTGTAGTGGCAGTGGGGTAGCAGAGAAAGTGAAGTTCTTAACAAGTGACCTTGACAGGATAAAAGATCATTTCTCATCACGGCTTCAAATGTTTATGCTCGACGCGGTTCTAGTCGGTGAGACATCTGCGATAAAGTTCTCTGGTTGTCAATCACATTTAATTGCCGCACATAGCTCCGAACATCCTGATGGTTCTTATTAGTTAGGGCTGCGTCGGGATCTGGTGAAAGAGAAATGATGTAGGATTGATACACTTAAATGAACAAATGCCTGAACAGAATGCAGTAACTCTTTACAAGCTGTCACAGGAAACACCAGATCCTGGTGAGTTAAAAAGAAAATATTTAGAAATCGCTCTCTTTGAAGCCTTTCCTCCATGGCTGAGTGTCTTTCTGGTTCCTACCCACACAAATTAACTTTTTCTCTCAGATATACTTGGCTACATGTCCCCAGATTGATGGCTCTTGGTTACAGTTTTATACATCACCTTACCAGTCAATTGCTATAAATTATATAGCTAACTAGTATGATTTAAAGCTGCCCATCTGGTTTTGAACCAGCAGCTTTCACACGGATTCAGAACTCTATGATTGATTTAAGCCTCCTTTCAGGAAATATTCCCATTTCTAACTCAGCATTAAATATCTGTAACACTGCAGTGCTTTGTGACTGCCCCATTCAAGCTTACCTTATTTAACATAACCTCATTATATCTACTCCAACAATTATGAAATACCACTGAGTTAAAATCTGAGTATCTTCAGCCTCACAGTGAACAGCTTGCAATGCAACAGAATATGTGTTAGGTAACTTAAACTTCTCTAAAAGAAAGATACTGAAGCATCTACTATGTATAAATACACACACAAAAAGCATGGGACTTAGATACGGTACATCTGTATACTGACATTTTGTTGTATCATGTATAGTGAAAATCCACTTTCACTTCTAAATATGTGGAGGTCTCACTAGTGCTTAGCACATTAAAATTAAAAGATACATAGCTAGAAAAACTTCAATAGTGGGAGAAAAAATTAAAAAGCTCCCTTATCCTGATCTTCCAGAGTTAAGCTTTGATCCAGACAGAAATAAACTATTTTTATAATAACATATTGTTTTATATTATTTCTTCTGTTCTTTGAGGAAAAGGAACACTGCTGTGTAGCAAAATGAGTGAAGTGCTGAGGAAATGCCAGTGTGACAGGCACAGGCAGTGCACCTAGATGAGATGAGACCCACAGAGCAATCCTGTTTGACCATGCAGCTCTGTCATCTTTCATGGCCTCAAGTAAGTTCTGCTAATTATGCTGACAAACAGGTTTTAAGCTCACCACCTGACGCAGTTATGTCACCTATAAACGTCATGTTTCCGGATTAGTTTCCTATAAAAACAGGGTTTATCCAAGCAAGTATCTTGCATGTATCTGTGTGCTGCTGTCTGCTAGCTTGATTTTAACCACTTCTGAACCCAGTGGCTTATTTCAACAAATTCTAACTTGACAGATGTGTAGAGACCTCACTGATGCTTAGCTCCTTCATATGCTTGGGAAGTGTGGAGGAGAAGGAGCTTATTAGTTTCTTGAAGGATATTTCACCCTGCGAAGCATCGAAGAATCCAAACAGGGAAGAATCACTGAAAACCAGGCTTTTCAATTCTGGTACACACAGAATTAGCTGTAATTACTGTAGCTACTGATGATAACGCTGACTGTGCAGATGTTGTAATACACTTACTGAAAGCTTGGCTTCGGCAGAATTTCACCGTCCTGACAGTGTTGGCAATCATGCGCTGGAAAGAAAAGATGGGATGCAATCAGGGAACAAGCACTGTATTTCATCATCATTTAAACGAAGCACCTAACTGTGCCTCGGTGTGAAGACATATGCCAATAAAAGCAGTCATATGAATGAAAATATAATTTTAATGCTGATACTCTCACGTGTAGGGTGTGATTTGCATTTACACAGGCTTTAAATAAGCGTGAGTGTAATTTACATGTGCTCAGAGAACCCTTACCCTTACTTGGATGCTGTAAAAGGCCTTAACTAAGAATGAAAATCAGACTCTTCAATGTGCATTTCTTTGATAACATCTCACATTCAGAAGTAAAAGGAACATCATGTAGAACAACTTGGAATAGACACACGTTAATTTTAAGACCATCAGTTCCTAACAGCAAGGCCATTTCTATAACATATTCAGCAATCGAAGAGCATTCACCTTTCATATGAATTTGAGTTTAAAATGCAGCCTTCCCAAAAAATGACAGTGTAAAATCAGCATGTGAGAGTGCATGTTCACTGATTCCCGCTGAACGCGTGTTCAATTCACAGGTGAGAAGGCCACCATTAGAACTGTGGTCATGTAGGCAAGTTTCATCAAACAGAACTGTCAGTGCTCACTTGCACAAGTGTATCTAACCCAACATGAAAGGGGATTCACTTTTGGTGGACACCTCTACTAGCAATTCACAAAAAAAGTAGAAGTAACTTCAGTCCTTCTTGGCTGTGCTTTCCCTTCAGTAAATAAGCCATTATTTCACTCACTTTGCTAAGAAAACGCTCATTAATACATTTCACTCCAATAAATCAGATGCTATTTTACAATAGTTTTAAAGAACAGAAATGAAGTAAGTAATAAAGCCAAACATTTCAGATTTAGTTCTGGACTGCAAAATTGTAACTGGGTTGTGTGATTAGCACCACACAGGTAACACTCCCACCAGTGTGGGAGCAAACTTAGTTGTTCTGCATAATATCAAATAAACTGAAACTTCAGCAGTAAAACTGAATCCCTTAGCTAGATAGCTTGAGTCAATCACTGTTATAAAGGCAACATTTGTTTTGGTTTCTTTTGCTTAGAATAAGAAAAAGCAGAGAACTAAAATGCTATTCCTAATTAGAGTCTAATGTTTGTTCCAGCACTTTAACATGGTCCAACAATTAAAACACAGCTACATCTTTTAACACAGCACACTCTCGCTCCCCAGAATTAGCACACTATTATGATCCGACATTAAAATGATGTTATAAATAAAATGCCTTTGTGAAATCTGTCATTCCAGAAGGGGGAATCACCAATGTAAAATGTTCCTTAACACACACTGAATAATCTAGACATTTTAATGTGCTGACAAGCATACAAAAATGGATATGGCTGGTGGTTCGAATTAAAAACACTAGTGATATATCATGTACCAAGTTTTTGTGGATTACACATTGTATAATCAAATGAATTGCAACTATTCTGAAACTGATCTAAAGTATTTTAATTCTAAAACACAAGTTCCCAAAAGATCTAGGGAATTTGTATATGCATCTGCTTATATTCTTCCTAAAGTCATATGTATTTAGATGTGAAAAATAAGTAGATTTCATGTCAGGGTAATTTTTATCCTATGTTAATTTTTATACCTCTTCAAGCCATTACTACTAGGCAGGTTTTCTGAGGCACTCCCCTTGCAAACATTCTCATATGTGCTTAGCATTAAGCATGTGAATAAGCCCCACTGACTTCAATAGAACCTCTTAAATACTCAAGGATAAGCACCCATTATAGTATCGGATTGAGACAGAACGCACTGCATATTACAGTGTTAGTTATTCAAGTGTAACCCAATCAAATGAAAATCAAAACAACATGAACATGTAAACATGAATGCTTCATAACTCTTACGGTTTCACATTTAGCTGTGTTATGTGATGGTGCTATTTTGATTTACACCATTTCAGAAAGTACTCCCCTAAAATAACTACAAGGAGAGACCATAAAGTTGAACTGGACCAGCCAACATGATGAAGTTTCAAGAGCATCTAACGCCAAGAGAAGCTTTCCTAAGGACACTTAATTTTTATGAAGATAGCTCATGTTGTTTGATGTGCCCTCTAGATGGACTGTTAATACACACCCTAAGTTTTCACACTTGTAACTGTTTATGTTTTGCAGCCTCATTTCATGATGAAATTTGGAGCTAGGCTGTAGGCTCAGTGTTTGATTAGCTTAGTGTTAAGCTTCTTAAGTGTAAATTTAGATTTATCAAAAAAGTGTGTTCTGTGGAATCTTTTTACTCTTTTTATTTACGTGGGGAATTGGTTCTGTAAACAAGCATAACATTTGGAATAAGTACTGTAATGCTGTATTGTACGGAAAGACAAAGTATGAGTGTAGCAAAGGTTTTTAAAAAGTTTTCAATATTTCCAAATTTCTCTTCATATGGGCTCTTCCAGGCAAAGAAAACCAAAGTGGCCATGATTTTGTCTGACTTCTGTTTAGAGGCTGAAGTGCCTGGTTTCCTTCCACTGGCTGAAAGGATTCATTTTTAAGAGCTTTGCTTATTCTTCAGGATACTGTCATTCAGTCTGTACATTTTGCAGTATCCTGGCAATGAAGAATCACAAAGGAATAAGCAACTGGATGTTGAGGCAGAATAAAAGGAGAATCTGTGGCCAGAAGACAGAGTTGCAACCCAATGAGGAGATTCTGGAGTATTACGTATCCTTGAAAAGCTCCTTTCACATTCCTTTTTTTCCAGGTGCTGTTGTATTGTCTAATATAAACTCAAAAGCGCTCCTCTTTGGTAGGTGCACATAAAAACATGAACTGAAAGTGAATTTTCCTTCCTGAATCTTGTAGATAAGTTGGATTTAATTCAAGAAAACAAGAAACATGTACAGAGAAAATGTTCAGATGGAAGTTTAATTGCCAGCTCCTTAAATTTTTTCTTTAAATAAGGGATTACCTCTAGTTAGTGCCTGCAAAAGTTAACCTCTGCTTACTCACTGTGCAAAGAAAGACCATTATGGAAAATCCATACAAACTTCAATTTGGATTTTTCTGAAGTAGAACCAGTTGCATAATATGACAAGCAACCACTACTACCAGCATTCTATGTATACACAACAATACCCTTTCAAGTTTTACGCAGTTTGGAATAGTGGCAGCAGGCCTGCACATTATCTTCTAATCCATTCCAAACCCAGGTTTCTAAATGTTATAAATATTCATATATGCCATAGAAAACTAGTAAGGGCTTTAGTCACACACTTTTTGCATAATCTTTATGTTCCAAAAATGAAAGAATGTTTGCCCTTTTTTTTGCATAAGGATCAGAGTGTGAATTCCCTTTTGTTCATATCCACAAAACCTGAAAACCAGTATGTGCCAATTCTCTAATCCTCATTTCACACCTGAAGGGTGAAGAGGCTTCACAAAAAGAAGTATCAGGGGCCAGCATCATGGCACTGCCTTGTGCTGCTATGGCAGGTCAGCACTTTCAGAGCTCTTTCGTGTGTTCTTAAAGAGATTCATACTCAGTGCTTTCCTCACTTTCCTCTCTCCTCTTTCCCTGGCAAGACATAATTCTAGGAAAAGGCTTTGAAATTTTCTTCTAAATATGTAGTTATAAAAGCAGTGTTACTTGAATGTTGCCATGTACTCCACTGCAGGTTGTAGTTTGTCCCTTAGCTGCTAAATTATACGCATAGGAACTAATACCACTGGCAGATCTGGGGGCTGTCCTTCACCTGAAAAGAGGGTCATTAGTGGACCTAAAAGACAAATATGTATTTTAGATCATAAACTGCGTTTGCTGTCTACTGCCATCTTTTAATCTTTCACCTACTTGCAGCTCTCCAAATGTCCTCAGCCGGCAAAACTACAACTACAGTGTTTTTAAAACTTTAGAAGCCTATTCATTCCTTGTTCCTCTGTGACAATCATGTCTTCAGTTTTTACACAGATGGGTCTTCTAAGGCAGCACCTACAACCAACATTGACTGTCAACTCATAAGTGGAGAAAAGGTGAAGGTAGTTTTTACTACGTAAGGTCACAGAGCATATGCCAGCATAGAAGGTGCATCTGAGCAGCGCTGCTGTGGAAACAGCTTGTACCTTATCTCCATTAGCTTCTTACAGGGTGCCACCAGGACACAGTGAGTTAAGACCTTCAGTACTTCTCTAAAACCATGTCTTGTTTGGTATTGAAGACAAAACCTTTTACTAAAGACTTGTATTACTAATACCAGTAATGTCAACTTAGTGACAAAAGTATAAATAACATGTTCCAGGCTGATTTTAAGGCCCAATGCTTGTTTTCTCCAACTCTTCTCTTCTCGCCCCCTTGCCTCATGCAATAAATGGCATAGTAAAGAGCACAAGTACAGTGCAAATACAAACAGCACACCTATTTCTGACATGTTCAATATTGTTTTCGCACATCTTGTACAGACCAAACGTGTTCGCTTACAAACTTCCCCATTTACACACAGTTGTGGCTGTACCATACACTATTCTCTTCCCTGGCTAGCTGTCCCTGCCCTCCCACTCCTCACAGCCTCATCCAAGTAAGAGACTCCATGGAGATCAGGAAATAGGGAAGGGGAGGAAGGAGCATCCAAGGCATCATCAGGTAAAGCTCCGCAATGCTCTTCAGAGTGATGTCCCCCCTTGCTGCTGACACCACAGTTCTGTCACTACACCCCTGAAAAAGACCAATTTATAGGAAAGTGTAACAGGAAAAAATTGACTCAGTCCTTTTCCTTTTTAGCTTGACTTGCTAAAAAACCTAGGCTAATGTAATTTAACACCATCTGTCTCTTTTTCCCTTCTTCTCTAGATATTTTTGTCAAATCTTTAAAAAGAACCCAGAGTTTTCAAACATAAGAAAGCTCCTACCAATTTTCTGTGAAAATAGATGGCTGTGAACAAGAGGAAGATTGTCTAAGTGCCTTCTCCTGTCTCCTTCAGGGAAAAGGCTGTAGTGCAAGTTCCTATGTTATGACAAAAGCCTATTCACACAGAATTCCCCAGCCATGAAGAAACTGCACAAGCCCCAGCCACGAGGAGAGCTCTGAGCAGAGCTTAGGCAGCCATGAAACACAAACGTTCAGGGAACAAGGCCTCGCCGTTCCTGGCACTCAGAGAACTCCTGGCTCAGACACTGTCTGAGGGCTCCTGCATGTTTTAAGATGCATCGTTTAATACAAATAATAACAGAAACCTCAGAGAACATAAAAGACTTAAAGGAAGCTGTTTCAGCTGCAGAGATGCCACTAGATCAAACTTCTACTTTTGGCTGCCAGTTACAGGAATAAAGTTGTCAGCAGCACATCAGCTGTCAGGATCAGAGCTCTGTGGTGAGAATGCAGACATGATGCCAGAGGCTGTTCTCTGTTTCATCACTGCTTACATGAGAGTCGGGGGGACCCAACTCTGGTGGCAAGTGGCACCAGCAGTGGCAGCTACCCAGATATTTTTATTCATAAGCTTCAGCAAGCATCAAAGTTAGGATTGATCAAGGGAAATCATTTTCCAAAGAACAAGTATGTTTTAGACAGATCAGTAAGAGTAGCTCCCAGCTATATTCAGAAGTACCTCTCTGTGCTGACAGAATATCATGCAGCACAGCAAACAGGCAGAAAACAAATGGCAGGACTTGATTCCTGTGAGGAAAACTGGTTTCTGCATTTCTCCTGAAATAACAGAATAGCAGAATAACATCACAGATTTACCTTGAGTTTATACTTCTGTAAAAGGAAGCTGAACTTATCTGAGAGGTATCTGGCTGAGTGGTCTTGTCTTCACCAGTTAATATCTGGCAATTATGTGTGGATATGACAGTTGTAAGCTTAACACAAGTAGGCGGTAGCAACTGAGGTTTAACAGTAGGCTTTTCTTCTTTCCTTGACCTGATGACACATGCAAAAAAGCTAAAAACTGCCAGGTCCACATCAGGATTTGAATGCATTATGTGGGTGGAATCTGAATATATGTTGCTTTGAAGAGCTATGGGTTGAGCGAAGCAGTAAAAACATAGAAGCATGTAGAATAGCTAATGAAGAACATTAAAAAGGCAAAAGATATACTTGTAGTAAGGCCTGGAGAAAAAGCAGAGTGGGCTTTTAGGTAGACCACTAACTGAAGAAAGGTTTAGAATACTGAGAAAGGAGAATATTTTCCTTTCTGTTGTGTGGAGGAACATAAGACATTATATTGATTCTTTGAAAAATGTATAGCATCAAAAATACATTAATCAGTCTTCACTTACCTCTCCTAAAGGACATGCTCAAAGCTCAGATTATTAATCAAAATGGGTGCTATTACCTTCATGCAGTATGCAATTTTATTTAAAACTTCTGGGTGCTAGCAGTAAATCCACGTTCTACAGATAACACATAGAAGATAAGGCAATGTGCAGACTAGGGTGAAGAGGGCAGACCTGCTGCAGCCTAGCTATAGATCTGTTTAAGCTGCTATAAAGTTCACTCCTGGCCTTTGGAGTGCCAAGTTGTAGTACAGAATGGTGCAGAACCATTTCTAAATGACAAGCCTGGGTTGAACTTCTGTCTATGGGCAAGTATTCACAGGAGAGCTCCTGCCTCCTGTAATAGCTTTTACACATATCAGGCATAAAGAACAGCCTGAGGCATACAGCTCTGTGGCTGCTGAAGTACCGGCTCTTCTGGCTCAGGAGATGTAAGTAGGCCAGGTGAGGAGGTGAGGTGGACACCATCCCAGCCACACAGCCATGGCTATAGCAATGCATCTGCCTTCCCTCCCAGTCTGGAGGTGCTCCAACCAAGTCTGAGATCCCTTTGTGTTCCCCAAAATATTTACTGCCTACACTAATACATATATATATTTATCTATCTAATTAGAATAGGGAGTACAGGAAAAAATCCTTTCTGCAGGTAGAAGGCTCACGGCCTGTGGAAGGAGATGGCAACACAGTCTGAGTATGCAATTAAGGAATGTTATTATTGCAAACTGAGCTCAGGCCCTTACTCAGGCATTAGTACTTCCATTTACTCACAAAAGAGTCTCATCCTAGTAGACAGGTATTTTCACCCTAGGACAGAGGCTGTTCTGGAGCTATAGAGTAAAATCCAAGAGAAGAATTCACTCAGAGTGACAATGACTCTTCTGTAAATTTTTCTGAACACCTGAAAGTCCTCCTTCCCTGCCCCCCCCCCCCCCCAGTACCAGTGCTCAGAAAGTAGGACAAAATCCTCTGCAATGCTGTGGAAATAACCACGGAGTGGTTCTGGTTACTGTAATACTAAGAATAAGCACATATAGGTGCCAGAGTAGATCTGCTCCAGCTCCTGAATGGAACTTTACTGCCAGAACACTAAGTCAGTTTTGGTTTTGCAGTGCAGCTGCTCATAGCTGGGCTTGGCTAACCCTAGTTCTCAGATGTAGGTGTCATTAACCACATTAATTAAGAGCATGACCTTAACAATCAAAAGAAAAGGCTTCTCACTGCTAAAAAACTTGAGTTTCAGTTGAGATTTCTGCCATGGGAAGTTGTCTGCCTGCAGCGTTTGACAGCAGCATTTGAAATTATGGGAGCTTAGGTGCAGGATTTAAAATAAATCAGATTGACCATAGTCTAACCCTCTATTATCGACCCCCCCTTACCAATATGAAAGCAATCAAATCACCAAAGTTTTCTTTCACTGTTAAAGGAAAGAAGAAAACAAGATGATGTGCAAGTTTTGTATTAAAGCTGCTTTCATTCTCTGAGGAGCAATGCAGAATTATCCCCGCCTGAGGCAGTTCAGTCCAGTTTGAAGAAACAGCAGTTAAAATCTCAGCTTGGTCCCAAAATGGCTGTTAAAAACTGTCTCTAGCAGCTCTGCTTCCTGTTACTGCTGCTGCCTCTCCTAGGAAACATTTTGGCTATGAATGGCTCAGTGGGCAGTTTCTTCTCCACCTCTGTGAGGTTTTCCAGAAACCCAGAGGTCCCAGGCACTGTGCACAACACAGACTATTTTTGCCAGCTCTTGGTCCTGCCTTCACTTTCTCTAACCCTGGAAATCATTGTTGAGAAGTTCTCTCTTGAAGAGATGAATAGGGAGGTCTTTCATTCAAAGTGTGGCATACATACCATTTTTTCGAAGTTTACTAGATTGTCAGCGAATGTCTTGTTTCCCTCATGAGTGAACGTCATGTCTGGATAGAAATAAAAGCCACATAAAAGCCCATTACTGAATCATGATCATACAAAACAGCAGAACATTTTATCTATCCCTTAGAAGAATCAAAGCAACTATAAAACATTTAGTTTTTAATTTGCAGCATTTCTGAGACTAGTAAAATTGAGGTATGATATTCAGACGTACTAAAGCAGTTTTTCTTGTCTCTGTGCCATGCTTTTTATAATGGAAAAAGATCATACCTCACACTGAGATTGATTTTTGCTTTTTTTTTGCTGCTACTCTTATTCTTCAAATATTTGACAAATAGCTTTCAAGTTAATAATTCTGGTAACATCCAAGCCTACCTTTTATAAGTAGTGGCATGAAAGGAATTATTGGAGGGTCCAATTTAGCTACAGTTAGCCTGTAGGCCCTATGGTTTCTTGATGGATCCTTAAGAAAAAAGAGAAATCAAATAATTACTAATATGTATTATTATAGTATCAAGACACTGTATGCATTCATTTAGATGTCATGGCATTTATTAAAATCATTATTTTCTCCTGTGGCTTTAAAAGTGTATCTGCAAACTCAGATATCTTTCATCAGTCTCCCATAGAACTTAATGATGAGAACACAGCCACTAAACACAAACATTTTTCATGCCGAATAGCAAGGTAAGGTATGACTACAAAAAAATGTTCATAAGAGGAACCACACATTTCTCTTCTCTCCTTGCAGTTGCAGATCCAGTTTTGCTTATGTTGTAACACTAAAATGTAACGCCTGGAAAAATCCAGGTTGGAAAATATAATTTCCCATATGTACTATTGGCAAACATGTGATAAAGCTTTTCTGAGTTCCCAGATTAACTTTGAGTGGTACATAAATTCTCACAGAGTAGGTTCCTAAGAGTATAATTTATTAGTCATACATACTTGTTTTAGCAGCTCTAAAATGGGATCATAAACTTCTTAAAGTCAAACAAGGACATATAAAATGTTCTGAATCAAGGAATTCAAATCAGTTACTCAGAAACTGAATTAGCTCAGATTGTGCATAGAATAAGGGATCCATTGCTATTCACCATTAAGCTTTCAAACTCTGCATAGATCTTCTTGAACTTGCTTGGAAGTTTCTGTTAATAAAAACAAAAATAGAAAACCTTAATTAAATCCAATTTGTGTGATGATTTTACTGTAAATTGTAGTTCCTTCTACAACACCCTAAGTCAGGAAAGAGCTCTTTTTGCCAGATATTTCTAACAATGTGCTAATCTAAAATACAACACGTTTCCTAGCAACCAGATTAGAGACAGGACCAGCCATGAAACCTGGATCTTGATTTAAACCCCAACTTGAATTTACTCCTTTCGGATGTTTAGATTCAGATTTTTGTTTGGCACACATCGCAATCACTGAATTCAGAATGCACGTGAAAGTTCAAGTCACTGGTTTCAGGACATTACTGATTATAGCCTATCTGAAAACATAATTTACACACAGCTTACGTAGGGGTAGCTCAGCTTAATTATTCATACCTATGATGAACTGCCCTTGCAACATTCAAATCCATGCCTGGGCATTTCCAGGAGACTTTTTTGGTCATGCTGATGTATCATCAACTATTGCTTAAGTTCTTGACATGCCCAGCTGCCAGCTGCCTTCTGGGGTATAAATTAATTAACAGTTTTTCAGTCCACAATACCTATGCAAATTACTCATGGTCAGTTGATCATGCAGTGATTAGGATGAGATTGGCTTTACTACATATTTTCTTTCCCTATCGTGTTGTGTTATAAGTATTAAATAATTCTACTATGAAGATTATAAGATACGTTACGAATTAGTTTTGGAGATCACAGTAATGTTTTATCCACACCCAGACTATGTCAGCTTTCTAGTTTTAATAAGAAATTTCTCTATATTTGCTGATTAAATCTGACTATTACTGGCAGCGGGTAACACTAAAAATTAATAGAGACTTTATAGCACAGAAATGATTTTTTGCACTACTTTCTACATTTGGAGTGTGTACCCTAGCAAGCTATTTACACTGTGCCACAGCAAGGGCCTAATTTTTAATGATGTGTGTCAACAACTGTGTGCCTAGTTTGCATATGCATGCAGATTAGGTATTTCTGAAATAAGTGGTATAATTGGACATTTGCACCTGCAAATATCTAATTTGTGCATGCAACTACTGTAAATGCATGACAATATAGCAAAAATCAGGTCTTGATATGTTTGTTTTTAAGTATAGTCTGTATATCTATCTGGCTAAAAATCAAGCTGAAGAGATTCTCTTGATGAACTGAGTACCCTACATAACCACAGCGTGGTAACATTTCATACCCCACACCTACAAATGATCTGTGCCACTCCAGCGCAGACCCTGCAACCACTTCAGATCGTTGTATGTAATATATACATTAAATTCTCTCTTCTCTCTTCATACTACTCCTGTACTAACTCAGATCTCCCAACTGCTCCTCTCAGTAGTCACAAATGGCCATTATTTTGAGAAACCGATTTGCAAATCCTGGCCTTTAGCACTGATTCTGCATGCCACTTGCAACATGTGCTATTAAAAACTAGGCTGGTGTCTTCTCAGATGTGTAAGTCTGATCTCCCATTTCAGTGCGCTTTTCAAAAGGTGATCACATTTTGGGGTCTCAGTTGCATCAATGACCTCAGTCATGATTTTGAATCTCTAATGAACAAAATACGTGCACATTCAGACCTGCACTGCTTTGGACAACCGCCATGTTCTTAGTGGTTACATGTGCTTACTATCTCATCCTGATGGACGTTTCACCCTTCTTATATACTTACATACAAAAGAGCAAAGCCACAGAAAAAGGTGGAAGCTCTGAGAATGAAGACTCAACTGACAGTAAGCAGGGGAATGTCAGAGAAAAAAACAAGAGACCTGGTTAGGACAAACCCATATTTTAATAGGGCAATAGATTCCATATGGAGATCAGAAAATACTATGTATAAACAGAGGATGGATTTTAGAGAAGTATCTATGGAGTGATCTCACTGAGTGAGTCAGAGGATGGGCTGATCTGAGAGGTTAACTGGCTAACTTGCTCATCCTGTTGGGCAGTTTGGCGCATCTGCAGAAGCTGCTGTTGTCACTCTTTTGAACTGCTTGAGTATTCAACACACCTATGGGCATACTGTCTTACTAATAAAAATTGTCAGCCTAAGCTAAAGGAGCTGAATTAGTAGATCTAATTATTATCAATAATAAAGGCCCAAGTCATGTTTTTTGCTAACTAAAAGCACAAATTCCAGTCAAACTTCTTGGAATTGGATTTTAATGAAGACTTACCTCCCATGTTAACGAGAGACGGCTCACAGCCACATTGCTCAGTCCCATAATAATAGCAAAAAAGGAATTCAGATTTTTGTATTCCTTACAGCTGAAACACAAAGAACCAGGTTTTAAGTTGTATGTATCAGTCAGGGCAGAAGTACACATGACAACCTTAAGAGAGCTGAACCCATGCATCTAGCATAGATCGACTGTATTTAGGCAGCCCTGGCCTTACATGCCTGCAGCACACCGCTTCACCAACGTGTGAGTAATTCACCACACTCTGGAGGTTCCTTTGCCCTCTCTCCTAAAATGACCTCCTGCTTCCACTTCACTGGTTGACAGCTTCTGCAAGGACATTAGAGTCTCTGAAGCTCCACCCTGCCCAAAAACACAGCCCTAGAACACAAACTAGGCTCAATTCAGTTCTAACTAGGACTTGTAGATTCTGGAACACTTCAGGACGTTTCAAGCGAAAAACTGCCATTCATTATCAGCATCATTAAACAGGTCCTGGATATTAGGAGCTCTAGATCATGCTTAATCCCTAATGCAAAAGAGAAATTTTGTTAACATCAGGAAAAACTGGAACACGTAGCTGAGTATTATGGAAGATCCAATACACCATATGCAGGAGTAGACACATCTGACAGGAACAGCCCACACAACTGCTCAGCTGGGACTGCATCAGGTGGCTCATTGTCTCAATGGGAAGGAAAGAGAGAGAACAAAGCCTGTATCTCATAAATCTGTGTCTCACTAGGTTCCTGCAAATAATTTTCTTTTTCACAACATTTGCCAAGATCTGATTTCAGCACCTCAGTCTGCTAGGTTTTTTGCTGTTTCCTAAGAAAACCTCCACAAGATTCAACCTATGATTCTCAGATAGCTTTTTCTTTATTCATTGCGGAAGCTCTTAGGCTCCTCTGAGGAATCCTCAGCTCCTGACGAAATCAGTACAATCATCAATCCTAGTGGTGGACTCCATAACTGCCACGTCACTTTACTGTTCTTTCTCTCCATTTCACCAGACTCAATGTATTGAGTGGGTGAGTTCTGTAGATCGGGCCTTGCTTGTGCCTGCCCTGTGTGAACACCGAGTGTGTGAGAATTCTCCCATCTGATGGTCTGTTTGTTGGACACTGCTGCCCCCTCAGATCTTCCGGCAGAGCTGCTCATACAAATTCTCCCACATCAGATTAGGGACAGTGAGGAAGATTAGCCAACTTATTCTGACTAGGGCAGGTCAGGGGATGCCTCGTTAGAGGATCTGATGGGAGATGAGGATGAAAAGCAGCCAGGACAGGCTGCGAGTGATAACCTCTTCCCCAGGCACAACTAAATCCAGGATGGGATATCTGTCCACAGCCTGGGACAGTGAGAATAAATTGTGGCACTGAGAAAATAATTAGTACTACACAGCAGTGGTGCTGAAACACGGTAGGCAGCTGCAAATGCATCTACAATATGTAATTTCAATCTCATTTTAAAAAGGGAACGTTTAGCCAAACACCTGTTAAGTAATGTAATTTAGAATTTAAAATCCATCTAGATGTATGACATTCTACATCAAATATTCTGTAAATTCTACAGGCTCTATACTAAATAACTCAGTTCCAGATAGAGGAGCACTGTAAGGTAGTAGAAACAGCGCTGCGTGGCTCCACTGCATATATGCTGCCTGTAAAATGTCAGAAAGTGGATCCTCCAAAGCATCACCGTGTGCACAGAGCAGAGGTCCCTCTCTGCCTCCCAGAACAGGCTGTACTGGAAAAATCTTCCTGTAAGTAAGAACCGTGAAAATACACATGTGCACACACTTGTCTCCAACACAACTACGCGTGCTTAAAACCTCTCAGTACTTACACGAGCATATTGCTCCTGGCATTTTCTCTGTGAACACACACCCTTAAAAACTTCTTACAGGCTCCTTGGGCTTATAACATATGCATGTGTATAGAAAGAATGATTTTCAGCAACTGAATGGGAGCGTCTGAGTATAGTGATACATAAGAAGGTTTCTAAACAGCCTGTGGTATATATGCAAAGCGTAAATACGTGCAAACCCGGTTTGCACATATCCATGAGCATGTGTGCGAGTACATCCTAGAAGGCCTTTCTGATACAATTAATATGGGAAGAACTCACTGTAGGAAACATCATTCACTTTTCCCCTTTGTTTGAAAGTTTAATCCTACAGTGACTGGAGAAAAGAGATGAACCTGGTAACCTCTACATTCTTTCCCTGCAGATGCAAAGACAACAGCAGCTCCCAGAACTGAAAGCACACGTACACAGCACTTGGAGCCAGCACTTGGCATTGTGCTTGCCCGCACAGACAGGGAGCACACATCACAGGGTGCGTGGGGTGGCAGGCACAGAACGATGTGCCTTCTGCGATGGCTCCTGAGCCCCAAGGTACAGAACTGAAACAGGGCTCTCAGCTAGCTTTGAAAATCAGTATGCGCAAAGCACCTTGTTACCATCAGTCATGCCTAAAATTAATAGTGCAGCACTGAGCTGTTCTCCCCAAACACTTTTCTGAGGAGCCTAGTGCTTCTAGGTAGGGTACGGTTCTCATTAGGTCTCTTCACAAGCAAAACTTCCTCGAAAGCCCCCCTGCTTCAAGGCCGGGGCCCACATCTTTTGATCCAGTTCCTTGCCTTTTTGTCCCACTAACTTCAGTGCACTTGTGTTTGTTTTACCGTATGCTGTGGTACCTGTTCCCATGGCAGCACTGCATGTGCTGAGGGCAGCAGCCTGCCAAACTTCCCTGTGGCCTTTCCAGCCGCTGCAATTCAACCTGCCTGCTCCGTCTGCACGGAGGAAAACCTTGTGCCTTGCATTGCTCTGCTGGTAGGAGACAAAGAGGGCTCAGCAGAGCAGACTTCTTTTAGCTGTTTATTTTTAGCATTGTAGTGATACCAGAAACATGGAAGTAAACAGGAGGTTGTCAAGCTGTTGTAAATAGCATAGGATTAAACCCATGACACTGAGGAACCCACAGGCGAGGGCAGTTTATTAAGGAGATATTTAACTGTAATTTTTAGGATGGTTGATTTCAAGTGTTTATGGAAATGACTATTGTTTCTTAATTTGCCACATTTCAACGTTTTCCCGTTTCATGCCTGAGTTCAGAACAAACCCAGATGCCTCTGTGTGCGGGTGCCAGTGCCCTCTCCTGGACACAGCCCGCAGGCCGGCAGCTTGCTTCCCAGTTCCTCTCTGCAGAATGACATAATGCAATATGCGGTATATATGTTTTTAGAAACTAGAGAGGTAAATTCTGTCCTCTGTTCTGAATATAAGCCTGGTCCTGCGTGCCCACCACTAGAGTTTGAAATCGTCAGCTTCGACCAACCGTAATTTGACCAGAGAGCCCAAAGCAGTTCCCAGAGGAAGCCGGTACTGGCAGAGCAGGGTCCTTCCCAGAGAAGGTAGGCACGCTGATGC
This sequence comes from Pezoporus occidentalis, assembly GCF_034315485.1. Taxonomy (NCBI): domain Eukaryota; kingdom Metazoa; phylum Chordata; class Aves; order Psittaciformes; family Psittacidae; genus Pezoporus; species Pezoporus occidentalis. The sequence goes on from NW_026916242.1 coordinate 394,722, forward strand.
AGAGTTCTGATGTGAACCCTGATTTCAGCTATGTGGAATTACTAACTGGGAGGAGGGTGGCACACAGCTCTAATAGTAACCTCTTCCTTCACACAACTACATTCAACGATACCAACTTACGGTTTAACTGCAAGTAAGAATTTCTTTGTTTGGCAAGACTGTCTAATGGCCACAGCATCCAAAGGCATAGACACTTACACAGGCAGTTCCTCACTGCACACCTCAGCCAACTGTTTGTTCCGACAGTGATGAATGCAATAAATACACCATGGACTGCAAAGTAAGGAAGCAGGTAACGGTGATATAAAACTACAGCTATGCAGGGGGCAGGAGCACATCCCTGCTCCCTCTCCATCACACCCTTGCTTCAGTGATAAGGAGTCAAGGCCAACACCTTTGGCATGAAGTCTCCAAGGAGTTTAAGTCTTATTAAGAATGAAATGAAAGAATAGAAAAAAGCAAGAACTGCCTGTTATCCAAGTTCAGACCCAGCAGTTAGTAACAAAAAAGGATATTCTTGCTGTTGTATTTTCAAACAAAAGTATTAGAAAAATATCCCAAGAAGCCTGAAGGTAACATAAGCCTCATCATCTCCATACTACATCTCTTTGCTCTTCCCTCTTGATTTTCCCACTCAGAGCAATTCTGAGAAGAGTCTTCCTGAACAGCACCAGAAACACTGCTGTTCTCAGGAAAATTAAGGCTCAATTTTGTTAATATTTACTAGTTCGCATATTAATATTTGCTAATGCATGTAAGGGTAAATGAAGGATCCTCCTAATGAACTGAAACATATTTACTCACAAATTTGATGTGAAAGCATGGCCCTAAGAGATCACAGATCAAGGAGCAATGGAAAGTAGGACATGAAAAAAGACTATAAACAAGGTTCGATACAGCTCTATAAGGAAATGGACAGAATTACCAAATAGAGAACATTTTAATCTCTGCTGTGTGGTTGTCTGAAAACAAGAAAGAAAAATGACAATAAATTAACTATACTGAACCTCATTTGCAGTTCACAGATGATTGTATACTTACTGGGCTGCTATCTTTATGTACTTCTTTAACAGCTGAACACGTTTGCTGAGTTGAGCACAAAGACAAATCTCAGTGACCACCCAGAACTGAATTTCATTAAATCTTCTTAAAAACAAGTCCAGATTTGCTGTGGTTTTTTTAAAATTGTGCCTCCCAAAAGTGTGATAAATCAGTTCCAGCTAGGAAAAAGAAAATAGTTTGGGATATTTTGTTTTAGAAATCTCATCTTTTGGACAGAGGAAAAAGGCTAAGAATGACCAGGTAAGTATCTAGCCTGAAACTTGCCCTACAGTTTACCTTTATTGTTGTAAATGACAAGGATGCAGGTTGCAAACCCAGTAGACAATAGCTGAGGCATACTAAAAGCATAGCTACAAACTACGTATAAATAGTTTAATACCTTAAAACATACAAAAGCAATTCAGTAAGCAGCACAAGCGCAGGAGAAGTTTAACTTTATTTTTGCATTTTGCCTAAACCATTAAGAATGCCTCATACTTTCAAAACTTGTAGGTGGCTTTATTGTAGTATTTTTGAAGATCAAGCTTAGAGCAAGTTTTGCAAGTTATGCACAAACCTACAATGTGAAACTAAACATTTTCTACCAGATTCTAATCTGCTGAATAGAATAGACCCTCATACCTCATGCACGCAGTTGAAGAGCTCCCAGTCATAAATTGTCATCTGATGTGCTATGTCTTTGGAGCTCATCAGTTCGAACGTTCCTACTGTACCTGTCGATGGTCCTTCCTGTTCTGGTAATGGTGCCTACAAATGGAAAAATGTCATAAAAATATTTTAGAAATACTACATTCCATGACTGGTGCTCTTCTTCCATAACATTTCTGACCTTTTTTTTCCCTATGTGACCACTTTCCTAAGCACGTTTCTAATAGCAAAAATGAAATCTGCTTTTAACCACAGGCTGGCATTTAGGAAATGAGAAGCCCTGTGCAAAATCAGTATCCATTATGCACAGGATAGTCAGGAAAATTCTGAAAGCTCTTCAGAGGCACTGTAAGGAAATAACACAGACTGTTCTCAGTGTGTTATTTTTAGCATTGTTCTAAAATTTGAAGCCAGAAATAAATACTTCAATGCACGTTGCACTAACTAAAGCATGTCTGTTTAGGAGCATAGGTCTTTCCACAAAGCTTTTGTTATCAGTTTCCTTTTTTGTATACATAAATATCTAGACCACAAAGCATAATCCAAATGCTTCTGCAAAATTATTGACTCTAGTGATGAGAATTATTACATCTGCCATATTTCAGAAATCTGCAGTGATTGTAAGATCTTCTGATCATTTATAAAATAAGCCTCATACTTTCTCTCTGACAGTACAGGGATGCACTATTTGGGACTGCAAAACTCCTGGCTATGCTAATTAGAATTATACGCACAGGGTCTTAGGAGAAAGAATCCTTAACATTCAAGTTAAAACATTTTTGAAAGACACTTCCATACCACCCAGAAAATGAGATGAGGTACACAGTTTTGCAGACAAGTAAATCTTGTGTCAAAGAGATTTAAAACACGACTTGAGATCAAGTCAGATTTGAAGTAGTAGCTTCCTGAGAACCCACGTTTTAATTGTTTTGTTTCCAGGAGAGGGCAGTAGAGTTCACTTACAAGTTTCTCAATTTCTCATAGGGCCTTTGTTAGCTAATTATGGAGTAGGGAATTATCAACAGGCTCCTTTCCGAGTACAAACTCAATAGAGTCTGCAAGATTAACAGATCATATTTACATTTATCCTTTTATGTAGGATGATTATATTATCAATAGAAAAAGGACAGACTGGATTAATACATCAAATCACACCCTCAATAACGCGCAGCATGTAAGAGCATTTCTGTATGAGTTCCTGCTTTGTACTCTAAAGAAAACTTGCCTTTCAAATCATAGAATAATTTTAAATTATTAAGCTAAACCACAGACATTATTACCTTAAAAGCTTCATCCACAATTTTAAAAGAAAAAACTGTATATAAGTATTATCTAAAAAAAAACCAGGACTGCCATCAATCTTATAACAGTCTGCAGATTGCTCTGCATCGAGATCTGCACAAACACAGCACTTCTTCAGTCTAAGAGTATGAAATAAAAGTTGAGCATTTTGGTGTAGAAAATCCTAAATTTGTGGAAATCTGTGGAAAGAGAATTGCCCGAAGACTGAAAGAAGTCTTTTTTCCCCTATTTGGAGACAAACACAACATAGCTGTTACCATAACAAACACATATTTTCCAAGGCTAGGAAAAAAGCACTTAGAAGTAAGCTCATTGCGTATCTGAAAATTAATCTAACCCAGAACAATTTTATCACGGGAATCGCCAAGTGTAATGTGAATAAATGTACATGCATAGGCAGCAGCCACAAACTGAAATGTGAAGGGATTAAACTGAGAGGCAAGTGAGGCTGGAACATTCTGCAATTTGTTTATGCCTATTTGAAAAAATGCAGCCGATAAAGGGATGTATTCTGTCACGCAGTGTTGAGAACCTTTTTTAAGGTGCTGAGTGCTCCTCCCTAACTACTACTGAAGTCAGTCCAGTTGAAGAAAACTAGCACGTTGCATCCCTTTATTTTAAAGCTCATTCTAGCATTCTGAATACTTGATCCATGGTAAATAGCATCGGGGAAAAGGCACAGAAAGTCATGACAATTTCCTGCCAAAGCTATATCTACACAGACAACGCAGAGACATATAAAAGTACCCAGCACAGTTGCACTGATGCAACACCCCTGCTTTAGAGTCTCATGCCCCATGAGGGTATCTACTTGGCAGGATTAATTAACCTTAAGGGAACATCAGAATTTAATAAACTGAACAAGAGGTATCTCTGCATGGCACTACAGTATGCTGGATGTGCATTCCCTGGTTACTAAATTGAAAGCAGCAGCAAAGCACAGATTTTACCATATCTATAAAAAAATCAGGCATACATACTAAGTGGCTTGTTAAAAGCATACAGGAGGCTGAAACAAGGCTAGGAGTAATAGAGTTCATGCTGACACGACTTGGCAATGACATTTGTTTTTAATGAAATAAAAGGAACAAAAAGTACAGTCAAATCAAATTCTATAAAAGTAGATCCCATGGAGATTGTTAGAATTACTGTATAAACCCTGAGTACTTATGAACAATTCTACCTAAGAAAAAACAGACTCTCTACCAGGAATATTTTCTGTGAATATACTTAGAGTCATCTGAGATTCTGACACAGTATTTTGTGGGGCTGAGAAATAGAATATTTTTAGCAATTTACTGTTGGAATCAAGTCCTCAGAATGCTTTAATTAGTAAGATCCATCTTCAAAAATATCTATCTGTGGCCTTGAGTAGATACTTCTGTAATCAGGAATTTCTGCATATCTTAGTGACAACATTCAGACCTACCTAAATGCTCAGTGTTGCAGAATACTGAGATCGAGTGCTGTCATGTGCATCGGGTGGATTTCTGCTCTAGTTTAGGGAATTACATTACCTTGTTTTCATTTTGGGGCTCATCCCACAGCACTGTGACAAGCCCTCTGTTGTGAATGTTTCCACTAGTTTTTCATCTAAAGCATGATAATGCAAAAAAGGTCAAGTGTTCAAATAAAGAGAAGAACTGAACTTCCTGAGAACTGCTACATACATACCAATGAATCAAACTGATCCCGTGGGCAAGCAAACAGTCGTCCATTAACACTCAGAGTCGTAAACACTGAAACATCATGAGGTTTGAGCACAACCTTTTCTGTAACCATGAAACAACAGATTGTTTATTATATAAACAGTCATGATATATATGTAGAATTTACAGCAGGACCGATCCAACAGCTGCACAGATCACACTTCTTGGAACAAATTTTCCACAGTTAACCAATGTCCAGGACAGAAAACAGATAACAACAAGGTCCTTTCTATTGAAGAAATGTGACAACAAGCTCAGCCCAAACCAGTCTCCTACGAAACTGGAATATGTTAACAGAATCTTTGCCCCAGACCGTACAGACAGGTCAAGAAGCCTGTGCTGCCATCTCTAGAAACTGCCTGCGAAAATTCAACCATAATTAGGGATTCCATTCATTCTTCTCTGAGCTGTGAGCATTCAGAGAGCTACTCTTAATAGAAATTGCCTTAGAAGACAGTAACTGCATACGAAGGTGACGAAATGCAACTGTATTCAAATCTCATTGCAGCAGTTCTGAAAGAGCTTTTACTCCCAGGTAAAGAAAAGATAATAAAGTAACACAAAACAGTCTCTTCCAGCATGTGTTGCCTTTCAGGAAATCTGACAATAGAAGTATTGCTGCAACTGCAAAAAAGGAGAGCCGCCTGGTGTCAGTTTTCAGGAAGTGAGCTGGCTTTGGCAGGCACCACTGTTTGCAAAAATGCCTTCAAACACAGCTCTTATTAGCTCTGTGTGTGTCCACACAGGTGTCTACACAGTCACACTCAACCAGAGCACTTCAGCAACACCAGTTCTGCAGCAGAATTCACCTTGCAGTTACTCTCCCATTCCCACAGTCTACAGTGGGGGCCTGACTCCTGACCCCTTGCAAATACTAGGTCAGTGGGCTTGGCACTAAGTTGCTCAGTAATGGTTTGCATGGACCGAGCAGCCAGAAATGGTAGTGACCAGCAATGGAAAGTCTGCACTACCGTGTTTCCTGCTGTTGCTGATACGTATGTCTAGCCTGACATTACCCACACTTACCTCCTATTTCTGTTGCTAATATCTCCTGCAAGTCTTACAGTGACAGAAACCTGGGGTAGCTCTGCTCTGTAATATGAAGATACACAAGCTTTTCCTGTCTCCCATACGAGTTTCAGCCTGTGCCTGCAGCAGGCAAAGGACTTGCCTCTGAGTCAGAACCTGAACATGCACATTGACATAAAAGCCTTGACTGACTTAGTCTTTCAATCCCTTCCAAAGCTCTGCTTCACCGTAAGCAGGAAGAGTTTAAGATATGCAAATACAATACCTCCTCCTGAGCTCATCTTTACTATGATGAGGCCTTCTCCAGATCCCAGCTTATCTGCTACTGCGCTGATCACTTCCTTCACAGAGGAAGAGACTGGCACCCGGATAGTGGTGTAGGTTTGGTCTATGCAGTACACCTTAAACAGAACTAAAGAAAAAAAAATGTGCTGTGCATGTCACATGTAATAACCACAGAGACTTCATTGTACAAATTACTATCATTTCAGTAACCACTCCTCACAAACGAAACAAAGCAACAATAAATCATTACAAGTTTGATAGCTCCCCATTCCTCAGATGTTCTACAGTTTCTAGGACAGAAATCTCTGATTTCCCAGAGCTTTTAGCAAACCATGCATATGAGTGTTTCAGTATTGCTATGTTATTTATGGATGCCAATTTAATCTGGCACTTTGTTATGTTCCAGACGTTATAATATTTTAAATTAATACTTCTTTTCAAGTCAGAAAACTGGCTGCAAACTCTCTTAATTAGAGGAAAATAATTTTCATATTTATAAAATAGATGTGAAAATAGTTTTTGTTAAAATCAGAACTTAAATCCAGCTGTGTTGCAACCTGGCTTGTACAAGCAAGTATGTAATTCCTGAATCAAGAATGTTGTAGACTAAGAAGAAGAATACTCCGACAATAAGAATACACTTAAGTGTACAGTACAAATTGGCTCACAGAGTAATATATGAACCCAGGCCTCCGGCTGCCTAGAAATCAGTATCACTTAGCCTACATTAGCATGCAATGTACATTAGCCTGCAAAAAGCAAGGCAGCTCAAAGTGACATGACTTTAACAGAGAAAACACTAGATCCTCCAAGCCAAGCCAAGCAGCCCCTGGGGTATGAGCTGTCCATGGATAATTCAGTGGTCAGTGTGCTGCCAGCTCCACACAGCAATAGGAAAGGGGCAGTTATTGCCTATCCCTACAGGCACAAGTTGTACTTTCCTGGCAGCAGCAACTGTTTCACTCTTTTGTAGACCTAGAAGAAACACTGTTCTGGACAACAGAAATTGCATGCCTGGCAGGATGTCTGCTGTTCACGTGCAGTTACTTTCAGCCTTTGAAATAGCTCTTTCATTGGTTTGACTTATGCCACCAGCTTTCTCAGTTATATGACCTTGTATTTTGTTCCCTTATTTTTACTATTGTTCACTAGCAAGAGCTATCCTTTAATATCAAACACCTTGAAGAAGAAGTTATTTTCTGTGATGAAGATGCACCAAAACAACCACTGAGAGACTGGTCTTAGCAGTCCCAAAGAAATCATCAGATTTATGAGGTTTAAGCGGCATGTATCTTTGTATAAGCAACAAACAGATCTCATCAGCAGAGCTCAGGATTTTGCTCACATAGCAGTGCTTTAAGCAGTGCCTGAAGTAAAAACATGAAAAGCAAGTACAACTGAAAATGTTATTCTGATACACTGCTCTAAATTTTGTCTTAATCTCTTCAGAGAATGAAACAATAGAATAGGGCAAACCAGCAGATTTTGTTTTCTAGGCAGTGTGCCACAGGGCAGAAATCCACAGCACGATTATCTCCTCCATTTGTCTCTCAAAGGAGCAGCTGTACATGTTAGTTTAAACTACACAGGGGAGACAGAGTCTCAAACATGACCTTCAGCACCCACTATTTATTGCACTGCCATTAGCTGCAGAACACTGTCTGTACTGATTCTCACCCGGTTTGTTCATTCCTTATTTTAAAGGTTTCTACATCTGAGGAAGCACAGTGTTTGATAGCACCAGTAACTAAGCAAAAAGACCAGGACACTTCAAATCAATGGTGGAGAATATTGGGCTACCAAAAGCAGAGTTTCCTTCAGGCCAGACTTCAAAAGTGTAGGTAGGTGCTTTTGTTTATTTTAAGACCATTTTGGACGAGAGACAAATTTACTGCAAATCTCAGTGGCTCAAGAAAACTTTGCAGGGAAGGCACTCACCTTCGTCGCTACCCCTGATAGGCTGGCGTTTCTGTGCTCTGTCATCACTTGTGTTGAACAGCTGCAGAAGAACTTTGTGCTGAAAATGAATCATCAGGATTCAAATTAATGCAAACATTATGGGGTAGACATGAACTACAATGGTCTCTTATCAATGACAGGAAAAAGAGTAGCAATGCAAAATTTGACAATGTTAAAAGCTATTTCTCAATGTGTTGTTTTAATATATCCATGATTTCTATAGAGTAGATGCTAATGGATTTGCTGTGTTACAGCACTGACTTTAGAAAATGGAAAAAAATACATTATCTTACCTTCTTCTGTGATGCTTTAGGTTCTTCAGAACTATCAAAAGGTAAATCACAGAATATGTAATTATATATTATTGGGAAGATTTTGTATACAAAATCACACATAGAACATAGACCACTTGTCAAACTACAATATCAATAATGTTTGCATATATGAAAAGACTCGATGACACCATAGTTACCTATGACTATGCAGGGAAAATACTATACAAAGTCCATGTAAGCATGAAATAAGCATCCAGTTTAGTTTCAGTGGTGTGTACATAATTTCTTATTCCTTCTGTCAACCTTTCAACAAGATTTTGGCGTTTGCAAGAATGATGTGGAAAGAGAGAGCCATAGACATTCATTCAAACAAACTTGCATGCAAACATTTAATCTTGTATGACTGCCATTCACAGAATGGATTTTTAAGAGATAAAGCCAACACATTTTCTTCATTTATTTACTGACAAAAAGGGTGGGGGAGTAAAGAATCAAAAACTGTGCTTACACTTGCTTTACAATTTTCTCTAGCTCTGGAAGCTGCTCCTTTAGTGCTGCAATCATTCTAGTATCATCTGATACAGATACATAAAATTCCTGTAAATGATACAAAATAGTCTTTAAATAACTATAGGGGTAAATGAGCAGTACTCAGGATAGAGGATTATGAGATGACATCTGATCGCTTAAGGATTATAAAGAATTGTAATCTGCGTAGAGGAACACATGCTGGGCTCAACCCTCTATTACTTCTACTTGTTTACCTCCAGCTGATTTAAAGCAAGTTACAGATGCAGAAGGGAAGCCTGATGAGGCTCCTTCACACACTGTGTAACCACTGACTGCTTGTGCAAAAGCTGCATTTTCAGATTATCAATAGTAGACTATAAAATTAACAGATAATCTGGTGTGATAGCTTTTTTTTACCCACTAATGTTGTAGTTCTTAGTGATTAATTTGTTATGGAGTTGTTTGAGTCTCACCTACTCCAATCCACTACAATACTACCTCTTTTAAAGCCTACTCAAATCTCTTCCTGCCACACACCTACATCACACTGTCCCAAAGAAGGATCTGTATGATTGCAACTAGTAATCGTTCTTTAACTTCTGGACTAATGAAAGAGATTACGTCTGTCTCCAAAGCCTTTCTATTATAAAAAGCTTTCCCATGTGGGCTTGCTGTTACATCTGTCCTACTTAAGCTCTCTCTCTATTCCCCTTTCCTAACTCTTACATTAGATTCATTTTTGGGGGCAAGAACTTCCATGCAGTCAGTAACACACATGATCGTGTTCCATAAACACAATATATAATAATAAACTGCAATGATGACAATTTAACATGACTTTGGCAATGCATCTTACCTTAGAAATACAAGACTATAGCACATGCCATACAAGCAATGTCTGAATTACTAAATGATTTTAAGGGATCAGAAGGGTTCTGAAGACAAAGATCTTAAGTTCCACTTGCTGCAGTACTGCTTTCATTCAAATGAAACGGATTGCTGGTTTTGTAGAGTGAGAACCCTCCACCTTCCTTCCTGGCACACCTCAGGAAGGCATAAACAGACCCCCAGTTCAACCTGTACAGCCTCTGAGCTATTCACAAGAAAAATATTAAAAAAATAAAGCAGATTTATCTATTGCTATAAAGTATCTACCCATGCAGTGCTTTGAAAGGGGTCTGCAACTCTGGCAGGTATTTTCAGAGGTCCAGAGTTTGACAATGGTTCAACCACTGTTGTAGTGCATATACTGTCTGCAGCTAAACCAGATAAAACAGTTATGAGTTTGCACTTTGAAATGACTTATTTCTCTTTAGTTCATAACAGAATTCTACAGACTAGAAACAGGCTTTCAGCTTATCTTGCATGGTAGGTACTTTTCAGTACAATGATACAATTCCTTTATACCTCCAAAAAGGCCATTGCTGCTTCATCTTCTTGTAGTAAATCTCCATATAAAGCAGCCCACTGCAGAACCAGTCGAATGACTCGCCTTTTATTGTTGAGGGCATAATCCATTTTCTCCTGCTCTGTACCCTGGGAAGGCTGGGCATGATAGGTGCCATGGTGTCAAGGAAAATGCTCAGTGATTGAACATATCAAAACCAGTGTGAATTCACAAACAACTGACTTCCAACGAACCATTTTCAGGGTGTTCAAATGTAACTTTCCAATATATACTTTTGATTTTGGACTGCTGCTAGCATAAAGACTTGTGAACCTTTCACATTCATACTAAAAAGTAAAAAGACAGCGAATTCTCTAAAGAGCACAGGAATGATCACAATCTCACCACAGAGACAGTTGCTGTAGGGGAGCAGGACAGAAATGACAATTGGAACAATAGAGAAGAGGATTAATCATGGAGACTGAAGAAGGGCATTTCTCCTTGTTCTTTGGAGACAGCTGAAGAAAAAGAACACTTGGTGTTTATTAACAATTCCAGTCTTCCATTTGTGAATGGGAATGAAGCACCAGTGTTACTCCTTTTATTTTTAGAAGTTACTGTAACCCAAGGTGAATCTCAGTCCCATTATGGCAAGGGGACCAGGAACTTTACCCCATAGAGATATGGGGTAAAATAAAAAATTCTGTAGTGGCCTCATCTTACACATGAGGAAAGCAGAAGTTTCCACTCTATCAAATAAAGCATATTTGGGTCACAATACTTTGTGATAGCTATTTTGTGGTAAAGAATAAGAAAATATGGGAAACATTTCATTGAGCTTTTTCATGATTGAGTGTCAACATAACAAAAATATGCAAATGTTTTTGGCAAAAAGGCCAAAAGTAACATTTATTGAAAGCAAGAAACCAAGAAAAAACTAAAGGCACAATGGGCAACAAACTGAGATAATTTCAGCTTTTAACCTATGTAAAAATGAAGAATAATCCCCAGCAGAAATAGAACATGAAGATTTGTGTGCCTACTTCTCACTGATCAGAAGTTAACAATGTATATTTAATCTGTTTCCCAATAAACTGATAGCTGAATGTGAAGTAAGCACTGAATGAGTTCAGTTACATCTTCAGCTTTTCTTCCCAGATACCAAAATTCTGATTGTCATGAATAATATTATTCCCACTTACATAGCAATGTTCAATATTAACAGCTGACATGCTTTCACTCACAGCAAAGTCCATTATCCCCTCACGGTGCTCTTTCAGTTGTTCTAACAAAAGATTTAAAATATTCATTAGAAAATTAAATATTAATTAGAAATCAAATGTACCTACTTATTTTAAGCTTCTCATATAGAAGCATTTGTCTAAGAAATACTAATAAAATATCATGTGAAAAAGCAGCTCATGCTTTCTGAAAGATCCTCCTGCCCCAAATCCCTTGCAGTGATTTGACATGCTACCAGGGTTACTGGGGCACTCATTTGACTGACAAAATTTCTGCATTTTAATTTCACCCAGACAGGTTTAAGATGACTAAACATGTCAGTACATTTATGGGAGTACATAAGTCAAAGGGTCATAAGAAGTAAATAATTTATGGTAAGCTATGTACTCTCATGTCTCAGGGAACAAGTCTAACATTCTACCGAGTAGTTTTTGTCATGGCATTTTTACCTTTTAAAGACTGTAATTATTTAATGCATTTTTATTTTATTAACTGACTCACCACAGCGAATGGTAATTTTTCTGTATTTTTACTGTTCATTTATAGTAACTGCTCCTTTATTAACATTATCATAGGGAGAGTCAATGAAGGGTTCTCCCATTTTTATGGGACCTACAGGATGCAGCTTCATGGCAAAGATCATGCATACTTGCAACAAGTGTCAGATAATTGTAAAATATTTATCAACACCAACATGGTTAGAGTTCAATATATATCTTTCTAGTTACATCTAGCATATGCTAGGAAATGGAAGCGATTCTGAAGTCTGTTCTTCCCTGCATGGGAACACTTAACTGTATCAACAGCTGTGCAAAATCAGCACCCATTACTACAGCAGAATGCTAACTATTTTGCTGGTATGACGGTAAAGGAGGTTCACAAAATATACGTACAGGAACACACTAAAGGACTACCATCTACAGAAAGCAAAAGAGGAGTTAATACTTTGAAAGTTTTTAGAGAGTGCTCCTTTATAGATGCACACCTGCACACATGATCACACACTTGCACTATCCCAGGTGCACTTTTGGAGGTGCTACTCTATTTCAAGTATTTTTTATGACTTTGTCCTGCCTCCCTCTGACAAGCTGTAGCTCTGAGAATTTGTCCATTTCCATCTCTGTGTAGAAAATAGGGGAACAGGGGCCTTGGTCCAACAGACAGCATGGCAGGGGGCTTGGAACTAGATGATCTTAAGGTCTTTTCCAACCCTAACCATTCAATGATTATCTAGCACTACTCATATTCATATGCTGCCAGATAAAATAGTAACATAAGTTGGTATAGGAAAATAGACTTATATTGATTTAAAATTAGGAGCTGGAGCAAAAACAGTGTTTCTGACTGAATCACCTCCCTTCTTGTGTTTTGATTTCCTAACTGTACACAACTAATCTCTCCTTAGTATCTCAGCACCAGCAAACCTTTTTGTAGACTGATTTTGCTCAGAAAAGATAAGCTTTGTTAGCAACCTTTCAACTCTTAACTATAAATTTCAATGGTACAATCAACAGAGCCTGGTTTGATTTTCCATATTCAGAATGGACCAAATAAATAATAATTCAGCTCTAGGAAAAGCTGACACTAAAGCAGTGGGATACACAGTTACTTTCAGCCCTCCTTTTCCTCTCTGAAAAGAATTAGCATGATGCTTGCCAAAACCCACTTAAGACTGCGGTCTTACCCTGTTCTCCAGAATACATTTCATCATAACTGAGTATGTATACATAAGTAATGCTACCACTTTGGTCTTCAGAAAAGCTTTTGCCCTATAAACAATGAAGTACATTTTGCTTATGCATCTGATTTTCCCAGTTACTGGATATCAGAGGTATACTATTATACCTGAGGATAGGCAATTCTGAGTCTCAAAAGGACCGACTGAGTAACACAAGCTAGATAAATCAGAGAAAAACCCTCAAAACAAAAAGTTCCGTCCTTTCCTTTCCCTCTCAAAGCTGTCAGCAACAGCATTTCATATCCTTTTGATATCCAAAACTATGTGGTTCTGGAAAATGTGTTTTTTTCAGGTGTACGAACAATTTTCTGCAGACCACTTTTATGGGTCCAAAGGTTTTAAAAACGATTACTGTCCTTGCTAGGAGTAACACAAATGGATTCTCAAGCTTGCCAGACAAGGACATGATGCTCTATTTTGTTGTTTCAAGGGGTTAGCTTTCCTAGATGTCACTCGCCCCACTGAGCTTCAAGGAAAGCATACTTTTACACCACTCTGATTCTAAAAAATAAATAGGGAATTGAAGTTATTATACCCCTGTCAGAATTCTATAAACCAGAAAACATTATATGTTTATTTAATGCTCCCAGTCACTTGATAGCTTCAAGTCACTGTGCACAGGGAAAACTCTCAGTGCCCAGCAGCTCCCCAAACTAAATGACTTGCCACAAACTGGCTGATGGACATTTCACAGACTCCTCCTGTAAAACATGCAGACAGTATGAGAACCACCTCCAGCAACTGATGCTATCCATTGTAAGCTTTTATCTCATAAGTATTTGCATGCAATTGAAATTTCTTTCAGTTTGTCAACATTTGCTATAGATCATTATTATTAGAGATTATTATTATTTTCATTGATAACTATTATGACAGCACCTAGAAACTGCTTACCCATTATTCTACTAGTTTAGGTACCCTTTTGCCTGAAGCAGTTTTCAGCTTGTAATCTATAAAGTAGACCATTGAAATCACTAAAACATAATGATCTCAGTTAAAATCTAGGTGCTGTAGCTCAGCAAAAGAAAACAAAAACAAACAAAAAAGAAAGGATACAGGAAGGGTAATCCAAACTTTTATGTAATTTCATTTATCTGGTGGAGGAGCAGTACATTTCTTTCCCTTGGAATAGTAATCAGCACAGGAAAGATACAGTTTTCATGCTTCAGGACTGTATCTCATCATTGGTATACACTATCTATTTCATAGTTGTTGAACTATGGATAGCTCTTCATCAGACACTGAGAACCTACCCACAAGGCACAGCCTCCATGAAACGTGATGTACTCCTTGAGAGAGAGAAGCTTCAGTCTCATCACCAACAGGGATAGCTGTTAAAGGCATGTAACTTTTCCCTTACAAAAGGATATTGTGCCATCAAGGCTGGGCAGAGCTGACTATTTGGCATAAAAACACAGTGCATCATAATAAAATCATTTAAAACAGAATCTGTGAAAAGAGAAGAAAGAAAACAGTCCATTAAGCCCTTGCAAACAGCTTGGGGATCACAAAGATGAGTTTTCTTCCCACTGAAGTACCTTTTTCTCCCTCTGCTGATAATAAAGGGGTCTTTTTGCAGTTTGTTTGAAGGTATTAAGTATGAAAATGGGGAATGAACAAATACGAGCTGTAATACTAAGCTTTCATTCTTGTCTGCATGAATTTTACTGCACTGTTGTTAACAGGCATTTGCTTGTGTCAAAGGGAAATTTGGCACAGCAAAAAATCCCCAACAAAACAACATCTGTGCTACAGTGAACCATTTGGATACAATTACATTAAAACATATATGACCAATATGACGGACATTTTCTCTGGCAAAAACCAGCAAGCTATTTTTAATGTTAAAATGATCTGTGGTAGCGCTGGTGTAAATCCCAATTTGCCTTGTCTTTGCATTTGTGACAAGAAAGATTTATGAAGCCTGGCTGCAGAGGCCAGAATAAGTTTGGCAGTGAGACTAAACTGTTTCTTACTTTTAAACTATGCAAGTCTTATATGGAACCACTAAAAAAAAATAAACACAATACCCTGGGTATCATTTCTATGTGCAACTTTTGAGAAACAGAGAAACACTTAAAAACCCCTGTATGTAACAGGGATGTCAGGAAAATTATGTTGACTGTGGAATGCAGTATTACATCACGGCTTCCACCATAATTCATGTATGAAAATACCTCCCAGTTGACAAAACTAACCTCCAGAAGGGTGGGACTTTTTCTTTCCATAATATCCAGTGCAAAGTGGATTTTAACAATTCTTAAAGGAATGCATAAACTAAAAATTTGATTTTACAGCACTCTGAGCTTCTATACCTTAAATATAGCTTTGCTTGTGAATTGTGATGTTTTGTATCCCATTAGGATATACCTATAATCTGGTCATTGGATGTTTGGGGGAAAATTTTAAAAGATTTCAAAATAATTCATTTTAGAAAATTGTATAATACACAGATACTATGAATAGCAAATTTCTGATTATATACTTGTCAGCTTAAAGAACAATATTCTGCTTGTAATCCTAATAAGCAAGTGTCTGCGAAGGCTGTAATTTTTATTCTTAAAAGTGGTTAAAACACACACTGTAAAAGGATTTATGTAATCTTTCAATTCTTCCACCATCTATGAACCACTATATAAGTTTCTGCAGTATGATGAGGTCATTAACAGATTACCTGGATTTTAGAATGCATTTGAGTATACACTCCTTAGACATCTGCAATGTAAAAAGAACTTGCTAAAGTGATATCATGTAGCTTAATATAAAACTCTGTCCATTACTTTACCATAATTAGGAGGAATATTTTGTGTCTGACTCTTTTTTAAAAATTAAAGTACTTACTAACAGTAAGTCAGCAACTATCTGTATCCCTGGACATAAATTCTCTGTTCTCTTTACACTAATGAAAAGCAGCCTGTTAAATGCAGTTGCAGCAACCTGCATTTGTAGGACTTGACCCATGGTGTTCTGAGTTCTTCTGAGTAACAATTTTTCTTCCCCTGAAAATGGGAAAGTATCAC
Source organism: Pezoporus occidentalis (assembly GCF_034315485.1). Classification (NCBI taxonomy): domain Eukaryota; kingdom Metazoa; phylum Chordata; class Aves; order Psittaciformes; family Psittacidae; genus Pezoporus; species Pezoporus occidentalis. The sequence goes on from NW_026916242.1 coordinate 410,888, forward strand.
AAACCAGTATTTTAAACTATAATACTTTAAGTGTGATATGGATATGAAAATTTGGGAATATTTATATTAGCATAATGCAATGGCTGAAGGTATCAAGCTGGTTCTCAGTATTAAGTGACATCCAAAACTAGGAGTATGAGTACGAGTATCACCGGGTGGTAATGCATGCTGTATCCTGGTCTTAGAGTTGTGCCTAATCAAAGTCATGACCAGTGATCTGGCACCTTTTGGGATTTTACCGCTCTACTCCGAACCAAAAGTAGAGGTACAATAGAATGGGCTTGTTATCTTTACGTCTAGATTTTACTTCTAGATTGTTATCTTTAATTCTAGATTTCCTAGGTTTTCTTAGGGTTGTTACAGAGCAGTGGATAGTTCTTGCTCTGGAAAAAAAACCTATCACTGTCTGCTTTTCAAAGTGTCATACTGCAGTATTCCCCCAGAAAGAATATCTTATGAAGTAATAATAACACAGCCTTTGTCATGTAGATACCTGTTGCTTCATTTAGAGTTGCTTCAAGGCGCATAGTTTCTAGAAAGTGCTCTAAAATTTTCTCAGGGGTTCCTGACATCACAATATACCTGAGGGAGGGAAAGGAACAGTTAGTCTCATAGGCAAAACAGCTAATAAAGAGCTGTGTACCAGTCAGAAGACAAGGACTGCCAAGTGCCAGTGTACAAATAACCTTCTCTGACTGGAATCTTGGTGTGGTTTAGGACAAAACCAGTGACACTCTTTGCGGCCTTCCCCCTGTAAAGTGGGAGCAGTAACACTCTCTACCTTACCCAGGGAATATGAGATGACAGGCAGCCTCCTCCCCACACAAGTACTCCAGTATAACACCACCCTAGTTACACCACAATCAGCAGAGCTGTACTGGTGCAGACCTGAGGAAGTGCAATCAGAAATGCTTCTCCACTCAGAAAAAGTATCTCAGTAATGACAGCAATTGAATAGCATTAGAGGGTCCTAACAGACTCACTATGAGGATGAAATGAGAACTGGTCTCTATTAGTGTCAGAGCAAGGAAACAAATTCCTTTGCATCACTAACAGGGTCTGAGAAGATGGGGACAGATAACGAAATAACACACTGTATCTTCAAATTTGTGCAATGCCTTAGATAGTGGAAGTAAGTTTTTCAAGTGAATAAACACAGGAGTGTACCATTTCCTGGAGTAAACAGGGAGGTAAGACAACTAGTGTAACAGTCAGTTTTTTCTGGCAGAAATACTAGCAATATTTTAAGTACCAGCAAAATATCATCTGATATTGCTAAACGTGGCCTGTCATTTTCTTTTCCTTGCAGATCAGATTTTTTCATCTTTTCCTCCATTTTTTTCAATCTTTGCATCTTTTTTCTTTTCTTTTAATCCAACTGATAAAGTATGAAACTTTAAAAAAAAAAAAAGAAAAAAAAGAAAGAGAAAAGAGAGAGAGAGAGAAAAAAAACCCCAAGAAGTGAAGATACTCTGCTCCTGCTGAGAAATAAGTGGTGGAGCTGAGCTCCTGGGAGCTCCTCCTCACTTTGAGTGCTGACCGCCACAGTTCTTTTACCTGCCAACCCCTTTGGAAGAACCGTATTGATGTCCCAAGAACACAAACACTTGTTAAGCCAGTGCACATTCTCGCAGAGATACCAACCATGTATCTAAGTGTGTGAAGCAGAGAAATCACAGGTTGCTGTACTCTGAATATGAAAGTGAAAATGAACAGTGAAGTGACTTGCAGGGGCGCGGAATTCATCCTGCATGAGTGTGATCACCCATAAAGAGTTAGATCTTGGGAGTGAGAACTTCAGAGCCAGTCCTTCGAGGCAAAACTGTCACTGTTTGAAAGTGTGGCTCAGGGAGCTATGTAAGAGCTATGCTTCCTCAGTAGAGCAGGTAGTAGAACCCAAACTGCAACTGAGAGGATCTGCTCCCAAAGTGAAGCTTTCCCCAAGACAGATGAAGAAGATTAGTTTCTTGGTTGACTGGATATCTTAGGGATCAACTTTGGGATGCAGAATATTTCTCTAGTGCAAAATTCTGTGTACCTGCTTAGGAAGCAGAGCCCAAAGGGCAGCTCAGCTGAAGAGGTATCAGTGACGTAAGCTACCCAACTAAGGGCAAAGCAGCAAGCCTTTAAGAAGAGGTCCCTTTAAAGCTTTCTTTTTGGGTACATCTTCAAAAGTACTGAACAGCCAACTAACACATTCCAGTAATACATTCTGGAAATCAGACCACATCAGTAACTTTGATTTGAACTCTCAAGCAGAAATGTAGCCACTTACTCTATTTACTAACAAAAGAAACAAAAGAAACATTATCTTCAAAACCAGTGAACTCACTTCCAAAGTTTTTAAACCAAAAGACACTTCCAACACACTATTAACAAAGTAATCTGCTGAAAAGCAGAGCGTGAACTTTCAAGGTAGCTTCCTCTTTTGTGTGGCTTATGTCCATTTGTTGTTGTTATCAGCAAAAGCTCCCCTGATGGCACATTTGATCTTCTTTCAAAAGCTCTCTTGCTGACCAAATGCATAAAATATTTACAGAAATGAAATACTGAGCTTTACCTGAAAATATTCCTGGAATGTAAGGTCTAAAATACAATTTAACCAGGGACCATAAATGTCTCTAGCTACTTCTATAGAATTCTGAACAAGAAAATGTTAAATAACGCAGACAATGCTGGTGTAAAGAGTTGTAAGGAAGGTAGCGTTTGAAATATGTTAAATGCAACTTTCATTTTTGAAAGCATGAAAAATATATCAGACCCAAGAAAACGGATTTAAATCTACAACCACGTTGCTATACATTCCAGCTGCTAGTGCAAATCCGTTGGCTGCAGTCCATTTAGACTGAAGTAGACAAAGAAAAATGTGTTGTAAAAGTACTTGTTTTACTGGTAGGACAGTTTGTTTTTCTAATAGATCAAATGGAAGATGAAATGGTGTTTTCTGAAATACATGAAATGTGTATATAAAATACAAGGAATGGTTTATTCAACCCTTCACAAATCTTCACAAATCTTTTTACTCATGCAGATAAAATAGGCATACAAAATCCCAGATCAGACAAAAACTGTACCCAAAATATCTCACAGTAAATTAGCTCTTTTCTTGAGAAAAAGTAAGGTCCAAGGTAAAGAATTCAAAACTTCTTGGTGCTTATTTTGTTGGAGTCGTTTTAGCTTTTTAGAAGAAAATTATTCATCCGTTTGCAAATAAGACATTTACAAACCTTTAAGGGTTTTACCAACATTTGGAATGATAACAGCCTCACTCTTATCACAGTAGTATCCAAACAGAATTGTACTTTTTCCCTTTCAGTAAGAAAGTAAAGAAAATATAATGAATATTGTTATTACAGTTCAAACCTATTCTGTAAGACAAGCTGTGTGACTTTGATGGTATGAGATCTTTTTTGTGTATAAATTGTACCTAGCAAACTCTTACTGGAATCCAGAGTCAAAATCCAAAATGAAAATCTCTGTTCTTAACAATAAAACAATGTATTTTCCTTGTGCACTTTACACAGTAGCTCAGCTTAATAGGGTTTCAGCATTCTCCATGTGCAGTCTATTTAGAAGCTATTACATGAGATAAGTATTTACAGTGAGATCTTTAGGGAATTATTGTGTAAAGACATAGAACTGGTGTGCTGCTGGAAATGGATATATTATCTAGTATGGGGCATGTGATCAGCTGATGATTAGAAAGAACTAAAATTCACATGCACTGCATTCTTCCATAGAAAGGGGGAATACGCTATTGTTTGGATAATAATACCATATGAAAAGGTTAATCATTGTCTGACATTCGCACTATTGAATGAAAACATACTTGTGCTGAGGCTGTGAATTTCCTTGATTAGAAACTCTGTTTCCTGCTGGGATCTTCTCCAACACCAAGACATCTTGGTCGTGTTCTTTGAGTCTTACTGTATTTGCTTCCACATCCTGCAATACAAGTTACTTTTAATAAAGTAATTACATCCAATTTGGCTGATTAGTTACTCTGAAAAAGTGAATGTCTTTCAAATACAAAGGCTCTGGGGTTGGTTCTTTTCCCCTGTGTTTATCTCTTCTGATTTCTCACAGGCAGAATCAACAGGGAAGCACTGGCACTGTGGGAAGAGACAGAGAATTGTGGGAGCAAGAAGCACGTGAAAAATCTCTGGCTATGGCAAAGGAAAAAAAAATGTTTCCCGAAAAACAGAGTGCCCACCCCAAAGTTTCCATATGTAATGTAATCTCTGGTCCTACTTATATGTAAACACTGTGATCCGTAACCTGACTTTTCTTTTTTAAAAAAGAAAATGTCACTTAAAAATGGTCTTAGCTCAGTTTAAATTGTCAGTGAACTTCATTTTCTACTACCAGATCACAGAATTAAAAAAAAAAAGGAATTAAACATAATGTCCATTCAAATAACACACGTGAAAATAAGTAAGACCTTGGACTTCGATCTTCTTTCAATTATCAACCAAAGCTAAATCAGCTAAATCAGGAGTCTCCATGGCCAACCCAACCTTACTGCCAGTGGGATACTTGTTCTCTTTTGTACAATAAATACAATCTTATGTCATCTAGCACAATACTCTGTCTGTACTGGGTCTACGGCTGCAATACTGGGCATGTATACATTTAAATACAGGATGATACTGTTCTTGACTTCCTATACCATGAATAATCAATCACAAACCAGCTTGTATTTACGGACTTTGGAACACATTTGCCCTAACATGGATAACTGTAAATTAGAACTCTCTGATAAAGACAGCTGTGTATTTACCTGTAGCTTATTTAATTTGCCACTTGATTCTGCTTTGAACCTATTAAGGTACCAGACACTGATCTATCTGGGAGAACAGGTGATCCTGTTTAACCCAGTATCTGGATGGAATAAGAAAAAACTGAGCACTTGGCAAATTCTAGACCACAGAAATGTGAGAGACAAAACAGACTATTTTGTCCCATTTTCACAGCTGAGCTAGGAACAGAAAAAGGAAAGATGATTTATATATTCTTTACTTGATCTTCTAAACTGTTGCATCTCTGGTCTGTAATTAGGGACAGTTGAAACATGGTTATCAGTATCAATAGATCCATAGAAATATGACAAACTCTAGAAAAAACTGCGATTTCTGATACCACACTGTTGGAGTGGCCCTTCCCACTCTTACCCTAAGGATCCGGTTGAAGTCCTCCTTGTCTACTCTCAAGAAGTGGCAGTTGTCTTCACGCAGAACAATGGATGCTGCTCTGGGAGCATCATTCACAAGTGCTAACTTGCCAAAATCATCTCCTTCGTGTAGAGTACATACCACACCCTGCACAGAGCAAAACATTTATATGCAGAAACCCATCATTACTCTGGATTCTATTGAAAGTCCTTGTACAAACACTGGACTTCACAATCAAATACCAAAACAAATCTATTTGGCAGGAAATCAACAGCCAAAATAATGACTAGGAAACAATACTTGATAGCTGGTTATTACTATTACTAAAGAAATGCAAGAATAGAAAAGAATTGGCTTGTTCTCTGAAATTACATTCAGCTTGAAGGACTCTTCCAGCCCTGCTGAAGACAGAAAGTTGTTGAGTTGTTTGGTTTTTATTTACAGAGGCCCTAAAAAATAAGATCAAGTTTGCAGAAATAACATATAACAACTCACCCTCGGCTGGTGTAAATCAGCAATGCTCCATTTACTACAGTTTATAGTAACAGAAGATCTGGCTCACCCAGTGATGTAAAAACACTATCTAAATATGGGTTACTTAGGAATAGACTTAGCACCAGGGCCTCTATGCTAAATTTTGGTGAAATGCTTGGTATTCAGAATGGAGGATTCCCAGTTACTGAATGAAATATCAATAGAGAAGTAGGGATTTTTAAAGACATGAGGGATTCCTCTGCACCAAATTCCTATTTTTTTACCTTGGAAAATCTCTCATAAATGGGAAATATAACAGAGATGCTTTTCAGTCTACAACTTGATTAAAATGAAGAGCTGGCATAAATTTGGGAGGGATTCATCTAACCTGAGAACCACTAGTCACAAAGCAGTACTTTTGTCAGACACCCCTGATGTGTGAGAGAAGTTAGTCATACACGTGCAAGTATATAGGGACAGGGCAAAAACCCCCACGAGAAGGAAGTCTATCAATTCACCAAATTCCAGCCAATTACTTTGTCCTAAAGATATTAACGTAGCTCTCCAGAACTATATTCAGAAAGTGTGTAATATATCCTGAAATTATACAGCAATCAACTGGAAGCTTAATCAGTGAAACCACTGGATCATTTCTTAATAAAATTACATTCAATTTGTTTCCTCAGACAAAGCAATTTTGCTCTAAATTAAACTGTGCTCCTTCAAAGTTTACTCTTACAATTTTAATAATAAGAACCATATAAAAAGGCTTCTGAAAAAAATACCTTGCCATAAATGACTACGTTTACTGATCCCTTTAGGATAATGTACCAAGAAGTACCTTCTTCTCCCTGATTAAATACTACAAGAGAGAGAAAAGATTTCATGGTGAGAATATACTTACTTAAAATATAAATGGATCAGATTCTGTACTCAATAAAATTCAAGGTAACTCTACTGAAGTCATATTAATGTCTACTGTGACAAAGGACATACTACGATTCTTAAAGAAATTGCCTTCTGATTTTAGAAAAAAAAACCCCACACTCATATAGTAGTTATTTTATTACATTGATGTGAAAGTTGCATTTACAAGACAATTGCAACGTCTGCTTTATCAATACATGCCAGGTCATCAATTACTAACCAGATTTGGATCCCACCAGTAGCACAAAATTCTAACCCGATTCTCTAGTGGCTGTGAATTTGGCATTCACTTGCTAAAACTTCTCAGTATAAACAGGGCTGAGTGATCTAACATTTTAAATCATTTATTTTATGCAGCAAGTCTTTTCTTTAATAAAAAGATAATATTAAATTACATTTTCAGTAGAGATTGGTACAACCCAAAATTCTAGATAAGAACACACCCAAATTGTGGGTGACGCATACATCCAACCAAGGATATAGAACTAATTTTGGTACTGTCCCTGCAACTGGTAGGACTAAACCAACACCTATTACCCCAGGTGTTAAACAGAGTGCCAGTCAGGTTTGAAGAGAGCATCCAAGTTTTGCTCATGATTTAAACGTTAAGAATTTAAATGTTCATGCCGCAGATAAGAAAGAAGATCTGACAGGACTACATGTACTTACAGACTGTTCCTGCTTTGGGATGTGACTCAAAAATGAGGACGCCTGCTAATTCTCGCTTTACCTTAAAAGGAGAGAAAAAAAAAAAAAAGGTTTTATATGTATCTTATTCCTCCTGGTGAGAGAAAGTCACATCATATACCCCAGTTGCTATTTTCCTTCCCTCTGCATCGTTCAGCACTCACTCAGGTTCACACAGCCAGAGTGGTCTGCTTCACTTGATGTTCTATTTCCTACTGATTTACTTCACAGACCATGAGCATCTACATTTCCTGGCTCATGGCTCAGACAAGGGCTTCAAGATACATGTCTCCACATCTTTCTTTACACGCACACATGTGAAACCATCATTAACAACTAACATTAACATGATGGAACATTTCAAATGCTAATAGCTAATCTATTACAGAAGATGGGGCTTCCTGAAAGAACTTCTTTCAGGAAGAAACTTCTTCCTGTTCTACTCCTGTTCTTCCCTGGGAAATCAGCCCCCTTTCCCTTAATAAGCTAAGTTGGGCCACTTCCACTGTGTTGAGCTGTGAGGCACTGCCATCTGGACCTGCTAAGGCCCCGCTCCACATAACAGCTTCCCAGGCAAAAAGTTCACCTCATTACATCTTCCAAAACTGGAGAATGTGACAACACCCCTGGTGTCGTCTGCTCCTCACTGTGTTTGTATTGCTCTGCTGTGATTAGCTCTTAGTCTTACTTACCTCTAGTGAGACACTGTTTACCACCAATTTTTCTCACTGTAAATGCTATTAGTGTTACTTTCACAAAATAGCAGCTGCGCTGGGAACCTCATATTATCCTGAGTTTTCCTGTGTGCTGTATGTCTCCCTTCGTCCAGCCACAAATCTCCACGGACTTGAAGGCCAATGTCCAAGCAGTGGGATTCTTGTTTTCAGAAAATGTCAGCTGGTGACAATCCATGTTTCCGAAGTAGTACCATATAACTTAGCTGTCCCAAATACAGGTCGAAAGCTGGCTCCAGCATATATTTAGTAGTACTATTTTCATGCCATTTCCCCAACTGTTTAAATTGGATAAATTTTTAGGATATACAGAAAAACTTGGGGAGGAACTCTCAAACCCTAAACACAATCCAGATGAGAGTCTGGTGGCTGCATTTCCTTAGGTGGACAAGTTTAGCCTGTGATGTCCTGAAGGCACCCACCAAACCTTTGCACAGGCACCAACTATATACATAGCACACCAGCCACCTCTCCCAGAACTCTTTCCTGACAGACAGGGCAAAGCATTCCCTGTCTGCAGTCCAAAGAAGAGGGGTAAGTAGAGGTGTTTGTAGTATGCTCACCAGTGAACACACCCACAAGCCTGTGATTTCTATAATAATTAGCTCACCTAACTCATTTATAACCTCTGCCTGAAGGGAATGATGCTTTGATAAGGACAGGAAATAGAACCTCATCAGCACTGTTCTGTGTATTATAAAGTGTTCCTATCCATGTACGTCCTCAAATTATCTTCTCGCTTGTTTCAGTCATTTGCCTCTGCAGTGAATGAATCCTCTTGAAGAAGCAAAGAATTTGATCTGTTTTTAACACTGCACTATGTAACCATTTTGCATTCATACATTAACTTTACAGGCTTCTCAGCAGGGATTAGTTCATCGCCACGAGCCTTGAGTTTTAACCATTTTGCTTCCTGCTCATGGTGTACCTGAAAAACTTATTACGTTAGGAATTATTCCTTGCTTAAAATTGATGAACATTTCATTTGCTTTCAAGTCGATTGACCATTAATATACTGGTTCATAGGAGCAATGCTTCCTGTTGCTCCTCTGAAGTTTTCCTCTAAACTAGTCATGGTTTCCATCCTCTGCTTTAGTTCATGCTGCACTGTAATAGGCTGGCATTTCTGAACTCTTACTAAACACATGGAATCAACCGCACTTCTTCAAAATGCCAAGTGTATTCCGCAGTTTGTATCATTTACCATACTTGTTCTGTATGCTACTTGCTGTGGATTCTGATCTTCAATCTGAATTTGTTCTGAGCTGGAAGTATTTTGTGGTTTGGGTTCTGTTTGTAGTGTCAAGAATGTTCTCCGCTCCTTCCTGCTATCTGTCTAACTCGGGTAGTTTCTTTTGTTTGCTTTGAAAAGGGTAATTTCTGGATCTTACAGAAGTCTTTCTTTAAACACTTTTTTTTCCACATTCCAGAGGTGCTTAAGGAGTTTGGCTGGATGCTCCCTCTTAGTTCAGGTACCAATTCTGGATGAATATTCTTGTTGTAAAGGTTTGCTCAGGTGTTACATGTTTGCATGGGGTGCTATCTTTCTGAAATGCAGCTTCATAATTAGCTGCATCTGTCCAAGTTAGCTGAGAATTATTGAAAATATCAACAGCTTTCAAAGAAGCTGTTGTCAAACAGAAATTTACTCTGACTGGCTTCCTCCTGAAAGCATCCATACATTGCTGCTACCAAGTAAAGTGCTATTTAGCTTGTTTCTGTTGCCTGCACAGCCTGTCAATGATGCTGAGACTTTATGAACAGTTGCGTTCTCTCCTCCATGTATTTTTTCTATTTCTTTTATTCTTGGTTCTCTGCACTGTTCTTGCCCATTCAGAGAGAAGGTGTCTGGTGAGGCTTCTTTCACTCAATGACCAAACTCCAACCAGCCAGCACTGCACAGTGCACCTTTCTGTATGCTATAATTCCTCCCATCTAAGTTGTTCTTACAGTTCAGAAATTAGGCATCTTTCTGCAAAATTCAGTAGTGCTACAATTCCAGGTGTCGGGTCAGCTTAAATGAATCTCAATTTAAACTCATATATGGATGCAGATGGAGGCACCTGTGCCAAGTGAGTGGGGTGCTGGCTGAGTATAAACACATGAAGAGAATTACATCTGATATCCAAAGGACAACCTATATCTGCATAGCACTTGGATAGTCCCCACAGGTGGGAATAACTACTTTGCATGAAAGTATAAACTGAAAGGGTTATAGGTACAACAATTTTAATAAAGCACCAGAAATCAAAATTCAATCTTCCTGTTGGTGAGAAGGTACATTTTTCAAAATGCTTACTGTGGTAGAAAGATGAGATAAGGCCTTAATGTGAAGAAGTTCTTCATATATAAATTCTAAGTCATCTACAGTTCTCTGGCCAGGCCTATAGAGAGAAGACAAAAAGAACAGCAAAATGCAATAAATTCCTAAAATAAATGCTTGAGAGTGTTACAAACAACACAAAATGCTGTCGAACTGTCTATTGAAGGGTACCTCCTTACTAAACAGGGACTGAAGGATGGTCCTGGCTGGAGGACTGAAACACACAAAGGATGGAAGTGCTATGAAACCACCTGAATGACACTGAGCAGCGGCCATGGCAACCATCTTAGAGAGATCCTGATTAGGCAGCTTTCCTGATGAAAGCAAGTGTTCTATACGTTAAATGGTCAGATAAATCAGAAACGGTACATAAAACTCTGTTGCTTTCAATAGGGCTCCCAAGTGTGGCACCTGCACTGTTTGTCACATACGGCACTAATGAGTTGTAACAGTCAGTCAGTAGTAGTGGTTTGTAAGGGAGTATGTGAATGTTTGCTGAACAAATTGGAAATGGCAGCAGTGCATCTTGGAGGACAGTAAACGACTGCTATAGAGTTAATGCTGAGTGGTGTTGTTTAGCCACAAAGGCAAGTGAGAACCACTCAATCTCTCACTGAAATATACAAGAAACTGCCATTAATAAAAAGCATTCATTGATGAAGGATAATCGTCCTGTAGCACCACAGGGAAAGAGGCCTCCACCATGACTGAAATAACTGCATTTCTGTATTCTACACACTGGAAAATTTTCTGATTGCTAAAAATGGACACAAGTACTCTGAGGACTCCAGTGTATCAGAGATGCTTTTAGGATCTAATAAACAGTACCCATGAGAAGGAATTGTAGGAACTTGTAACTCCTAATCTTTTTCCCATGCACAAGATTCACTTCAGTACAATTTTATTTTCTAAAAGGATGAATTCTCCTATGATATAATTTCAGACATTGCACTGCAGTTGCATACACACACAGAAAAAAAATAATACTTTAAAGAACTATCTCATGTCACTTTTATGGGGCTAAATCCTTACAAACAATGTTTCCATAAAGTCACAGAACGGTTTGGGTTGGAAAGGACCTCAAAGATCATCTGGTTCCAACTCCCCTGCCATGGGAAGGGACAACTTCTATTATGCCAGGTTACTTAAAGCCCCATCCAACCTGGCCTTGAACGCTGCCAGCGATGGGCCAGCTACAGCTTTTCTGGGAAACCTGTGCCAGCTCCTCACCACCCTCACAGGGTAGAATTTCTTCCTTAGATCTATTCTAAATCTACCTTCTTCCAGTTTTGCACAAGTCCAGCTAGATAACATGAATTGCTCTTCCCTTATCCACCAAGGCAGTGGCCCTGTCACAGAAGGCCCCCATATTAGTGAGGCATGATTTGCCCTTAGTGAAGCCATGCTGTCACCCATTATTTTCCATGTGCCTTAGCACAGTTTCCAGAATGATCTTCCCCATGATACTGCCAGGCACAGAGGTAAGACTGACTGGCCTGCAGTTTCCTGGGTTTTCCTTTTTTCCCTTTTTAAAAATGAGGGTTATGTTTCCCTTTTACCAGCCAGTGGGATTTTAGGTTTGTGAAAAGCAGAATGTAAGTAAGTAATTCATGTCCAAGAACAGAAGAGCAAACTAGTCACAAGAAGGGAGAGAGGTTAAATTTAAGACGTGAGGAAACGGCATAAAGGAAGTCAGTCCAGGGGCAGGAGTTTCAAAGGAGAAAGTTTACATGCTCACATTAAGAACAGGATAGTGTGCAGTTCCAAACCCCACTATTTCCAATGTGTACAGTCAAGAGCTGAGTCTTTGGACAGCCCTAAAAGAAACATCACAATGAACCTTTCTGACAGAAGTTTTCCTCCTAAAATGTCAATATTGTAGGATCAGGAAAGTAATATAAAGAAATATAGTGCTCTACAGGCTTTCTGCCTAATCACGTCTTGATTCAAGAGTCTGCCTAAATCATGTGTGAGGTAGAAAGAGTGCCCAGGAATCATCTGACTCCAGAGTTATACTGAACCTTTTTACAAAAGAAGTTTGTTGGAGACTTCTTTTGGATGAAAAAGTACTGAAGAAGTCATAGAAAACATTAAGGACAACTGACATTTTCTTTGCTAAGCAAGCTATGTTCTCCATCTGTTCGTCACTTACCAATCACGTGCAGTTGTTATTACCCAGTTTAAAGACCAATTTAGGCATTGGATTATTCTTTTCTCATACAGAATGAAATAAACTGCTAAAGGAGAAACAGAAACTGGTTTGGTACTGCTATGCCCTCTAGTGACTCAAAATACTCTTTACTATTTCTAAATCTGGCTTGAAATGGTAAGGCTGCCACTCCTGGTGATTTATGCGGGGCAGTAGCAGCTTAATTACATACAGAAAAAAAGCTAAGACAGTACTAGCTACCTTTCACTGAAGATTAAAGAAATACAAGGCAAGGATTTAAAAAAATACTCCCCATAGGAAATAACAACTTTAATTTTGTTACATGCTTGCAAAACCAGCATGTCTTAGAAATGTAAAACATAGTGCAACAAATTAACAAATTTCTATATTAAAACATAAAAGGGTGATGTCTTACTACATCAGATCTCTATCATGACAAAAGGGTACACTCTTCTTTCAATATGTCCATTTGCCTCCTGTGTTAGCACATTGGGAGAACTGACAATCTATAGTGGATGTACCCAGTCTTTACTTTTGCTCCTGCAGATGTCACATGGAGAGATATTAGGCATCACTGCTTCTGTAAAATGTGTGTGGTGCCCCACTGATGTTGATTTGTAGGATCCTGCTGTGTAAAGACCTAGTTTCTGCAGGGGACACACTCTAATAGCAATAGCCGGTTACAGACAGGATAATAAATGGAATAGGTAGAGAACAAGGCTACACATTAATAGACAGGAGAACTCAGGTGATATTAAGTGATCAATAAAAACTGTTCAGTGTTTGGAGAATTTATCAAGGTCAGAGACACTGAACTTCTCTGTGACTAGGATGTTGACAATAACATAGTACTTTGCCATCGATAAGCCATGTATGTAGAAGCAATATCATTAATTTTATTATGCAGCTAACCAGAAAATTCCAGATAGTAAGAACAAGGGAAAAGATCAGAGACCTCATAACACCGTGATTATGCATCAAATAAGCATGCATTTCCAGAGTGCAAATTTTGTTTTCAAACACCATAAAGAATATATAATTGACATAAAAAGTTTTACCCACTACCTGTGTCTGAGTGTGAATGTACACTTACCCTAGCATGGAAGCTAGTTACGTGCTTTGTACTTGCATCAGTGCTCCTTGATTAACTCCAGAAATACCATTTACCACATATAGTACCCATAAATGTTAGTGAACTCATATATGGAAAGACAATCTATGTTTCCTGTCCTACGAGTAACACTTGGTTTATTAAATTCCATTGGTACGAAACTCCACCAAGAACTATGGAACTTAGAACAGTCATTATGAATAAATCCAATGTGCTTCTTACTACTTACAGCTGCATGGAACATCTAAATAAAAAATTTTAAAAATGAGAGAATAAATATATCTTGCTTAATTTTTAGGAGACCTTCAAGAAGTGATAGATTGTTCGCAATAATTAAATTGCTATTTTATTACATACATATTTTGAGCTGTTTACCATGTTTAGATTTGTTTTCACTTCCTCTCCCTAGCATCCTGTCAAGCTTACTTCTGCAAGTGACACTAAAATCTGATTACTGATCACATGTCGAATCACACTTTCTACTGAGAAAAAATATCTGCTGAGTGAAGTCACCAAGAATATATAACACAGATTTATTATTTCAGTCATACTGCTAACTTACTGTAACCTAGACTACAGAAAAAGAATATAATCCATAACATCATCTGAGTTACATACTGTTGTCTGTGGAATATCATTCTCCCTTTAATCACTCCTGTTATTATTGTGTTTAGCTTTGTATTATAGCATCCTTTTTAATTAGGATTTACCATCAAGTTAGCTGTATCTGAACACCATTAAAATAAAATAAAAATAACTAGAAAAAATGTCTTCAGGATGAATTTTCATACTGAAAGACTGCAAAACTTGTATGGAAGAGCTTTGTTAGTTCTACAACATTTTTTCCAGGGACTTGCTCAAGGTCTGCACCTGTGCTCCAGCCATTATAAGGAGCAGAGGGCTGTGTTTGCTGCTTCATAAAAAGCTATTTTCACATTCAGTGTATGTGTTTCCAAAGAAAAAAAAAAGACACCCAATAGCAACAAGAGCCTGCCAAAAATTTCCCTGAGCTCTATTCTGTTTTTTAAACTATAGAACATTCTTTCACAGTTTGACAGTTAAAATGCTGCAGTTAATGTAATAAACAGAGAATTTTTTAAGTCAGCTGTCAAAACAAGTGACACTTTTTGCTAGAGATTTTCAGATTTTGAACAATAGAAAGTACCTTTCAAAGCAACAGCTTCATTATACAATCAAATTCACAAAGTAATCTTCTCATCAAAGAATATTGTCTTATTTCTTTCAGGGTAATTATCTGAGTTCTGCAACCTCTCTGGAAATGGCGACTATTATAAAATGCAGCTGTGTTGGTTTGAAAATTGGGGGTCCTGCTCAGGTCAGGTAAAGCCCTGACAATTCCATGAACTTTTGGCAGCTTTAACAGTGTCGAGTCAAAACTAGCAGGACTCTGAGTATTCATGGAGATTTTGACAGTTTTGATACAGCTTAGCCCAGGGTGGATTTTCAACTAACAAAATTCATGACAAAATACGTAACTTTGGACAGTGGGATTGAGTGCGCCCTCAGCAAGTTTGCCAGTGACACCAAGCTGTGTGGTTCAGTTGATACGCTGGAGGGAAGGAATGCCATCCAGAGGGACCTTGACACGCTTGTGAGGTGGGCTGATGCCAACCTCATGAAGTTTAACCATGCCAAGTGCAAGATCCTACACCTGGGTCGGAGCAATCCCAGGCACAGCTACAGGTTGGCAGAGAAGAGATTCAGAGGAGCCCTGTGGAGAAGGGCTTGGGGGTGCTGGTCGATGAGAAAATGAACAGGAGCCGGCTTCAGTGTGTGCTCGCAGCCCAGAAAGCCAACCGTATCATGGGCTGCATCAAAAGGAATGTGACCAGCAGGTCGAAGGAGGTGATCCTGCCCCTCTGCTCTGCTCTTGTGAGACCTCACCTGGAGTATTGTGTGCAGTTCTGGTGTCCTCAACATAAAAAGGACATGGAACTGTTGGAACAAGTCCAGAGAAGGGCCACGAGGATGATCAGGGGACTGGAGCACCTCCTGTATGAAGACAGGCTGAGAAAGTTGGGGCTGTTCAGCCTGGAGAAGAGAAGGCTGCGTGGAGACCTCATAGCAGCCTTCCAGTATCTGAAGGGGGCCTACAGGGATGCTGGGGAGGGACTCTTCATTAGGGACTGTAGTGACAGGACAAGGGGTATCGGGTTAAAACTTAAACAGGGGAAGTTTAGATTGGATATAAGGAAGAAATTCTTTACTGTAAGGGTGTTGAGGCACTGGAATAGGCTGCCCAGGGAAGCTGTCAATGCTCCATCCCTGGTGGTGTTCAAGGCCGGTTTGGACAGAGCCTTGGGTGACATGGTTTAGTGTGAGGTGTCCCTGCCCATGGCAGGGGGGTTGGAACTAGATGATCTTAAGGTTCTTTCCAACCCTAACTATTCTATGATTCTATGATTCTATAACACATATAAATTGAATACTAGAACAGTAGTTAATATAGTGCCTGGCAGTACAAGCTTGCTTCCATGAGCAAAGGGCAGCAAAAATAAGCACTTTCAGGGACAGGGATAGGGAAAGATGTCAGATGGCTGTCAGTCTTGAGAAAACCTCCTTCCCCTCGCTATATTGCATGAAAAATCTCCTATGAATATTCTTTCAGATGATGCTGTGCAAGTGACGACAAGAGGGGAGAGCAGTACTTTCCACAGCACCATTCTAGCCTTTCAGCTCTCTGCAAGCAGTGTGGCTGATAATCAACACTGATCCTGCCAGGGCAAACTTAACACAAGCTGCTCTGAAAGCCATGAGGGAAAGCAAGTGTAGCAGGCAGCCAAAACCCATGATAACCTAAGGAGGCAATTCTCCAAGAAGCAACCTGCTCAGTCAGCCTGAAACAAAGGAGGTAGTGCAGAGGTAATGGGTCACAGCATACATAGCACTGCTCACAGTTTCCTAATGACCGGTGTCTGCCTACTCAGGCAGGCACCGGTCATTAGGGTCCAAGTGCCCTCTTTCACTCCTCAGTGGAGAATGCACAAGACATGTCTATGAAGAGAAAACACCACAGTTCCCTGACACCATAAGTGTTTATGGAAGCACCATGCTCCCAGTCTGGTTTGTCTATGTATTTTGTGTGACACAGAGGGAGTGCTCCTTTGGTTGTATTTGACTAGACCTCTAATAAACAGAGGAAACAGGATTTACACTTTTAAAACTATTGTTGCATAGCAGTGTAACTTATTTTTATAAGCACAAGTATCTGATGGCAATTTTTGACATTCAAAGCTTTTAGCATTGTCACTGTATAGTGAGTTTTTGGAAAAGTGCCATCTAAATGAGCTTCTGATCTAAACAGACAACACAGGAACAAGAATAGAACACAGAAAGGATAAAAGTGGAAACAGAAAAGAGCAAGAAATTGTGTTAAGTGGTTTCAAAATATTTTTAGTATAAAAAATGTTCTCACACTTTAGGCAGGGCTCAATCCTACCCCATGACAAAGACAAACATTACCACCGGCCTCAAAGAAGCAGGATCCAGCTTTTTGAGCTTATCTTTCTTGAACTGACCCTTAAAAGTAAGTCTTTGGTGAAGATGAGTTTAAGTAATTAATCATTCTTAGTGTGCTTAATCAGCAGTAAAGTATGCCTTCAGTGACCTCTAAATGCTACCTGCATAATGAAGATGTTGCCTTCAACAACCAAAGCAAAGAGACAAACAGAGTTTATACCGATTGCTTTGAAGTCACTATAAAGTTCCCTGGAAAAAAGGCCTTTAGCACAGTTTTCAGTATGATCAGAATGTACTGCAGAAAGAATGGTTAGCCAGCCTATGAGAGGACATGATCTGATACCTACGAAAAGGTTAGGCTGGCATCCTATGTGGCCTAGGTGCAGAAAGCATGTTTTTTTCTTTTAATGTATTTATTTTATAGCAGTAAGAATGAATAAATAAACCCACAAAGCCACACTGCACACCTTGCCAGCAAACTACATCAGGCCAAGTCCAGCCTATCTTAATTCAATAAAGTTCTACCAAGGATGAATCTAATTAATGGCTGCCACTGACAACTGTAATTGAAAGGTACCTACTATGCTGCCATCCTACCACTCACAGTAACTGAAAGGAGCATAGTTAATTGTATGCCATGTCTACACAGGCAGCGCTAATAGAGCAGGACTCTTCTATTACCTGCAACTTACTTCTAGGGAGACTCAGAAATAACATAAAAGCTCATAGTGCAGCATTTTCTTCAAGGTGAGTATAATGGTATTGATGGCTTTTCATGATTATTCTCAATATAGAGTTCAACTTATAAGCATTAATAAGGACTGGAAATTACTTAATATGGACTTAAAAACTTCAGAGGTGAACAAACTGCCACTGAAGTGAAATAACTGGCCAAAGGATGCCTGTTAATAAATGTAGATTTCTCTTGTTTCACAAGGAAAGCCCATGTATAATATTAATTCTTCAATCTCCTTACGGTTTTCTGAGAATCATCCTCATATGAGCATCTGGCCCAATCTGAGACAGAAGCAGCATAGTGTCCTGTAGCTCCTCATCACACTCCTTTTTCTCTTCCTCAGTTGGCAAAGCCGCATCTTCATGCTCATCATCCAAAAATCGGTAAAATAAATATTTGTCCTGGAAGTGGTGCTCCTGATCCACTGAAACAACATAATATATCAAACACTAAGCTCTCCTCATGAAAAGTAACTTTGTAGAAATCTATGTAGCATCGTATATGTCACAGATCTTTGAGTTAAGAAGGGAAAGAAAACTACAGAGAAACTGCAAGAGCATGAAACACCTTCACTTCTCACATACGTCCAAACTATGTAGCTTGAAGGGTACACTTTTAAATTGTGTACCACAAATACTCTCCAAAAGGTTGCTATATATCAAGGGTGTGGATACATAACTCCGTGTGTGCATGTGGGGGGGGGTTTCCTTATCCGATATGGTTTTGTGCTTATTGTTTCAAACCATTTCATCTAAGCAAACAATTTATACTGGGGGACAGTTACATCATGAACTTCTAAGAGGTGTTCTATAGCATGAAGACCTCCCCCCGCATGTTTCAGACAGGGTTAAAAGGTAACAAAAGCATCTAAACTCCTGACGTACCAGAAATATACATCATCAAGATATCATCCTAGGGGCAAGTTCACTGACCTCTGTTTTGGTGGAAGAACTTGCTGAGAAGACTACCAAGAGAAGAATTCTAAAGAAAGGCTATGTTATAGTGATGGACAAACCCTTGGTCTTCCAAGCACATCAGAGTGATGTGTTGGATACTGTGATGCAGCTTGCAGCAGCTTGCCCCTGGGTGCTCAAGGGAGTATTTGGCAGGAATTAAAGCTACAGCCCTTACAGTAAGGAAAGTGGGGAAACAGTCTGTCTTCTCAGTGTGGAAACTTCTCCCTGGGATATGGGAAGCACAACAGAGGATAAATCAAAGTGTACTGTAACAGAGCTGCTCTTCTGAATTTAATAAAACTGCACATACAAAGCTCCAAGTATGAATATTACTTCAGAAAGCTGTCCTTTTGAGGGCTACAATATCCTGTTACCAAATAAATCCTGCCAAATGGAAACTGAAAGTCAATGTAAAATACAGTTAGAAAACTAGAAATCCCAGGTCTCTGCACTGGGAGTGCATTTGAAGTGTTGAAATTGGGAACCATTCTAAAACCACTGAAAACCATTTCAAAATCATGGATCTGAGCAAGTACAAATGCTCACATTCACTTCCAAATGTTGCAAATCTTCAATGAAGATCAGTTTTGTGTGTGGTAATACATCTGTTGGGTTTGGCCTGAGTGATATCAAGCTCTTGCTATATAAGCACAAGCCAATATAATTAGAGTATAATTAGAATTATCATTATAAACTGTTCATTTACATTTCATTATTCTCATAAGCTAAAAAGGTGTATTGGTAGCAAGACTCATGTAATACTGTCTCTGCACTTGCACTTATAAATGAAAAGGCTGCTCTACATCATTTCTTTTGGGGTCATGATTCCTTTCTTTTTCATAAAAGAGATCTACAGAGGCACTGATATCACACATTGCCCATGTTTTAGTGAAGATGCTGATTTTCTTACCATGGTTCAAAACACCTTCTTCCAGCAATACTTGCC
Source organism: Pezoporus occidentalis (assembly GCF_034315485.1). Taxonomy (NCBI): domain Eukaryota; kingdom Metazoa; phylum Chordata; class Aves; order Psittaciformes; family Psittacidae; genus Pezoporus; species Pezoporus occidentalis. The sequence goes on from NW_026916242.1 coordinate 430,603, forward strand.
ACATGCCAACAGCCTGGGTTCGTAAATGGACACAAGGACTTTGCTGCATCATCCAGTCAACTAGTTCTGTCCCCACACAGCATTGCCTGAAGGACAAATAGAAATGAAGAGAACTAGCCAAAAGAGATCACACACAGTGTCTGCCAAGAACAGCAATACCTTAAACTTCATATAACCTTAGTCAAATCTCCCTACAGAAAACACAATGCCACCATCTATGCATACATGCTTGAAATACCAGTGAAGGTGTACAGTCTTGAGAGAACTATCTCAGTATGAGAAGAGTTTTAGGAAATGCAAAGTTCAGAGAATCACAGTGAGCCTGTGCCACGTGGCACAAAACCTGTTGCACCACTGCAACCAACTTCCAACCCAGATTTCAAGCAAAACCTCTGTACACCATGGGATAGCAAAAGCCTTACGCTTTTCAGAGTTCTGCATGAAAACAATAATCTAACCCTGTAAAAGCTTAGCCAATGAGAACAGCTTCCAGGGGCAGACTGAGGTTATGAGGGTGTTCCTCTCTTTGTAACCAAACTCTAGCCACACTGTATCTGGGAGCACTGGTTTGCAGGTCTGCAGTGTTTCGGAGGCTTTCTCACCATTAGGTGATTGTCACCTCACAGCTCAACTGACGCAGAGGCAGACAACAGCAGGCCTTAAGCTCTGGAGAATGCCCAAAGAGAAGGAAAAAACCAAGAAGCCACATGGTCACTAGATAAAATTCTTTATCATAACATGCCCCAGCTCAGAAGAACAGAAGCAAATAAGCAATGTGATCAAAAACTTACAAATGTATAACTGATCACATGCAGAACAGAGGGGAAGCTGATTAGTCCTTATAGTTCTTGTGGCTCCACTCTTTGTGCATCGCTTCCAGAGACCAAGGAAATACACAATACTGAAATTACTGAAAATTATCTCGAATAATGCTCTTTCAATTGAAATCCCATTTTGGTAACAAAACTTCCCCTCACCTGGGTGCTACTGACATTTTAGCATTCCACATTTTAAAACCTCAAGGATAGAACAATAAGAGTTTTTCCCAGTTATCTACAAGATAAAAACTGCAGGTGCAGTTGTCTGGACCAGCACTGGTCTTCATTTGTCATACATGCTCTTTTGTTTTTCTAGAACACTGAGCAATGTCATATTGTGATATATTCTCAAATCAATTCACAAGATCCAAGTACCTTGCATCATATTAAACATTTTGGGCTGAAATATGGAAAATCAATGCACTTATCTCAAAAGTGGATCAGCAACATACTGATTTACTCTTTAGGAAAAGACATAGTTGGAGATTTTAAAGCAATTTTATTTAGATTGATTTAAATATTAGACACTAAAACAAATTGATTGTTTCTTAAGTCAACAGTAGATAGAGCCTGATTCCTTGAAGATCCCTATTCTGCAAGAGCAATTGTTATCCTACTTCAGCAATACAGTGCTGCCACCAGCAGGAAGACAAGAAAGCCTGGCAATACACTGAAAAAAATCATTTTAAATAGAGCAGAAAATCTACACAAGGAATGTCGCTCACCAGGTTAATTTTCAGAACTCCACACTGAGCAACACCGCTGCAGCAATCCATACAATAACATAATAGATTAATGAACTTTCCTGTTATCTCTTACTGATATAAGAAGAGAACAGAATCTACATTTTAACTTGATATTGCACGGAATACTCCAGCTAACTGTGCTGTTAACTTGGGAAGAGTTTATGTATGTGAATGCTCTGTTCACAATCATGGACTCTATTTCCATTCAAATTACTTCAGAAAAGATTTACTAGGCCTATTAAAGACTGCATAATATCCAGACTGAAATAGAATCACAGCATAATTTCAGACCTTTTGAGACCTGCAAGTACAGTAAGGCATAAGTCACAAATCAGAGGATGGCAGGCATAAAAATTCAGAGACCTCTGTACAATCAGCTCACACACCTGTAAGTCTTCAGATGGTATTTACGATCCCTTATCATGTGAGGGGCTCGGGACAGAATTGTATTCCGCAAAACCTTTCCAGCTCTGAGGATCTTTTCTGAAGGAACCTTGGTGACCATGGAGAAAAAAAAAGGGATCAAGACACACAGATTTTAAACATTCTGCAATCTCTACAGTGTCTTCTGCAAAGCAAAACACAAGTTCTCTTTTCCCTAAATTAAAAGCCCTTGCACAGATGCTTACTTTTGCAGAGCAATGTAGCATATGTTCAGGATTTTAAGTCTCACAGATTTATCACATCTAACAGAAAGCATCACTTCAGCTGATATGCATCACACTGTTGGAAATAGGAGTTATTTCCATTTGTCTAGCGGCCTGGCTCTACAGCATACCTATGTCCTATTACCTGTGTAATGGTTTTAGTAGAACGATGTGGGATGTGAGGTTCAATAAGAGGTGTCTGAAAAATAAAATGAAACGAAATATATTTTTAAAGGTTGAGCAGTAAAATAAAATAAAGGCTAAAATAAAAAACTGAACAAAGAAGCTGTAAAAACAAAGAATAATATGTAAGTCCAAGCTCTGCCCAGGGAATGCGAGTAGAAAAAGCTCTCTGAAGACATTCTAAAGAGAAACTTGGCTTTTAATGCTCAGCAAATTAAAACAGTGGCAATGACATGTGAAGATGAATAACAAATACATGTTATACTTTATAAATTACTAATGAAGTATGCAGTGGCCAAACATCACACCAGATCTAAGGCTACACAGGCATTGCTAGCTCTCAACCCACAGTGGGCATAAGAACATTCCACCACACATGGCTGCCTCTGCCATTCAGTCTCCTACCATGGAAACTCCTTCCTCCTTCAGCACCTTTTTCTATTCAGCCCCCTTCTACGTTACAGCATAGCACAAGAACCACGAATGAAGGAAGAGCTCTGCTGCCGCTGTCTTTTCTAAACAATCATCTGGCCTAGCTGGCAACCCCTTTGTAGCCACTCTCTGAAACCCAAGAGCATGCAGGCCACTCACAGAGACCTGGGCAAGGACTTTCACAAAGGGACTGGTGAAGAAAATATAAAAGAGTAAAGCAGGTGACTTGGTTCTGCAAAGTGAAGAGTGAAAGGGAATATTACCAGGGCTCCACAAGAGAGAAGCAGAGAATGGGATGAGAGAAATGGGAAAACATGCACCTAATGAGCAGGTGAAAGGAGAGGGGAGACAGGAAGCACCTGGAACAGCACAGAGGAAAAAGGAAAGCAGAAGCTTAAAGGACAGTAGAAATGGAGGCGAAGAACAAAACTGAACAGCCACCTCAGAGAGACTGGAAGTTGTTTTGCTTTGTAGGGACTGGTACTTAACAGCATAGACCAAATTTACTTTTAGTGTGAAATGCCAGGAGACATGACATGAGGGCTGAATTTGGCTGGTGTTCTGGACTTGCTGACAGGACAGATCATGCCAATCACACGGGTGTCCCACAAGGGCAAGACCTTGCACTTCAGCCCATTGCAGCCACGGTTCCCTTACACCCGTACAGTAAAAGCAGGACAGCAAGGCTGGAAATATGGTGAAACACATGCCATGTTACTGTTGCATTACCAGGTATCAGTTTTCTTAGGCTGGGTATCTGTTCATTAGCTCCCACAGGTTTTTAATGGTGTGACAAAGTCCTTGTGGTAATCAAACAGTGCTAGCAGCTATGAATGTACCAGGAGACTATAGGTCAGCCAGGAAGGGGAAAATGAGGGAAGCACGTGATGGAAATCAATAAAGATAAGATAATATTAACAGAGAAGCCTGTATATCAGAAACAACACAAATGGGTTTTCATTTTTACTCATACCTCATAAGAAGTCTCTGAAAAGGCAAATCAATACAATTAAATTGTGATTCCTGATTTTTCTCATTAATAAGCCAACAATTTTTTGAAGACTCATTTAAGTTATAAACCTTTCTGTCCCACCAGAAGGGCAGTGTTACATCCCTTGATATTTCTCAGTTTCTGCAACTGTGTGGAGCGTGCTTTAGACAGTCTACATTTGCAGTTAAAGCATGCTAAGAATAGCAAGAATCTTTTGAAAGATGCCTCTAATGAAACAAAACCATCGAATAACAGTTTCAGGCAGGTATATAAATAATGAAGTCAGTGATATCACTCAGAATATTAATTTTTCTTCCATTTTCATTTAAAAGGATTTCAAGTCTTCATCAAGTTCAATGAGACTGAAGGTAAATATACACTTATATGCTTGGCTAAATTGGCACAGAGGTCATTATGAAAATTATTTTTAAATTCTGCATTCTTAAAAGATAATATTTTAGATCAATAAAGCTCAATATATTCAATCCATCTTCCAAATTTTAACTCCAGTTAGGAATATATTTCAAAGGAGAGATAAAATGTGTAAGACAAAAAATATGAGACTTTTACAGCAATAGGCTAGTGAAAATGAATGCACATTTTTTGTCTTTAGAGTTTCCATTAAGCTCCAACAAAAATGCATAAAACTAATAGGTGAGAAAAATTGTCAATAAATCTCCAACCTAATCAAAACAGAATAAAAGAGAGCATTTAGAAGAAATCTGATTTAACCCAGAAGTACAGAAAAAACCCAAGGTAAAAGCTAAAACACAGCACAAGAATGCACAGAAAGCAGCAGGAAAGCTGCTTGTTCACTTGCATTTGATCTTGACCAATATAGAATGATCAGCTGCAAAGACAAAAGGTAACTTGGGTTAGGGTGATCATGAATTGATCCAGTGTCAGAACTTCAGAGGAGGAAGTAAGAACATCAAAGTAGAAACAATGGACTAGGAAGAAAACTTTCATTAAAGCCTGAACACTGATAGCTGAATTGCTGAAGCAGGTCATGGGAGAGCACATGTAAGGTAAAAGGAGTTAAAGAAAGCTGGTAAGTTACTTAAAGAAACAATACTAACCAGACATACAATATATACTAGAGGAACAAAAGATATTCCACAAGTTCATGAGTAGTAATACAAATAAAACAAGAAGTGTTGATCTGCTGTTCAACAGAGGAAAATGTATTGACAGATAATTCAAGAAGGCCAGAAACCATTGGTTTATTTTTTGTACCAGTGTTCATTAGTGATACATGGATTGACTTAGAAAGATTAGTGGCAGAGAAACAGCTAATATCCTAAGTAACGGAGTGACAGGAGTAAAATCTAAGCATGAAGAGAAAAAAGAAGGATGATTATTAAACTAGCTATGAGTTAAATTTGCTATTTTCAGTTTGGCTGGGCTTGTAGAATTTCATGCAGGAACTTGAAAAGTTTGAAGGAACTTAAAGAGGGCTGCAGCCATCTTGGAACCATCAGCAGCCATCTCTGACAACTCACTGGGACTAAGGAAGGCAGCAAAACCCAGAAATATGGGAAAAGAAGGAGCTGAAAAAATATAGACATATTAGCTTAACTTGTCTTCCTAGAAAAAGCCCATTTGTAAGTGCCTGGAAAAGAACAGGAGGATCAGTCACACATGATGTATATTAACAAAGAACAAATCATGCCACACTGACTTAATTTTTTTCCCATGACCAGGTTGCAACACTGGTAGATTAAGGAAGGAAAAGTAGATTTGCAAACCCTTTACTTTAGTAAGACTGCCTCATAAAATGCTCTCTTCTGCAAAGGGAAGATTAAATTCTTACAAAATAGGTGCAAAGCCAGTTGGAAAAGTACATTTTTAAAGCAATTATCAGTGAAGCAAAGCCAAGCTGGCATTAATGCCAGAGCATTAGCAGCATTCTCAAGAATATATCCCATCGGATAACATTAAATATTAACAGGGGATGAAGTAGGATGTACACTGATTCTGAAGGAGATTTCAGGATGGAAGGGACTGAACATACACTGGAGAGTGAGGTTAAAATCTGATACAGTTCGGACATTGGTCTGGAAAAAACAGTGCTGTTATGCAGTTACACTGAAAAAGAAGGTTCATAATAGATATTAAACAGAACTGAGTAAGCAATGCCACACTTGTGTGAAAGCAACAAACACTGTACTGGGATGTAATAAGAGATTAGATATATAATGCACCTCTGCGTTAGTCATCCTAGATGAGACCTAAGCTAAAGCACTGTGTCCCACTTCCAGAGCATCTAAACCAACAGAAAAGCAACAAGAATAGTCGGAAAGCACAACACAAATAATCAAAGTTGTTCAGCTAAGGAAAAGGCAAGTCTTAGTAGAAGTGTGATTAAAAAGTCTTCAGATTTAAAAGGCCTTTGAAAAGAAGAAAGAAGTGACCTAGTCCACCAGTGCAGACTTCAGGAAATAGTTTCAGTGGGGGTAAGAAAGATTCAGCTTAGGCATCGGTGAAGCTTTTCTAATGGTGTGAACAGTGGATACTGGCACAGATTGCCAGAGAGGAGTGGTTCCTCCATCTCCAGAGGCTTGGGAAGATAGGTTAAGGTATCTGTCAGGAGAGACACAGCTACAGTGAATTGTGCATGTGGCATGTGGCTCAGGGATGAACTAGAGGCTTTCCTGAAGTACTTTTTAGCCTCACTACATGGCACAGCGCAATTTTTGATGACAACTTTACATGCCTAAAATAAGTTCAACCACAAGGTGGTGCTTAAAGAGATCGAGCAGCAATAACTGAGGAACAACGTCCTTGCCATCCAAAAGTTCTGCCCAGAAAGAGTCCCCTCAAAGTTACTGCCTTTCAAAGCTACTGCAGTGAACTCTGGCTGCACTAGCGATGAGCTGAAATACAACAAATGGACAAGGCTTGGACTGAGTTTGCTATAGAAAGGCAAGTCATGCTTCAAAGGCAGAGAAATATAACATCAGCTAGTTAATAGGAGACACAGTGTTCTAGCAAGAACTTCCCATCAGATAAAAAATGGATTATGTAAGGAATTGTATTTCAGGATAATAGTCACGACTTGGCTGAAGACCAAGAAATGTTTTGAAAGTCTTTCCAGTCTTGAATCACCCATTAGAGGATACTTAGAAAGCACTTAGGAAAAAGAAGTAGCTTTCCCTACAAAACAGCAGAGAGTGAGCAAAGTGTTTAATTACCTTCCTAACACATTCTGGTATCTTTGAAGAATTAATGTGACTAAAGTACATACATGTTGCACAGAGCTGTATGACTGAAGCTACTTGATGATCACATTTTACAGGACATCTGGATAAGGGAAAAGTTACCGTGTGAAGAGCTCAAATACACAAGCCAAGTTTACAAATTATTACCCATCTCCTGGCCCACAGCAGTGACAAGTGTACCTGCTCTCAATTTTCCGTCAGTGTGAGATAAAGCAACACAGCAGATTGAGTTTTAGCTACTTCATGCCCTTTTCCAACCAGTGCGCAAACAGTTTACTATGATCTGCTAATTCCACCTGTATGTATGGGTGCATATGGATCTGGAAGGTAGAGAAGGGAAAAATACAGGTGTTTGATAGGGGGAAGAAGAAAATGATAATGAGAAACTGCAACAAAATGGCTTTCAAGCGTTAACACTAACAAAATCCATATCTGTACCTTTATGGAATCACATTTGAGCCATTCAAACAAACCCTTCATGAAGCCAATCACAAAACTGCCTATTTAAATTGGGGTGAAGCAGAGAAAGTAACAATTTTAGCCTCCATTTGTTTGAAGATTCAAATATTTATGCATGAGAACAATGCCACAGATTTAAATAAGACTATTCATGTATATAATTTCATGCACACGTTTAATCTTTGGAGAAATAGGTCTTAGATTTCAAACTATAGGGCGAGAGCTGCCTTTATTTCTGTGCTTCTTACATCACTGAGCAAGCCATATGCAAACAAATAAATAATATAATGAACAACGATAATAAAGAGCTAACATGAGGTCTGTATTTGTCAAGTTATTTGAATCGGTTAAATAAAAACCAAGAACATATCTTATAAAAATACATTTTTCTGTTCCCCTTGTTAAATAACTGTAAAGGGATGTTTCTTCTGAGCCTTTACATATTAATGAATGCTTCAGATCTACAGAATCAAATTATGGAGGGGACGTAATTTACTACTCTCAAATGTTAGCATAGCAGATGTGTATTGCAAAGAACTAAGAAGAAATAAAACTAAAGCAAATGAATCATGTTTTTCGCATGACCTCATGTAGCTCATCTCCGAACAAAGAACAAGTTTTGGTGTTTACTGGAGTTAAGCATGGCATTTGAAGTTACCTGGGTGATTAAAAAAAACCTGTGCACTACTGTCCATGCCTTTATTTCTAACTGAGACGCTGAAAAGAATTGCAAGTGACTTGTGCTTTCCTGCTGGCTGGCAGGGAATCCAGAAGAAACAAAGGACAAAAGATGGCAGCAGCAACAGCCACATCACTAAGAAATCTGTTTGTTTTACATCTTCAGTATTTACTGCTATTGGTGATTTAAGGCCTAATCCAAATCCCACTGAAATCACTGGCTAGTCCTTAATCGACTCAATGGGTTTTGGGTCAGGCCCATTGCATTTGATTCCCTTTTGTATTTCAGAAAACTGAGCATCTTCAGTTCTTAATGATCCAAAAGACTTCTTATGACTGCCATTTATGACTGACATGCTTGAATATCCTTGTATACATCTCCTGAAAGGCTATCAGTGCCCTACCTTGTTCACACAGGAGGAAATAAAACATACAAAAATCATTCCCACAACATTGGTGGAAGTATAGCCAGTCAGTAAGATATAGCTGACAATTAGCGGAAGTCCCCACAGCCCTCCCACACAACACCTCCTCTTTCTATTCTTACCATCCCTTTTCAAATCCATACATCCATTTCAAAAGTTGCCTGGTTTTGGCAGTATGTCATCTACCTAAGCTACATCAGACCAAAGGCATAGATAGGAATTGCAAAGATATGAGCTTCTTTAGAGAGAAAGAGCATACCTATTCAGACTGCACCAACCTCTGCTAGGATGCTGAAGGTAAAACAATACACTTAGTGAATGCAGTTTGCTGAAATGCATCTCAGAAGCAGCTGGCCAAAGATACTGTCATAAGAAAAGATCATTTGAAAATCATTTTTGACAACATTTGAAGGAAGATGTAACCAATATTGTGGGAATTTCTTTGCTCTGATATCCTGTGCTGGATCTCTGGAGCAGCGTTATGCAGAACATGCTGATCACAACTCGTCATCAGAAAACAACCTATGTCATGACCTCAAACAAACCCAGGAGGGTGCACAGTCAGTAAGAAACCCTGACACACATTCCCTGCCATAGGGAATCCTGATGGCTGGGACATGCTACCAGGATTGAGCTCTGTCCAACCCAGACCACAGTTGTTATCTATAGGGAGACCTCACCATCCTCCAGTGGAAATAGAAATACAATCATCATTACCATGCTGGAACCATTTCAGTCACCTCTTCACTATCTTCTCATAAATACACGTAGCATCTGAGATATCCAACCTGTGCTCCCTAGCACACTGCACAAGACATCCCTGGCAGCCAAAGAGCAAAGTGCCTGCTCACTCCTAAGTGGAAAAGTCCAAAACTGGCAGGGACTGACCTCATGCCAGGCCTGTAGGTGACTTAACAACACTTTGCAATTAACAAAGGACAAATTACCCAGAAAGAGCGCTTGTTTCTGCTCTTCATCTATGTTTACCAAACAATGAAAGTATTTAAAAAACCTGCAACCAGTCTAGATAGTGTAAACTGTATTACCAAAGCATCTTCAAACCACCCATGATCACAAAAGACAAACGCACAGTTTCTTGAGAAATATCCATAAACAGCAAAAGTGAGAAGCAGGGCAAGGTATGAATAGAGGAACGCACAGACACAAGGACATTTGCAACATCAGAGAACTTCCACAGAAAGAGGAATTAATCACATTTTTAAAATCATAGGAGTTCCATAAGATACAGCTCCTGCAGTCTAAATACCCATATATTTAGCTAACTACAAACTAACTAAACTGAGCAAAATAGACTAGCAGAAATTGTCAGGACCAGTGGTTATGACAGCTCAGTTTTATTATTTTTTTTCTGACTGCATGACCTTGCACAAATCATGCAATCACACTGTGTTTCATTTTCTCCTTTTTGGAGAGAGGAATACTAATAATTTCTACCTTTGTAAAATGCTTTGAATACTGTCAGCAAATGGGCTACTATCAAAATATTCAGAGTAATGATGACTGTTTCAAAACCTGTATTCTTTAGATGGAATACAGTGTGAAGACTAAGTTGCATTTTAAAATCCATTCTAAAATTGCTTTTCTTCAGTACTTCATGTAGTAATAGTATAAACAGGAAAATGTGTCCCTTTAAATTCTCAAATACAATCAGTGTAGCAAATTTATTTTAGGAAGTTAAATTGAAATTGCATTATTAACACTTCTACGATATTTTTTGACAAAGTGTAAATGTCCATCCTTTTAACGCAAAATGATTCAGCCATTACCAAAAATGATACTTCACTGTGAATGTCAAAGGGAAAAAGAATGTTGAAACAGACTATGACCAGTGCACAAAAAACCCCAGAACATGGCTAATGATGTCTTATTTTCCTGTCATTTTTCTGCTTCCCTGCTACAATGAAACAGCTGCTATAACTACACTGCATGCATTGAATAAAATGTCAGGAAATGCTAACTGCACTGTGAGCATTCCCGATATTCTGATAGAGGTGTGACTACAGTTGTCATAAGGAATCTCAAGCCAGCATTGTTACAGATTTCTCTGCTGCTGCAAATTTTTTTACCTATAAAAGAACAAAGCATTTTTTTCATTATCTCTCATGAGAATTACTGGTTTCTTGGTATCCCTGGCTTTAATAGCATGTGTACCTGAAAATACTCACTCCTTGAGAAACAAACTATAACGATGCAGATGTGAAATTATGATAAGTACTAGGCAGCAAGGTTACTGCTTTTAAAAACTGCTCCTCACCCATACTGTAAGTACACAGTAACTATTCAAAAGACAAACTGAAGGGAAGTTAAAGACTAATGAGCTTCTGAAGGATTTATTTCACTTGTTTCCAGACACCTTTATAACTTCTGCACACATGGATGGGCTCTCCTATGCTTTGATTACACCCACATGCCAGAACTGCCCTCTGAGAACTAGGTGATGAAATTTTAGATGAAGTTGTTTCATGATAAATGTAAGGGTGACAAAAACTGGATGGAGTGGGAATTAGGGGGTGAAATTGTAAGCCTATTAAAATCTATGGTGAAACTCTTTAGTATAGTCAAAACACCACCCAAGTAAGTCAAGAGAACCACTGCCTCCTGCTTGATAACAGTGTAGGTATTGCGTGACCCCAGCTAGTGATTCCATCTCTGACTGTTTCAACTTCTCCATCTGTAAAATGGGGACTACAGTATCTACTCCCATCTCTGACAAGTGACAAGAATGAGCAAGCAACTGAAAACACTGTTGAATGCTGCAACTGAAATCCTGGAAGTCTAGTGCCTACAAATTCATTCTGAGCATTATATAATGATTTATAACACAGAAAGGAAAAGTCGTCAAAGTGAGCCAAGACTAGAGGGCATTGCAGGTTACCTCCTGAATTCCCTGGGGATGGCAGCAACAAGGTAGTCGCTGGCAAGCAGGGAAAAGAAGTTAATTTAAACCTGGTTTATGTCTCTTTGGGTGATTCCACATTCCTTCTTCTCTAGGTTCAGGACAGTACATTGTGTGAGCATACATGAAATGAAGAAGCATTGAAGGAGTGCAGCACATCTGCCTCAGATTCCAGCTTCCCTGTCTACTCCTTGTTCTTTCTGTCATTCGTTTTTTACTAGAAATGAAACTGAGAAAGAATACTCTAACAATATCCAGAGCAAAACTTTGTTATCCTGCTTCGTGGAAGGAAATTTTTAGTGATCCATATTGATGTTCTCCAACTACATAGAACATATTTGCTACAAAAAAATGTAAATGTTTTTTTCCTCTAGTATATGAAAGCAAACATAGGAAAGAAATACCACACTGATAGCTAGACCAGAACACATTTTGAAAAAGCACATTCTGCTCTCAGCCAACTATTTCTTTACTTCAGCAGCTTTAAGTCTTCTGTCATGAACATAAAAACCACTCAAGCACTTCTGTCTAATTTACATATTTGTGCGTCAGTGGAAAAGACAAGCATTCTGCTCCTGGCAAATATCCACAAAACAACCCTCTTATCTTCCTTAAAACTTCTATTTCCCATGATGTCTACAAAAAAGCTTGTCAAAGTGGAGGGTGCTGATATGCTGAGCCCGCTACCTACCCTGTTGCATCCAAGTTTCTCAGACTGTGTAGTTTATCTATCATGTGGTTTTCAAAACTGGACTGTAGCCTTCTTCCTAGTGCTTCTGATGCAAGATGCAGCTCCTGTCCCTGACTGTGATGCATTAGCACCACCACAGCTCTGCTAACCACAGTGAACCTTCACAGCCAGACAGATCTAACCAAAACAGAAGGGACCTGGCCACATGAGACAACATGCGCCTTCTGAAGACAACTCATCAACCTCATTACTTCCTCCTGCTATGAGGGCACATCATTATCTGACTCAGTAACGTGTAAAGCAAATAAAAAATAAATTCAGGGGGAAAATACTGGCTATGAAGGGTAAGGGCTTTTCTTTTTCTTTTACAGTAAAGTCCAGTTGTAGTCTCACACATTTAACTAGCTTAAAATGAAACTCATAACTGTTGCATTAATTAGTTAATTCAGTGTTATTCAGATACTTTAGTGGCAGTAACTGTATTGACTGAAAACATACAAAGGCATTTGGAATCAAATTATTAGATCTGAATGACATGGATTAAAATGCTGGTTTTCACATTAATTCTGTAATGTGATGGAAACAATCAGTACATAAAATGTAAACATTGAGTTAATGTGCATCTGTGTGAACAGTGGGTATTCCCCGAGAAAAGAGTAAAAGAATAATATTATTAATTCCTGGAAATCTGAACAAAATTTAATTAGATTAGAAAATAGTAAATATTTGTAAATTTGCTCCTTCCCTCCTCCTAACTTCCTACAGGGCTTGCAGCCGCCTAAGTAGCTACCATTTAAACCAGGTCTGTTCACATTTATTCTTATTGTTTCGAATTTCACCTCATCTTCCCTGATAACTAGTGAGGGACAGACATTTCTAAACATATTCTGAACTGCTTTTGTTGCTAAATGAATCTTTACTGCAACTTGAGAACAAATAGGCTCCACAAATGCAGACAGACAACTGCAATAATTAACCCAGGACTGATAGTGAGAGGCAGAATTACTCTACCTGACATTTTCCCTAGCTAGCTACATCTCTTTACATCCCAATTCACCATAGTATGCTTCTGAAAGAGATGACCTCTTTTTACCTCTCTCAGTATGTAGCCGAAGCTGTGTAAATTCTGTGATGTCTGGCTTTTAGGGATATCACAGAACCAGCCCTGTCCTTGTGAAATGGAAAGGGACCTATTGCATGTGTTTTGTAATTTATCCTCTTTCTCCTATCTGTCTTTAATGTTAGTGTTAATTTTCACATCATCGCTAAAAATATTGCTTCATCCAGCTGAAATTCTGTCCCTGCCATCTGTCAAGCACTCTCCCCCTTTTTAAACATAAGCTCAAAATCACCTTTGGCTTAACCAATTCCTCAGTGACTCTTTGTGGGCTGTATAAAGGATAAGGACTGTTGCACCATGTTAAGCCAATCACAATGTGAAAATGTTTGCTGTTCCAGAGAAGTTTAAATACTGTAATCCAAACCATCTTGCCTGGAAATACTGAATGTGTTCCCAGCTAAACGGTGTTAAAAAACTCCACCATTTGCTGAAGTAGATTTTTTTCTTAGGAATCTTCAGCTTCTACATGACAGTTGGTCTAGCAGACTGCCCTGGGGAAAGGCAGATGCATCCTCCCCAGAAGAATTTATGGTACAATGTAGTCCAATATTATTGCAGATTGTCCTGTGCCCATACTGCCACGAGGCCACACAGAAATTTCTGGGTAGCAATCCTGGCTCTCTACTCCAAACCTCATAGCTGAAAAGCCAGACAAAACGCAAAAGACAGCATCTCAAGAACACTGACTTTAGCACTGAAGAAACTGAACAGACTAAGCAGCATTCAGGAGCTCTAGCAAGGCAACCTCCTGGTTTTCTTCTTCCTCCTTCTCCCAGTTTGCACCAGTATGCCAGGAAGACAAGAGAGCCATTCTATTACACAGGCCTAGGACTGCCTTTGAGCAGTGGCTAGTATAAGGAAAGCCAAAAACCTTACTGCTACAGTTTTGTCAATGCAGGTTTTTCCAGCATTGCCTTGGAATCTGCAGCAGCTAACACTGACACTCAATGGAGCGTGAACTGAGTCAGAGGAAACAAAAGGGGAGAAGGGTGTGTTAGGCTCCTTTATCATGTGGACCCCTACAGTTTTGCCAGTCAAGATAAGGAACCTTGCCCATAATAGGCTTTTCTTCAGTTCATTTCCCAGACTCATTTGGAATAACTGCCAGAACCCAGCAGCCTGGAGACCACAAGCTAAAAATTCCTAGTCCAGGCTGGCTCTGAACACAAGACAACTAAAGAGGAGGGAGGGAGAGAGGAACAAATATTTGCTTGGATCTGTATGTGTATACAGCAATAACAGGAATACATCATACAAATCTGTATTTAAACACAGGAGACTGAAATCCCACAGATTCATTTGTGATTTAGCAGTGAATCGCAATAGAGCTGCAATCTGGCCTGACAAAACAATCCCCTGCCAGTTGTCCCTCTGCTTCCCCTGCAGCTGATGTGAGCTGGCAGAAATGCCAGGATTGGGGCAGGGGAGAGTCTCAATCTACAGCTGACAGACCTGATAGTGAAGCATGAAAGTTGGACATTTAAGGCTGCAGAAAGTTCACAGCAGTCTAAAACACAACCACTATGGTCCTGAACCCTACATCCAGGCTCTGCCCTGTTGTTTATGCTGGTCCTGGCCAGGAAGCTAATTTTCATCCAGAACAGCAGAAAATTAACCTCTAGATAAAAGGTTTACATGTTTCTGACAGTTCTGCTCCCTTATCACCAGACAAGCAGGAGTGATGAAGGACAGGGTAGGTGTAGATGTGAGGGATGCAGAGGGAAGGCACATTGGAGGGAGGACATGGGGAAGGACAGGCGCCCTACAGTCCCAGTGCAGGTCACAGGAAGCTGCTGTGGAATGACAGCCACAGACCCACATAGTTCTTCCTGGACCCAAATGTGTTCTGCTCTGGGAGCTGATACTTCCACTATATTCCTATTGCACAGCAACCACTCCTGGTGTCACTGCTGGACTTCATGCGGCTCTAAGGTGGGCTAGGTCAGAAAATAGGTTCACGTGGAAAGCAACCATCTGAGCCACTCTGAAAAAGGCTACAAGGAAAGAATGGCATGACATAAGCTGTTTCTTGAGCCCCCTCAGATTCATGTATTTGAAGTTAGCTATATTAAAGAGTGAGGATGGACAAAGCAGTACTGGGAGGTTTACAAAGACTTAATCATAACTCTTCCCTGCTCAGCTACTGGGTTGTTCTCTGTCCAGTTTATATTTAAGGTTATTATACAAATTGTTTTTATAATTTCATTTCCTAAGATGAAAACAAATATGGCTGGGTAATCCTAATTAGTGTTATAACTGGTGCTGGAAGTCAGATGATTTTATTTCCCATTTTTATTTTGGAACCTAAATTACATATTCTTTTCATTTCTCTACTAGTCAACTCAGCTATGTGTATTTGTATTTCCTCACTAACTGCTATCTTTAAGACAGCTGCATTACTGATGATAAAGCACACAAAGATCAAACGCATTCACGATCTTGTGCCAAGCTTTCTTCCAGAAGGAAATCTACAAAAAGAATAAATAAAAGTTGTAAACCATAATTTTTTAAATATCTAAGCAGCATTTGCTCCTTAGCCATCACTGGAGATAATGGTTCTAATTACGTTTTCGGCTCTGTTGGTATATACCAGACATTTTTGTCTTAGCAATTCTAACTCAGAATAGCTCTAAATGAGCACCACAAACCAAACATTTGTTCTGGTGATGCTGCTCCACACGGAGCCAGCATAACAGGCTCCTGCTCTTGACTAGCTAACACAAAAAGAACAAAATCATTGGACAGCTTTTCCCTACTATTAACGTCTCCATTTTTTGTCATCTGTACACAGACAAAAAAAAAAAAAAGAGAAAGATGCTGCTAAGTGATCAGATCAGACATATTGATAACTTCTGACTGACTCAGAACTATAATTGACTTTTTGGAATACCAATTTCCAACATGGATTGTAGGATAGGCAGTCAAAATGCTGTGCAAGAGATTATATGAGTGACTAGAAGGAATCTGATTTTAAGAACCTTGATCCAATTTTTCTGCCAAACTTGAGAAAGTAATTACAAGATTCAAAAAAAAATCATTTTGCTGTTTCAAATGTAACTGCCAAATGTGTTACTTGTATACGCTTGACTTGTCTGAAGACATGAACCTTGAAAAGGACTATCTTTTTCTCAGCATAATTACCCACTCTTTCTGCTTTTCAACTGCAGAGATAAATGGAGCATATGTGCATGTTTTTTACGGGTTGGGACAGAATCACACAGAAGACACAGCCAAGGAGCAAGAGTCATCAAATGTGACTCCACAGTATATATTATCAGACTGCCCTTGCCAGAACTGTCAGGTAAGGCAATATGCTGTTTCCCCAGACAACTGGAACTGAGAGTGATGACCTTATTGAAAGAAGGTCCCACACCTACTTCACAATATTGAGTATTTTGCAAATTACAGTATTTTCTAGAAATTCTTTCATTTTTCTGTTCTTTATTTATGTAACAGTCATATAGCAAGAGGAGTCAGAAAGGGAAAACATCTCTTCAGCCAAATTGTCTTTTCCATGCTACCCCAAGCACTTCTGTAACCCTTTTATGGGGAGAAGGCTAGTCAGGGAGGAGGTAAGTACTTGCTTACTCTGTTACTCTGAAGGAGGCCAACAGTGTGTGTTAGATCCCACCCAAATTACAAGATTAACAAACACACACATCAGGTTTTAATTTGTCTACTGATTTCCAAACTTCTTCCTTCCACTCCCAGTGTCATTTAAGATTTTCACGCCAAAGACTGATTACAATAAGCTCCTGGAAGACAACTCATTTGGAATGTATGAACACTTATGAATCCCACACGTTACAATGTTCTGAGTAAAGCAGCATCTTTATGACAGTCACTCCATCTTTTCTGTGACTGCAAGCTCTTTTTAACAGGGGCATCCATCCCTCCTTTGTGCCACAGCACCCAGCACAAATAAGAATTGTAGGGCTTTAGGATACACATAAATTGCAATAAAGACTGACATGAAAATATTTAAAGAAAAAAAAAGCAAGAGAAGTGGAGAGCACCAAAATAACAACAGTAACTGCTTGAGGGGATTCCTCATTCAGACAAGTACTCTGGAGATCCTACATATTAATACTCAGATGTAAAAATCATGGAATTAAAACCTCATATAGTTTAGCTCTAACATTGACTCGAGTATATGGATTGCTCTGCTGGTAACAGAGGAGGTCTCTTTATCTCTCTCTCTCCCATACTTTTTACTCTCCACCTTTTCATTCCTCCCTCATGAAAAAAAAACACACTCTCCTGATTTGGATCTCACAGGTAGTTTCACAATGACTCAGAAAGTCACTGCAGCACTTAAAAGAGGATACAGATGCAGATACACTTTTTCAAGCTTGGTTTTCCATTTTTTATCAAAAAGTGGAATGTTCTGCAGCTGTGACAGGAAAGGGAGGCTGCTTCAGGTGCTGACTACTAACTGTGCTGCTATTGGACACTATTCACTATTTTTCCCATTATTCATCTTCTCTCAGGATAAATGTAGCAATTTGTTTATATATAAAAAGCAAAATATACCTACATATATTTAATCTTCTGTTGTTATTGCTCTTTGAAAATGAGAGTAAAATTTAAAATAAGACTATTTCTTTAGCATCTGTAAATCGCAAAATTCTGCCCTTTTCTGCAACATTTTAATTTGTCAGAGATCTTGCCTCCATCTCTTGCCAATCTCACTATAATTGTAGACAGCTCGATTCATCCTCAGACCTCCCTTAGAATCACCACAATGGAAACTGCTCATTGTAGAAAGAAGAGACCACATTTTTCTTCTTCCAAATTAATGGAAAGGCTTCAAGGGCCAGAGATACTTTAACTTGATCAAGTATGCACTGAAGAGAAATGAAGTTATTTTGACATGCACACTGGTAAATGCATAGCAACCCGGAAAGAAGATTCTGTTCTCCTTTCTCCACAATGCTACACACTCTTACATAGTAAGAGATCAAATGAGAATCACTAATCACATCTGCAGGTTTCATACTGGGACTACTGTGGCTAGATCTGTATTGGTCAGGTTGGAGCTCAATTATATGATTAGATACTGTAGAAGAAAATGTTTCCAGTAGAAGCTGCCTTTAGGGTCTCCAGAACTCAGTGTACACAACAAAATCGTGGGTCATAGATATTTCACAGATTATCAGATAGCTGAATTGTTTAACAGAAGATGGCATGGTGCAACCTTTTCTTTAAGGCATCACTATTCACACTGACATTTGGAAGGGAAGCCTACAGCTGCATACCATCTCCATATGGCTGGATCTGGAGATAGTGATGTACCAAAACTTCCCCTGGTGGTTCTGCAATAATTTAGTTTATGCAAAGCTTACTTATATAAGCCAGCAGACCTACTAACAATATCTTTTTACATTAAAGAGCTCTGATGACATATGAAGGCCTTCACATTTTTTATGATGAAGTTTATTACTAACATATGAAAAATGTATTTTTCACAGACTCCTACTCATCTCACACTCCTGTCTTTGTTATCTCTCCTGCCATATGTTGTCACCATGTGACTCATTGCCAGGGACTATATGCACAGCCTCTGCACTAGCCAAATTGTTACAGGCTGTGATAATGATTGAACCCTAAGCACTTCCACTTAGAGTGAAATGAAGAATTTTAACAGACCTCTAAGCAAATTATTTTCATATATGTGAAATTGGTGCCAGAATACCAGAGCAGCCCCTAAAAGTAGTTGGTACTGTTAGGACTGCATGAAGACATTATTTAAAAATATCTGCACATAGTGCTTTATGCAAACACTTCAAAAACAGAAAATTAAAGGGAGGGGTTTTTTAACCCTATGCTAACACTGTATAAGAGAACTGACCCTTGCACAGAGCCCAAGAGAGAATAGGAATTATCGCCTATCACTGGACAGTTATATAAACCATCCTCATAGAAAATCAATTTTGTTGTAGCAGTTTTCATGTGACTATTGGAGAGGTTACTTCCAGACAAACACCTTGTCATTGCACCTTGCTAGGACACTGCTTTCTTTTCTGCTTGCGCTCTCTGTTCATTCTTTCTTGTAGGCTCACATGTTCATGAGCGTGTGAAACATTTCCCTTAGCAGTCTAATAACGCTCTATCAAAGTCCACATTTGACAATCTACTGAATACGTTAAGAGATAAGCTTTCTCCTCGGTCATCTGGGAAAAGTAAATTGAAATATAAGGAAATCAGAAGTAAAATTATTGTGATTATTGCTGTTTATGGTGAATGAACATGATTATTACTGGTGTCTTGTGTGGTCTCTTCAAGACTGCATCTAGTGAATTGTAATTTCCTCTTTACAAACAGTATACTTTCAAATACCCAGAGCTATACTTAAGTGCTTGAAAATTGAAATAAATGAATATTCATTTGCCTGGCAATGTTGAAACTTGCAATATTTGGAGGATTAACACGCAGATTATGTCCTTCTCTGTCAACTGATTTTTTTTATATAATTTTAATAAATGCATTTAGAATTGACAAAATAGCCAACCATGCTTTCACAATTGCTCCAATTATTTAAATGCATAAATGCCAGCACAGCACCTAAGTCTTATTGAAAATTCAGTAAAGAAAAGTAATTTACATTTTATCACATCAAATTAACCAGAGAAAATGATGGATGGATGAAAAGGTGACTTTCAGGAGTATTTCAACATACCCTATAGCAGTTTTGCTATACAAAATACCTTCAAATAAATCACTTCCAATAAGATAGAGGATTTGGAGTCATTATATGAAAAACATAAGGGGGATGTTTCAGCTTGCAAGCTTCACTGACTCGATTTACGTGTTTCTCCAATCTTAATCAGTGCACTAGGGGGAGCTCCTGCAACTCTCTATCACAATAGAAACCAGAGGGCAACATAGGGAACGTTACGGAAATAAAGCATGAGAGAGATTTCAGAAAAAAGACATATTCTTCTGCCACTAGCAAGAATGACTGTATGAATTAGCACAACTTAATCTGCTTATATCTTCTGTGCTCTGTATGGTTTCCTCAGCACAAAGGAGATGAAGAATCACTTTCCCCCTTTTGGGATGCACGCTTCCAATGAAAAAGGCACGAATTTATGTAGGTTTTAAACAGTCGCAGAGATCAAGTTGTACAAAAACAAAGCTAGCATAGTTTTGATATGTGATGTAATTTTAATGGAGTGTGTCACAGGAAAAATATATGTGAGCAAGTTATCAGGCTGTACCATAATAAACACAAAGAACTGAAGTCTGTACCGTAACAAACATAGGTTAAGAGGACCTCATTAACACTGCTCAGTCAGCCGCCATTATTGAAATATTCTGCTTTTGAGCACTTAATTTTTCAGCTTTCCTTTCAAGTTGATTTGTGTGTGTGTGTGTAGTTTCTTGAAGATGCGTTGTTGGGGTTTTTTTTAGGAAACTGCAATATGGAGATTCCATTATGAAAAACAATGTAAAACTTCAGCTAGGATCATTAGCAGGGTTAGGATGCTTTGACTATCAACTACTTGAATAAATACAATAATTGTTATTAATTACAGATATCTATTTTTCTATGCTCTTTGGCATAGCACCCACATGCAAAGGAGTTTTGGACGTCTACTAACAGAAAAAAAGTCTTTAGCACCACATTCCATAACAGAATGGAGATTCATGCTCTTGATGGGTTGGTTTGTCCTCTGTTCTTTCCCATATTCATTCCTGTGACTCTCTAATTCATTTCTGCAATGCCCTCTTCTTTAAAGTGATCATGTATCTCACATCTCCAGAGTAGAACGAGCTATTTCTTTACTCATTTCCTACTTGGGCACCAGTAGAGGATGTAAAAGCACAGAGAAGACAACTGTGGTTGTCAGTGTCCAGCTTGATAATAACCAAAATGTTGCTCCAGCAACTCAAAATGAGTGATTTTGAGAAAACCCACACTGTTAAGCATCAACACAAGAATGTCCAAGCAGCCCAGGACCAAAGATGAACAGTGCAAGGATTCTTCAGATGCAATGCGCACAGCCTGCGTATATAAGCCTGCAGTTAAACTGTAATAAGCCTCTAGTGAGCCAGTTTCAACTGAAATTTTTCAATATGGTTGATTTTGTAGGGGGTCACAAATGGCACCCTTTATTGTCAGAACAAACTCCAGATATCAAGCTCCTAGTTCAAAGGACGGAATTGCTAGTGTACCACTGGGGAAAGCTATTTGATATGTGCTATGTGTTTTCCCCCAGACTCAATGTCAGGGAGGTTTGATCCATTTCAATTTAAAAATCAGCCAGGAGCATACTCTCAGCATGGCAAATTCAGTGTAAACAGTCAAAAAGTGGCCAAATTGTAAGAACAGGATCTTGCAGTGGGAAGCACCATGCAACCCTGCTGCCAGCTCTGCTGGTAATAGATGGAAACAGAGCCACTACCTATTCTGCCTGCATGCTGGAACCTGACCTCCCCTGTGTTCCAAGTACTCTTCTGCATCTTTTCCAAAAATGTATTTGAAATTATTATTGATTTTGTCATTTTGGCTTTAGGGTTATATTTGTCTCACAGATCCAGCTATATCCAACTGTACCCCATGAGAATTATTGAAAACTAGAGCTAGAAAGACTGGTGTACAGATATTACACAGCCTAGTTAAAAAGACCAAAGCTGTGTTATTTTCCTTTATGTAAGACAGCTTTAAATTGACTTTGTTTCCATTCCCCCATATATAACTGAGGACAGTAGTATACTCTGTCTCAGTATTTTATGCTCAATTTAACTGCTATATTGCATTAAATGATGTGCAATAATGTAACCCTTAATGCAAATGAATTCGTGTTTGGTAAAAAAAAGAGAAAAATCTCTTTGCTGCCTTCTCCAAACAGATTTTTTTTTTAATATAGAATTTAATGAACTAGGAAAACCAAACATCCCCATATGGTAAGAAAATTTCAAGGCACGTAGTAAAAGAAAGGTCTTGTTACTCATCAAAAACTAATAGATGTGACAAAAGAAAAAAAAATAAGCTGAAGATGAAACTCAAATAATTAGCAAATATGGGAAATCATCTATTACAGAGCTTATAAAAGGCTTGGCAGAGGCTAAAAGAGGAAAACCACACATTTCATATTTCAACGGTGGAATATATTGAATTTCTTTTGAAGTAAATTATTTATAGTTATAAATTTCCCTGGAAAATTAAAACAATGCCCTCTCTCCCGAAATAAATGCATCATTATGATCAGAATTATTGAAGACGTCTATCTTCTGTCTAAGACTGTAATATTTTCTTATCATATGAAAGATTTTGAGGAACTTTCTCTGAATCTCAGGAAATTCCTCACTCAGTCTTTTTGTGGACATCACAAAGTAGCCTGCAGGCTTCTCTGAGCTGTAGTTGCTACCAGTCCCACAGGCATCACTCTGGCAATTTAAAGTAGCCTAAAGACGTCTAGCAAACACTTCCCTCTCCCTGGATGAATGCCCTTCCCTGCTGCAGTAGCCATTTTGACAGTCATGTATCACCCTAAAATAAGCAAAATATATAAAAACTACAAACAGGGCTGTTTTCTGGTACCCTGATATTTTGTACTTTGAATAACTGGCAACTCCTTCCCTGGAGACATTCAAAACTCGCCTGCACACATTCCTGTGTAACCTTATCTAGGTGTTCCTGCTCCGGCAGGGGGATTGGACTAGATGATTTTTTGAGGTCCCTTCTAGCATACTGTGATACTGTGTGATACTGTGAATTTGGCCCTGCAATCCCAGCATATCCCTGATCATTCAAAACTAACTGCAAGGCATGAAGATCGACATGTTGTGTAAGCACTGTAACAGTTGTACAGTTTAAAATTGAGGGAATGAAGCTTGCATGCAGTAAACAAAATACTCAGGTATTTATCTCTCCTACATTTACCTTTCACTTAGCATAAGTAAAGAGATCCATGGCCATATGGCAAAACTGCAGAACTAGGATTCATTAAGTACTTCTATGCTGCGGAGGTTCTGCCACGTTTGTCATGGGACTGTCTGAGCTCCTCCAGGATGAGACAAGGTGAGAAGCATCTGTCACATATTTACCCTCCCAGCTTCCCTCCATAGAAATGTGTGGGAGGGAGAAGGATGGCTGGCTTTTGTATGTGTCTTGGAAAGGAAGTTAATATGGTTTACAAAGGACTTTATTCCTGTAAAAGTTAGTGGAGATTTTGAGCCTACCCCAGCCACGTTCTGTCTCCTACTCACGTGAACACTGTTTTTTGCAGGAAGAGTCCTGTTGTTGTAGAAAAGCCCAGCTATTGGCAGCAGTATTCATCAACAAATTTTGCTCAGTTTCTAAAATAGTTTGTGCTTGAAAGTGTACACCACCCTTAGCTGAGCATCACTGCCCATTCCGGGGGGCATACCACCTTCTAGGAAAGATGGATGTTTTTACCTTGTTATCTCTATCTGCTTCAGAAAATACAACAAAATATTTTAGTTTGGATTTTATGCCTGGTGCTCTCAGTCAGCAGTGAAGCAAGACCCCTGGCTTAACTCCAAGTGTAGCACTGAAATGCCAACAACTCAGAGAAGCACTGAGATGTAACTCATAACTAACTGTAAAATGCTTACAGCATGAAAGGTGCTATCTATCTAAGAATTATTACTTAGTGCATGGAAAAATGCTTATTTTCCTACAGGATAAGGCAGCGTCAGGAAATGCTATAGCATTAGTAAGATTCTAGAAAAAGGAACTGTTACATTTATACATTTAATAAAGGCTGAATGTGACAATTAAGAATGGTCAGTACCCTTGAGGAAGCAGGACAGACAGGGAGAGGTGGAAGTAGTTATTTTCGCATTAAGGAAACACACTAAAATATTCATTGTCTTTATCTGCTGTCAAGAGATGTTTTTGTGTAACAAAAATACCTTTAACCTTTTAAAGACATCACACAGACATTCAATGTCCATCTCCTATGTCCAGAGAGAAGGCATCCAAGCAGGTGTTTATTACTCTAGCTTTTCTACTTCTGCCATAAAAAAATTCTAAAAATTATTAATCTATAGAGCAATGCCTGATAGTATTTCTTCCCACTATTATAATCACTTTAAACTGAGCATATTTTATATTCATGAGTGCTTTCACGTGGGTCCTCATCTGGTGAGACTGAAGGCACAGAACTATCTTACAAAGAAGAACTGGGATGTTAAGCTACCCTGTGAACACAGGAGAAAATTCACCCTAAGCAACAGGCCAGAACAATGCTTGTGCACCAGTTAAGACTTGGTTAAGCCTCAAAATAGGATTTAATTGTGAATGTTATGATCCATTGGTTAAGCACTGGTATTGTCACAGTGCTGCTTTTCTTCTTTACCCTCAGCACTTTCCGACAAAGACAGGACAATCAGATTATGACACAAACTTCGTCAGCAGCACGCTTTCTAATAATGCTGATCCTGAACCAGTTGCTTTCTCCAGTTAAACAATACAATGTCTAAAGCATCCTTACAATTCATGTACTGTACTCACATGCATCAACCATATGCTTCGCATTTGCACCTGGCTCTTTTCAATTTCATGCTGTACTTTTGCATTTTTCATTACCAAATCTCCCTCCCCCAATCAAAGGTGTGATTTACCTTACTGCAATTTTTGGAAACCTGGCAAAGAGCACCGCTGGACATGCTGTCCTTATCTGGCATTCCTGAAAGAAGAATACAGAAAACAAATACATACTGTGCATTCTTCCAGTAACAGTGGAGATATTTATCAATAAAAGATGGAATTGGGGGGCTCAATACTTTGATAAGGCAAACATTAATCTATGGTTTTTTAAGAGCAAAACAGATTTGTTCAGACAAAGGTTTTCCCTTGTGAACACAAAAAAGACAAAAAGCTAATTTGTACAAATACTATAAACAGCTTACTAAACACAGCACTTTCTCACAACTTAATATTTGAAGTATGTTTACAGGACTTATTTGTATTTTTTCATTTAACATTATCTGTGATTTAGTACCTGGAAGCCAAACGTAGCACTGAATTTGCACTACCTAGCACTGCTATGCTATGCTATGGTTTCACAAATAGAACACACTGAACACATAACATATGGGACTAAACTTGCAGATGCAATTGCTAGCCACCTGATATTGCCCTGATTGGCACCTACATAATCCTCTGGAAACTAAATAAAAGTACTTTCATTTACAGAAGTGACAAGTTCTAAAGGCTGCCCTTGGATTCGTGTTTACAGCACTGTCCTACAGCCTAACAAGTTCTCATGAGGCAGATGTACCCAAATCTATTTAGCTACGTAACTAAGGTTAGACAGCAGTATGTTTACTGCAGGTTGCCTGCCCAAGCAAGCTGTGTAGCCCATCCTAACTGAAAATATAAGCCAGTTTGCTGCATTTAATTTACTAGGAAGACTAATGACTGTGTTCCATGGAATTCATGTAATACCTAGAACTAGCTAAATGCTACATGACATCATATAGTATGCTTTAATCAATAGGCCTGGCCCACAGTGAAGATTTTGTGTACAGCTCTATGTGCACTTGTACGCAGTGGAAACGCAGTTAGGCAAGTTCCAAAGTATTTCCTACTATATGCAGTGTTAATACAATTATCATAGAATCATAGAATCGTTAGGGTTGGAAAGGACCTTAAGATCATCAAGTTCCAACCCCCCTGCCATGGGCAGGGACACTTCACACTAAATCATATCACCCAAGGCCTCGTCCAGCCTGGCCTTGAACACTGCCAGGGATGGAGCATTCACAGCTTCCCTGGGCAACCTATTCCAGTGCCTCAACATCCTAACAGGAAAGAATTTCTTCCTTATATCCAATCTAAACTTCCCCCGTTTAAGTTTTAACCCGTTACCTCTTGTCCTATCACTACTGTCTCCAATGAAGAGTCCCTCCCCAGCATCCCTATAGCCCCCTTCAGACACTGGAAGGCTGCTATGAGGTCTCCACGCAGCCTTCTCTTCTCCAGGCTGAACAGCCCCAACTTCCTCAGCCTGTCTTCATACAGGAGGTGCTCCAGTCCCCTGATCATCCTCGTGGCCCTTCTCTGGACTTGTTCCAACAGTTCCATGTCCTTTTTATGTTGAGGACACCAGAACTGCACACAATACTCCAGGTGAGGTCTCATGAGAGCAGAGTAGAGGGGCAGGATCACCTCCTTCAACCTGCTGGTCACGCTTCTTTTGATGTAGCCCAGGATACAGTTGGCTTTCTGGGCTGCGAGCACACACTGAAGCCGGCTCATGTTCATTTTCTTATCAACCAACACCCCCAAGTCCTTCTCCACAGGGCTGCTCTGAATCTCTTCTCTGCCCAACCTGTAGCTGTGCCTGGGATTGCTCTGACCCAGGTGTAGGAACTTGCACTTGGCATGGTTAAACTTCATGAGGTTGGCATCAGCCCACCTCACAAGTGTGTCGAGGCCCCTCTGGATGGCATTCCTTCCCTCCAGCGTATCAACAGAACCACACAGCTTGGTGTCATCGGCAAACTTGCTGAGGGCGCACTCAATCCCACTGTCCATGTCAACGACAAAGATGTTGAACAAGACCGGTCCCAACACCGATCCCTGAGGGACACTACTTGTTACTGGTCTCCAGCTGGATATTGAGCCATTGACTACAACTCTTTGTGTGCGGCCATCCAGCCACTTCTTTATCCACCGAGTGGTCCATCCATCAAATTGATGTCTCTCCAGTTTAGAGACGAGGATGTTGTGTGGGACAGTGTCAGATGCTTTACACAAGTCCAGGTAGATGACATCAACTGCTCTACCCCTGTCCATCAGTTCTGTAGCCCCATCATAGAAGGCCACCAAATTGGTCAGGCAGGATTTCCCCTTAGTGAAGCCATGCTGGCTGTCACCAAGCACCTTGTTGTTTTTCATGTGCCTTAGCATGCCTTCCAGGAGAATCTGCTCCAAGATTTTGCCAGGCACGGAGGTGAGACTGACTGGTCTGTAATTCCCTGGGTCATCCATTTTCCCCTTCTTGAAAATGGGGGTTATATTTCCATTTTTCCAGTCGTCGGGAACTTCACCTGACTGCCATGATTTCTCAAATATGACAGACAGTGGCTTAGCAACTTCATTCACCAGCTCCTTCAGGACCTGCAGATGAATTTCATCAGGACCCACGGACTTGTGCACGTTCAGGTTCTTAAGATGATCTCGAACCAGATCCTCTCCTACAGTGGGCACAAGGTCTTCATTCTCACAGTCCCTGCATCTGCCTTCCAAGACTTCGGTAGTTTGGTCAGAGCCGTTGCCAGTGAAGACCGAGGCAAAGAAGTCAGTCAGAACCTCAGCCTTCTCCAAATCCTGTGTAGCCAGTTCTTCCGAGAGCTTCCTGAGGGGGCCTACGTTCTCCCTAGTCTGTTTTTTATTTGCTATGTACCTGTAGAATCCCTTCCTGTTATCCTTAATACCCCTAGCCAAGTTTAATTCTAACTGGGCCTTAGCTTTCCTAACCTGGTCCCTAGCTTCCTGGACAACATCCCTGTACTCTTCCCAGGCTGCCTGTCCTTGCTTCCACTTTTCATAAGCCTCTTTTTTTCATCTGAATTTTCCTCAGCAGCTCCTTATCCATCCAAGGAGGTCTCCTGGCCCTCCTGCTGCACTTCCTTCTAGTTGGGATGCAACACTCCTGAGCTTGTAGCAGGTGATCCTTGAATATCACCCAACAGTCTTGGGCCCCCCTGCCATCTAGGGCTGTATCCCATGGAACCTTACTAAGCAGGTTCCTGAAGAGGCCAAAGTCTGCTCTTTTGAAGTCCAGGGCAGTGAGCTTGCTGCACGCTCTTCTCACTGTCCTGAAGATCTCAAATTTGAGCATCTCGTGATCGCTGCATCCAAGGCTGCCCTGGAGCGTCACATGTCCAACGAGCCCTTCCCTGTTGGTGAGCACAAGGTCAAGCATGGCACCTCTCCTTGTCAGTTCCTCTATTACTTGCAGAAGGAAGTTGTCTTCTACATAATCGAGGAACCTCCTGGATTGCTTGTGCCAGGCTGTACTGTCCTTCCAACAGATGTCAGGGTGGTTGAAGTCATCCATGAGAACAAGGGCCTGTGAGTGTGAGGCTCTTCCTATATGTCTATAGAGTGCTTCATCCGCAGGTTCTCCTTGATCAGGCGGTCCGTAACAGATCCCCACAGTAATGTCTCCCACAGATATCTTCCCTTTAACCCTAACCCACAAACTCTCTGTTAACTGCTCACCTGTCCCTGAATTGAATTTAACCTTTAAATTCCAACAGCCAAAACCAGAGGACTCCCCTCTTTTCCCTTTTCTCTAACATCTGATGTCTATTTTCTCATACTTACTGTCATTGTTAGAGCCAGTTTCCATAACACCATAAGGAGGAGTGAGAAGTCCAGACATATACTGTCGGTATTTCTGAAAGACAATGACCGCACATAAAGTCAAGTACAGATGTATAAAGCCATTCAATGGATTATGTGGTATTTACATTTGTGTGTCTGCTGCCTTGTGCTTCACATGCTCACATGTAATATGAGGCAGTCAGACACGTCTTTCCTCTTAATATTACAAAGTCCATTTTTTTGACTGGTGCACACTGCCTTTATTTTATCAAAGTTGTGCTAAAACAGTTCCCTCCTTCATCTTCCCCAACGCATGACTTTGAGGGTTCTACAAAATCAATACTGTACTCAGTTGTGTGAATTCCCATAAAGGCTATTTTATAGCTTATTTGAAATTACACTGCTCAGCTGAACTCAAGCTAGAAAGCTACTTTATTGTAGGGATGGAGACAAGGTTGTTAACTAAGGATTCATCAGCATCATCTATCACTACAATTTTGGGGTCAGATTTGAAATAGACAGGATTTAGTGCAAAAACTCTAAATGTTTAATTTCAACACCACAGTAAGTTTGCTCTTCAGAAACTACAAGCTTATGAAACACACAAATCTAGCACTTCATGTTATGTACACACACACAAACTGTATTAGCAGATGAAACTTTGTAACTGTAAAAATAATGTCTCTTGTACCACTGTAAACTACATAATGGTAACTGATGTCAGTAACTGGTATTTTTCTTCAGCGAATGCTGGTGACATGATCGATAAAGTTCAAAGCTCTGTCTAGGGCTTAAGAAATTCAATTCACAGAAGCTAAAAAAATAATACCAAAGGAAAAAAAATGTCCTTTTATCAAATACAAATCATTCAATAAATGACACATTTTTGTTTCCAATCATACTATATTACTGTCATTCTTAAGGGTAAACAATTACAATTCCCTTTTGGAACTGTGAGAAAACAAGTTTGCGCAACAGGGATGTTGATGATCAGTGTAAATAAAATGTGTCATGCAGCCCTTAGGATGTGCAGTGAGCTGAACGTGAGCAACTAACCAGCTAAAATGCACGTAGGTTTCAACTAAGCACACAGAATAACTGAGACAGAAAATTTCCCTCATAGTGCAATTTTAATTTAGAAGTTTTATCCTTTGCTCTATGGAGCTGTTTGGATGCATTCACTTTTAAAATGCTGTCTGCCGGATTTTAACAATGCTTGAATTATCCTTTTAACATTGATTTGTCTTGGAAGTGGATATGCAAATATCACTAATTCTCCCACTAAAGACAACGTATTGCATTATGTATAATAACAAAAGCTACAAAGCTTACATTAATCTTAATAATCCAATCCTATTTTTAGACAAGCTATTACATCCTAAAGCTTATCTTACCCATAATCCAGCTGAAAACTCAAAAGAGCAAAACTATGTTATGTCCCTGGCCAGTCACAAAGAATAAATGTTACTTCATTTGAGGATAAAACTCTCCTATTTTCTTTCCCAAACCATTCACTTTCCATACACTGCTCCAGTCCGATGCCTCGAACTCAGTGAGAGGAAGAATGTGAAAGATTATTATTTTCTTAGTTCAACTAGTAAATCACACACACAAACCAAGGGGAAAACTCATTTTGTTTGGCCAAATGAAAAAGGGAAAGCATGTCGCAAGGGGTTGTTTTATTCAAACAGTAGATAAGCATTTTCCTCCACCTTCTACTAAATTTGGTCTTGAAATGTGATTTAGAAATGGCAAATTGAAATGTTTCATCTGAGATATGATAAAATCAAATCTTATAGGTTGTGTTTTTTTTTCTTTTGTTCTTCCTCACCATTCAGGTTATATTCGTGCCTTTGTTCTGTTTTTCCCTAAATAGCATTTTCCCAGAACTACATTATTAGTCCGCATTTAATCCACCTTGATAAAGAACTTGAATTGCAGGAAGACAGTCATTTTCTCTTTTATTTCCTATAGCACGTCCACAGCCATCATACACTGCATGCCAGTTTCCCTTCTGCTTAATTATCTACTATTTTTGCCTGATTATTATTCTCATGAAACAAAACATAGAACACCTTATAATTTTCAAAAGATTTGGGGGCTTAGCTTAACTAAAATACCTACAGGTGGAATAAGCCATTACTGCTATAACACTTTAAAGGAGGCACCTAAACCCATTCAGCCCCACCTCATGCTCAGGATGCCAAAGCCCACCAGGAGCAAAAGCACAGACTGCCCAGGACTTCAACTCTGTCATTTTCCATATAGAAGGGTCCCACTTCATGCCATGGGATGAGTCTACTTACAAGTCTGATAGAGCAAGCCTTGTGAGCAGTGTTGCCTATGAAGGAGCTCAGGCAGCATTACCAGAAGAGGTACTAATCCAAGATATGCCCTCAGAAAGCTCAATTGTTCAGAATCCTCCAGGGGACCTCTGCAGAAATGAAACTAACTTGTATATCTGGGTATCTGGAGAGAAGGCTGATATGACTGCCTACACATGGTCTCCCATGAAGGTACCTCGGTAGGGTGTGGGCTGACACAGAAGCTATAATTCATGCCTAAAATTGTGTCAGCTCATTAGCTAAATTAAATGTCAAGGGACACTTATTTGTCAAGCAATCAGGCGAACACTATTTGCTAGGAACCCTAACTATGTGAAGAAACACCTAAGTAACTGCATAAAAATTTACAGTATCAGATGGTGTAATGAAGTTCCAGGCATTAGATCTCTGGAAGCTGAGATAATGAGGAAAACACAATCCTGACTGTGAGACCTATCTTGTTACTGTAACGTCTGTAAATGAAAAGATAACGCAGAAAGTTAAATTGTACTCCTAGGTGGCATTTAAAATCATCCTGAAGATTAACAGACTAAATATTTACAAAAGGCTTTCAAAAATGTATTCTACTGATGGTATGAAGTATGGAAAACCTTTCTTTATAAAAGACAGCAATAGTTATCAAATCATCATAAGCTTGTTTGTTGCCAGATGTGTTCAAGTTCTGTAAATCCAACGTGACAGCAGGTTTTAAAACTATACTCAGTGACCTATTCACTTTGGCCCCAGATTTCTACCAATTTTTCAACTCTATCATGCAACAGCTAAAAGATCAGATACTTCCTGCAGTATTTTTCCTTCCATTTCTTGATCACCTCATATCCATGCAGTGGTGAAAATTAACACGACCTTTTCAGCCACTATTATAGCCTAAAGTACAGAAGAGTGCTGACAAGGAACAGTTGGTGATGGGAGAAAATCAGATGCTTGCCTTAGTGGGGAGGTACTGTGGGAGAATTTTTATATCAACAGTTTGCTTTTCAGTGTGTTCTTTCACATGCTTTTATTTAGACTCTATTTGCAGTTACCTGGAGTTAAGTCTCGAAAGTTTTCATAACTACAAAAGATTTTCTTCCAATCCATGAACATAATTTGGTACATTTTTATATGATAATGTTTAGAAAGGCAGTTACTATAATTCTGTTGCAAACTATCTCTAAATTCCATGCAAATTTTTCTAGTGTATATATGGTATAAAAAATACATCTTTGTAGTTAGTCCCTCCTCTTCTACTGCAAGTATTGAAGAGCTAATACCCATTTAAAGGGAAATAAGGAGAAAAAAAAAAAAAAAAAGATATTTAAACAATACAAACACTCCAAAACAAGCCAGGTAGATGTGAATAAAACAAATGGGCATTTGCTCTCCATGAGCATAGCTATGACATGTCCATGTCCATAGCTAAACCACAGCATTCTAATGGGAAAGACTGATGAAGGGAAGACCTCCTTTGCTACCTCTCCTTGGTACAGCTTTGAACACAGGTTCCACAACACATACTCCTCTATACCCCCAAGCACAGCAGCTCTCCAGTCACTGAAGAGTATCTGATGGGCTGTGTAATAAGGACCCAGGTAATGATGGTCTGTAGCACTAGGGAGTCAAGTCAGGCTTCTGATGCTTCCCCATGCCAAGGTGAACCCACATGTGGCCAATTACTAGGAAGTGAGTGTCTTGTAACACTGGGCAAGGTTTTGTAGACCACAACAGATGCCTGAATATATCACCTCTTCCTCCTCTTTCTCGCCCACTCACAATCTCAGTCCACAGTGTCACTTCTGACCAGATGCACTTCTGCTGCCTACTGTTCTGCCTACCACTGACAACTGAGAAGGTGACAAGGAAGAGCCTGCTTTACTTGCAAACTTGGGAGTAACACAAAGTAATTCATTTCAGTTGTAAAAATCCTAGACCAAACATCAAGGTGCCCTTTCCACAAATGTTTCTCAAAACCTTACGTAACTATTACATGCTGTTATTTTGACTGTTACCCCAGTTCTGCAGACCTCTTGTACTAGTTGTCCATACTGCTGCAATGGTGTCTCTTGGGGAATAGATGCTGTAGCTTGGCAATGCGGGCCAGCTTCTCTATTCTCGTTTGACAATAAATAATTGATTACTGATGCTCTCAGTACAACTCTCTTCTTCCTCTAAGTTTGCTGCGCCAGTCATTCCATTTTGGCAAGGAACCATCTTCCTTGTGAGCATTACTCAGAAGGGTGCATCACTCCCACAGTGCATTGTATCTTCTTTTTTTCCCCAGAACAAAAAGGAGAGATGCAAAAGAGTGCCTGAAAATGTGAAAGAAGTCCCCTTTCCACTCACCAAACCAAGCAGAGATTGCTGTCTCGGAGCCTAGATCTTTGCCTTTAGATCTGATGGTCCAAATATTGCTCTTCACTGAACTGACAGGTAAAGTCCTAGATCATCTGCCTGTTATGTCAGTGTTTTCCAACAAAAAGTGCCTAATATCCTTACAGAATTTCACAAGAACAGTAACTGAAAATCATATTCATAGTTGTTTATTACTCAAATCTTGTTACAAAGGGGAAAACAAATGACAACACTGTTGCCCAATTGTATGTGCTGAGATCTACAAGAAGACTCTGGCATAATTCTGATTTCAGATACTGCCACCTTAGTACGTTTATAAATTAGTAACTGTATTTCTTCTAATCAAGCTCAATCAGAAAATCTCCATACGTTTCAGGTCAATGCCAATTAACTGGATATCACAAAAAGAACATGAACAACGGCTGTTTAACATCGCATAGTAAATCATTGCTTGAAGCTGGTCCTTCACTCTAGAACACCAAGTATCTGGCATATTACTAAATACTTGCCTTTGTCATTCACAAAATACATATATTCACTGCCACTCACAGCATAGGTAAGAGAACAGAATTGAGGTATTTCTAAAGGAAAGGATAAAGACAAATTAGGGGAAAATAATTCTACAATAGTGAAAACATATCTTTATATATTGTGGAAAAACAGAAAATAAACCATGTGAAGATCTCACCACAACTTACTGAACAGAAACTGTTTTGTATACGTCAGTCTATCAAGTCATTGCAATGAGATAGGCAAGGCCTGAAATAGCAGAAGTGAAGTACCATTTAGACATATTTAGATAAAATAAATACAGGAAATGTCTGTACTGAATTTGCTGAATCCTGATCCCAGAATCAGTACAGTTTATATAATAGCAGATGAATCTGCATTTTTTCAATTTACCATCTTCTGCATGTGCCTGCATGGCTCTAATCAACTATGCTTTAGATTTTATTTGATCTTTGTTTTGGAGGCATATAGTTTTCTGTCACATTCCCACTTAAATCTATTTATCATGCTTGAAAGGCTCTGTATGCAGAACTTGCTTGATCACAGAATCCCCTTGATATTTAGTCGAAAAGAAAAATGCACCCAGCTCCCTGAAATCATGCCAAATAGCAGACTTGGCTACCAGATAGAAACCCAAGGATAAGACTGCACTGCAAAAATCAAATCCAAGGAAATTAGAGCATGAGCAGCGATTAAACAAATTACACAGCCTATTCTGCTCCATCTAATTTAAATATAGAAATGTCATCATGCAGCCCTCCGATTCTGTCTCATAGAGGAATCCACTCAGGAAATGCAGTTGGGTGGAAACAGGACTTGGTTGGGAGGGGTGGGAAAAACTGCATATACTTAAAGTGGACAAAGAAAATGTACAAAGAAGAACAAACAGGCCATTTGATTTACGTGTTTTCTTTTACTACACCTTTGTAACTATAGAATAGAGGATATAGTTATAGGGGAAAAAAAATATAACTGTTTAACTGCCTTTAACATGAAGTTCAAGTTTTCAAAAGTGGCTGAAAAGAGCATTATACAATTCCATGCTTACTTTTTCCCACTAATATCTGTGTTGAATTTGGTCACTTCAAAATCAGATGATGATGACTGTCAAGAGCAGTGGTTCAAACAATGCAAGATCAGAGAATAAAGCTGTGCTCTTCTTTCTTCCCCTTTCATTATTTCTTGTAGGAGAGAGGCAGCAAATCACACCTTAGCTGGAATTTTCTGAATGATGGAAGCCGCAGACAAGTACCTTGTTCCTCTTCAAACTGTTCTGTGCCTCTAACAATTGTAAACCTGCATTTTATTAGCAAAGCCAGCAGATACGTCTCGAGAGCAAAGATCAAAACTACTAAGAATAAAAGTACCATTTTAACATAATTTTTCTAACTGCTACAGCCAACCTTTAAACCTACATTGACAGGACTTAAATCAAGCTAAGTCTGGCATCATCTCATGGGTCATGAACAAGAGGAAACTGTTCATAGAACAATCTCCTAAAGTTCTGAGCACAAAATACTCCCTTATACCCTCAGGCAGTCATACCTCCTGTTTTCAGATACACTAGTTTAATGATGAGAGAAGTAAATATGTGCTTTTTCAGGTGACTCAGTCTGAGTGTGCTGCAAAAAGACAGTGTGCAAGGAAGATCAGAGACAGTATGAGACTGGCAAATACAGCACGAGGCTGGCTTTGTTCAGCCCCTCACCTTGGCACCTATGAGCTGCCTCTTACACTATTTCTTCCATATGGCGTGCCTTCCTAAACTGATCTTTAGTATTTTTCTAGAGCAGAAATTCAGCTGAGACAAAAGGTCACACCAGGAAGACATTAATGTTTGTAAAGTGCTTTGACACAATGACAAATTCTGTAATCACAGCAACATA
This sequence comes from Pezoporus occidentalis, assembly GCF_034315485.1. Taxonomy (NCBI): domain Eukaryota; kingdom Metazoa; phylum Chordata; class Aves; order Psittaciformes; family Psittacidae; genus Pezoporus; species Pezoporus occidentalis. Next base: position 466,313 of record NW_026916242.1, read on the forward strand.
TGTGTCTTGTTTCTGATGACATATCTTAACCTGCAGAGCAAGCAAAAAGGATTGTGTATACTAGACCAGTCAGAAGTCAGCAAGAGCCTCTAAACAGAGTTATCATTCCACCCTGAGATTGCCACCTTGCAAATACACAAGGCCTGACACACATGACCAACATATCTTTGCATGAATGTTCTGAAAAAGGCTTCATTTAAAGAAATATATGTGGCACCAGGTACGTACAATCAAGTTAGAGAAACGCTGCAAGCCTCCCAGTGCAGGCTGTGCTCTGACAGTGAGTTGAATTCATGCTCCTGTCTAGTGAAATTCTGTAAGGCCACCACAAGATCTGTACAGTACTTAAGTCCTAAAAATAAGTTTTAAGTGCAGCTGAAATGACACATTGGCCTTATGTTGACAATGTGAACAGCAGTGCCTTTTTCCATTGTCCATAAACAGCTTCTTTTCTTTCCTCCCCTTATATAGTTTTACAAGGAGATTTGAACCAAATGAAGAAGCAGCAAAATGGTGAGCTGATCTGTAACTCTGCTTTTCATATTTACAACCTGTAAGTGCAGAAGTATGTTGGTCTAGAAATTTGTTTTCATCTGTAAGGAAACTCTGGGTAAAATATTAATTCCTCTACAATCAGTATAAACCTTTTAATTAGTTCAGTGGGGTCAGTCTAATGCTGTGCTTTTGCTTCTCAGAGAACCAAGCATGTATCAACTTCCAATACTCTTCTAGTATTAAAGGCTTCCTTTTCATAGATAATTCCTCAAAGTGATTGTTTCTACTCAATTGTGCCTTACAATAATGAGGGTATCTCATAAGTGTAAATAAACAAACACACAAGGGAATTTCCCTTATAACATTAGCTTTTAATGCTTTTAAAATACTATTTTGATTACAGTGTGAGCTGCTTTAAAAGCAGTTTGTGCAGCTCACTCAGTAACACTGCTGTGAAATCAAACCAAGTACAATACAAAATAAGAGGGAAAACCTAAAGACAAACTAAAAAATTATAATTCAGAAGGTATGATTGAACACAGTCCGCTCTCCCTAGTGTATGGAAAAGAGGGTATTCTGACACAGAAAATCATTCATAATCAGATTGCTATCACTTAACCTAGTCCTCCAACTCAGCCAATCAGTCAATGCAATGGCACCACTGGAATTACCTTGCTAGCGTAAATCTCTCATGGGTCCAGCTGCTCAAATCCAGAGTCCCATTCTTGCACAGTGCTCTATAGTAAATGCTGCCTGTGGTACTTTCCCACCAGAGATTACAATAATATTTCAGCTATTTTATAACACAGTGCCTAATTATACTATCTTACATCCACATGCACAGTCCAAGATCTCATGGTCCTCAAGTTTGAAGGCATGTGAAACTTGGCCTGCGAAACATGATGGACTTGTTCAACAGCATTTTATCTGAAGAAACCAAAATATATTGAATGGAAATTATTGACTTTTATCTAACTGAAATACAAACAACATTAATAACAGCAATTCAGTTGTGCCATAACTTAAGGATCAGGTAAACTGCATTAACAACCAGCAATGCAACAGCGTTATTTGGATGGGGCAGTTCAAGGTTTTCTCTCCAAATGGAGTCAGTGCAAGTGACTTTCTCAAAAAAAGACATTTTACTGATCTGCCAGTCCCTCACTGAGACTAAAAAAGCCTGCACACCAAATGCTGTTCTGTGATTCCAGAGCCTTGCAGTGGCTGTTTCTCACACAATCCTCTCTTTAGGCAAAAGTAAAGTAACATAATTCATTTCACCTCAGCTCTAGAAACATTTTCAAACCTCACCATGAGAGTGAATGGTGAGGAAAGGAGGCAAGCAGAGATAGGAAGAAGGAAAAAAGTTAAACATTAGGAAAGAAATAAATGTTGACAAGAAATAAGAAGTGAAAATGTGTTTGGGAGCAGCGGGTGAAGGGTAGCGGGGGAGTGCAATATATAGACTAAAAGGACTCCTGCAGTCCACCGAATAGATATCACAGGGAGTGGAGAGACTTCAGGGAAAAGGGCACACTGTAAGAAAAAAAGAAATAAAATCCAGACAGTGTGAACTGGCTGACAGATAGGCCTAACAAATGAACTCTCTCCTCTCTTGCTGCCACTGGAGAAGCAGTTCTACCTTTTGAGGTCTTAGAAACAGATAAGCAATTTTACAACAGACAGAAGTGAGGCTCCTTTGATCTGGCTGTAGTTGAGAGAGTTTAGGCTTAAAGATTCTGCAGATTGAGATGAACAGTACATTAGTTATTACTATTAAATTTACATGGGAGGACTGTACAAATTATGATAATCAAAGACTATAAGCAATGAACTGTAAGAGAAAAGAAAAAGGGGATCGCTGAAACATTCACTAACAGACCATTGAACTTGGCCATGTACTATGTATGTTAACAACACAGCAGTTGTGTGAAGCAATTTTGCAAAAGTCCCACATCTGAGGGGCAATGAGAAAAGCCAATTCCTGTGCTAAGATTCCTCCAGAAACAGTTTGTCAACCCCCAGCATCCAAAACCTGTCAGCACAAATGCCCAATTACTGACCCCTCAGTGAGAGACAGCTTCTGTCAAACTGGCTTAAAGATACTCTCAGTGAAATGTGTGTGGCATGTACTTTGTCATTCTGAAAGGCCTGGCTTTTAAAAGTATATTCTAAAACTTTTACTTGGCTTAAAAAGTGATCTATTTCATAGGAAGCTCACTAGGAACTGAATAAATTTTCTGAACTTTTGTGTTTCCATCACTTGGGAAAACAGCCATTTCTTCTGGGTGCTCCCTCACACATGGCTAAAAAAAAATTCATTGGCATATTGAAATCTTAACCTACACCACTAGATGAACAGGCTTAATACAGCCAGGATGGGCAGTAGATCATTCATTTTGAAAATAAAACCTCTTTCTAGTCCATTGCTTTCCATTGTTCACTTCTTAGATATCTTTGTATTTCCTGCTCCTTCTTTATGGAATCACCTTTCATTTATTTGTTTAAAGGATGACAAAAAGGTATTAAAATAAATACATCAGGCTCTGCTGGGGAGGCTCCACCACCTGTTTGCCTGTTCCTGTTCCAAACCCACTGGAAACAGTGTACTACAAGGGATATTTACACAAAGCAAACAGCAGTACTAGATAAATACAGTGGTTTTACATATAGAGCTAACTAAATTGGTTTTCAGTAGAGAAGGAAAAATAACAGTATTAGTGCACTATGATTTTAAATCATTCCTGTAGAACATCAAATGAAGATGAATGGATTATTTAAGTCTTATAAATAAGCACATTTTGAAAATTCAAAGAGACTCAACAAGGACATTCCAAAATTCTTTTTAAAACACCTTGCTAGGAGGATGCAGTAAATAACCCTGGCTCTGGCTGTGCAGTGGCAGCTGAGAGGAGAGCGTATCTCATCCACTTGTCTTCCTGTCCATCTCTCTTACACTGAACTGTTCCTAACAGTTTTCCCAACCTTCTCATTAAAAGCATACCTGAACAAACTTTAGTAGTTGTTTGTGTTACAATCATGGTCACAATGTGCCAGACCTCCTGTACTCAGCTCCTCGAGGGTATGACTCCTAACACCACACACACAGTCCACCATCAAGTAGATACATCACGGACATCATGCTAAGTATTGGTGGCAGGAAAGAGCAGAAATGGAAAGGAAGTAAGTTTTTCCAGTCCTTCCACTCACAGAAAAACTTTTTAATCATTTTCATTGACTGTTATTATATTGATATCGCAAGCTTATTTTGCAACTATCAGCAATTCTTCTAAGCATTTTCATTATGGCCATGCACGGATGTCCTAAAATTGCAACTTCTCAGGTTTTTGTGGACACATGCGAAACAGGCAGCTCTGGCTCATCATGTATTGGTATCACCTGCTGTTGCAGTGCTGAAAAATATATATGGGCATTCTTTTGCACTCCTCATAGAAGAGAGGCAGGTTTTATCGAGAAGTAATCTGCTATACTTTGCCCTTTTTCTGACAGCAAGAATGATTAATTCTTGAAGCAAGTGTATTACTATACTGGAATGAGACTTTCAGTCCCTCTATAAGACATGACAAGATCACTGGTGATACTAGAGTTAGAGCACTTCTTAATTGAAGGGCTACCTAATCTGCAATGACCTACACTCCACTCTATTTTTGTAGGGCTCTTTCTCTGTTGAGAAGCAGGACGGACAAAGCTTGTTATTGTCACTTTGATATTGTGTACCTACTCACCTCTCAAAGAAAGTCTTTATATAGAATATTCAGTAAAATAAGCTACAGCATGAGTCACACTGCAAAAGTCCATGCATCTTGAGTGTTATGAGGCACCAGAGGAATCAAATGACTTGCATATGAGAACAGACATTATCCACCAAGCCACAAGTGTAATTATAGAACAGCCTTTAAGAAAGCTTTCATTAACAGAGAGAAAAAGCTGCCTTAACATCTAAATCCATTTCACATAATTCTTCTGTTAACTTACAACTCTAAAAACATATTAGAGACAAGTTTTGCAAGCCATATTGTAATAAAAATGAAATACATTGGACATAAGGCAAAATATTTTTTCTATACAAGTTTTATTTTTTTCGCATGGTAACTGCTGTTTATCTGCTCTGTCTTCCTTTGACAGTACTGAGGGGAATTCAGTGTTACAGAATAAGGAAACTGGACACATACACCTCACAGATTTGATCGACTTGTTTTCTGTTATGAACTATTCCCCTACACACTGCGAGCTGCTTGTTTAGGGAGCATCACAAAACACAGTTTTCACCTTATACTGTCTCTTCACTTTTATGAACCTCAGACTTCTGTGGAAATCTCGTCTTTTAAATAAGATAGTCACTGTAATTGCTGTCTTTAATATAAGATTATTATTTGCATAACTCCTATGGAGCTGAAGTCAAATGATACACACCTGCATTGGAATGGACCCTTAGCTGACACAAATTAACAGTTTCACTGGCATAGCAAAACTGATTTGTATTTACTGACCTGTTCCTAATGATCACGTGTCTTCTGTAAGGAAGGCATACTGACCACTGAGTAGTACTGAAGACTAGATCAAAGGAGATCTCTGCCATACTTGGGAGTATGCCACTCACAAACCGTAACTGATACTTGAACCCAAACTGGTTCAAACTGGGAAATATGAAGTTTAACAGTTTGACTACCCTATAGCTTTTAGGAGACTTCCTGTTCGTTTCTGCAGTGGGCAATTTCATCCTTGGGAATGCCCACATGCAGACACCTTTTCCAACAGGGAACACAGGTAAGCACAGGTCTTACAAGGCCCCATCACAGCCCTGGTGCCAGAGAATAATTTCAGAACAATTTCAGAAATTTTCACCTCCAAACTTTAGGAAATCACAGTCGGATCCAAAAGCAGTAAACAAAAGCTCTGTGAAGTAGGTATGACATCCCTTGCCACTGTCTTGAAAAACACCTGGTGGTGTTTTCTCATGGCAAAATCACAACGTGTTCACATCACTGGTATCATCTAAATTTAGCAAACTTGACAGGTATTACAAATGTGACATGATTAGAAAGAGCAGTGTATGCAGGCCTGCAGACCTACTGAACGACTGCACTGCTCAGCAGGCATCGGTAGCACGAGCTTCAGAGAGAGCTAATCCTTCTTGAAAACAGAGACTAGAGAAAAATCCAGACAAGAGAAAAAAGTGCTCGTACCTGAACAAGAAGGGAAGCATTTGTCAACTACAGTATGGACCAAATCTGGCCTCTTAGAAAGTAAAATTGCTGTAAGTGTCCAAAGGTGCCTTATGAAAAAGAAGTGGAAAAAAAAGAAAGAAAAAGAAGAGGATGTAAAATTAACTGAGATGTCAAGCAAGAACAGCACTGTCAGCACAGGCCTGCTGATTTGCTCTGCCTCAGGACACAAACTAAGGGTCTGAAGCACCAACGTGTCACTCTGATTTCATGCCAGTGTGACTTTTTTTCCAAGAGACTAAGATAATGCTCACATATAAGGTTAACTACAGCCACAGATAAATAACTCAGGAGAGGCTTCCAGGGTGTATGTTAGTAGCAGAAGGAGATGATGTTGGCCAGAAAAGCTGCTTCAAGTGACCAGAAGACGAAAGGTAAAAGTATTAGAGTTTGCACTCTATTGACACTTTTTTTGTTGGAGCAGCATTCCCACTATAGAAGTTGATTGTCTTTTCTCTAACTTGCACAGAGCTACATGTTATGAAGATGTCTCACCATTGCCCTAATCAGTATGAATAACAGTAACACACTTGTATATGAACAACTCCTAAAGTGGCTCTATCTAATAGAAAATGCCACAAAGAGCCTGACCCAAATAATCTCTGAATTTATCAGTATGTTTCCGAAGTTTCTGAAAGATAAAAGTTGTATCCCCTTGGAACTGTACTTCTCAGTGCACATGTTAGGTGTTACTTACTAATGAGAATTAGTACTATGTTTGATATGTTCCTTTACAGTTCTCTACTCATGCCTTGTGGCAGAATGGTCAAGCCTCTGCACTTACAGCATCCAGAGGCCAGTTTTGTGGTGACCCCTTGTCACACAGTCCAGGTCATGCTCTCATTCTGCATGGAGAGTTGGCAGAGTTCAGTTTGCAGTCACTGAAACAGCCTGAAGGGCAGCAGGAGGCACTTGGCTTTTATGCATCGTGGTGGCCAGACAGCTGCTCCCTGCCCGCTACCCAACAGGAAAAAGCCATAAGCCAAGCAAAAAGAACCTGCAGGCCAGGCATGACCAGTTGGGCACCGAGTTATTCATGAGGAACCCTATAAACAATGCATCACCATCCCTGTGAACACAGCCCACTAGAATGCTACTGAATTAAGTATTTAATATTTGTAAAACACTTCAATACCTGTAGATGAATGATCCCAGCTGCTAGCCAAAATAAAATCATTCTGACATTGCATTCCTTCAGGAATAGACAAACACTGCAGTACATACTCAGGCTGATATCTCTTTAAATAGAGATCATCACATCTCTCCTGAGATTCCATCAGTTTCAGTAAATGTATGTACAAAGAACTACTCATCTAATTATCTTATAATACAAAACCCCATGCATATATCTACAATGATTATATATTCAGTACATTCCCTTTAATGTCAGTACATCAACTGTGTTTCAAGATTTAGCATTCATCATCACATTCGGGCAAGTTTTGTCTTGCCTTCTTATCTCACATACTTGATCTGTCTCTTTAAACTTGGCATTTCTAGCAACCTCTCCCAGCTAGGTTTTAAAAGTAGATTCTTCTCTCTGCTCAATAAGCAAGAGAACAGTACATAATTTCCTGTTTTATGTACAACATCTGGCACTGTAGAAAGAACCATTGCAAATCTTACCAAGGCAGCAGAAAAAAATAGCTGAAAATCCTGGTGTACGGAAAATGGCTTTACAGCACTGGATATAAAACTATTACATATTACATGAAAGGTTAGCAGATTTCCTGGCAGAATATAGTACAGTATGTGGGATTTGATTGCTGTATAGAGCACTGAGATAGAGAGGGCCTTCCATCAAACACTAAATGGTGAACCTCAATCTGCTTTTCTCTTGACAAAAAAAAATGTCAAGAGAAATCTGGCAGGAGTCTACACTTCCTAATGTTAATATTTTGAGTGATAGCCTACACAAAGCATCTGCAACAAAATAACCTTCCCTATTTAACTGGCAAACAAGCTGGGGGTACAAAACATCCCAAAGCAACAGAATGACTTAAGCAACCACACTCCATTTATAGCAATGACTTAGGAACTTCAGAAACTACACACCACTGACATTCAGTGACTTCAGGGACAGAACTTTAAGATATTTAAGCATTCAGAGACACAGTTACCTAAGCGCTGACCCTCTTAACAATACCACAAGCAGCATATTACAACTTAGAGGGCTTCCATGTGAGGTTATGAACTCCTATCTTTACCAAGCCTCTAACTCCAGTATGAAGGTTAATAACTGAAGATGACCCTCTATTCAAATACAATCTTAAAAGGGGAACCATGATGGAGAAGTTCACCTTTTCAATGACAGCACACAACAGGGGCATCCAACTCCCAGTTGGGACTGTGACAGGAGTAATCTTACAGCAGCATTAGAAGCTTCATCCTTCAGGCAGCAGGCTGCCTGAATCAGGGGCCCAGTGAGGCAAGAAGAGAACTTGTTTCCCTGGTTGCACACTGGTAGATACCTTATCCTCTTGGGCTCTGAAAAGCACAAGTAGGACGAGAGGTCATTTGTCTTCCAGTGACTTCTAATTGCTTGAACTTACCCTGTTAATAAAGTGATGTTGCTTTCCAGATCTTTCCATAAAATCCTAACTCTTCAGTTGTCTGTCAACACTCAACTGCCATGTGCTCCATGAAAAAGCAAACTCCTCAGGAGGATTCACAAAGGAAGAACCTGAGATACTGTTTGTGTCCAAAGCCCAAACTAGCCCATGAAGCCTGGATAATTGTCAGGTTGTTTTACAGCCCCTATCTGCAAAAGCACCATCAAACTAAGAACCAAAAGCCTACAGAAACCTACCCCACACAGCTGTGGAAATAACAGCCAAAATTAACTAGGAATATTGCCATGCACTTACATAATGCCATGACATGATGTGCTTACTTGTCGGTACTGATATTTATTGAGGCGGAATAAAGTGCTATTCATGAGCTAAAAGCCAACCCAATGTTTTATTCAGAATTAAAATGCTTTTTCCAAAGAGGGTGGCTTCTCCAAAGTGGTAAGCACTGGGCCAATTCTGTTTCCTTTAATGTCAGAGGCAGCTTCCGAAAACAGTAGCCCAAACTTGAAGCATTATATTGGCTGTTCCAGGCAATTCCAGTCTGGCAAACCAGCATCGTCTTCCCAGGAGATGAATATGGCTAAGGGTAAGCAAGCAAGCTGCCACAAAAACTGGAGCTTAGGTGCAAGGGTGTCCTGGGTTCAGCAGTAGCAGTCATTTTTCCCCTTCTTGGTAGCTGGTGCAGTGCAATGTTTTGACTTTCAGCTCGGGAACAGAGCTGATAACAAGCGATGTTTTGGTTTGGCCAAGGACTTTGTGAGCCTCATGCTCTGCCAGGGAGGAGGGGGAGCCAGGAGGAAGCAGAGACAGGACACCTGACCCAAGTTAGCCAAAGAGGTATTCCATACGACAGCACGTCATGCCCAGGATGTAACTGGGAGTAGCCGGAAGGGCTGGGAGACTGCAGGGTTGGAGGAGGTATCGGTCAGAGCTTGGTCGGGCTGGGGGGGCGAGTTATCGGTCGGCTGGTGGTGAGATGATGTATTCTCTTCCCTTGTTATTTCCTGTATCATTATTATCATTGGTGGTAGCAGTAGTGATGTGTGTTATACCTTAGTTACTAAACTGTTCTTATCTCAACCCGTGGGAGTTGCATTCTTTTTGATTCTCCTCTCCGTCCCTCCGAGAGCAGGGGGAGGGCAAGAAAAGGGGGGGAAGTGAGCGAATGAGTTACCTGACTGGGTTTAAACCACGACAAAGGGTAACTAGGGATTGACAAGGCTCTCCTGGCTATCTGGAAAACTTTTTCCCGTTGTGACTAAGCTGGAGGGGAACTGGAGAAATTCTATTATGATAAACTACATTTCAGAAGCATTCTGCAGAGAGGATGGCCAGGACCTGCTGTAAAAGGTCAGTGGGAATTTTAAACACAATTCCATTATGACTAAAAAGATTTCTTATCCAGCAGCATTACAGGAACTATATATTCCTCCCAGGAATACCTTCTGTCCAAATTCAGCACAACATACCTGTTTGGTTAGACTGATAATTTAATCTACCATATGCATGTTTTTCTAACTACACTTTCACTGAGCTATAGCTGTTGTTGCACACCATCACAATTTCAATTACAATGGTACATGATAGATACAGCTGATGCTGAGTTCTAATTGTTAATGTTAAAAACAATGAGTTGCTAGTCCGTATGTCTCATTACCAGGCCATATGTCCAACCCTAGAAATTTCCAGGCGGAGCAGCTCTACAAAGATGATAACAGCCAGTCTATTGTGTTTGGGCCATTGCAACCCAACAGAAGGTCATCCCAGATTTAAAACCTTCCTCTGATGTTTCAAAATATACCTTGCAGATCACTAGAAAACCCATTCCTGGCTTTTTAGTGTCCTCTTAAGAAGTGAGAGAAATCACCAATATTAGTAAAACCAAAGCTACTGGCTAAAATCAGGGAGTCCTAAGAGAGGAGTGCACCTGGAATGAGCCCACTGAGACTTCTCTGTCAGCTATAGAAGTCATGGCAGCTGCACTTTTTTTTAACCTTGAAACTCTAAATAAAAATTGTCACAAAACAGTTTTGGAAATGTTGTTTTCCCCCTAACATAATATGGGAAAAGGCCTACTTCAATAAAGGTCTCAGATGCTAAGCATTCATTCAGATAAACTCTAATGTACTATTCAAGGAGTTCAAGTCAGTAATGGCTGCAGCTATTCAATACTGCCCTCTTGTAACCCTCTTGCACCCTCTTCCCTCCCTTCTGCAGTCTATTCTTCATCAGCATCTAATTGCCTTTATTCCCAGCTTTAAAACTTTGTAGCAGACACTGATGACATCAAGAGGCAACGCACATCAGTTACTCTTGTAACATTTACAGACATTGCGATGTCTGTAAATCTCTTTTCCCTGAATTCTCTTTCCAAAGAACCAGAGCAAATCCAGATTACATTCAACCCCTTCACACATTGTTATGCGGCCCACAGCCAATGGTCGTGGTTTCACAATACAAAGTATTTAATGCAACAACGGCCTATTAGAGCCACTGACTCCTACTCCTGTGCCCAGCACGTCATCTTCTTGGCCAGGTCTGCAAAGACTGGGGATACAGCCCTACTGTGAACATGGATCAGCGAACAGCTTTGGGTTTTTAAGAAATTGCTGCAGAGCTGAGCAAGAATAGCCAGAAATGGGCAAGTCAGATCTTAAGACAACAACCTGCCTCTTTGTAACCTCAGGAAACAAGACACATTTTTCTGCACAAGACCAGTTAGCCATTTACGAAAGTAACCAAAGAACAGAATAAAACTTTAAAAAGGCAACAGAGCATTTGGTTTTGCTTTCCAACATTTCGATAAATTGGTTTTATATCTTATATGTAACATTGTGGCAGTTTTTCAATGGAAAGAGAAATGAACACATATGTACATACTGCATATATGCCACTCCATACTGTGTTTCAGAGTACCTCACTGAAGCAATTTAATTAACATCAGCCAGAAAATAAAAATGCAACATGAAGGCAACTCAAGATCTATTTATATAATCTTTCTTCTCATTAAAAATAATGGCCCCTTCTCCACTGAAAGAAAAGCTAAAAGAACAGTTAACTCTTGTCTTCCCTGAATTTGCATGCATGTCTCCTCGTCTCTAACCCAATCATCTGCCTTCCAGATCATGGAGCATGTAAAAACAAAATCTCTACCTGGCACCAGTACTCCTCGTCCTGTTCACAGGACAGGAAAAATCTAGGAACTAGAGGTTGCCCAAAAATCTCACTTCTACCAAGCTTTCTGGTTTGAAAGAGAGTACTTTGGAAATAACAGCAGCTTTTCAGGCTTTCTTCTTTCATTTTAAAATACTTTCTGCTGTTCTGTTTCTAAGAATTCAAGAGCCAACTATTGAGAAAACAAAATTAGTCAAAGACCTTTGCAGGAGCCCCTTGTGTCTTATCTTAGTTGTCATGAGCTGTGACATTCTGTTACATTACTTACAGAAGCAAAGATAGCAACATCAAACTCCACAGCTTAAACCACAACAAACTCATATACATCATCTAGGACAGTCTCTTCTCTTTACAAAGCGCTATGAAGACTTTCAAACTCAAAGCTAAACAGGTTCAAGCTATGCTTCTTTCCTTGTCCTGATACCCCATTCTACAGTATTTTCCATCAGTAGACTGATGAGTTCCACTGGTATATTTAGGTAACTGTACAATAAGTCTGCCTGCCCATTATTTTCCCTCTCTGTACTGACTGTCCTAAAGTCTTCTGTAAAGCTTATATTCATATCTAAAGATTTGGCTGTCCTTATGATCCATCAGAGTATTAAAATGGACAGGCATTTGAACTCCAAGCCCTTTCAAGAGCAGATTTCATCAGCAGCCAGTCACTGGAGTTAAGAAAGCAGCAAGCAAACAGAAGCAGGCAAGAAGAACAGTGCAGCTGCTGCACAGGTCATATGCATAAGCCACTGCTATAATGACCACAAACCTAACCTTCTGGTTTTGATGTGGGAGTATGAGAGTTGGGACCTGGGCTTCTATCCCATGTTTTAGAGCCTGTCATCTTTCTCATTTCCAGAGACAAAATTAAAACTGAACCTTTGGATGGATCTAGGGATTTAGACATCTTCAGACTATATCTAGGAATAAAAGTAGTAATTAATTTATCTGAAATTATTTAGTTAACTAATTCCTCACCCTCCCCTGCAATTCCCCTTGAAACATTCACTGGGCAATTTGCCAACGAAAAACAAGACAATCCACAAGTTTGCTAGTCGTTCATTTACAAAAGACACAGGGCACCCATTTAATGCTGCAACCACATTTTAATCAAATATTAATCATCAGAGGACTTTGAAGGGAGGAGATAAGACCTCTTTGACAAGTCCAATCTTAAAATAACTTTTTTTGCTTTAACAGTTAACAGGTCAAACGAGAATGCAGCAGGCAAGTCATGGATTAAGTAGCACCTTCAACAAATAGGACTCAGCAACATGAAGCAAGAGTCAGAAAGCACAAGCTGAGGGGGATGGGACAGTAATCAGGACATGCATTAATTTTTAAAGTTTGCCATTGTCCAATTGTTTTGGGATAGCTGTGCATGACAGAGCAGGTCATCCACTGGAGCAGGCACCTTCAGACTAGGGCTGCAAAAGCTCAATGCCTCCTTGCAGCAGAAGTTCCATGAGGAAATGTGACTTGCTCTAATTTTGGAATCTGGAAAAAAGACAAACATCAGGAAGGAAGTTTAAAAATATTTGGGAAAAAGTCCTTTCAAAGAAAAAGGAAACTCAAACCAGATAAATGCAAATAGCAGTAAGTAAGCACCAAACTGCTGTGACATGTCTTTTTGGAAACAGCACACAAGGATTGCTCGTCCCTCTCTGGAACATTTTAGACAGGGAGGAGGAAGTCACTACTACCTTTGGATGGTTTAGCACAGTGAATTCCAGTTTACCCTATACCAGTACTGCAGACGTCCATTTGTGCCCAACACTCATTAAATTTTGCTGAAGTCTGCACAGAGCTCCATACACCCTCCCTTCAGACACTCCTATCTATACAACAACCTTTGAAAAACAAGTCTGGAATTCTCCAGACTCCACAACTGATCAAAGCTAACAGAAAGGGGATCTTCTAAGACAAAGATTCATAACAGAGGAAACTACCTTCAGGTTTCTGGAATAAAGACACAATCCCCTAATTTCACAAGAATACAGTGCCACCTAGTACAGGTGGGTTTCTGCAGGACTGTTTAAGCCAATAGGGAGTATTTCATAAAGCCTCACCCACTCCCTTGTGGAACATCAGCAGCATCACCTCAGTCAGCTCCTCTGATGCACCTGGTACATGCAGTCTCTAAGGGACTAGTTTGCCGAGTCAATCCATCATTTAACTTTTTCAGTTTTTAAATTCTTGGGCCAGAGAGAAATGAAATTAAGACTTTATTAGCTAAGTCCCCCATTGTAGGAGAGTAAATCTTCATTATGCACTAAAATGGTCTAATTTACATTACAGTGATTCTCACATGGGTGAATGGATGCATGTTTGCCTCACAATGACCCCATAGGGCAAAGGTTTCCTCCCTTTCTCACTTTGTTTTCCTCTCCTCTTCCTCTCCCCTACCCCCCTTTTTAATTTGAGCTAGTGGAAAGGGGGAGAATGGGCAGTAAGAAGGTTACCATCTCCTCGCTCCTTCATCTCTCCTTCTGCACAGCAGCAAGCCAGACTACAACAGTAAAGCCGGAGGAAAGAAAAGGAATGCCATAAAGCATTTGGAAAACACCCATTCTGAAAACACTGGTTTTCAGGGATAGATGCTGAAAGGTCAGAACCGAATGGAAAAGAATTCCAACTAGTCTTTCTAAAATGAAAGTACATTCATTCTAGGCTCTTTTCCCTCTGTGTGTATGAGATGGGAACAAGGACCAATGATATTTCACATATAAGGAGGGGAGAAAAAAAATCCATATACCAACCTTCTACTGTACTGCTGTAGCTAAACTTTAAGTAAAATTTCCCCTGTGAATATAGTCTATAAGTTTCAGACATTTTTAGTATGGGCATTTTAGGATATTCTGAATATCCTAAGCCTCCTCTAATATGCCAAAACATTCTGCTGTGATAAATTTTGAATTCATAAACTAAACAAGGCCCAGCTGAGTAAATAATGAGCACAGACAACACTGTAGGAAGTGGTTATTTACCCTAAACCAACCCTCAAACAACCTCATACCCACTTTCTTGGAATCAGCGTCATGCTGGAATTTCACATTTCAGCAATACAAGCTATGGCTCACTACAAATGCTAATTATAGAGAGCTCAGCTGCTGCTTCTTTTTTTAAAGCAGTCTAGTACCATTGTTTTCTTCCAGCCTACTGTTGTTAACTGTCACCTACGTTTTCAGCTGAGTAAAGTATCCCACACTTCCCGACCTGAGCTGCTACGCAGTATTGCTGCATGGTCTTTCGGATAATGTAGTAGTGAAGCCCATCTGCAGTCATATTCCTGCATTGCCAAAGTTCTGTGCAACCATGGTGCAGTCAGTCTGTTAATTTTCCCACTAAATCTCTGCATCTGTAAAACACTTTGGGATCCCTGACAAAGAAAGACTCTACATAAAGGTCAGATTAATGATTTTCCTCTTGAGCAAAATCATTTTAGGAAAATTTAAACAGACACACAAGTCTAGTATTCTGGAAATTCTCATAGCAGCTATTTGCTACCTAAACTCTGGTGCTTAGAGTCATGTGTGTTCACATGATCTCCTAAGCTGGGGGCTGTGTCTTGCTCTTGAACTTTTTCCTCCTGAACTTTAAGATCTGCCCAGCAACACTTTTATTGGGTACTGCTGAGTACAAGCGCATGCATGTAAAGGGAATGTGATGGCAGTTGCTTCTAAATGGTTTATAAGAGGCCCATCCTTTATTACTATTTCTTTGGGCATTGAAATAAATTCATTAAAATTTGTGGACTTTTAAAAAAAAAAAATAATCAATCAGAACCCTAAAATAAACACAACTTAGGCCACACTTTGCCTTATGTGCCAACCACAGAGTAAAGAAACCACATGCCCATTTTTCTTTTTCTCTAGATATGAAAAAAATGTATTCTAATTATCTTTACAAAGTACTGGTATGAATTTTGCTTTCCCAGGACTCACTATACGCAGCATACCTTGTACAGGCTGTAACATTTTCAAGATTTATTTAAAGGCTCAGACAGAATGGAATACGAATAACATCGTTGCAGGCTTCCTGTGAGTAGCAAACTAAGCATTAACTCTCTGGAAAGACATGAGGCTTACAAACTGAAACTCTGTCTAACACTATTGTGATGAGCATTTGGGAATATAAGCAATCATTATATGAATAACAGCCCATCAAATTCTATAGGTCAGTCAGCTTTCTATTTCTGTCCTATAACAGGAACTGTGGCATCAGCATAGGGCATTACAGGGGGATTAATGACTAGCTTGAATTAATGGCCCTGGGTTATGCCTAAGGCAATCAACTCCTCCCACCTACTCACTAATCCCAGGAGATACTCTGGTCTCTTTTGGAGCATTAACATCCAGCTTTTTTTATAAAATCCTTTCTCTGCAGGATTTTTGTGCTTAGATTATTCGGAGGACTTTACATACATATGTGAGTAAAAATACAGTGAATTAGGGAGAGCATATTGGGGTGAAAAGCAGTATTGGGGTGAAAAGCAGTATTGGGGTGAAAAGCAGTATTGGGGTGAAAAGCAGTACTGAGGTGAAAAGCAGTACTGGGGTGAAAAGCAGTACTGGGGTGAAAAGCAGTACTGGGGTGAAAAGCAGTACTGGGGTGAAAAGCCTTCAAAACTGTGTGCAATGGCAACAAATGCTTTCTGATAACAACACAAGCAGGCTTGTATTTTTGATCACATGCTCTCTGTATATTTGAAGAGAAATAACAGCTTTCTGTTTGTTAGTCCAGTGCTCCAGCTCCTTCAGAATGTCTGTGCTTCACCCCTGTTCAGCTTCCTTGTTTTGCAACACCCCACACTACTACCACTACTGTCACCACTGCTGCATAATGACACAGAATCTTTCAGAGAGGTGTTAAGTAATTTCAAAATTGGCTACAATGCATGTACAACAAAGATAATAAACATTTTAATCATCACTGTCATGAAGTTATTAGCACACTACAGACATTTATTTTTTTACAGGTGATACATAGATGTGATACATCGTATGTTACTTTAATCCCTGCCACAGTCTCTCTTCAGTTATGCTTTTTTATTGCTCACCTAAAAAACTCCCTTTGCAAGCATCCACTGACTGCCTGTTGGCTTAGACAGCGAATACATTATAGACTTTCAGCAGTTACACTTGCATGTTCTTCTCAGGTGAGTTCATCAAAACTACAGAAGACCCTCCAAATCTGGACCCTGGATATTCTCTTCCCCAGAAGAGCACTGCTCTGAAGAATAATCCATTTGACTGAGATGTAATCTGGAATGTTGCCATTCACAACAGCAGTAATTCTTAACATGACTAGCAACAAATGAAACTAAGCAAGGTCTCTCTGACTGCCGAGACAATGTAGTAACTCTCATCAGGCTTAGCTCCACACTTACATTTCATATACTCTCTACTAACATATAGCCCACCCATACAGTAATAAACTCAGTCATCAGAAACACTGTTACCACCTGGTATAAAAAAATAGGCTGTCTCGTGTGTTTAAGCTTTCAGCTTGCTTGCTTGGTTATCAACCACTCTTGGTCAAATTCTCCATCAAATGCATACAATGGCTTTCCTACTGAAGCCTACATGTCCGTGCATACATACCTAGATCAGAGAGGACAAACTTTTGATCCCTGTAGTCAAACATTGGAAATTTTCAGTATTACATTTAATTTTTTTAAGCTTGTGAAAAATCGAACCAGTGCTTGCATGTTCCTTCAAAGACACAGATCCAGTACTGGAACATGGTATTGGCTGTAACAGTTAATTGTATACGTAACAGTGCAGCAGAAGTAGTAACAGACATAAGCCAAACATGGCTTATTGCCAGCCTGTTGTTTCAGAATTGTCCACAGATTACTTTAATATTAAAGGCATAGATCTGTACTGAAGTACTTCCCCACTATAAAATGGAGCAGGCAATTTTAGCACTGCTTATCGTGGCTTAGGGAAATCATGCATTGGTGTGCAATTACCAGTTTTCCATAGCCCTTCACTGTCTGCAGGTATTTTGTTGTAGTGATGGTGATGTTACTGGGATGGTTAACTTCCTTCCCCTCAAAAACAGATAAAAGTTGAAATGACAGGTTCTGGCAAGAATTTCTGGCAGAGGAAGCAAAGTAGGAAATGCAGCTCCTGATATAAAACAGCCTACTCTGTCTCATCTGAGAGAAGGCTTGCTGCTGGGGTATTTCTCAAATCTCTTTGCTGGATGAAAATTTGCCACGGTTTAAAACATCTGAAGCCTTCCTGTTGTAAGAATTATGTGCTTTACAGATTATGACAAATCCTGACTCTAAAATATGAAAGTGTCAGTGTTTCAAACAGTTCCTTTCCTTCAGTGAGGTTACATTTACAGTACAATAAGTGGACTTGGATTACAGGGTCCTTTTTCAGACAGACAGAAAATATATATGTATATTGTATAAGCAGTGTTCAAGCACCAAATAAAAAATGATGACAGACACCTCCCTGAAGGACTTAGTCCCCTCAACAATTTTCCTTGCATTATTCCTCACACCTTTCTTTCTGCCTCCTTTCTTCCTCCCATCACTCATCATCCACCCAAGGAAAATAATGCCAGGTTATCCAATGATCTTATCACAGGAAGTTGTTACGGTAAGTAGGTAAGTTGAGAATTGGGTTTGTATGGACTTGTGAAAGTGAAATTTGGGTCTTCACTCCTGCTGGGAAGTTCAGCTGGAGCCACTGAGGAAATAAAAAACAGAGGCAGGAACACGGAGTTTTAAAAAGAGCATTAAAAAGGCAGCCTAGTGCTGTGACTGGAAACAAGGAACAAACCATCCATACTGCTCCCCCAGCTCAAACTGGAAAGCTAACTGCGACTTGGTCCAAGTGCAATATGAGAAGGCACACTACACTTGTCCCACAGCCTTGATCTCTGTCACCGATGCTAAAGGTGAATTCTACATTTTATTGTGCACTCTACCTTTCAGTGATTGCTCTCTCCATCTTTCAGTTGTTTAGATTTTCAGTACATAAAAATCCTGGCATTGCCATTATGGGCTCTGAGCCATCTGAGCAATCTTCTTAAAATACACTAACATATCATCCATATGGTTATCCAATATGTAACTATTTACTTTCCAGGATAATAACAGGGAGGTAACGAAAACTGTTAAAAGCTTCACAAAACTTCATGAGGCATTGTCACCCTAACTAGGAGTCTATGATTTTCACTGAAAAGAGTTACAGACATCAGTTTGCATGATTCCCTTTTGGAACATATTTTCATTGTAAGTCTCCCTTAAACAAGACTGAAAGATCAGACAAGTGGTTGTCCTTAGGAACTACCCGTTTGAGATCATTGTTGTTTGTGCCCCAGCAGAGTCTGATACCCTGCAGTTCACTATGTTCTGGAAGAAACCCACTTCAGAAACAGCATTTAGAAAAGCTGGGAAGGCTATCTGAAAGCCAGAAGGAGAGATACCAAGGAAATCCATTTCCAGGTATGATCTTCCATAATAGCTTATAGATGTTAAATGGTTCCAAGTTGTTAAATCTGGTTCCAATATTTGGTTAGAGGACCCAATTGAGGTACAAAATAGTTTGTTCTTCTTGTAAGCTGTAATTGGTAGTATTTCTTTTATAGTCAACTTGCATGTAAAATTCTCTTGCCCTTTCCATGCTATGAAAGTACATGAGTTGACATGTGGGTTGCTTTATAAACTGCAGCTTGCGAGTTAACATTTTATGCCTGAAGGTGGTTGTGCTATGGAGTATTGGATTAGTGATTATTGAACTTGTAGAAGAAATCTCTTACATAAGTTCATCTTTCCAAGAAAGCTCTTAGGCCTGCATGCATAAAGCAACATAAGAGCTTTTCTTGCATACTTCAAAGAGCTCTTGGGCCTCTTGGGATAGTTGTGAAATGGTGTCTCCTTTTATCAGAATCAACTAGCACCCAGAAAGAACAAGAAGTAGGAAGAAGGAAAGCCATGTCACTCCTTGTCCTGGCCAGCAGAACCTGTAGGCTTCAGGATGGGAACACAACATACTCGTTGCAGCAATACAGCAGTACCATAGAACTTGAAGGGCCTTTCCTCTGTGAAATGGTGTTTCCTTTTGTGATCAACACAGAGATAGCAGAGGCCAGACCTCCAACTTCAAGTGGAAGTTGTGCTGTTTTATAGACAGAGAACTAGAAAACATGATATTTAATCAAAACAGTTTGAATCCCTATGAGTATATCCTGGCAATTTTCTCAGAACAGCCTTTTTGCACCTGTGAGATACTATCACGGGGATTATGCTGCTTTAAGGTTTCAGGCCATGCCTTGGTAACCTTGATTAATAGGAGCCATTAAACTCAATGGGAGCAAGAATATTTTGTATGTCGCTTGCCTGAATATTGTAGCTATAAGCAAATTCAATATACTGCAATTGGCATTAGTGAGCCTCCTGCAGCTCTGAAAGTGCAGGGATTAGTGTCCATTAGCAAGTTTTTCTCCAGAGTACAAGAAGGTATACTTAGCATAAATTTATTGACTAAAACTGAAGGTGGAAGTGAGGACCAGGTTGGAGTCTAGTTAAAGAGCCTACAGGTAAACAGTGAAGCATTCAGCATAATAAACAGTTAAATCAGAATTTCACTCTAGGGGATGTGCCTTGTTTTGACTAGTGGAAACTGCATCTGAGATCAAATTCAGCCTACAAAAGACACTCAATAGACTTTTGTCTCTTCAACCAGAAAGGAAACTTAAAAGATGCAGTAACCTAAGTCCAGTTCTGTCATATGTAATGCAATTCATTTAGCATATAATTTAAGTGTGACTGCATTATGAAACTCCACAGAAACACAGAAGCAAATGTTTGAGATCACAATATGAACACAATTTCAGACTATCT
The DNA here is from genome assembly GCF_034315485.1 of Pezoporus occidentalis. Lineage (NCBI taxonomy): Eukaryota > Metazoa > Chordata > Aves > Psittaciformes > Psittacidae > Pezoporus > Pezoporus occidentalis. The sequence goes on from NW_026916242.1 coordinate 486,664, forward strand.
TAGCAGACATTCCACTTCTAACTGTTCAAAATAACTTTGGTAGGAATCTTTATAAATTGTGTCCAGTTACAAGAACGGGAAAACTACTTATTACTCATCTTCGTAAATCAGCATAATCTCCTGCTGCTCCGATGAACGAAGGTCACAGGGGGAAAAGAAAAAAAAAAGGATGCCTTTATTTTACCAGCAGAAGCCCAGCTCCACTAAGAGGAGACAGATTGATTATATTACTGAGTCACATGTGAAAGGAAACTATTATACAGGACAAAAATACAGGAATCTTTGCCATGAAGTTTACAATACCACATGGGTATATAGGAACAGAAGTAACAAGGTCAAAGAAACCACCAATCCTCTTTGCTTCCTATTACCATACAGCTTTTCACTATTTTTGTGTTTATTATTTTCTAAGTCAGAATGTTAAAGCTTTGGGTTCCCAATGGGTCCTCAGCTTCACGGGACAAGAACAACCAGGAGCCTGTGTGATCATGTATATGCATATTTTGTACAAAACAAATTTTCCACTTGATCCATGTTTCATCTGCCTTGGCAGGTTGGTTATTTATTTTGTTGGGAAGAATAAGCATGCTTTTTGCCATAAAGCCTTACCTTCCCCTTTCTTCATGCCCATCTATCATTCTTGTAGTAAAGCTGCAACTATGAATAAATAAATCTTAACTTTTGTTTTTGCCAAGACCTACACAAAATATCTGTACCTCAAGAACTGAAACTGGCCCACATTATCAGTATTTTAGCTCTGTGAAGGGGACAATAGCCATATAACTATCCCTACATTTTTCAGTTGCCACAGATAAAAATATTTGTAAGCTAAACACACACAGACTATTTCTGTTTCTAAGCCTCCCATTATTATATTTGGCCACAGCTACAACACTATAAAATTAATGGATGTTCTGTATCTTTATACTTTATCAAGTTCCTACCACTGAAGCATCCTTCACTCCTTTTTCATATTTCATAAATTTCTGTGCTTGAAGCCCCCTATCTTTCCTTAGAAATAAGTAAACAAATAAAGTGTTACTGGGGGGTTAAATGTTTGTTTTTAGAAGTGCTTCCAAATTTCCCTCTTTCAGACTGCACAGCAAGACCTGTCTTGGGTTTCCCTGCCTCCTTCCCTAAAGCCACGAGAGAAAGCCTGAGATTCCACATCAAGAGATTTCACTGTACATTTCTCTCTTTGAACAAAGCATCACTAACATCTGAACAGTAAAATTCAACCTTTTTATTTTCCCATGCATTATTTAAACATGCTGCTCTGAATTCTACAATTAGGGTATTCCTGGGTAGCTACAATCAACAACATCTTTACAGTCTGATACAGCAGGAAATGTGGCTATCCAGGATAGTTTCACACATTAGTTTGTTGCATAGTAGCCTCAATTTAAATATGATAATCTAATTTGGTAAAAAATGAACTGAAATCAAATTTATTGCAAAAACTTTTAAAATTTAATTTTCAGACTAGCAATCAATGCTTATTCAGTTTCCATCTTATCCCTGCCCTCCCTTTTTGCAGATGCTTAAGTGACACTAAACAATTGCACAAATTTTAAGAACTGTAGGAAAATTACCATCTGCACTTAATTCAGGGGTAGAAAGTGCAGAGAAATCATTCTTAAGGAGCATTTTTGTTAACAGAAAGAATTTAAAAAATGCAGAAATTCTCATGGTAGAAGTAATAAATATATATATATATATGTAGCATTGTCTTTCAAATCATTTTGAAATATAAGATGACAGAAGAGAGATCTCACGATCATCTCTCCCAAAATCTTACTCAATTTCTGAGGTATGATTGTTAGGTTTAAAAATTAAAACATCTTCAAAGAAAGAGCGATGTTGAGACACACAGCAATAAAGCACATTATCATTCACAGACATAAACAGTATCAAACTATTATCTGCTTAGTATTATACTTAGGTCCATTATATTTCCTCTAAATCTATGCAAAATATAAACATAACCCTGTAAACAACCACAACTACAACAGAAGGCAACAAAAAATAAAGAAATCTTAAACTTACATTGATGTGTTATTATAGGTCCTGCACAGCAAGTAGCCCTAAGGGTACATTTTAGGTTTTTTATCCATGCTCCGTTCTTGTTGCTGATGTGACCACTTAGGCACATGGTCAAGTTGCAATCAGCTTCTCTCTTAGTGATGTATGAGAGCTGTGCTGTTTTATCTTGTCCTTCTGCAGCAGATTAGCACTAATGTTTCTGCTTCTGCATCCTACCTTTCTTTAGCAGTAGACTCTGCATTATCATTGGCAATCCGAATTAAAGAGCCAGTCAATGTAGCACAATTTTTTTTTCTTTCCTAAACCAAAGCACATAGTCTCACACAAATACCATGTTTTTACCCACTGAGCCTCTTTTTTAACATATTTGGTAAGAACAGTAGTTGGAGATACAGTCAAATAGTTCCAATAAGCCTGCTACAGTCTTTTTTGTGATTTGTTCTGTTAAATAAATATTATCCTATGCAGATGTCCCTAGGGAAGAGATGGCTGTAATACACCTACATTTCAGCCAAAACCATGCAATATTCACTTTGTAACATAAAGGTATTATATGCACACAGTGAAATTTGAGTTAATCCCAAAGAAGAGGACAATGTGAAATTAATTAATGCAAACAGGGTTTATGAAAAAAGCAAGTTAAGCACCTTGCATGTTAAAGGGACATAACATGAACTCCATTTGGTTAAAAATTATTTCAGTCTTTTTTACAGTCCAACTGTTCATTACATATTCTCTCTTTTCTCCTTAGGATTGACATATTTTACACTATGGGATTGTCAAATTCAGCTACTGAAAGTATTACAAAGAACCTGACTGAATCTTGTTGTTACTATTTTGACTTTCCAGTAAACAAGTAGTATTTTAGCAGTAAAATGTAATTGTTAATTCATGATCTTTTCAATTCAAGACACCATGAGACACATCTGTTTAAAATTTCATTAGGAGTTTGAAAAATATTTAGGAAAAAATGGATGCCTTAGACCATCTAGTCTTGAAAATGTGAACATTCTGACAAGATTGCTCACTGTCAAAATGACTCACATCACTGCTGTTCCTAGCTGCTACTCTTTCTGATCACAAAAAATAAGTATTCCTGGGTTTAAGAAACAAGCGCCATACCTGAATATTAAACAAGAAATATGTTCTCTCAAACATTAGTATATTTGAATATCAGAATTTCAGCTACTCATAAAGACCTATTCTCTATTTCCAGCATTCATTTTAGGAAAACATTAGGGTAGGACAACCCATGCGTCTCAAACATGAAACCAGGAATGAAAGAAAGAAATAGGATTAAGTCATTAATAAACCCTAAACCAAATAATGGGCTATTTTTGCTCCAATATGAAAATCTGCTGTGGCAAAATACGGCAACATCCATTTTAAAGTGTCTTCTGGATTTTACACATACTCGTATTTACACCTGCCACAGGAGAACAGCAACCTAGGGAACAGAATGTAACAAAGACCTAAGCATGCTCGTTAACATAGAATTGTCTATTCTATGGCAGCTTTAGATCTAAGTGTGGGACCGCACATGATTTCTTCAAGCTCCCCCAGCTTTCCTCCTGTTCTTGTGTGTTGTTGATAAGGAATGAAAAGGGTCACTGCAGAAGGGCATCCAGAAGCAACAGTGAGAATCTCCTGAGGAAAAGTACCTGAAAAAAGTTTCAAAGCATCCCCAGTACTGCGCTGATGGAAGCTGGCTCAATGGAAACACCGAGGAGCTAATGAATTTCAGCCTCATGCCCTCTCAACCTTCAGGCAGCTCCTTACAAATGCTGAATAAGCAAGCATCTTACGATTCTGAATTTAAGAAGTCCCTCTAGATGACAGGGGCCTACCACTACACATTCAAAGAACTGAAGGTCTCTCAAGAAAGATGGAGGCAAGGTGCTGCACTTCTGTCTGGCTTTGAATCCTTCTCAGGACTGCACTCACCCAAAGAGCAGTAATTCTACCTTCTCTGGGTAATGAGATTCAAATTCCCAACTCTTACACCTCAGCACAGTGTCCTAAAGAAATACCTCTGCTACAGTAGCAGTGCTCCAGCTACTAGGCTAGGAGTGCTCCTCTCCTCTCCTTCTGTAGAGAAACATGCCACAATACCAAAACCAAATTCACGGTTCAGTACATCAGAGAGGGGACAGAATGATGCTGACTTTCCCAACAGGTTTCCACCAAGAGCTTGTGTTACAACAGCATCACAACAAACTTGAATTTCTCACTTATCTCAAAATGGCCTTATATGTCTGCTTGCATTTTAGTGTCAGTGTTGTGAAATGTCCTTTTCCACCTCCCACAGTAGATCAGACTACAGGTTGAAGATGAAATGAAGGATGACAGTTATAAACTCTTACTGCATGGCAACATAACATTATAAGTGGCTTATTGCTTGTTTTCCCTTAAAAGAATTTTTGGCATGCTGAATACATCATTAAATGCATATTTAATAACCAAGAGAGATAAACTTAGCTTTAAAGCCTTCAAACCCAACCAGATGAAGCAGCTACCTCAACTGAGAATGGTGCATCTGCTCAACAGACAGGTATGGCCTCACCAGAAGATGTTAAGCTTCAGAAAGCTCATGTTTAAACACTATTGTAAGACATATTTTAGACAAAACTTACAAAAAACATCAGAGAGTTCAAACTGGGGTGAAGAGAGGAGGGAAAAAATAGTTCTGGCAAATGTAGACAGCTACCCTAGCCAAAGAGGTAATGTTACATACAGTGAATGTGGGACGGGTTACTTATGCAGAGATGAATGCCGTGAGTTGTTCATAAGATAACCTTCTCCACCTGCAAGTCTGGAATACATAGTAGGGATGTTTTATGCTTTTCACTTTTTTTTTTCTTTTTTTTGAAATCAAAAACAAGACTTGCTTTCAAGGCCAGGTTGGACAGAGCCTTGGGCAGCATGGCTTCGTGTGACGTGCCCCTGCCCATGGCAGGGGGGTTGGAACTAGATGACCTTAAGGTCCTTTCAACCCAAACCATTCTATGATTCTATGATTTGATTATAAGAACTCATGGCACCTGGTGCATTTTTTCCCCTTTCCTGTGCAGAAAAGCTTTTATAGATTTCTGAGTTCTAGCACCATCCTCTAATCTCAATCAGTAAGACTTGTATAAGGCAATTTTCTCAAAGAAGTGTGCTGCAAAAGGTAAAGGCAATCAAGCACTAGTAAAAACCCAAGAGTCCAAATTGGACCTGAACCTAGTACTAAAATATTATTGAAAAATGAGCCATGGTTGTTTAACATTATGGCATTTTTGAAATCAGAGACACTGCGAGAACATGAGTAATTGTCAGGAGGCCAACAAGCTTCAGGGTTGTTGAGCGGGCACAGAAGCAAGAGTTACTTGTTACAGCCATGTCAAAGGGATGAGCACAACATTAATAATCATTAATTAATTCTCATTATACTTTAACTTACACTCAAATATTACAGAAATCCTGCATAGAAGGAGACTGGAAATAATTTCTACTGGTCACTGAAATCACCTGTGCATACTTTGCATGTTACAGCTTCTGCAAAATATACTGTGCAATTATAATATTTCTGCTTCGTCTTCCTGACCTTGATTAACTATTAAGGAGTTCGCTGGTCAGTTTTCGACTGGACATCAAAATGTGTCATCAGGCAAAAAGCTGAAGTTGGAGGTGAGTTTGAGGTTACTCCTTCCTCTTCATGCTTTCTTGCAAGATGGGCACAAAGGGATACTCCACAAACACCACAACATTCATGGACTTTATCATATTACAGAGTAACCAAGAGTATTCACTGAGACACAATTTATTTAATGATGTACTTATTGGTAGAGGGGCAAATGTAGCAGAACAATAATCCTGGTTAAGAGGTCATTGTGAGGCAGTGCCAATAAAAATCTTAATTTGCTCTAATTTAAATGTTAGCAGATGTGGCAGAGGATAATGGAATGTTGCACCAGTTTATGCTGCAGTGAATTTTGTCCTGGGACAGCTAGGAATAATTCAGGAGAGGTGAGCACGAGAGAAAAAGAACTGGAATTATGCATTCTTGTCAATACCTTATTTTCTAATGCACTTTTCCTTGTTTCATTTGAGGGTGAATTTTCACAATCGATTCTGTAAACCTTTACAAAACCAGAACTGCAGTAATTTTCCATTATTTTCCATCCAGTACACACAGATGCAATAATTTACACCACCACTAACTACTTTAGTTAAGACCAGGCTGTATCTAGCACCATGCACTAAGGTAACTTACAATTATCATAAAACCAAAAGTACTTGGAAATTGCTTTCCATGACTGAAGCACTGCACATTGCTGCAGTTAGAGAGCCCTGACTCATAGTTAACAGAGACAACTCTGTAAAGCAGCAAAACTGGTTTAACCAAAGTTGGAGGCTTTACTTACAGGTTGTTGTTGGTTTAGTTTTTTTTTTAATTGCTAAAGAATGCAGTATCTGTCAATCAATCAGTAAAATATTTGGTAGCCATAGCTCATCTTAAAAAAGCTGAAAATGTTGGTAGAAGCACTGTCATGCAAATTAACAGTTGGCTAAATGACTGCAAACAAAAGATAATAAGACATGGCAACACATAAAAAGGAGGTGTCTAAAGAAGTACTGAAGAGCTGGGTTCTGATTTTTTTTTTTAAATTCATAATTTCAAAGGGAGAATAAACAACTTGCTAACATATCATGAAAACGCTAGAGAACGAGAAGATAAAAACACACGACAAAAAATAATTATAATACATAAGTCTCTAGGGAATTAACAATGTTCAGGAAAAGTTTCATTTGGAAAAATTCAATGGAGACATCATTTATTAGAGCTACTCAGTGAGCAAAGTCTAGGAAGCAAAAGTCCTGAACACAGTTGGACTACACAGCACATCTCCCACTGTCATAGTTCTGACTACGTACAGATATATCTGTAAGTTTAACTTCACGGACAGTCTTTCTTAATACAAAAGCAAAAAGCTGTTATCTCAGCAGTTATCAAATTCTGACATGTAAAATTGATAGTAAACATCAGATTAGGCATGTTCTAGCTATGCATGAAAGACAAAGTTATATAATTTTGTGTTCCAAAGAGCTGATACAAAGAAGCATAGTGAAGGATATAAATACTGAGGACACAGAGAAATCAATGAGAAGCATAAAAGAAGTACAGACAAGAACCAAAGAATGAATTCTGAAAACAAATTTTAGAGAGGATATCAGAATAAATCTGTGCAGGTGACACACTTGGCAGTGGAATGTTTCTCCAAAAGTAGCACATCATTTCAGTTCCAGAAAAAGGGACAGAACCAGTCCTGCTCTCAAAGACTGATGAAGAGGAAGCATGACAGTTTTTTATTTATGCAGTAGGCTACGGTATTACACTCAATTTTCACAATACATATACAGTTCATCAAGGGCTCTTCTACAAGCTTCTCTGAAACAGCAGCAGGTATAGGTCACAGCAAGATACGGACAACATAGTATGTGGAGCCTTTTGCCACAGGCATGGCAAACTCTACTGTCCATTACTGCAATTAAATTGGTTGGACAGGTTTGGCATAAGAATATTGTGCCTTTCTATATACTGTTAACAAGAGTAAACAAAACTCAATGGAACTCCACCATCTTTTTTTAAGATTCCAAATACTTAATCCAGGCTGCTACTCTCTCACCACGCAGAGTCTCTAACACAGTAAGGGCATCTTCCCCCCACTTCTCATATGCAGCAAGTTATGATTAATGCCCAGTGTAAACAGATGAGCACTGCTGCAGCAGTAAAATGCCAAGATAAAGGTCCCTACAGAAGGCAACATATTTATGACCAGTAATACAGCACATGCCCGGCTTATGAAGAGATTTTATTTTCTATAGTATCAAAACTTCTTTATTTCCACCATGCTAAGCAATCTGATTTTCTGGGCAGTCACATGGGCATCTCTTATAGCAAATTCAATTCACACAAAGCAAGCCATTCAAAAATGTTCTTTTAAACAAAACACAGCTAATATAAAGATAGCATTCATTATTACTTTAAGAGCTTTCAAAATGAGAGTTGCTTTTTCCTTCTGTATAAATCTCTTTAGCATATTAAATTAATAACTTTCATTTGTACATGTAGCAACAGCATTATCAGATAATGAAGATATGCACATGTAGACTGAAATAAAGAGAAAGTTTTAGCAGTAAAGGTATACTTAAAAGGAACAATCAACAGAAATGTTAATTGGTAGGGACAGAAGAAATATGCTAAATCTTTGCATTATCTGAGCACAAGGAAGAATAAATAGTCAATCACAGCAAAGAAACTATTTCTTTTTAGGCATTTGATATTATTTTTACATACATACACTACCGTAAAGGATGAGCTTTGCCATTATTCCCCCCTCAGGGAAGCAGGCAGATACGAAGTACCTCTCCATCTTCCTGCAAAAGCTACTTGCCACAGAACAGCATCAGAAGGGTTGTTTTTTGTGGATCTACTGTGGATCTACTATGGATCTACTGTGGATCACACATTAAAAAACGTAAAATTTGTACGAATTATTTTGTTAAATAGGGAAGGAAAATAACTTATGGTCTGTTTTTGGATGTCACAACCATTCATTACATTTTATTCAATGCAGATTAACTTAATTTTCATCCAAAGAGACTCTCCAGTTAATAATGGATACCTGGAAACGTAATTTACCTACCATCCGGTAAGGATACTTGCATTAAAAGTATGGATGATCATGTAAAATCAATCCCTTATAGAATTCTTATGGTACTAAAACCTGTATTCCTACCATAGCTAAAGCTTTGGAAGCATTTCCACAATTTGCTGTGCCTCACGCCTTTACATAATTTTAGAATACAAAGTCAACAACAACCCATTCCAGTATCAGTACCTGTGGGCTGACTGGTAACTTGCATCATTTTTTGAAGTCAGATCAAGTAATTCTTCAGAAAGGTTAAAAGGCAGAAAAATCCACACTCTTGTTAAAACACAAAAGGTCTGTCTCTCATAATAAAATGACACAAAGTACATTTTGTATATGAGATTAGGTTGAAGTAACACCCTCTGTAAGGCCACTCCATATGGCAGACGTATGTAAATACATTGAACAGAAACAACCTGTGAACTTCTGTTGTAATCTCAGAGCATATAATCTTTCAACCATACCACAGCAACAGCATTAAATGCTGAGATTGAAGTGTAGGTCTTCTTTGATAAAGCAGTATGTAAAACTGGTACCTTCTCAGTAATAAAATCCAATATTCACCAGTATATTCAGACATATCTGCTTAATTGTCTACACTTTTACTACATTCCCCTCCTTCAGCTCTGCAGAGTGAATGTACTAAGAAATAACAGGTCTTGACCTAATTCTCACCAACTCCAATGGTGCAAGAATAATTTCCTAACTGCTTGGTGATCCCTAGTTATCTGATAGGATCTAAATATCACAGATAAGGAGAAATACCCAAAGAACTCTTAAGAAAAGCTCAACAAAACTGGCTTTAAATGCTAGCAGGAATAAATGCAGAAAGAGAAATCATATTCCTAAGTCTGTGGAAGAAATGAGAAAACAGCCTGAGAAATGATAGCAGAAAAAAAAAAAAAAAAAAAGCCTTAAAATGCCTTTGAAAAATGTTTCATGCTTCTAGAGAGGATACAGACTTGAAGGGTATTGGCAGAAAGAAAGAAGAGAGAAAATAAGCCTGCACTGAGCTTTTAATCTTTCCTTAATTGTACTGAGAGTCTCCAGCATTATCCCCAGAGAGAATAAAGCATAAAAGCCTAAGTAACTCAAACAAGTTCCCTTGTAACTCGGTCCTTTCAGAACAGCATGATTTTTTTGAAGGACTTGGTTTCTTAAAGACTAGGTCATACAAAAATCGTATTGTAATGTATACTTTTATTCTGCTAAAACAAAGTGATGATATTGTGCCTGTTTCCACTAATATGTACTTATGAATATCTGGATAGATTTTTGTAGAAATTAACAGAATAACATTTGTCTATTTTGGAAAATGGAGTGGCTTGCATTGGTACTCAGAAAAGATATTTTTCAAAGGTCAAGACAGAGATGAAATGCAAAATTAAACAGAAATTACTCAGGAAGCAGAGGTTAAAATGTAAGCACACAATTATATCAGTATTATATCAATAAGTACTAAATGCAGGATGGCAAGGTTTAATTTTAAATGTTGATTATTTATTACTCTCAAACAATGATATATAAACCTGGCTCAGATCTAAGCACAGCATCTGGAAGGACAAGAGTATTTTATCAGTGTAATTTAAAATGAACAGAAGTCAAGATCAGTCAGAACATATTTGTAAATTTCCGTTTTCTTTTAACTTCTTCATTTGAGTTTTAACTGAGAAACTATTTTAAGCAGAGTTCAGAGAAAATATACACTAATGGTTTTATCTAATCAGGCATGAGATGAAGGATAAAGAAATCTGGCCTTAAGTGTCACATCAGATTGATGGTAAGAATCCACAAATTCCGGTAAACCACTGATTTCAACAACAGTTGAAAGCACAGATGACAAGCTGGGCCCTGTAATTCTTATTCTATGCCACAGAGAGATATTCCATATTCAGCTCTTAGACTTTTATGTTTTCATTTTTAAGCATACCTCTGGGATGTCTTTGATCCAGTTTACCTCAATACAAGTATTGAGTTGATAATTTTGTCAAGCACCCCTGAACTCATAAGCCACAAAATCACTTGGGTGATTCCAGCCTCTTGCTCTCACATTGCATCACCTATGTCAGTAGACAGAAACTGTCACAAAAGGTAAGAGGGTAAAGAGAATTTAAACCTACAACCAGCAGCCTGTGCTGCATATTATATATGGAGAAGGAAGCAATTACCTGGGTTGAAATCCCACAATGCTCATTGACTTCAATAAGGTAGGGTTTCACCATGGATGAAACGAGGGAAGGAAACAGTCTAACGGACAGGGCAAACACTGACCCTTACAGCTTTGATTATGACCAAGAAAAGACATCCATCAGAACTGTACTATCAAAGGCCAGCAAACGGCACTCTCTTTTTGAGCCCATTTATCAATCTATATACCTAATAAATTGATAATTTCTGGGGTTTAGCACATTTTGAGTTTTAAGGTGTTGGATGCTCATTCAAGGGATGCTTCTTTAAGGAAGGAGGAATTTACCTTCAACTAAATAGAACTTGTAACTTTTCTTTTTCTTGCTACAGGAAAGTGAGTATTTTTACAAAATACTTTATAAACTAAACAAGACTGTCAGAATAAAAAATAATAATATATAACAAAATAGCCTGGCTTTTGGTTTATTGTAATCTGCATAAGATCTTCCACAGCACAAATCTTATTGTTAGAGATTTCTGTATTTTTTTAATGCTAGCATGTTTAAGCTAATGGATTTTTTAAAATGTCAATATTTAAAACATATCCATCGATCTAATAAGTGGTATCACATTATTTGCCTGACCCATTATATTGTACAAGCAGAAAGCAACTACTCAAATGCAACATGTAAGCATGCATTCTATAGGAATGCCTTGGAGGAACACACAACCATATCCGTTGCTTTAAAGCAACAAAAACTCAGTGCTACATGGAAGCTTCTAAGGGCTTACTATTTTTCTCAACAACCTGGAGGAACCAGTAATAAAAGATTAACCTTTTGTGTAAGGAAGAAAAAACCCGACTCATCCGAAAAGAAATCAGGGAAGACCAGAAGATCAGAAAGGATCAATCTCCAAAATAACCTCAGCCACATATACCTCACGGATGGAGTTAACGAACAGTCTGTGCCAAATTGAAAAGTTTAGAAGCATAAGCAAAGCCTTATGCAGCTGGTCACTTCAGTATTCATTCTAAGGCACGAAAAGATACTGCAAACCATACATGTAGTTTAAACCAAAGCTCCAGGCAATCTGACTCAGAAATACAACAAAGGAAATATGATCATAACATAGTAATATAAATATACAGAATACATACTAGATACCAGATTATATACACACATATCAACAAAGACAACTCTGTGTTACGCATTTTTTTCTTTCTGTGACAAATGAGAATGAGACATGTATTTGATAGTTAAAATGTATGTTTGGGAAAAAAGCCAAAAACAATTTTATAAGCTTCAAATCTCATTATTCTTCTGAAAGATATTTTTACCTAATGAAAATGAACTAATGAAAGACCAGAAGTTTGCTCCCTGAAATAAGATTCACAGGCTCTCAGTTGTGCTTTGCAATATATGTTTTTGCCATTTAGCACATCATGCTTAGAGATACCACATTCAATAATACAATCTGCTGAGGATGAAAAGCAGTTTCTTTGCTAATAAAAAAGATGGTTATAGAAAGTGCAAGTTTGGCAGTAAAGCTTCAAAGAAAAATAGCAGCCTCAAAAACATCTGCAGACTTTAAGTGTGTACATTTCAGTTTGTCAGATGTTCTTCTATAATTTAAATATTTTAGGAATTAATCAAAATAATTTCTTTTCTTGAAAATTGGATGAATTCATATTTTTCAACTTCACCTCTAACCATGCTAAAATATGAAGAAAACAATAAAGGCATTACTTAACAGGGAGACTGATGTGCTCGCTGGATATTTCTATTTCTTTTTATCCAAGAAGGAATTTCAAATAAGACAAGCTTTCTGCAATATCATTTAAGACTCTTTGAAGTGCTAATAAACATATAAATGTTTTCAAGGGCTGTAAAGAGGAATGACAATATATTTTTTGCACAGTCTGGTGTAATGGGATTCAATGGGGACTTCAAGCGGATGGACATTACTACAGTTATAAAAAATTGTACCTAAGAGAAATTACATGCTAATAAGGTTTAAGAGAGCTCAGGTTTACAAAGCCTAATCCATCTCTGCATGGTAATCAGTGACATAGTCACAAAATATTGCTACTGAAATAGATTCAGAATTAACCAGGAGACTGAGGTGCAAACTGATTGCAGGGATGATCAAGAACATGCACCAGGAATGTTTGTTGCAGAGGTCTTTCTAATCAGCTTGTTATTTTTCAATCTTTTCAGTCACTTAAGGGGTGTCTGAAGTGCCTGTGTCTATCACCTGTAAACCAAGGATAGCAACAAAGAAAGGAAAACTCACAGTTAAGACTAACTAGATCCCTTGATCATCTGCAGACATTTCGCTCATTGCCAATACTGAATATCACACATAATGACACAGCAAATTATCTGAAACACAGTGAACAATTATTGATAGTAAACTTTTCAGTCATAATGCCACTATTTAGCAAAGAACATATAGCAAGACTGTATCAAGAGACTTGTACACTTCCATGAGTACATATCATGACAAAAGAAAAGCTGCATTACTGAAGCGAAATATCTAGTTCCTAAATGTGCTTCTCCACTCCAATGGCCAGGAAGGTTACCTTAGGAGATACAGTGTCCTAACCAGTCTTTGCATCCATTTTTTTAAAGTATGAGTTGAATACAAGCGGTAGAAAGCATCAGCCACTGTGTTTCTATGCTGACAAACATAGCTCGTTCTGATGTAAGTCTGGCTACAGAGGATAGAATGTCGCTCCATACTTGTTTAAATCTGCTCTACCAGCCAGAGCATCACTTGTTAAAATTAGAAATGTTTGACAAAGCAAAACAGGAGAAAAAGCTCTAGAAGCATATTGCAAGGATGGTCAAAACCAATATAACAGCAGCACTGAAGGCCAGACTCTGCTCCCACTTAGTACCATCTGTACCAAAGCAATGGTACTGTATTCACTTGAAATATGCTCAATTCACACCAGCAAAACTGAGAGTGCAATCTGGCACTTTTTGGTATGATAACAATTTTGGAATCTTGCCCTGCTACTCACTTGCGTGCTTTATCAGTATTAACACAGAAGGTATGAAGGTGGGATGTTAGTTATTTTTGAAGCTTTGCTCACATCTTGCCAATTCTGTGTTTACTGTCTAAAGCTGGGAAGGGGAGGAGGACTTTTATATTCCTCCTCCTTCCACGTGTTACTTTATGAAAAAATCTCCTGCTTGCCTACCATCACTTCATTTTTCAATGTCTCTCACACTAGCTGTTACTTTGCGCACAAATTTGAATTGATCATCAGCTGAAGATTTGCAGACAGCATAAAGCCACAGATTTCACACACTTTCATGTCTTCCTTCTGTGTTGAATTCTGTATCTGATAACATGGAATAATTCTTCCTTATTCTGACAAGATGGCTATTTGAGAGGTTGGTGAACACAGTACTCCAGCTACATTAAAAATGGAGGCTACTACAATTTGATCACCTTTACATTTCTCAAATAAAACCCCATTAGAGAGACAAATCATCAACATAGAGTTTGAGCAGTCAATGGAGAGTGTGACATGAAGCGGGTAAAGACAGCTGAGTGTTCCATGACCACCTTTTATACTTTTGTGGGTCTCCAAGCACTTCACTGTTTTAAATCACATGATCACCCATCCTGCAAACCTAATATTCTGTATTTTATTAACTATAGTTTTATACCTCTACTATGTTTGCCTATGGGAAATCAGTAAATCAGAGCAAAGACTTCTGCAGTTGATTACTGGGCAATAAACTGGCAGAGTAGTATACCATAAATCAAGCTGATAGTTCAGGGGCTGGACATGAATCTGATTTTTTTTTTGTTTGATTCCCCCCTCCCAATATTTCATTTCTCAGATCAAATTTAATCTCTCACTCAAATGAACTGGAAAGAATTTCTGGCATGCAATACTCACTGGTGCATTAGAAAGTACTGACATTTAAATGAGAGTCCTAATACTCCTTAAACATGTTGAAGTATTCAGGAGTCTACTAGAGAAAGAAGCAAGAACATCTTCAAGTAACAATGCAACATATATTTTCCAGCAGCCTAAGGCAAGGAAAAGGCTGCCTCTCTTCACACAGCAAAACACCTACAGGAGATTCAGCAACAAACTTTGATAAAGCATGGCCAAATGGATAAAAAAATATTAAAATCCTTACATGTTCATTTTCATTAATGTATTTTTACAGTGCCTTTGTAATTCCTACTGCCATAATCCTGACACATAAAAGGAGGTGTAAGATTATATTATACCTTGATAAGGGATATGATACACCTTAAAAAACCTAACCAGTATTACATGCAAGTGCACTGAGATCTGTGGTCTCAATTCTGACGAACTTAAGCCTTATTCAGGAATCTCACTGAACACTGCTACAACATTTAAGTCAGTTCATATGTGTATTTCCTGTACAGCATCCCACTAAAACAGTATGCAAAATTTTTTCTGTTCTGACAGAGGACCTGCTTTTAAACCAGCTCATTAAAAACCAACATTCCCAGCATTCAGAAAACAAAGACAGCAAGCAAATTGCTTCTCCCAAAGCTATTATTTCAGAGCAGTGAAGTCTGCTGAGGGCTACTGAATTATCATCAGATCATCTGAAGCAGGAAGCCAGTTACACTACAGTTTACCAGACTACAAGATCTGCAAAGTGCTGCTGAATATGAATAGAAAAAGAATTAAAATATTCATTCTGACCTTACAGGGACCAAGACTCCCTCTCTCCAAGGTTACTGCATGCCGAAGTAATAGCTGTTGTTCATCTACCTGAAGATCAAATGTTTCTCAAGGCATGTTCAGTAACTTCTAACATAATCTTACTCCACACAAAAGGAAATTGGTTATTTGTATGTTATCCAAGGAAGGCTGAGTAATTCACTGTGGTAGGAAAGACCTCTAAAAATAAGTCACCTCTCAGCAGATTCACTCCCTTCCTGTCTGGGTTTGATTGCCACTGCATGAAAGGACAAAGCTTTAGGGTGAACTACAGAGAACTTCTGTAATGATGACACTGCTCACATACATTCATTTCACTCCTACTCTGTATGAAAGAATCCAGCTATTAGAGGTGGAGCAAGTCAGTGACCCAACAGGATGTGCATGACTAGAGTACCTCGTGTAGCCTTCTGCTTTCATGTTTATTTTTGGATGTATTTTCCTTTGTGCTTTGAAACAGATTTCGGGGCGAGGTAGATAGAACCACACTCACTGATGCTGAAGAGGGAAAAGCAAGTTCTTAACAGGAAGAGTACTTCTTCCTACAGATATGTAGTGTACCTTGGAAGTCCACAGTGTTGTAACAATGATGAACAACTTTTTTCATGTTTGTTAATACTCCTCAGAGATGAAGGACAGGGACAATTGGTGCACAAAGGCATGTCACCAGTGATTCCCATAACCTCCTAGAGCTTCCTCATCAGGAAACAGTGTTCAGCTGTGTGAGAACCTAACCAGAGATATCATCTTCAAGTTGCTATAACAGCTGTTGACAGAAAACAACTCTCCAAGGATGACTAAGCTTAGAAGTTCAACAGATGTTCCCAAACAGGATGCTACTTTAACAGAGAAAATACTAGGCCATTTTAACTGGTAATTGTTCTTATCAGGACAATAACTTGTTTTGACCAGCATTCCCTGCCTTATAATTTCAGATCATAGAAAAAGTTTCTGTATTGAAAAGGTTGATTAACTTGTATATTACAGGAGGCATCTTATTCTATTTTTGATAAAGCATATCCTTACCTTTGCTAATAGCAATTAATACACTTTGCTGCATATCATGCATTAAATATGTTAATAAGCCACGTCTGTGAAACATTCCATCAATGCAATTGTTTCTTAGCGTAACAGACCTAATATAGGAAAAGATACTTTTCAATTTAAGCAAAACTCAGAAGTCTGTAAATTCATAATATGAAGTTACACAGATTCTGAAAAGTCTATCCAAAATTAAAAATAGCTATGTATTATATCTTGCTCTCGTCAAAGTAAATTTCACAAAGGAAAAAAAAAAAAACAAACCACCAAACAAAAACAACAAAAACCACACCCCAGAACAAACCCAAAACTAACTTTATTTCTATATAAAAATGTATTTTTTGCACTCCTATTATTAATTGTAAAAATCCTACATTCATAAAAGCAGTAACCATTTTAAGGATTCCAACCCTTCAGTTTACCTAGATTGTTCTTAAACTACAGTATTACATTATTTTGGAATTATTCAACTACTTTTTATGAAGAAACTGTTTCCTTATGGAATTAAATTCTCATTATCTGGAGAGCTGAAATTTGTATGCACTAGATTTTAGCTTTTATGGTATCTGGATTGTGATAACACTAGCATGGGTGCCTTTTCCCATTTTTCCCATGACACTGCTGATATTAAGTATCTGTGATCCATTCTTGACTTGGTGTGGGTTTTTATTAGAACAAATTTTGAAAGTCACCTGAATGGCATGTCATTGTATCAACAGCTCTTTCCCCATATGGGCTTTGTCACAGCAAAGATATATGAATCTTAGGATAATGCAGGCAGAACAATACAGTATCTATAACTTAGCAAGAAGTTTCCCCTGAAGAAAAGTATTTCCTTTACTTTAGATAATACTAATAACCAACTGCTGTTACTGCTAGTGTATTTTTGGGGAATTTATTAAATAATTTTCTGTTTGTCCTGAATATTATCACACCTTAGCTGCAGTTCACAGAGGCTTTGGGGTTTGAAGATTACAAAGAAACAAATACTGCCTTGAAAAAAAAAAATTAATTCTACCTCAGACTAACCAGCAAAGCTGTATTTCATGGCATAATTTTCCACTCACTAAGAGCACAGACATAGCTTCCTTGAAAGCAAGCACACCGGAATACATTAAAAGTTCACGGTAAAACTGCATACAAAAGGCAAAGAAGCACCACAAAACTAAAATGTGGCCCCTGACATGTGCAGCACCTGGGACATGCTTTACTGCACAACTTCATAAAACCTGCAATATACAAGATGTGTGCTAAGGTTCTCTAGGATAGCTCCCAATACTTGCAACGCACATGACCTTTTCCAAAAGCATCTATCATCAAAAAACTCATAAAAATCAGAAAAATTGCTAAACAACATTGCATTAGTGATAGAAGAGCAAATTACATTGGCATTTTTGTTTTAAAATAACTTTAAATGTTTGAAGGTTCAAAATTTTTAAGAAGGAACTTAACCTCCACTTCCCCAGTAGTTCTGATGGGAAACCAACAAATTGAATGCTTAGTAGGAAAGTCATATGCATAGAAGAAATGACTATGCTTATACCAATTAAAAGTGAATTATAAACATGTTACTTGAGAAACCTACAATTGGGTTTATTGTCCTCCATCATGAACTTATAAAGCAATACATACATTAAAAATTTCTGACTAGTGGCAAATGTAGCAGATGTTAAAACAGATGAGACCACTGGCGTATTGAATCTCTCAATATCAGAGTATATTAAGGATAGACTTTCCTCATAAATACTGGCAATAAAAGCATGTTCAAGGCTAAAAAAGCAACACCTGCTGCATGCAAATAAATTCCACCAGAAATTTCACTTTAGTTATTTCATTAGAACAGACCCACAAGAAAGAAATACAGGAGTATGTAATAATGCAGAATATGAAGCACTAAAAAGAAAAGGACTTTCCTTTTTGTCCAAACTAATTTAAAAGGGTTATTACTTTGCTTACAGTATAAATGTTCTTATATTTCATTACAAACACTTAAAGGTTAAATCACTTTTTCTGCATAAACTGCAAATAAACTTGAACCTACCTCCCAAAGTGTTTTAAAGTCCTTCTGCTCAATTCGAAGGAGCTCGCTGTATTCTCTTGTAACAATGGTAGCATGGCGAGGAGTGTTATCCAGAATGGACTCTCCAAAAGCAGTTCCTATTCCCAGAGTGCATATTGTCACAGCATCCTTTGAAATAAATAATAATAAAATTAATAAATATATAATAAAAGGACTACGGAATAATAAAAGTAATAAAAAGACACATATTAAATATTCCAGGATGTCTTAAGAGTCTTTGTGTCACATTCAGTGATAACACTGCCTTAAGACTCTTCAGCAATTTACTTTAAAATAAAAGCGCCAACAAAAAAAAAAATCAATATGCTGATTAACAACACAGAAAGCTTCAATGTGGAAGCAAGTAGCTCTGTTTACTATGACCATCAGTTGAATTAGACATTTCTGTGTGCAAAACAGAGAACAAAAGAGTGACTTTCACCTTTGGAAGAAAGTTATGACCTCTGTCCATCTACCTCTAAACACTGTTATGATGATGGGATTCTTTTGAAATGTCAGAGGTGATGAGAAGATAACGAGATGTAATCTTGGAATATAAATTTCTGCCCTATGTAGACTACCCTCATTAGAAAGAAAATTTAACTGTTTTCTCTGCAAACATAACTTTCAACTATATTCTTTTGTATTTATAATGCGTTTCTCTGCTGTGTAAGGTCTGTGCCCAGTGCAATCGTACAATTTAACCAACTCTTGACCCTTCTGTTGAATATGCCAGTAAATCTCTCAATTGTTAATGCCTGCCAATTAAGTACCAGACTAACAAAAAGAAAAATAGTATTATTTTCACATAAATCAGGGATATCAAGAAAACTACTGAAGTCCAAAACAACCTGGAATAGAATATTCAGGATGGTCCCAAACATGGAGAAAAGAGCCTACGTGAGCACATGCTATTCAAGTGACAGAAAGATGTCTAAATCAAGCCTCTTTGGCCAGGAACTCCTCTGTAATAGCTCTAGTATAAATTATGAGCTTCTGTAGAGAAAAAAATCAAGATTACTAGCAATTAAGTAACTTGCTGAATCAAGATCTTTAGATACATGTTCTGCTTAGGCTTACAAATTGCTATGTTCCTGAGTACACGCTTGAAGCTGAACGATTACGCATGTCGCTTTCTAAGCTGGGCTTTAACTGACTGCCTTCTGAGTAATTAAAAAAGATAGCAACAGCATTACAAATTTAAATGGATACAAAATACACTTTACTAAAGAAATCGTACATGCACACAGGCAAATTCACATAAACTTATAAAAACACATGCTCATTTGACTGGATACAACATTGGGAATATAGTTTAATTCTGAAAATGTAGGATTCATGAAATGCCTACAAAAACAAAGGCAGAAAAATTTGTCATCCCATCCACTACATCCTTGTGGCTGATAATGCAAGAAAGATGCATGAGCATATTTCAGCATCATTTTTTGTGTTTAAAATTGCATTGTTTTCCTTTCATGCATCTAATAAGTGGTAATAGGCAAATGTTATTAAGATCAAGTTAGTAGCTTTATAATTGCATTACGAAGACAAATGCCCATAATAGTCCAGTTCCCTGAACCATAGCAAATTGCTTTTGCACAGATATTACCATACGAAATCGTGTGTTCAGGAAAACAAAAATCAATTACCTCTTAGAAAAGATCAAGGAAAAATTTACCCACTGTCAGAAATAAATTTTCAAGGAAGGTAAATATGAACAGGCATTGTCCAAAAGAAACAATATTTGCGAATGAGTACCTAGACACCTAAACATAAGTCTCTATGAATAGCCTAAAACAGGCTACACGTTAAAGTTCCACCTTAACAAGCTTACCTTTCAGATCTGAAACACTATATGCATGCTACCGTACTCACAACTGCACTCAAAAGAGCTACAAATACAATGTGCCTACTGCTCTTACAAAATTTAATCTCCAGATCTCCAATACATTATTCTCAACTTCATTTAGAAAGTTCAGACAAAAAATCTCTGTTTAGAGCAGAATAACCAAATAGCCTGGCAGAAAAAGAAAATTTTCCATATTGTAAATAAGCAATATTTACATTTTCCAGCTTCTTTCTGACTCCCTTCCCTCACTCCAAAAAAAAAATACACTCCTTTATAAACACCTCACCTTTTTTGATTCTTTACAATATTGAAGACCGTATCTTTAAAGGCAGAACACAGAAATCAATCACTTCCTAAGACAACAATAAGGCAGCTGTTCAGCCTAAGAAATAAATTAACAGTTGTGGGGCACTGAGTCAAGGAGCTGGAATAGTCTTATCTACATTCATTAGAGTCCAGGCTTCTACCAAGTGAAAGCTCTTCCAGGTTTTTTCCCTAGCTGTCATTGCTCTCCATAGAGATGCAGTTTTGCAGCCAGCTAGGGAGCAAGTCCATCTGTTTTCTTAAAGACTTCAGAGCCCCATTTTCCCTCTGCCCCTTGTTTATACGTCTCCAGCCTCCTGAGGAATCAGGTGTGCATCTCCTACTACACCTGTTAACCTTACAGTCAAGAATCTCCTGCTGTTCAGTGTAGACTTCAAAACTCAGTTTGCTGTTCCCCTCTGCAATCTCAGGAACAGCAGGGGGTTCTAGCTGCTGGTAACCAGCTAAAATTCACACAGATATTTAAAAGGCAGTATTAGAGACTTAAAAAGATGTGATTGTTTCCACTGCTATCTGTCCTCTGAATGCACTATAAAATGTGACAGAAAAAAAAGGATCATAAAATGGTAGTGGTCAAAATAGGTTTAAAAAAATATGAGAGCTAGGTTGGAAGGGATTTGAAACTTTTCATTTAAATATTATTCAGTGTTTTGCTTGGTTCGTTTTAATGTCACCATTTTCCCACACCTTATACCTTTATCTCAACTCTGCACCTGTGTCCCTCCAGGATTCCATACCATCTCCATGTTTAATTGGAGAACTGCAAAAGCTGGCATTTTGAAAAGTTTGCTTACTATTACTTTGGCACACTTCAGTTTGTCCTCAGCAAAAAATTCCTTTTATAACAGAGAAACCAAAGGATGCAAACTGAAGTAAACTATCTGTTCTATTATGTGATTTTCCTGTTCTATTACCTCCACTGGAGTATGTTTCAGCTATTCAGATAGGAAATCCTTAATAAACTTCTTCTAATGACAATACAGAAATATCTTCCCACTCCAGAACTGCAGTTTGCCAATATATGTTAGGTCATCCTCTTTACACTATACAAGGTGATTTGCCTAAAGTAGGCATTATGATTCTAGAAAAACTGTAACCAACATCTCTTCTAGTTCCTAATTAAAATATTTACAGATCAGATTAACTGTACTATAATAAAATATTCATTATTTCCACACCTTCCTACCAAATCCTCTAAAAGCAACCTGCAATGTCTTGGATTTCTTCCTAGGTTACCCAGTAGACACAAGTGAAATGATTTCCCTATATTAACTCTCAATAAGCTAAGTTCAAACCCAAAATTAGTACAACCACAACACTATGGAGCTCAGCATGGGCCACCACACATTCCTTCTCAGCTGAGTACATTAGTCCAGCCAAACTCTGTTCTGATGGGCAGGGCAGTTCTCATGCTCAAAATAAGTAATTTAAAGCTAGGTTGGGCATATTTACACTACACTACAGACTGACCACAGTACAAACCTATGTTGTGGCTTCACATTGTTTCATCTCCAAAATGCATAGTACTATGTATACATACATAAGTGCATTTACATGCAGAAAGCAGTACTGCAAGGACTGTCCTGTTTAAGTCCCTTTCCTTGTTTCCACTTCATCTTATCACAGCCAGGATATTCTTCCCTTTCCTACATGGAGGTCTGAGCCTCTTTCTTCACAGTCTTTTCAGCAACCCCACTAATTTACTTGGCTTTTGATCCCCAGTCCTCTGTATCTTCCTACAACTGATGCTGCTGTACCACCTAAGCACCCACAGCTCCTCCTTTAAAGCTTTTCTAAAAAAGGCAAGTAAAGTCAATGCCCTCTGTTCAGTTGGGTCTGTTTTTAAAAACTGATCAGCTTAAAAAAACTCCACCAAAACACAGGCAAGATTAACTTGCAATAGCCCCCAGCACACACAATGATTTATCCGGCAGACTACAACAAAACCGCAAATTAAAATGCTATTTGGTATTTGTCTTTCTTCTCTTCATTCCGTTCCGTTTACCAGGTAGGAATATAAATCTTAACCATTTGAGGTAAAAGGCTCAGAATGTAATTCAGTAAAACACAATGTTGCATAATCTGATAAAGATGTCACACTGATGCTTTTTTCATAACGCATTTATTCCCAGCTTTATTCTGAGACATCACCATCAGCTATCTTTCAGAACCTGTTCATTTTCAAAACAGAGTTCAAAAATTAAACATACACAGGGCAGTAAGCAGTATTTTTAAGACTACACGAAACTAGGAATATCTCTAAGAGGAACTTCCATTAGTATATACCTTGGTTGTAACATCAGATAGGTAACAGTGTCAAAAATTAAATTCTGAATCTGTTCATACTTATAGAATCATAGAATCGTTAGGGTTGGAAAGAACCTTAAGATCATCTAGTTCCAACCCCCCTGCCATGGGCAGGGACACCTCACACTAAACCATATCACCCAAGGCCTCGTCCAACCTGGCCTTGAACACTGCCAGGGATGGAGCATTCACAACCTCCCTGGGCAGCCTATTCCAGTGCCTCACCACCCTAACAGGAAAGAATTTCCTTCTTATATCCAACCTAAACTTCCCCTGTTTAAGTTTTAACCCGTTACCCCTTGTCCTGTCACTACAGTCTCTAATGAAAAGTCCCTCTCCAGCATCCCTATAGGCCCCCTTCAGATACTGGAAGGCTGCTATAAGGTCTCCACGCAGCCTTCTCTTCTCCAGGCTGAAAAGCCCCAACTTCTTCAGCCTGTCTTCATACTTGAGGATCAAGACCTTTTTGTGACAGATTCTAAACAGGCTGTGTTTTCTGTTTATTTTGAAAGGGACTTACTAAATCTCTGCATGACTTTTAAGTGATCATATCAGTTACAAACAAGTTGAGTTCATTCACTTACCGCTGCAATTCATAGTGAGACCTTTTTACATAAAAACTAAAGTCTTCTTCAGTCTCTTCTTGACTGTTGAATACTCAGAAAACTCATAGTTTGTAGAAAGCAGACCAGTTACCACTCAGGAGGTACTGGAAGGGTAATGCTGCCAGATCTCTGTATTTGTTTCAATGGCAAATGAAATCACCATCATGATCAGCAGCAGCTAACGTATTTTAGCACTTCAATGGCACAGAACTAACAGTAACAGAGAAATCTGTTCTGGCAGAACTCTTCAAAGCAGGTGTATTGTAAACTTCTGAAGACGATTTTCAAACTAGCCATTTTAGTATTAAACATTGCCTGTACTCTGTTATGTATTCTAACACTGCCCTCTTGTGACATAATACAGTTTAGCAAAGAGTCAGAAAGGATTTTTCCAAACCAATATGAAAGCAAGGCTTTACCTATGAGGTCCTAAATACGTGTGTTTTCCTTAAAATATTTAAATCAGTATATGGGATGCTTCCTCTTATCACAATAGCAAATAATAAGTAATTTTAATATTTCTTTTTATATGCATTCTCAACTTGGTCCTCATCAGTATTAGTAACATTTTCTGTGAGAAATCATAGGTGGCTGCATGAGTAAGCTAATGTGCAGCAAGAATGTGCAGGAATTAATACTTCACTAGCTACACTGACATCTTGATCCATTAGTGCATTTAGATACAATTTCTAGTGCAAGACATGTAACTACATGCCTCTGTAGGCTCAAAGACCATTAAGACATTCTTAGTAAGCACTGAATGCAAAATAACTTACTGCACATTTAATGGAAGAAAGCTACCAAACATCACAGGTGTCTGCACAAAGAGTTAGCAGATGGTAGCTGCTACACAACACATTTATTGCCAGGCTTTCTGAAATATAAGTTCCCCAGTTAGACAAATAAACACTTAGTAAAAGAGGGACCAATATTTTCAATCAAGAGAATTGATTTTTCATATTTACATTAACACTATAGGCATCATCTAATGGTAGGATAATCCAAGCTGTAAGAAGACATCTAGTACAACCTCCTGCTCATCTTAAGTATTAAAAGAGTCTTAGTATCGTTTAAAGACTTTTTAACCAATAGGAAACTAAATACAGAATTAGCTTCTTTCTTCCTAGAAAAAATGGCATAGTCCTTCTGTACTACATGAGTCTACAAACTACTTAACTTGAAACTTCTGTATCTCTTCTGCTCTGCTGGAAGTTTCTCATTAGTGTTAGTGCCATTTATAATATTATAGTAACAGCAGAGCACTTAATCACTACTATGACTTTACAAAGGAAGCTTTGGCTCCTGGGTGCTGTTACTGGAAGATGTGCTCCAGGGTAGGTTACAAGCATCCCTACATCTTAAGCATGGGTCATCCATTCCTAGCTGCAAGCATAATGCTGTCCACTCTATTTCCTCCATCATCCAGGTTTGTAGTGAGCACAGCAGGCAGGGAGTGCTAGCAAGCACTTCAAGCTCAAGAATGACCAGCACCATGCCAACAAGGAAGTACAGGCAAGACTGGAACAGGGCACCCAGCAGTTAAAGGCAGGAGACCAAGGATGGACAAGGAGAGCCATAGTATAAACACCAAGATGGAGCAAAACCAGAGAAAATATTAGACTCAAATAGTATCTAGGATTCCCCAACCATCAAACGTATCCAGCACTGGAATGGTTAATGAGCTGCTATCCTTTTGGCAGGGAGGCTGCATCCTATGGCAACTAGTCAGTGGTAAGAATTCAGTTCATTACTGCTGTGAGAAGGAAATGTGAGGCTAAGAAATTACTGCAGAATGTAATTTCTAGAACTAGAACTACGTGAACTGTAGTTCTGTAGTTTCCAATAGGCAGGAAAATGGAGTGAACCTCAACAAGCAGAAAAAATATTTACGTTAAATTTCTTAAAAGGCTGAACTGTTCCAACCTCCATTTAATGGCATAAATCAACACTCCAAACAGATTCTTAATTTAACTTCCACATCTAGAACACTTCTATGCATATACTTCCTTCTGATTCAGTAAAGAGCATTGGCTTTTAATCACAGTGTAGTGCCATGTTTTGGCAAATAGTGGAAAATATTCATGATTGCTTTAGACCAGCACAGAAACAGGTATTATTGCAAGAGCCCGATACTATTCCAAATTGTGACAATACTGACGACAGCCAGGCCATGCTGAGAACTGCTAAAATTAGGCTAATTTTACTTTCAATCAGTCTCTACTTATTACAGTGAAGAGGTTTCTAAAAATAATTATATGAAAGAAGTCCCTTTTGTATCTATCATTTTACTGTAAGAAGCAGAAAGACCCAGTGCTCACACACTGCCCTGGCTTGCATTCTGACCCAATTTCACTGGTGATGCAGTGCTCAGCAAAGTGAAAAATCCAATTTCTTCTATGAGCAACAAACCTTCCCCATTCAGCCAAACTTTGGGCAAAGAATAAACCACCACCATCCCCTACGCATGGAACATTCAATCACGGTGGGGAAAAGAGTCCTGTGTAGCTATACTATTCATGGGAAGGCACAGAGTCACATGTCCAACCTTCTGCTGAGCTACAGGATAGGACAATCCCAGATGTCAAACATGGGAGCAGGGAATGGGACATGATGACTTCCCAGAAGACTCAGTTCACAGCAGTAAGAGCAGGACTTGTCAGCATAACATTATATGACACAGGTGGGAGAGTTCCTCCAGGAAAAATATCTCATCCTTATTTTTTGTATTTACTCTAAACTCCTAATTTTAAAATATAGGAGTGCCAAGATACTGAGAAACTGCTTGTAATTTGGTGGGAATTTCATTTGTTCTTCTATTTCTACTAAATAAGTATTGCCTCCAGGCTTCTGGTCTAAAGTGGCAGCAGTTCTAATACTCTCCACTCCTTGCATTGGAGACTGCAGTATGCTGTTATAAGACTGCACTGTTGGTGGGGTTTGAACTTTCTGAATAAGGCACATTTATAGGGAATGAATTAACAGCTCTTAGACCTCTAGCTTAATTTCATATGGCTCTATCAGGAAAGACAGAGAAGTCTTGCTTCATATTAAAATGTAGACCCCTTTCCAGAGCATTACATTTCAGTTTTCTTCAAGTCAATGGTATGATTTGCCCCCATAGACAAAGGACAGCTGAGACTATGGGATACTCAGAGAAACACACATGTAGTAAGACACAGTATCTGTAGATATATGTTACCTATGTTAGCATAAGTCATATCCTTTCTTTTTACTACTGACTGGATGGTTTCAATTAAAAATCTCTTTTACCTGGTGGTTGCTTGTATCAGAAACCTTCACATCCAGTGATCCTGTGAGAACAGCATACCAGTTCGTCCCAATATCACCCTGACGAAACACTGGAAAGATGAAATCTTGTAAATAAGAACTACCTCTTTAAGTTCAGCAACATTAACAAGTATTTTCCCTTGTATTACTGTACTACTATAGTCACTTCTGGCAGTATAGAATTTGCTATGTCAGACTACTTACTTACTGTTCTAATAATATTTACAATGACACTAGAAATCACATATTTTAGTAAACTGGTTGATACACTATAGAAACAATGAAAATACATAGAATTGTTTTGCTCTTCTCCCCAGTTTGCTTCTTTTTTACCACTATCTTAGTTAACAAACAAAACAAAAAACAAAAAAAACTTTCTGAACAATGTCCCTTTGAAATTCAGAATTTTTCAATGCAGATACAGCTCCCACCGATTTCAGTAAGAGTTCTGGCTGAGAAGCAACTGCAAGACTTTGATGTTCAGGCATTCCAATTGTGTGATTACAGTATCAGAATTCCTATTATTCTAAGCAAACCCCAGTGCTGTATGCCTAAAGCCTGACAGATTTACCTAAGAGGTAGCTAAGACTCTACTAAATACCACAGGTCTCTATGACCTATTCACCTGGTACAGCTCTGGGAGCTCACACATTCTCATCACAGGACCATCACTTACTTCCATCTCAGCTTCACAGACCGAGCACAGCTGTCTACCTTCATGTGGCAGACAGGCTGCCAGAGCAGGCACAGAGCGGTTGCACCCCACAGCAGTATGCAGCTCTGAAAATCTGTCTTGTGTTATTCTGAGTGACTGCAAACCACACACTGTTAGTGATATACCTAGGTGATACCCTTTTGCCCCGACATCAAAAAAAAGCACCTACAAGAGATCAATAACACATTTACAGGGGAAGAATGGGACTTAAGTGCAATGACTTGCTTCTAATCTTTCAACAGAACAGTGGCAGAGTCCCAAATCAAATAATGTGTGCCTTGTTACCATAGCTTCACTCCACACTGTATTTGTAGAGCAAGCAGCACTTTAGTCCTGCCTTCCCGCATGACTATGACTGTAAATATTCTTATGACAGTTCCACTGATTGTGTTCTCTCATTGATCTCTTAGAGACATTCCCAGCCTATCCCCCTTTTTATCTACATAAAACAGTTCATTATATGAAGCTTTCTTACATGTGATTCCTTTTTCCAGATTTTCATAATATCCACAGAGACATATCTGCTGGAGAAGGTTTGGATGAAATTTCTCAAAAGCTTTCACTTCTTTCAGTCGTGTGAATATTATATCTACATCTTCACTAGAACGTTCCAAAGGTCTGAAAGAAAACAAAGGACAAAATTCTCAAGGGCTTTATCAGAGAAACATCCTCACCTGCACCAAATTTACAAATCTTTGCAATACGTTACACTATAAGATAAACAAATTAAAATGCATTTCACAGGTACCTAATGAAACCCTTCCAAAACATCCTAACAACTGCCCATTATCAACTTGAACACGATTATCATCATTTCAACACAGGCAGAGTCCAGAAGCCTCACTTAGCAACAAAGTCCTGCTGTAGCAATTACAGTGAAAGTATATATGATGATAACAGTCCTTATTCTAAAGAGCTTAGAATGATATATAGTTTTATATTTGTCATGGAACACAAATAAACAGATGTCCAAAAATATAAGATGTCTGTGAAATCAGTGCCCAAAACCTGGCTAAAAGAAAAAGCTTTCGATATCAGCAGTAACTCCTATACCCACATTTCTCTTCTGCATTTTGCTGGGTACAAACTAACTTGATGATTCTAAGTACATAATTTTTCATGCAATTCCTGTCTCTTAATGTTGGACAAACTGAATGCAAGCGAGAATCTAAACTGTTCATTGGTACCTGTAAAGAGTTTTAATTCAAACATTTAAAATACTTACACCTATGATAGCAACAACTTCAAAAAAAAAAAAAAAACAAAACCCAAGATTTCAAGAAAAATGAAATGGTAGAACTCCCTCCAACAAAGCAGCTTGTAGACCAGCAGTTCAGCAGGCTCAGAAAACTACTACGTATTTGTGAAACTAAAGTAAATTAGCTCTGTAACATACATTTTAAATGTGATTATCAAATGTTATGAATCGGCAGGTAAGCCAACCACTAGCTAACAGCTTTAGAAAGAATCTTTCATAACAGATTAAACGCCTACCACTACACACAGAAAGAAACACAGAACATTCCCAGGAGATTATGTTGGATTGGATGCAGAAATCATTTCTGTATAAAGAGGTACCAGAATGATAGACAACTGTCAGTCATCATTAGACCTATCAATCACTCAAATGCTGCTAGTTAATTTTACTGACAAAAACGTTCTTTTAGCCAGTGGATGAACTTCTAAATGAACACAAGTCAGGTAGCTTACAATGAACAAAGGCTAAGTTCACAAACACATATCATTATCACCTTATTGTTACACTACAGTGTAAGCACTTCTTCCGACAGGATTTTTTCTTTAAAGATTCCTCTTCAGATTCAAAGACTTAAGAGCTCTAATTTCTCTCAGGGAAGAGCCCAGATCCTACTCACATTGAATCTCTGTCTCTCATCTTTCTTAATAAATTAAGTCTAGGAGGGATTAAATCTCTATCCTCATTTATACTCCAATTTACCCTTGTATACAGTTGCTTCTGCATCACAGTGACATCCTCTTACCACCTCAAACCACAACTAACTGAAGTAGCTCCCTTTTTAAGTATTTTAAGTAAGATTTTTACCCACTCCTTTTTTTTTTTTTTTTTTCACTGTGCATTAGCTGACAGGTACTAACAAGCATTAAACCTCTTGTCAAAATCCTTTTAAGAAGATTAGGATGTGTAGCTTGCAAACAGATTTAAAATCTGTTTATACAAGATCCCTACCCAAACTACACTGGCACCTGGAACAATAACTCCCTTAATTTGTGGACTCCTAAAAGTAACAGCAAAACCCTACAAGAAAAAAAAAAAAAAAAAGAAAGAAAGAAAAAGGGAAATAATTCTGAGAATATCTCCTTTTCCTAGATAAACTAAGACTGTTTCACACACACAACTGCTCACACTGACTTTGTTCAAGTCCATCAGTTCATCTGCATAAAATTGACTGTAGGATCTCAGTGTTTAGCAATGTTAATTGTTTGATGCAGTTGAACAGGGAAAAAGTAAACAGGGTTAGCAAACAATATGCATCATGTTGTACAAACTTAAATCAACACTGTTTTCTCAGGGCTCTTTTTGAAATGTGAGTGAAGAAATCTCTTCCACTCTGTTCCCATCAAAAAGAAAAATTTGGGGGGGATTTAATTCATAGACTGTGTAGCTTTTTTTCCTGAGAGCTGCTGAAGGCTCAAGTCACAGGGTTTCCATGCAGTTCAGAAGAAGGTGAGAGCAGGGCTCACTTCCACTGATGTGGCAAGGAGCGTCTTGTGTCAGACAGATGAACTACAGGAAAAGCTCTTTCTTCTGACAAAACTGTTTCATGACCCCAGTAAACTGAGTCATCATGAAGGAAAATCATTCTCACAGATAGCTAAACCATGCTCTTCAGAGTTGCAAACATCAGCACAGCAGTGAGAAATCAAACTCCATATTTATCGGGAAAGACAAATTACAGTCATGTGTTCCTAGTGGCTTACTTTAGCAAGTAGCTGTGCTACAGTACTTTGTATTAGCAATAGCTACTTCCACCTCGAGTCCATTAAGTGGACATTTGAAGGGGGACATATAGACATGCTTTCAACAAAAAGAAGAATCCAAACTTTTAAGTAATATGCATAGTAGTAATCTGAAAATTGTTGTATTCCTTACAATGTTTCTTAATAATTCAGTACTGCAAACCATTTGTTTCAATAGCCTCTCTTCAAAACACAAGGAGTGTAATGTTACTGTGTGCAACTAAATTTCCACAGCCAGCACGAAAACATGAAAGGAGTCTTAACTGTACCCAGGAATAACTATTGTCTCTCAAATGAGACACACAGACAAACATCTAGTGTAAAAATTGGCTGTTTGGTTAAGATCATGAATAAACATCCAAATTAACTAGCATCCACGTTGTTTGACAACACAATGACTTTGGATTTGATCAGAGCTCCTGAGAAAAGTCATCGATGTTTAAGAGTAAGGAATCCACTAACACTAGGTATCCCAAGCTGAGGCACAATTAATCCTTACTAGGACATGGAATTTTGCCTGTGTAAAAACTCCAGATTGCAGCATAAAAGTAATAGTAGTAGCATTCAAACTCATTTCTATTAAGTGCTTATAAAAAGCAAATGGACAGTTTTACTTAGTGAGAGAGCAGAAGAATAATAAAATACCATGACATCAGTTAACTGCTTTTCCACATGCCTGTAAAACTCAGGCAAAGTTTGACCACTTTCTACAAACCACCTTTTAATAAAATTATCATCACTGCAACTCTTAAATTAACATTTTTGAATCTATTTATGCTGCCAAATCTTGGGGTTTATTTCCTAAGTACAACCTGCCTAGCATGGAACACCACCAGTACAGGACAACATAAATTTACTTCATTGCAGCTATCTTACTATATTGCTGTAAACTTGGCTTTTTAAAAGCATAGTTTGGAATAATATTTAAACAACTAATATTATAATATATTCCTTAGATTAATGATTAAACCTATTAATTAGAAAAGTACTACTCATGACAGATGCAGAATTTAATGTCACTGTAGTCACACTAGTAGGAGGCAACGGTATTAATTCAGAAAGGATCCATTCCCCAACACAAGGCAATGTGCTACAGAAGTCAACCCCCAGGAGGTGAATCCCCCTACACCCCTGGAAAGGCTTTTCCAGAGACTGCATCAAAGCATCACTGCTGTTCACTAGACAGCAATCCCACTGAGCATCTGCTAAGCTAGGGCTGATGAGGATGCCCTCCTGTTCTATTTTGTGATGCTGGTGTTGTTACCCTGCTGAAGTGTCCCCTCACTGCTGATGCTGCAGAATTATAACTGGATGTCCATTAGCTAAGATGTTATAAAATGCATTTCCGTGATACTTCAGGTCCCAGTGGATTTTCTGATAAAGCTGTCCTTTCCTAAGTGTACTCCGGTTTCTGAAAGCTCTAGCCCAATATATGGAATAGAACAATAAACGAATCTAAAAACTGTGGAAAATGCTCCTAAATCAATAAAAATTCTTCAGCTTCCAACCGTTTCGTAAAGGCATGAGCTAGAAACAGAAGTATTTTAAGGCAAGACTATCTTTCCTGAACGAAATCTGTGACTATTCAGTGAAGCACCCGCTCCCTAGGCTGCCCCACAAGTAAAACAAATTGTGGAAATGTTACATTTGTCTTCATCTTTTTTACTTAAAAAAAAAACAGCTTCTTACCCCTTTTTCCCAACTTTTCAGCATCTTTGTAGGGTAGCTGCTGCTATATCTCAATTTTCCTTAAGTGTGCAGGGTATAAACCCAGAAAGAGCTTTAGCAGCTACTGTAGTAACTATACTTCGCAAACTGCCCTGGCAACCGTAACTGAGTAGGTATCACGCCATGACCATAGGAAATGTCAGAACCAAACCATAAAGGAGGAACGACTGATATGGAAATTAAAACTCCACAGTTGGTATCTCTTACCATGAAGGATAATGCATGAGTGACACTCCTACACCTTTTCTCCAGTCTTCAATTTGATTGTCCCTAAATTTGTACCTCAAAAAGGCACTGAGCTGGCATCCCATTTCAGTGTTGCTCAACTGAGGTGGGCATTTCCAGTGTTGCAAACCAGAGCTACAAAATAATCAGTAAGAGTTTTTAATTTATTTTCACTACCCTACAAGCCTTTATGCTTTGTTTGACCACTGAGCACTTTATTCAACTCCTTAGTTTTATTACTAATTTACCTCTTCAAAGCATAGTAAGTTTTATCTGGCAGTAATGTTTTCACACAAGACATTACCTATCTCCTCCTTCCACTTTTTCAATACAACATCACAGCATATATATACAAGTGACAGCATCAATGCTAGTTATACATCTCTATTCAATTAGGTCAATAAGGTTTCTTTAAATGATATTTTACCCCTGATTGACTTGGTTGTGAAGATTTTAGGCATGTATTTTAGAGAGATAAAACAATTTTATTGACAATGTCTGCTTTACTATCTGGAAAAGGAGATCATAAAATAAAAATCTGCCAAAAGTGTATATTCAAAAGGCTATTTCATATTTTTAAATACAGACTATTCAAGCTCAAAGTTTAAATACAGACAGAGAATAATTGCTACAATTCCTCACTTACACATTTTGGGCAAGTATTCCTGTTCATGTGTAGCATGTATAGCTTTATAAAAGAAACTATTTTGATGATGTTAAGATTAAATAATTGAATGTTCATTTATGCTATGAAAGACTTGTTAACCTACAAGTAAGAAATAAGTTGGAGGTTTTTGTTTTGTCTTTTATCAAGTTTATCTAACTATAACCTATTACTTTCTCTGCTATATGTCCTTTTTTAGGTTCTTCCTCATAATTGGTTTGACACTTGAAAAAGAAAAAACAGAAGATGCGTAATTTTACCATCTTTGCAAAGATGACTCTAGAATTTTAAAATGTTTATTTCTAGACCATCTGTTAAAAAATCTGAACCCTGCTCTAACTGAATGAAAACACTGAAGTCTATTTCCTTCCCCTGGTCTTTTCAACTCTTTAAAAGGGCAACATTTAATTTCAGACAGCAATGAACAGCCCACAGATGATGGTCAGATATGATGCATTTGTTCCACTGGTGAGGCTGTTTGTAGAAAACACAGCAACATACTATGTAATAGACAAATAAAATTAGCTCATCTCTGGGTTAAAACCAAAACATCTATTCAAAGATGCAAAGGCAAATTCTAAAGTACCAGTAATCACTACCATGGACCATTTGGTGAATTTTAATAGTATTTTAAAGTATATTCTGCTTTGAAACATGAGCAAGGAGAAAACAGCAAGGAATACCATTGAAAACAGATCATTCTTCTATGCTATCTGTACTTTTCCTACTCTTTCCTTACACGCTGAAAAACAAAGCAGGAGGATGAGAAGAATACCAGTATCAAGATACTATTTTCCCTTAGTGAGAGCAGGACCTCTCTCCTCCAGGTTCTTTGACTTTCAATTTCTTTTTGAGAAAGGCAAGTTTAAGACAGGGATACCAGGGGCATATCAAAGCACCTTAGAACTGTGGTAAGAGACTTAAATGCTAAATATAAATGAAGTCACTTTTAATCTGAATGTCCAGATAAGGGATTACTTCCATGGAGACAGAAAGCAAGCAATTCTCCCAAGGGGGAATATGCACTTGTTACAGTAGTATTACCAAATCCATGTTTTCAAAATTCACATTTCAACTTTCCCTTGTCATGGCAAAAGCCTCAACATGAAGCCTTCAAACAATAATCAAATTACAATTATTTTATTTTGATTTCCATTCTGTGAGACTTTGGGATTCCAGTTTTCACATTTCCTCTGACACACAAGAAATAAAATACTATTTAAAGTCTGTTCCCTAAGATTCTTACCCATACAAACCATTCCAGAGTTAATTTAAAAAAAAAAAAAAGCAACACAAGAACAACTGCTGATGCTCAGTTTCCAACCAATTACTACTGTCATCTACACTCAGAACCCCTGCGATAATCTCTCATGTCCTGCTATGCAAGGCACAAGAAATACTGTAAATAATCCTGATCTGCACAGGTACTTACTGACCAGCCAGTTAAATGTAGACCAACTGAGTGACAGCTGCACATATGGAATTTGTAATAACAGTTCTGTCTTCCTCAGTAAGGGCCAAAAGAATGGAAATATGAGGGACTCACTTTTACCTACACACTCACCTCATTATTACTGGACTCAATTATATTTGTGCCTTCAGCTCATTTTGGCCAATGCACTGAAAAATTATTGGAGGGCTAGACAGAGCAATCAAGTGCATTTCATTTCTATACTTACTCTGCTCTACAAATTATGAATCCTTCCACTAAATCAATTTTAGATCTGTATAAACAGTGGAAAGGCAAAAAGGTATTTATTAAGTAATGATATTCATAAAGGTTTATCTCAAGTTTACACTACCTGAACAATACAGCTGTAACAGGAAACAAAACATTAAAAAAATACATTTTTCACCTTCATATGTTCTTTAAAAAGACAAAATACTTCAAGAGAAGAAATAAAATTGCAAGGAAAGTTTTTTCCCTTCATTTATGAAAATTTTTATATATGGTGCATACTTTGCAACCAAGGTGTGACTAAACCTCACTGAATAAACCCTCTAACGTTCATAAACATGAACTGGAGCTCAGGACAGTTAAAATTCCATTTCAGAGAAGCAGATCTGGATGAAATTACATTAACCAGCACTGTAGTTTCATAATAGACATTAAAAGAACTTCAATATGAAGACAGACTCCAAGATACAC
Source organism: Pezoporus occidentalis (assembly GCF_034315485.1). NCBI lineage: Eukaryota > Metazoa > Chordata > Aves > Psittaciformes > Psittacidae > Pezoporus > Pezoporus occidentalis. The sequence goes on from NW_026916242.1 coordinate 522,206, forward strand.
TGCAAATTAAATTTATAATTGAACAATATGCACAAGTGATTCGAACTCTGGCCACTGGCATTCACCAATACTCTATGCTAAATGTACCTTCACCTAGTTGGGACCTGCATTGTTACAGCTAACGTAAATTTAAAGCTTACAGCAACTGCGAAATAACTTCTACAGTATTACATTGGCATACATTTTGACAACTGTTGAATTCAAAAATGAAGTGGAAAGTGAGTTTAGGAAATGTTCATTAAGGATATTGATAAAGAAAAAGGAGTAGGAAGTGCAGAAAACACTAACAGAACAAAGGAAATATCGCAAGAACGATGAGCTTGTTAAATGCAGCAAACTGTAAGATGCAGATGAAAATAGATGTCACCCTGGGTAAGAAAAATACTTGTATCTATCTGAAAAATATCTGGTGCTCACCTGATTTTGAGGGCATGGTTTCAATCAGGTGGTGTGTTGGGGTTTAATTTCTTTGATGGAACATGAGGTTTTGTAATAAAAGAAACTTATATGCTCAGAATACAGGATTTTAGAGATCAGATCCTAACAACTGAAATAATTGAAATTGCCAGAAATAAGTCAGGCAATGACAGTTTAGACATGTTTCCAGAATTATCTGGTAAAAGAAAACTTAGAGTTGCACAAGTACCACACCAATCATGTAGCCACTCCACAAGACTACCAACTAAATCTGAAATATCATGACCTAATAGGTATATGGCACATGCTAGTTTGCTCTGGTAGGCCCTGACAATGTTTATACACATGCATATTAGGGCAATCACTTTCTTTGCCTCGTAATACCTGTCTATAGAACAAGTGTGTAACTTATTACAACCACATGTAACAAAAGGGAGCAGATACTAGAAATACCTAAGCCCATGAGCAGAGAAAAAAAAAAGCTGCAATTTGTTTTGAATACAGCTCTTGGTCTCACTGTGACTTACTCTAAATTCATACATTCAATAAAATGCACAGACCTACAAGCTTATGGCAAGCTGTATTAACAATTATTTTGGTCTCTCTTAGGAGATACAGAAAGAAAAAGGACTTTTTTAACATTCATTAAAGACTCCACCTTTGCACTGGACTACAAAATGAGCTGCATGATGTGGAAAGACAAATTTGTTATTATTCATCACTCTCAGAAGATTGCACCTTTGCATGAGCACTAGAAAGCATTTAGGCTATGTCTATACTGCTCTGTCTCCAAGTTTCCACACCCACCACAGTGCCTGCTGCTGATACATCCCCACACAGACTTGATACAAGCTACATATAGAAAGAAAACGCCAAGCACAGAGGTCAATAGCAGCTGCAGTGTATGTCCATGATTTTGTACATGAAAATGGTAGTGTTATTTCTATGGATTTGTTATAAGTAAAAAGCAACAGTGGAAATTTAAAATATATATGTCAGTGTTAAGTTTTACCAATTGCATAATAATAGATTTTAAAATTAAATAAAATATCATCATAAAGCAATTGCAAAATATTCACAATATTGCCTGAATGTAAATCTATATCCCATTACCTTTGACATAATTGCAGGTTACAGAAGATGACAGTCTCCATATTTCTTTCACAACAATTATTTCAGAATATCAGTTCCTCATTCTAGCCCATGTATCTGTAGTATATCTGTGAGTATATCTGTATACTCACAAAAGAGCTGTTGACTACTAAGCACATACAGACAACTTACATCTCAAATATATGTTACAATAAACTAAAACCTAATTCAAATATGTTGCTGATACATAGCTTCAGTCTGAATTCACACTCAAATCTATAGGAGCTTGGCTTAGGGTGCAGATCTGAGATGCTATCCTGTATGTGTTATTTTGGTTTTGCTAGATGGAAATGATTCAAGTCGAAAGTCTAACAAGGATGACAAGGATATAAAAACTCAGTACATGCAATATCTCCTCGAAACACCCATTCATATTTAAATAATTTATAAATAGCTGACCAAAGATCACAACATTCTTAGCACAACAGGCTAGCAAAATTACATGCTTTGCTCTGTGATCTGCTCCTTCAGTCAGCTTAGGCACTGATGGTTATTTTAATACAGAGAAAAAGACAAGATCCCAGAGGCAGGTATGAAAGCCTAGGATCTCTGACTGCTGTGAATGCTGTACATCATTAACAAGTTTGTATTTCAATCTAATTAAAACACTTACCTGAGTTTGTAACTGTGATCAGGTTTAGAGAAATAATAGTTACGTAAAAAAAAACTTCATCTACCATTCAGTGAAGATATGTCAACATGGAAATTTTCTGGTTAGTCAGTCTTTGGTGTTAAAGAAACCATGAGAGAATACATTGTTCCTAAGCTAATTATACACACTTGCAGAAATCAGCAACCTTCTTTTAATTCTGTGCAGATCGGACATAGAGAAAAATGCTAAGGTGGTAGGCATGCGCCTGCTCCCTAGGAAATCAGTGGTAAGGCAACTGTTTGCTTCAAAGATAAAAGGCCTGATTTCCCGAAAAGAAAAATTATTTACATCTCCAGGTACAACTGGGATGTATTCACTCTCTGCTGATCCTTTCTCTTGACTGCAAAAATAATACATTCTTGATAAAGCACAGTGCTCTGAAATTTTCTGTTCCTGCTTTTCCTTGCCTTTGCACTGTGACTTTATATATTAATACTGTCTGTGTATTTGAATTCAAGTGCTGATCTTTGGCTTTTGCGGTTAGTAACAACACATGGAAGCTCCGTGGTCAAAGCAGCAGGGGTGGTCCCAGCCCACAGGGCCTACACAGTAACAATGTTTCTCCAGAAATATTTTGGTGGGTCTTCACTTTTATATGTGCTCCTGTTTTGGATGTTGGTAGTTAAAGTTTTATATGTGATGTAGAGAAAAACATGAAGAACATATACAAAATACACAATTTCTGTATATAATGTATTTTATTATTCCCATTGAGAGTTTCATTCTCTTTAAGAATGAAGTTGGATAATCTATATTATATGCAATTTTAATTGTTTTTGTTGAGGCTCACCTAAAATTCTAAAGCATTCCAGTTTTAGAACTGTCTTCCTCCTGAAAATATATTTACTAAAACATGTTAAACCTATATTTATTATTTAATAAACACATGGTATCCTACAGATAACTGACTCATTAAATGATCCTATATTTACAGAATCCACACAATTAGAAAATGCTGTAAGATTTTTAAAGGCCTAAAATATATACAAATTACATAATAATTCAAATGAGTACACTGATAGATCATCTACAGAAAAGAAATACACTCTACAAACACAAGTGTACAAATAAAAAAACGTTTTATCTAATAGTACTTAGATTCCTATAGTACTTTTCCAACATAACTTTAACTGCATGTTTTAAATAGAAAAACAGAACAAAAAGTGTATTTCCTATGATCACAAAACAAAGCATGACAGAGACCAGGAAACAAATTACCACCTCTCATGTCCTGGGTTTGTCCTACATCCAGATTGCCTTCTGGAAAAGGAGGACAATAATACACAATCCTTCAGGACACCTGGAACTGATTCTTTCCACTGAAGAAATTAGTGCTACTAGCACGAAGTAACAAAAGGGGAAGGAAAAGTTTCATCTTAGTAGCTGTAATGAAATTCCCATTATAAAAATGGTCATCAAAATAATTTCATGCAAACATAATGGCAGAGAGATTTCTAAATTAAATGCCTCACATGTGTTTCCCAAAATCATCATTAACCCCCCAAGACTATGTACCTCACTAAGCAGGAACCTCTGAATTTTAGTTTACAATTCAGATCTCACAATGTATTGCATTTAAGAAACCTGAGAAATGACAGGATCATCTATCTAAAAATACCAGGGCTCACGCTCTGCTTCTTCACACCTGCCAAATATCAATTTACAGAGCAGAGAATCAGGCCCCCTGCTTTACTTCAGTTTTTATATGGCTATGTTACCATCACCAGTTGTCTGCATTTACATTTAGAAAACTTTCAACATTTTATACATATTATTTAACCTCTAAAAGGTTAGCCTACTTTTATTTTGTCCTATGTTACAGTGATGCTGTGATCAGCATCTAGATCAGTATCTAAACCAAAAGTCCCATTAACTTCTTACAGCTTGCTGCATGGACTAAGGAAAAACTAATTAGAGGTGCAGCCCTGCAACACTAGGAGGTTACCTGGAAATGGGAGAAATTATGAGAAGAGGATGGTTCCTTCTGTGTACACAAAGACACCTACTCATGGTGAAGCCCCAAATGGCACCGTCAAACGCTGGTTAATGCTCCTCAGTAAACTTCTCTACATCACGTAAGTGAATTCCCTCCAATAACTTTATTTGACTTGTATAGCATATTTATGATCTAAATTTCTGTCAACTATTTTCCGAGATTACAGGAGACACAATGAGCGCTCAGAAACCAAATCACTTCTGAACTAACACAGTAAGCGTTGAATGGAGGAATACCGCAAAGGACTTTCAAACCACCCACCGTGTAACTCGACACTGCGAGACTTTTTGCTGCAACACCCGGGGAAATAACTCCAAATTTAAATATGTATGTACATATATATATATATATATGATCTGCCTGTATTTTTAGAAGTAAGCACACGTTAGCCAGCCCTAACTCACACCCACACGGTGCTTGGCGCCCAACTCCGCCTGACCCGCAGCAAACGCTGCCGCCAGCCCGGGGGGACAGCCGCAGGCCCCCAGGACACCACTGAGGGGAGCCTGCGGCCGCCTTTCAGAGCGGATATTTGTGTTTATGTCCGCCTCCGGCTAACAGTCCTGCAACCTGCTTGCGCCACGGAGCGCTCTGAGGCGAGGGTCTGCCTTTTCCCGCCCGACCTGTGAGGCGGCTGGGCTGGGAGATGTGAGGCGGGGGGACAGGGGGCGGTGCGCTGAGGTGAGGAGAGGCAAGGCGAGGCCAGAGCCGGTGTGCTGCGTTGAGGGGCTGTGAGGCGAGGCGGTATGAGGCCAGAGCCGGTGTGCTGAGGTGAGGGGCTGTGAGACGAGGAGGAGAGCGAGCTGGGGCACGAACGCGGCGGGAAGCGGGTCTGCCATGGCCGCACAGCGGGTTCCCGGCCGCGGTCCCTGGGCCGCAGCGCCCTCTCCCCGCCCTGGAGCTCCCCCTCCTCCACCACGTGCACATTTTCCGGGCAGCAGAGCCCGGCGGTGAGCAGTTATCCCAGTGGGGACTGCGCGTCCACGGAGCAGAGAGAGCCCTCATCTTGCCCGCTTGCCCCTGCTCTGCTTCCTGCGGGCATTTTGCTTCCCACCTGCACCCTCCTTATGTAAGGCAGGATCTGATGCGGAGCGGCTGTCAGCGCGCGCACACACACACGTATACATACATACATACATACATATATGCGCGCACGTACGCATGCATGGGGCAGGTTGCATGCACACACCATCCCACCGCAGCAGCTCCCGTGAAGGTGCCGATACCTTTTATCCAGGCAAGCGATCCACTCGCCGGAGGATGAGGAATGGGAGGTGTGAGCGGCGACCATGTTGGACAGGGATCAGGTCGCCGCGCACCCGTCTGGCGGCGCCTCCCGCCGGTCGGTCGGCCCGTCCTCCCTCGCTCCCTCCGCGCACGGCGCGATGGGCTCGCCCAGGCCCCCGCGGACGCCCGCCCTGCCCGCTGTGGGGCCGCCTCCCCGCCGCCAGCCTCGGCCCGCGGCGGGGCTGTGAGCGGGCGCCGCCTCGGCCTCCCGAGGCACCCGCAGCCGGCAGGTAGCGACCGGGGAGGGGGATGAAAGGAGTTACTCCCTTCCTGGAAGGTGGAGTCGTCCCCCTCGGGCTTTCGTGAGCTCCTCAGTGCGCACACTTGAGCCCAGCTTAGTGGTCCTCTCTGCCCTTGCTACACCAGAGATGTCCTTGACTGGGTTTGGGGGGTGGAGGAAATGCACGCTTTTTAATTATAATAAGCAGCTCGGGAGTATTTTAGGAGCTCCCCGGAGCCCTGTGTGACATCCCCTGGTAGTAAGCCCACAGCAGCTGAGTAGAAGGAAGGTGAAGTCCACATTTCAGGGACTGCTGTCCATCCTGTCATCTCGCGTAAAACTGTGTCCTAAAGACTCTGGTTTATTGTAGGTGAAAAATGAGCTGTGTATTACAACCTCTGAATAGGATTTAACAACTGGAAGGAACTCAACACAGTACAAAAAAGGTGAGTCTCGTATACGATGAAACTGTCCACACCCTTCTGTTGTGATAGCATGGCCTTCAAGATGCAGGTTTTTTAAGTGTGATAATGCATATGTGATTTAAAAAGTGATGAGCAGAGGAAGGAATGCAGAGCAGCAGGTCTCCCTGTCTCCCTGTTTTGCAAAGTTCTAAGTGAAATATTTTCTACAAAATATTTCAGGGTCTAGATCATATCTTCCCAAGTAATCTGTGTATAACTATAAGCTTCAGCTTGCAGCCAACACAACCTGCCTTGAGTAGCGTGGGAGAAAGGTAGGAAGCTCCACAAATCCCAGCAGGATGTTTGGGGTTACCTGTAGATAGTAAAGTGAAGCTGTGCCTTCCTTTAGGCTTGTAACTTCTGTCTGCTTTACAGTGTGGACACAAAGTATTAATTGAAATGTTGATAGTCTGCTAGTACCTTTTACAGTGCTCTATGGGCTATTTTTTCTGCCCTCTGTTCTAGTCTCTTGCTGTACCAAGTGTAATTTTCTTACATTTCATATTTCAGATCTAGCTTTTAACAGCCTCAATGCTGCCACAGCTTCTTCAGCAATTTAACAGAAATAAATGTTAACATCAGGACACTGACCAATCTGTTGAAAAATCTAAGGAATTGTATCTAAAAAAAATCCCTTTTGCTAACAGAATACAGCTAAGAAATTGGCATAGCAGAGGAGAATGCCACAAAAGACAATACTTTCATTTTGCCTTAAAAAAATTAAAATGCATGCCAGCAGAATAGCATAGGCTGCCAGTCAGTGCAATCAAAGCTGCAGCTCTTCCTTTGCAATAGCCGGGGGGGGGGGAGGAGAAATTCTTGCATCTAAGCAATCAATTTACTTAAGGAAAATCAATGCTATTAATTCCTCAGTATGTGAGTGTTTGGGAGCCAACAGAACAAGAGCTTCAAATGTAAGAAACACTAAATTCTCAAATTAATGATTTATAGCCTGTTATGTACATTATAGATGAATCAATAAAGCTCACTGATTTTGTACTTCCATTAAAAAACATTCATTGCATTATTCCACATAATTATAGTTTCCCTCCAGAGCAATCACACAAGGCAGTCCTTACTGCCCTTTTCCTCGCAACCCAGTTTAAGCTGCAGTAGATGCTCCTCTGTCTTAACTGGCGTCGGGTCTAAGAAGGAGCCAGAAATCACTCTTAGCTGTAGGCCTTTATCTTTTCTCACGGGCTGTTTCGCTGACACGAACAGCATTACACATACCAGTACCAGCAGTTTTGTACATAGCAACAGTGTAGCTCAGTCAGCAAAACCGCAATGGCAACTGTTTAGTGTTCACTCAAGCTACCCCTTGTCAAGTTCTCTCCCAGCCGTATAATGTTTAATGACCCAACCACTAGAGGACAGGCTAGGCCTCCATAAAAGGTAGCAAGCAGGAATATTTCCTTGATAAAGTGAACAGCTAGGACAAAATAGCCTGAGTCTGAACGAACAAGACCTTTGGAATGCTCTCCTGGGATGCAACTTGTGAAAACCTTTTGTCTGTGCTCATGAACCTACCCTTGACCAAGCAACCTACCTGCCTTGGGACAGTCCTCTGCAGTTACCGATGCTATTGATTCTCAAAAATGCAAGGCCTATAGGCACAAAGGGGAGGTTGCTCCATTGCCTGGCTGTGGGCAGATATCACATGTACCTTTTTGTGGAGTAACCATTAAACGAGAGTTTAACACCTTGTGGACTGTGCAAGCTAGACAGGCCCAGAGTGGGCTAGGAACCCAGGGTATATCCATACTTCATTCAGAAGTGTCTCAATTAGAGAGCAGTTAGAGCAAGACAGACGAAATATACCTCTGGCAGTTGGACTATGAGCAGTCATGTAGCTTTCTGATTAAGACGTGTGAAACTTCTCAGTGAAATTTAGCAGCAGGGAATAATATGTGATTGGTTCAGATATCAGCCTGTGTCAACAAAGGGTCTCCAAACTGCACAGAAATGTCAGGAGCTCCTGGCTACTGAAATCAGTAATCCTGGACTCCAGGTCAGCGCATGTTCTCCTGAGATAAAATGTACCAAATGAGCAGTATGTATCTCACATGACAACAAGTTAAATAGAATTCAGATTATCCTGTGACTCTTGAGGATTTTGACCATAACAAGTGTAGGAAACATCATTTGGGACTACTGGCCTTGTGTTAATGGGGTCAAGTGCTCATTCACCTGTGAGTAAGAGCATGCGCTAGAAGGAAAATGCTGAAGCACACTTCATTAGTGTAGGGACCATATCTCCTACTGGTGCCTCATAGTGCCCATTCTTCATTACTTTTCTAAGCTATGCACTGGTATGAAAAAGAGAAGACCCAAAAGATATTTGAGGCCCAGGACTGTAAATGGCCAAAAATCCACTTACGCTTAGTCTCACCTATATCTACATATGTCTTCTATTATACCTTTTATGAAATTTCACCTGAGGAAAAAATAAAGGATTATGCATCATTAAAATGACCAGTGGTGTGAAAATATCCTTTTCAGAAACAGATCCTTCTTTTTCAGCATTTGTGGAACTCCACAATAATGTTTCAGGTTTAATCTATCCCTGTTGAACAGAAGGCTAATGGGACTTTTTAGAATCTGATTTGTGAGACTTGATTATGCAGCCAAAAATTTGGAATGGCAGCTGCTTTCAAAGGAGATTGCTGCTGGGAAATGGAGGTTTGCCAGCTGAGGTATGTGAAATATCAACTAGCCTTTTAACTTTCCACAGTTTACAAAGGAGTGACAGGGCCACGCAGAAGCCATTAAGCCACAAAACCCGAGAAATCAGCCAAAGAGCTCTTGCTAAAATCTTCCTGGAAAATAATTTCCCCTCAGAAAGGAGCCTGCTGTGAAAAACTTGATCCAAAAGACTAAATGACAGTTGTTAAAGCTTAAAAAAATTACTAACTCTATTAATTAAGGTGTGCATTACACAGTAATAGGGTACAAAAGAGGCTCCTGTGGAAACCTCTTTATACTACTAGTTATATCAAGGACTTTTAGAAGTTTCAAGCAACTACAAAATACTGTTAAAACAAACAGCAGTAGGGGCTGCCCTATTTTCTAAAGCAGTTTTGGATACTATGTATAATACTCCATGCTAACGAGGTTACAGTTATGATATAGTGAGGAATTAGTGGACACAGAATATGTAACCTGCCTATTGGCATCATAAAACAATTTAATTTCAAAGCAAACTCACACAAAACCCCAGAAGCTCAGTCCTCAGTTCTGGCCATCTTTGTTCAAAAGAGTACCTAGGGGAAACAGCTGGCTTACCAGCCATCAATGTACTCTGCTGATTCCTGTGTCTGTTGAAGTATTGCTCAGCCTCAGAATTCTTCTAATTCAGACTGACTGTACAGAATCTAATTGATAGCACAAGGCATTGACTGCAATCCTAAAATACAACTGGGAGACAAGGTAAGATAAGGCCAGCTCCAGCAGCTTTAAAACAGTTAAGTTTTGCTTTCTTAAGAGGAATCTCAAGTTTGTCACTTAAGCTGATTATAAGCATGTTTTGTGTTGCTATATGGAACCCAAATTAATCAGCATAAGTCCAGAATGAGGGCATAAATTCTACCTCAAACAATAGTTTAAACTAATGTATCACTCAGAAGTGCTGGAAGTAAGATTGACACTGACAGAACTATGATGCATGCTTAGAATCCAGCAGTGTCATATTCAGTGTGGTTAAGATTGTAGGAACCAAAACGTATATTCAGTTGTACATACACAACACCTACTGACTTCAAAGGATTAATCAGCATATAGTGGAATAAAGACAGAGAAACCTGCATATGAGTTCTTTCAGGATTTGTATACTGTGGGGGCTGCAAAAGATATGATGATGTACAAACTTAAAACCAAAGACTGTCCTGTAAAGCCTATAAGTAATATTGATTCTCCTTTCCAGTGCTAATCCTTAAACCCAGCATATAAAGAAAGAGTAAAGGGGTTTTTAGAACAAGTAAGGACTTCCTTCCCAAATTAACTTTTCTGCATCATTCCATGTTCTCTTTCTTGCTCCTGTTCTCACTGATTCAGGACAACTCCCCAGTTCCCTTCAGAGCACCTTCTTCAGAAATTCCCTGACAGCACAAGCCTTTCCGCCTCCATCATTCAGAAAACACTTCCAATGATAGCTCTATCAAGCACTATTCCTGAAAAGATCTCAGTGTTGCCAACAACAAAATAGATACAGATAAACTTGTAAGAAACAGATGTACGGGAAATAAAACATATGGTGTCCAATATGGAAAGAGTAGCATGAGCACAGGTGTAAGGTGGAGAAAACACCACTGAGGTATGTTCATGTGAATCAATAAAGTTAAGATTCTGGGCTCTTTAAAATTAGTTGGCAGTTTGCTGTTATGTTCAGCAGGAACAGAACTATTTCCTAAATTCCTGAAAGCAAGAGCAGTAATTGGACTTACAGCATATGTCCAATTTTGTATATATCTTACTAGTTACGCATATTTTCTAAACAACAAAGAACTGCTTATTCATTACATATAGTGCTGTATTCTGCATCATTTGACCTATCCTTATTTGACATTGTCCTTCCTAATGAATGTAAAATAAAAGCACTGTCCATATCATAGCAAGAGCCAGCACAAGGAGGGATGTATTAGTTTATACTTCTTGAAACAAAATACTCTCAAATTCATAGCATGAATTACAATGATTCTGCAATACCATTTCTCGTTAAGAAAACATAATGCAGCAATCACCTTCTGTATTATTCGTTGGCACAGGTTTAACATCATATTACATAGAAGCACTATAAACATTTTTCTGGTTTATGGCAATATCAAAGCCTTTCTATCGAGTTGCATTTTGAACATATGGTCATTTGATTTGCACACCTGAAATCTGAGCCCATATCCTGAGATTAATTCTAAAAAGACTCAGATAAATATGCTCCAAATTATTAATGTTGACAACATTATGGGTATGCATAGGTGTAATATTTTTACTTTAACTGCTTGATTTTGAATAGGGTTTCCTCCATAAGATTTTTGTCAAATTCTTCCAGTCTTACAAAACTAGATGATGAGGGGAAGGTATAAATGGAGCTATTATGTTTAGTCCACTTTCACAGTTATGTCAAGACCTGGGTATCTGGACTGGGAACAGAATGCTGAATCTCAGAATCCTATATTGCAGGGGAAATAAAGTCTATGGAAATAAACAGTAAATTCTTAGTCACAAGAGTATTGCAAAGATTAATTAACTGATGATGTATAGTTCTTTGAAGATGCAATGCTTTACATAAATGTTCTTTTAATTTATTAGTGGCTAGATCTACAAACACAACAACATACAGGGTTTAAACATAACTTTGTATGTGCAACTCAGAACAACATAAGGATTTTCAAGATTATAAACACCAGGAAAATTCTTTGCAGTTGCTAAAGATACAAGGCAGGCTGGGACTCAGACCTTACTATGTACATTTCCTGTAAAACTTTCAGGAGGCAGTAGAACTTAATGCCACTCTTAGACCCATGCAGCCTGCCATCATGCTCCGTGCTATGTGAATACAGGGCAGATGCATCAGTGCTTCTTAACAGACCCAAATCAAACTGATTAGTTGGGCTGAATCACAGATGCGGTCAAGAGTCTGGCTTCATACCTAGTCATAGGAATAGGGTTCATGGAGTGACAGACTGGCTTTCCAGGTCCTGACAGGGGCCTGAGAGATACATTATTTCAGCTCCTCATGGCCTGAAAGCAGTTGTGCTGCCTCTGGGCCTGATGTGGCCATACAGGTATTGATTTGTAACACAACAGCATGTGCTTAGAAACTCCAGTGTATCTTACCCACCCTGCGCTGCCTCTGCAACATACTTAGCTTACCACGGCTAATAGAATTAATCATTGTATTGTAATTATTCATTCTTTCTTTCATGCAAGGTACAAAAGCAAATGTAAGTTCTTATTGTCTATATGTGTAATTCCTTACTCCTTTATCCTTCCTTGCCAGTTTTTCTGTATTTCAACAATTATAAATTCCCATCAAAGGCTGAAAGGAAAGGTGGTTTTGCTTAGCTGCATATACAGATGAACATATTTTTAACTTTTGGGGCCAAGTTTTATTTTTACAGCTCAGTGTCAGCTCTCTCCACTACGTACAGATGGATGTACAGAAAGAGCATGAGTTTGTGGTCTGCCCCTACATTTGCTACAGCTTCCATTGGAGCCATTAGTCTATCATAATTTGTTAATATGAAATAACTAGTTTTTATCATTTTACTGGATGGAGTCTGAGGGAAAGCCTGGGAATTCCTAGCAGCAGGGTACCCATTAAACATCCTTGTGGTCACTATGTCCCCATAGATGACAGCTCAACAAGAAAATCTGTAATGCGTAGAAGGTAAATCTCCTTAGGTCCCTTATTTTCATATTGATTTTTCCAGGTTAAATTAAAATAGATTTCAGTTTTAACATAACTTCATCGCTATAGGAGATTTTTTTTTCCTAAACTCTGTTCCCCATTTCTCTTAGCAATCAGTTTCAGAAATCAAATATATCTATAATTATCTTCTCAGTTGTGTTTTTTGTATTGATGCATAGGTACTTAAAAAACAAAGCTTTTGTCTTGCCCAAGAGACATGTAGTATCAAATCAGTTGACTGCAGTCCCTCTGAGCTCCTTCATGATAATTCATGAAACAACCTCTTAGCATTAGAGTTTTATTTATGTACCACACCTCTCCTTAGAATTAAGAGGTTTTCAAGGGAAAAAGGGACATGGTACTTAGATTCCTGGCAAATAAATTTCTTGTCCTGTGGTTCACAGGTAATTTCAATAGCCTTCCCTTGCTAGCGCCCAGTGCCTGTTGTTTTTAAATAGAAGTGAGCAACATTAGCTGTCCCACTGATTCCTTGTTTGTAAAATTGAGTTCTGTAAAATGTTGTCCATATCACAAACCAAACACTCCTAAAAAGCTTTGTCAAAGCTCTTTCACATATGACATCAGGTTTATATAGTAAGTCATTGAGCAGCTACATATACATTCAGTGCAGCTATTCTGTTCTTCACAGTACACTAAACAAGTTAATTCTTTCTGCAAAGTTTGGTTCACAGGATTACAGACTTATTTTTTCTGGGAGCCTGCTGGGGGCACCAACACACACCCATAAAAATCAAATCATGGAATTAAGCGAATCCATCAAGATAGAAAAAAATGACTCATCTATTTATGCAGTAAAAATGATACAGTACATCTCAGATTATACATAATGTTTATGGTCTTCTTTTCAATAGCTTTGAAAATACACCTTGCAATAAGTTTGCTTGCAGGTTTACATATGCAAATAATTCAAATCAAATGGTTAAAGAGTGAGCTGAATACAGCACAGGCAGCCCTAGTAATGTATTCTGGATGGGAATAAAAAGCGAACCAGTCAGTAAGTGGGAAAGGAATCTGCCATGGCTGTGGGCTGTATCCTGGCTGGTACAGGCTGTTGGTTAAAAACCAGGTTGTTGAGTTGTGTAACAGGAAACCCAGCTATAGCAGCCTTGTAGTTAAACTGCAGTCGTGAGGTGCTACCTCGTGTGTAAAAAAAACCAAGAGGAGACCTGAATGATTAGAAATATGTTAATGGCAAAACAGTAGCATAAAACCAATAAATACCTAGTTTGAAGTATTGAGGGTTTTTCACATGTAAGTGTTATTGTTTCTAAAGAAAAGTTATACAAATCTGAAAGCTTTAAGCAAAGACTGTACAACATACAGCAAATCTTTACAGAGATGCCCTGTTGTCTTCAGTGTTCTCTGATTTTCCTGATGGAAGAAAGAGCCTGCATTTCAAATTCTTCCTTGTCCCCTGAAATTAGCAACGTTCATGCCTGACAGCAGCTCTTAAATTATCTTGATGTGCCCATTCTTCTAATGCTTCTTTCATAGTGGAAACATGGGAAGAGTAGATAAATAAAAGCTAAGAGAAAAAACAAATAAGAGGGCCCCACAAAAGGAGAGCAAGAGGTGAGCATCAGACTGGAAAGAAAAGAGATTGCTGGGTCAGAAGTTCATTGATTCCAAATTTGTACAGGATCTAAATTTCTCAAGGACAGTGGAGAAAAATCTCATTTAGAAAATTCCATGCAGATAAAGCAAAAATAATGTTACTACAGGGGAAGTAACAGGAGACAAAAGACCTCTTTGGCACTAAGCAGAAGTTGGGTTTCTAAACGCAGCCAAGAAATGCAGCGAGGAAGTACCTCCTCATTGACCTAAGGGCTCATCAATATCTAGTATTTGGAAGCATTCCTGAAAAAGTAAAGAGAAGTGACAAAATACTGCACAACTGCTGGCAGCTTGTATTAGCATCCCATAGCCACAACTTGTTCCTGACAAGGCAGGGCTTCATTCCATATTACCATTTTTTGACATTTTGATTTCTGTGTTTGTGTTCTAGTCAATCTAACCTGTTCCATTATACAGTCACCTTTACAATAATTATTTTTTCTAGCATTAAAGTGAAATTTCCTACACTTCAGATTGTGCCTTTTGTCTCTATTTCTGTGTCTGGACGTCCCTGAGGGAAGTCTGGCTTTGTCTTTTGTATTCCACCCCATCAAGTATTTATAAATATTGATAAGATTCCCTCTGAGTCTTCTCTTCCCCAGGCTAAGCAGTCCCATCTCTCTCAGTCTATCCCTGTATGTCAGATGCTCTAGTCCCTTAATCATCTTTATTGCCCTTTCTGAGCTCTTCTTTGTAAGTCAATGTTTTGTACTGGGAGCCCAGAACTGGACACAGCACTCCAGATGCAGCCTCATCAGTGCCAGGTGGAGAGAATAATCACATCTCTTGACATGCTGGCCATACTCTCCCTAATATAGCCCAGAACGCTGTTGGCTTTCTGTGCTACAAAGGTGCTTTGTTGGCTCATGTTCAAATAAAATGAGATAAAACAGATATGGGAAATAGATCTTTCATTATTCCAAGCCTGGATCTTGAAAGGCATTGTAGTTCACCAGTCAGGGCCTGCACACTCAGCTCCCTGTGGAAAGGCAATATTCCACGAGTTCGCTTCCAATGACTGTTCCTAGAAAGTTTAAACTTCATTGTACAGTTGTTGAAGTATTCCAGCCATGGGAGGCTGAAAATGAAGCAAGACTTGAGGGAGCATTCTGGGACCTCACCTGCCAGACTTCTCATGGATAGTACTGCCAGAGCTACCATTGGTCATGCTGGTGACAAGATGAACCTACTGGGTACCTCAGAGGGCTAGGGTGGAAGAGGATCCTTGGTGACAGTTCACTCCAGGATTTCCCATGATTCTTTTACTTCACAGCAGGAGGTACAGGCTAGATCTCAGTACCACCCAGCAATATTGCCCTCAGACAACCATCTTGGCTTGCTTCCAGCTCACACTGGATATTCAGAATACCCAGCAGCCCTCATGTTTTCATAGTCCCCAGGGATGGTTATGTGGCACAGCCCCAGCATGAGGGCTAAGACTGGTCAATTTATTAGCCATGTGCTGATCAGAAACCATTGTCACCCCTAGACATTTTTTAGAAGCACATGTGCCCATCCTTCTCCTTTACCTCCTTCACAGAGCTCTCAAGAGAGAAGTTCATAAAAATACCTGTGTTTCTCTCCTGAGTCATTTAGGCCCTCAAAATGGCATTAATTTGTTAGCCCACCTTTACCAAAACAGTTTCTAAACAATGTAATTAAAAGGTTTGGGGAATTTTGTTTGTTTGTGCCTTTTACACAACCTAATACATTTTCTAGGGTAAAATCAGATTAGGGATACAATACTATACATTTCTTTCTGTTGCAGCATGATACCAAGAAAGCTTAAAAAAAAGCAAAGTGCTGATTCACTGCTATTGTTGATCTTTTTCAGGCTTACTCATGTAAAAGATTTTAGGGCTGTATAGTGTAATACGCATACGTTGCCTCTGATCAACCCACCTCATTTCACTTTAACTGATTAGCTCTAGGCTTCCTACTCTCTGGAAGAGATGAGGTTACAGTATCCTTCTATTGAGAATATATTACACAAATACACCAAAATGCTTCAGATAATATATGCTAGCAGACAAACCAGGGAAATATGCAAATTTTACAACTTTTGGTTTTTAAAGACATTTTTTTGTTTTGCCCTCAATAACCCAAGAAATATGTCATCTTATTATAATTGGGTAAAACATTTAAATATTTGAAACTAACATGGGGCTTCTTTCCTTCTGGGGAAGAAGACAAAGAGGATAACATTCCACTGTCCAATTACAGCTATACATGTATTGAAGTAAAAATATTTAAACAGATGTTATAAAAGACTCCATTTCCATTGTACAGCAGAAGCACATCTGCTGTACTTTAAATACTTCTTATCCATGCCAAAGGAATACTATGAAGAGAAAATGCATTTTTATGTGCTTTTCCTTTGAGTTTACCCTATGTGAATACAAAAAGAGTCTTTTCAGTAGGAAAAAAGGCACTGATTGTGATCACTTGACATTTTGTGTTTGCCCTACAGCTGTCATTTGTGAGTAGTATGGAAATAAGTCCTGGGTCTTGATTGCTGGCCTGATCTTTTAAAAACCTTGAATATTGCTAAAATAGTATTGGGCAGGAAGGAAAGGAGGGACAGCATGGTGTGAGATCAAACTAAAATAAAAGTGGCACAGCACTACACACACTTCCTACCAAATCATTTTCAGGCTTTAGCTTGCTGGTATTGTTCTTTACAAAGAAAATATTTGATGTCACAATATTATTTCTGGTGATGAAGTGCACCTGCACTGATGTTATGACACAGCCTTTTTTGGGGTACATGCTTGAGTTTTAGTGTTAATTCTTCAAGCACATAGGAGTTACAATCTTAGGCAGCAGTGGAGTGGTGACTTTTGAGTAGTAAACTTTATTACTTATAAGGTAAGGCTCTTAAGTTTGCACACTGGTGATAACACAGTTATATTTAGCGGAGATACTTAGTGGGAAGCATCCACCTCTATTGATTATGTACTTTACTAATGCAATAGCCTCAGTATTAAAAAGCACTCCAGTGGGCCATCAGCCTTCACTTCCAGAGCTACTTATGTTCACAAACCTGTTACATGCTCCTAGCTGACATGGGTACCCATTTTTCATTTTGAATATGTAAGTTTATTCATAAGATATTATTTAATAGCTGGATGGGGCACAGGAAGAAGAAAACCTTGAAAGCTTTTGTTTTATACAAATCCTTCTGGGAAGCAAGTGCGCAGCAGCAATCTGACAAGGGATCCACACCAAGCTAGCAGCACTGCTTCCATATTGTGCCAAGAGCCCAAGAAAAAGCACTCAGGGACACACAGGTTTTGCCATTAAGCCAAGTAAGATTAGAATAGGAGTGGAGTATAAATGTTACGCCCATGGCAATTATGCAGAAGTGGCTTTGTAGATGCTATAGACCCTGATCACAGGACACAGACAATGCTGCTCATCACTGTCTTGCTTGGGATTTTGGAGAATGTGGAACGGAATCTGTAATCCATCACCCCAAGGCTGCTGTGTACAAGAAATACAAACACATTCACTTTGTAGGTACAAAAATTACCAGTGTTTTGGTACTATTAACAAGCACTCAGAGGATTAACATGCTTGATATAAATTGTATGTACTGTTGCATGGTGCTTTTGCACTTGCAACAGTTACAATAGGAAATCAGATTAACTAATACTATGTTCTACAATTTCAATTTTTTCAAAAGCACAGTTTATGAAAATTATGCTCATTTTCTGGTAGAATACTTAATGCCATAACAGACACTTCAATTATAAGACACTGTACAAGAAGGATTTGAAAGTAATGTATTTGTGCTTCACTTGTCTTCATTGGTAGTGCAAGAAGCTTATGAGATTTGTATCACTTCTGATAATGCTTTCCTTCTGCTTTCTATGAATTTTTACTCTGTCTTGGTTTCGAAATTTTAACTATTGTTCTTTGGTTTGGGCATTTTAATTTTTCTAATTTTAGTTTTAACTGAAACCACTTATCTCCTTATGGTGCACAACGTAGGATTTGTGTACAATCTTAACAACAGCGTTTTAGATTTCTTGTTACTTAAAAAGAACAAAAAAGGAACTGACTGTGAATTAGTTTAGAAGTGTGGCCAAGTGACCTTATCAGCCAGATGACCTTAGTGGTACTTTGTAGAAAAATCATTATGAAGATGATGATGATATTTATCATTATTATCAATGGTTTTGCTGTTTAATATTCCACTGCAAGAAACAGAACTTTCTCCCTGTTCCTACCACTGCAAAGTGAATATCTGCTACCTTCTTCAACATTACCATAAAAACAATTTGCAAAGTGAATTGCATTCACTAGTATGCATGGTCCATGCTTTTATTCTTTACTCTATGAATATAATTAAATTTAGCTTTCCAGACAGCAGACAGAGGAACTTTTAAGTGAATTGCTCAGCTGTGTATCAAACCAGAAATGAAAAGACCATCTGACTGAGAAATGTGTTGAGAAGCTAATGCTGAGAATTCCAGAAATCCTCTTCAAAACAAAGTATCTGAAAATAAATTTCTACATTTATGAAACAAGGTTTGTTCAATTCCTGATAAAAAGAACAAGTCTTCTTAGACTGAAAAAGTTAGATAAAGCTAAATCAGACTTTGTTTGAGGACAGATACACCTATCAGATCGCAAGTTGCTGGACAATAGCTTGCTGGAGGTAAAGAGGGCTCTGGCTGTCACTGGGAATGCTCTGACTTGATAATCATCCTAAAAAAACCCAACCTTCTGTCCTGCCTCCAAAAGCAGGATTAGAAAGCCTTTCAGCAGGAGACTACACTTTTGCAAATAATGTGGAAACAAGGAAAAAGAATATAGAAAAATACAGAACTAGGAAATAATTGTCTGGTTTAAATATATGGGGCTATGGAAGCATATTCCTAAGTTATTCTAAGACAAATACGGGCTTTACTTTTCATTCTAGCTGTTAAGAGGATCAACAAATAATCCTCCAAAGAGGATCTACAAATGATTTTAAAAATCAGACAGAAACTAATTAACATTTTATGTTCATTTCGGAAAATTTTTACACATTTGTAGCAATTAGAGCATTTGAGAATTCCCTGGATTTCAGTTGAATAGGGAGAGTCAAGTATCCATACGCTGGTCTGTGTGTGATCAGGGAGGTTATTCCTATCTTTTTGTAACTTCTTTTCAAGTTTTTGTTGTCATATCACTATAAAGGTGATGGTTTAAAAAGTAACAACAAATCTCAGACACTATTGTACAGTTTATTAGAGCCAAACCTGAAAGGTACTACAGTTAGTAAACCTACTTTTTGTCAGTGATTGTAAGCATTGTAGAAATTGATGTTATTTAATTTCACAAATAAATCATTTTTCACCAAAAAAAAAGCAGTGATCTCAGCCAAAAAGAACCCATCCTGTAAAGATGATACATAATGATTAGTATTTCCCTGGTCAGTAGTCTGAAAGAAGCCAACAAGATGCACAAAAGTGACAACTGTCATACTAAGAAATGACAAAACAGTTGAATGAAATTTGGATGACACAATCACAGTGAATTGTTACTAGTATTTCCTATCTAACATATTGATCCTGTAGTATTTTTCTTTTTAAAACTACCTAAGTATTCAGGATAATGAAAGAAACATTATATTGATATTTCAGGGAAAAAATGTCAATAAGATTTCAGGCAACCTCTAGTGTAGATATAACCACATGGCTTCAGGAGTACTGACAGTGGCTTGGGATGACTTATCTTGTGTAAGGAGGAATTGGTGGTATTTCTCATTCATTTTTTTTTTAATGTATCTGTCAGAATGTTTCCCCACACTAAATACCAACTGAAGGATCATACCAGATTTTGCTGCAGCCCTATCAGCCACTGATAAATATGCTGTAACCTATAGTACCTGTTCATTCTTCTCTAGTTTTATAAAAGTTGCAGTTTCTGAGTTTTCCCTGATAGATAAAGTCATGTGTAATAAATAAATAAATACTGATTTTATCATGACTTAAAGTATCACAGTTTTACAATGTAAAACTATGTGAAAGATGATTCATACTCCAAGAAAGTCAGAGAATGTTGTTATAATTGTTTGTCTCAGCCGCAAGTTCACCAACTGTATGTATTTAAGTAGTTCTCACAGTTCCCATTTGCAGATAAGTGTGTTCATATGATCCTTTCAAAATAAGCAGCCACTAATTTTAAACACTATGATTTGTCCCTCTTTATTTTTCAAACTAGGATCTCAGAATTTCACTGCATTGAATGCAACTCCTTGAGTTGTGGAACAACTGACAACTTTCAAAATTCCAAAGATATTTCAGTCCTGACAACATGCATGTGTGGTATGTCATTCAACCCCTCATGATAATACTTTGTAGCCTGTATGTTGGAAGTGGATCCATTTGCTCCATTTGCATTTTGTGCTCTTGCAGCTATCTTAACTCTGAAGTTACTTGAACTTCAGACAGTACAACCAAGTCTTTTGTCTACTGGTTACTTTAAGATTTCTAACCGCATTTAAATCTGACACATCACTTAGGCTTTAAATCTGAGGGTTGTCTTAATCTCTTTAAGATTAATTTTTCCCAAAAAAGTTAAGAATATATTTTTTTATTATTATTTTAATGAAATTTTGTAGCTTAAAATGAACAAGACTGAAATCACCACCATTCCTCACACTACCTCAAAACACGTCCACGGTAAGAAAGAGAGGCATCTTACCATTTGAAACTCCAGAGCAGATGGAGTTTGGCTATTCTGAGTCAGGGTCACAAGGTTTCATATTTCCCTCCATTCAAGCCTTGTAACACTTGGTAAGCATTAGTCATATACCAGGCTTCTGCATGTTGCCCTTGTCAGTGTGGCTGGAAGGAAAAGTAGCTTTTTTGGTAAAATGGGGAGGCTGAGCAGAGATTTGAAGCTGGCAGAAAGTCAGCATCAGTCTCCTGAGGCCCTTAGTACTGCCTGGCTTCTGCCAACCAGACTAGCAAATTGTTCATGTTTACTCTTGAACTTTGTTCTGCATATGGCAGGGCAGACTATTAACAGCTGAAGAAATGGACCAACCAGTGAAAACTTCTTGTAATTAGCTGAGCATGACTGTGCTGTTCAGTGTTGACTCTGCAACTTGGCAATCTGTCCATTGCTCACATTTTAGGAGGTATATTAGGCATGCATTTAGCAGTATTTGAGTTTAGAGGATTACATGTGAATGCATGTTTATAGCTGTCAGGAGCAGAAGCTAAAATATTTTCAGTGAACTCCACTGCCAGCTAAACAGAAGCTGTAACTAAGCAACGCAGAAACACCACTTCAGTTATTCATGACTCGGAAACACAGTTTACCCAGTGTCTGCCTACTCCTCACCTTAAAACTCAAATGTACAGATTTACTTAGCTGCTTTATTTCACTAATCTGAAACATGTTATATATAAAACTCTTAAAAGGCAACATGACACTGAATCATCCTCACCACAGAAATTAGTAGAACAGTTTGGTAATGCTGCATCCAGTCACAACATTTTCAAAAACTTAAAATAGATTCACATGATTATATAGAGAACAAAAAAGGAATAAATTAAAGAAATGCTTTACATTTTTTTCTTTATAAAACTGAAAGTGACTTTTTACTTAGTGTTTTAGGACACCTTCACAGGCAATGGCAGTACTACTATCCCATTAACACAGACTTATATCTGCGCCTAACACAGTAACCCATCGCTTGAACCAGGTCAAAAAACCTTCTTTTCCAACAGTACGGTAGCACTGGCAGTGTGAATTTTTGTGGTCATCTACTGTGATTTTAAGACAGTATGTTATGCAAAATGTTTGTCTTGCTGTTTCTCCATCCCTACTAATCCTGATCTTTCTCCACTTTCTCTGGGACTCAGTGGATGAAGGAAGGTAGGCAGAGCTACTATTCAACTCAGTCCTGAGCTAGGAATTCTTATAGAGCACTTAGCATTATACAGGATGCAACTTCTCTCAAAGGCAGGATAGTATACGTACTGATTTATATAACTGAGACATCTAAGCATTTATTGAGAAGTCAAACTTTTTCTATACCTCTCAGGTATAGAGAGATCCAGATGGTCAGTAATGCTTGTTCCATAAGAACACCATGCTAATTATCCCATGAGTCATTCTAAATTATGCATTTCTACAATCTCCACCAGTATTTCAGCTTCTGTCTCTGGGCAAGTAAGCAATGCACAGTGAAACATACTTTCCAAGCTACTAGTCACCAGTGGGTTTATAAGGAGTATCATAACTTTACAACTACACTGTAAGAACTGGGGGCTGCACCTGAAATTTACTCCTGAGTCCAGAATTTTAAGCAGACATGAAGTTATCAACTGTGTGAGTTGCTGCTTTGGAAGATGTGCAAAGTTCAAGTTAGAAAAATTGATAATGCCAGTATTATGGGAATTCTGCAGGGTTGTACCTGTTAAGTGTTTTCTGTAATATCAGCTTAAATATAGAAAGAGCAAAAGGTCATTAAACCACAAAAAGCTTCTGTTTTGCTTTTCACAGATGTCACATCAAATTAGCTTGTTTGGAATGCTACTGCTAAATTAAGCTACTGCTTAATTGGTGAGGGTCTCTGGTAGACATTTTTGTCTTTTTCAAGTGGAAACAGGTAATATTTTTAATTGAAAAAGAAATACGCCTGCACATGTGGTTATGTTTCACCATCTCATTAAAATATGACAGTGTCTCTGCCTTCATCACTTTAGTATGTATGAAGAATACTGTATCTCTTTTCCCAAATCGTCAAGGTACAGAATGTGAGTTCAAAAAATGCTCAAGGAAATCCTTTATTTGCTGTTATAATTGCTTCTGGGACAAGTTACAGAGTTTGGATTTTTATACCAATTTTTATTACAGTTTCAGATTAAAAAAAAAAACAAACACTAAATTTTTAAAATAAGAATTAAAAATACCTGGTTTGTCCACCTAAAGAACTTGATTTATGTTTTCATATTTTGATATAGATATTAAAAACGTGTGATTTTGCATTTCATGGGAAAGAAATATTTTTCATTTAAAAAAAAAATAATCCCTTTTTAACCAATGGTACTAACTGTTTTTAATACTTCTTTAAGAGACTGAACAACAGGATGAGACACCTGAGTTATCTTGGGTCCTGGGAGCAAAACCACAATATTGGTGCTGACCTATGTGTATTCTGATTAGCTCAGTGAGAACTCCAGTGGTATCAAGCTATTCTGTTCTCTGTTGCATAATGTGTGTTCCTCAGGCATAGTAATTAACCTTACACAGGCCCTTTACTTGTTATGTATTAATCTTATTTGTATGGGCTACACACACCATATCACCATAAGATATCCCAGTTCGGGAGGGGTGTGTGGGGGGGTATATTTGGAAGAGGGCAGTTCCTTTCTATGCTCTTTTTATCATTGTCATTGTACCTCTGTAGGACAGGTACCTAACATAGTGGTTTCTAAAGAGTTCAGATCTACCTTTACAAGCTAACATCCCCCTGATACTGTAAGCAAAAAGAGCTTCCACAAAGCAAATAATATAGGCTGCTTTTTGGCTCAGCTCAGAAAGAGACCTGCCAACACGACAAGGAGATTTCAGAATTGTAAACAGTGCAAGTGAGAAATAAAAGAATTACAAGCTTAGTGTTCTCCTCAGGCTGTCATCCTTCTCCTTGGTTGCAGTCCATCAGCTTTTCAGAGACTTGTTTTCAGGCCAATAAAAGTTCTCTGCTTCCTACCTCAAGCAAGAGTCATGTTTAGATTTTAAACAATCCCGTCAACTAGAATGTTCTTTGTGTCCCTGTAACCTGTACCCATGTCATTCAATGGGCTTGAGAAAAGTAGGTAGGTGTCACTCCTACTAGGCTTAAAAGTGGGAGTTCTGGTAGATTCCTGATACAGCTCAGGACATGGATACTTGATATCCAAGGGTAATGTAACAAAACATTTTTCAGCTTTTCTTGTCTATCAGACCAATTGTCCTGGGTTCAGCTGTAGCAATCATTTTTCTCCTTAGTAGCTGGTGCAGTGCTCGAATCTCAACCACAAGCTGAATGAGGATGCAGTTACAATGCACACCTTGAGATCACACTTGGTACCCCAGTAATGACAGCTGTTTATTACCATACAAAACTGAAAGAGTCCAAATTTGAATGGACAAAACCAGACTTTCATAGGACATATGCTATGTTCTTGAATGATCTTTTAAAATAAACAGCAAATAAAGTATGATTTTCTTTTCATAGAAAATGACAAAATAAATATGCCTTAATAGACTACATGCATCTTTAAGCACATTTATACTTCCCTGTAAGTATGATAGATGATAGATTGATAGATGAGTCCTTGTGAGTAATATGGATAGATCATGGTGTAGATGAATCTTCCCTGAGTTACAACATCCAAATAAAGACCTCTACATTTATAACAGGCCTCCAAAAGATATAAAGAACTCGCTTGATCCCAGTCTAGCCACAGACTCGTGTGCCATGGGTTTTCTTCAGTCTTGACTATTTCCCATGCCCCTGGCCCCTTAACCTGCTCCCCTGTATTTCAAATACACTTTTGTTGTGGACTTCCAGTCTGAAACTGTCATCATTTTGCCCATTTTCTGTCTTTCAGCCCTTTGGGGCACCCATGTTCCTATGAGCATTAATGAAACCTTACATCCTCTAGGACCTGGTGACCTTGCAACAGTAGGTAAGTGTCCTGAAATTGCCCTTGCCCATCCGTTTATCTTCCAGTGCAACCTTAAAATTCTGTCTGTTGGTATGTTTTGCTTATCAGAACTATATTCAGCCCTGAATGGACTTACAGTTGGTCATGTGAAAGATGCTGTTAGACAGTTTTAGGGATTTTCTCATGCATTGCTGTTCTTTGAAGTACCCTCAGAGAAGGACAGTGGTTGTGTGTCATGAGGCTTCAGAAGCCTTTTATTTTTCATCTCAGGGCAGTGACCATAAAGACATGAGTAACTTTATTGTAAGTATTCTGTTGTACATCGTTTCATTTAGGTTTGCATCTATCTGTTCCTGCACAGAATAAAAGATTAATCACACAAACACACTGGTACACAGACGATACAATAAGGAATTAAAACACTGTTCTCAGTTAGCTGTGTTTTACTACCTAAAGTGCTGTATGCTAGGACCAGTTCTTGGAAAGACTCTCACTTGCTTGAGAGTGACCAGCCCAGATAGGGACAGGAGGGTTCTGAGCAGTACAGAGCTTCCTAAACTGTGCCAATAGCATTTTAAATGCTAATTTGAACTTTCTAAAGAGTGAACTCAGTTTGGGAAAGCACAAAGGAAATTTAGTAATTGACATCAGATAAAGAGCTGCTAAAAGACAGTATCCATAGAAAAATTCTCTAAGTCTTGTGTCTTTTCCGTATGTATTCAGCTATTTAGAGATAGAGAATAATATCAGTTGAAATAAGTTTCTGTAGCATTTTCCAGATTAACTACAGCAGGGCCTTTTTATTTCTTTTGGGTAGGGCATCAAGATGAAAGGCAAAAGGTTCCAGGATCTTAGTGCCAACACCATGCTTTCATAATAATAAATCAAAACTATGACAGTTACTCTGTAATAAACACCTTTTCTTGCTTATTTTTATTAAATAAATATATGAACCAGATGCTGCTGAGAACAGGCAATCTTTGATGCACAGTTGATCATCACTGTAAGTAGTATAGTACAGGATAGAACTTAATAGATTTTGGGTTTGAAATTAACTTGAAAAATTAAAAGTGCATCCTTTTTTTTTTTCCCTATTACTCTGATTAATAGAACAGTGAAGCAGTTATGAGGCTGTGGTCAGCAGAATGACAGTCAGTAACTCATACTACATAGATGGGTATTTAGCATATAAAATTGCTACTTCTTATATCACTTTTAAAATCTGTGCCAAAGCTTTTAATCAATGCCATTCAGGCTCCAAAGCAGCACCATTCTTTCTCACACTCTCTCAGGTTTGCCTTGCCTCTACTGTCTTTAAGTACTCTCCTCCTACAAGGGATCTGGTCAGCAATAGCAGCAGCTGCAGGAACAGTGCGTTCAGCATGCCAGACTGAAATTCATGTTTCAGGAATGTCTCCTAGGGGGGTTGAGCAATTCAGTCAGATTCGTAGTTTAAAGCCTTTCACTGTAACACAATTACCCTGCAGTAGAGAAGAGGAATGGTCGGCATTTGTTTGCTGCAAATGTGCCTTGCAAAAACCACTATTACAAAATCCTTCCTCGGGTGAAAATTCCACTGACAATAGGATCTACCTCTGCTAGAATTACAGGCTGCTGGGAATATAAGGGAAAAAAGCAGAGTGATCAACAACAATTTATATGGGTTTCAACATTCATTTGCTCAAAAACATTATTTTTTTTCTGTCTGAAAAGTGGTAACTGTCACTGTCCAGCAGGACCCCAGCAGTATCAGGAAGCTGTGGTTTAGGGCTGTCTTGAAAAGCATGTATTTTATTTTTTCTGATTGTGGCTGATTCCCATTACCATACAAAACACAGAAGGTCCTTTCAAAGGATGTATCATCTGCCATAGGCAGGTGGGCTGCTCTCACTGACCAAGTTACAGATTTAACTGGCCTGTAGCCATACAATTTGCAATTTCCATCACACATTCTGCAATTCTGGCTGAGTCTGAGTCATGGCCTGAAACAAGAGAGGAAACCGCCACTGTCTGGCCAACTGTCTCATCCTGCAGTGTAAGTACTGTGTATTTCTCTGCCTCATGATTTGCACAATCAAGTCCTAGCCTTCCAGCCCACCAGCGAATAAAAGCAAGGGTATCCAAACCTGGCCTCTTTAGACCACCTTTCAGCCTCCTTGTAAGTGAAAAGAAGGCTCACACACAGCAAGGGGGACAGAGGATTGAAGTGCACATATGCTCGTGAGAGTTGTGTGATACAGGGTATGAAGAAAAGGGCAAGGGATAACTTGGATCCTTTGCAGATTGTTTATGGTAGAGCCAAAGGTTGTGACAGAAAAGGGCTTGGGGAGGAGACAGGGACAAACCACAGACAGAGTTAGTTAAGGAACTTATTACTCAGCTGAGATCTAAGCAGGGGAATGAGAGAAGAAAAGAGGTTAGTGGTGGTGCAAGTAAAATAATAGAGGGAAGAAACTGGAGAAGTAGTATAGGTCTGGAGATTAGCTCTCAAGACCTGCAGGTGTTCACTCAAAAGGCCCAGGGTTCAGAAGGTGTTTGGGTTTCCTTACCACACAAAAGTAACATTTTCACACTGTGCAGGTACTCATCAGCCAACAGTACAGCAGTGAAATACCCCAGCTTAAGCACAGGGATTTGTTTCTAATTTTTGTCCTGACATGAAATCCCCCATCATGTAATTTGAGCAGTTTGAAATACAGAGATCTGAAACTCAATTAAAGCACTGTATACTCCATATTGTCTGAAGAAGCAGTCTCATGGCAGCATAGTTTCCATCCTTTCCACACTTACTTTCGTCTGGAGACCAGAACTGATATGCTTTCAGAAGTACATTTCGTAAGGGATTATAGAGGCAAGGTAGTCAGTGAACAGAAGAGGGGCAATTCATAGACTTGACAGACAAATCCATAATCCGTCTGATGTGACAGCAAGTTTGCTGCTCTGAATGGAGGGAGAAGGCAGAACATCTAACATAGAACAGAAAGAGTCTGAATTTTGACAATGTTAAATCTGAGCTGGTGGTCCAGGTGATGGTCACAGGCACCATGCTCTTTTCTTCCAACCTGCTACAGAATAATAATTGCACGGGTAACGTTCAATATGCTATTGTAGCAAATGTCTTGTAGATAAATTAAGCAAGAGAGGCTTCAAATCACAGTGCAAGCATGTGTAATGTTTCTAAAGGTACATGTGAGACTGCGATGATTTGAAATGCACTGGGAAGAGGTGATTTGGGGAAACCTCTTATCTACATTTATGTAAGGGAGGAACAAGGAAAGCACACAGGCAGGAAAAAAATATGAAAACATGAAATGCATCCTAAAATAGCTCTAGGAGTATGGTTGTTAGTAAAACTTCCATACAGTTTGTGCTGAAACCTGGTGATGCTGCAGGCAAAATAATTTACTGGTTGTTGTTGAGATCCACCTATAGGCACAAAATCAGATCTTCATGCATTCTTCAATGTAGCTCTTGACAGAGATCCCCTGCTCTTATCGTGGGCTTATCTTCCAACAGAAACAGTCTGCAGGATCTTAAACTCCAAATAACCACTTAGGCCAAGAACTGCTAACAATAATAACTCATTTTGTATCCCTCAAAATGAGTTATGTTTTTTCACAAGGTAAGAGGGATTTACCCATAATGGACAGGCAGTGATGATTCAGCAATTACGTTTTCAACAGACTGTCAAGCAAACTTCACTGAACTATAAGAATGCATCTGTACTGATCTCATGGAAATGTACGAAGGGAGATGCTTTTACATGACTAGAAGTTAACACATCACTCAGAACCAGAAGTATGAAAGAAAGACTGATGAGCAGCCAAGTTTCCCAGCAGATAAGCTGAAGAGATTTCTAAGCCCTCCTGAAGTTGTCTTTGTATTCCTTCCTGGAAGAACATTTTCATAAGCAGTTATCGGTCTTTTAAAGTAATGCACTCCTATCATATAGCTCCGGGTCACTACTACTAAATGCTAAAACCACACTTATAACCCATTCTGTGCTTCCAGAAATACTTGAAAATGCATGAAATGTTAAAAATTTTTGACACTGCAAAGTATCACATGATTAACTCATGACAAGTGAGTTCTGGTCTACCAGAATTTTTTATATATTTAAGAAATCCTTGAAGAGAAATAACATCTTCTTTTATAGCACCTAGTGAAGGCTAGCCTCTTTTTATATATATATATATATATATAAGATATAGGTAAATTCTTGCTATGCCAATCTATTCTGAACAAGTATGATCTCTTTTTCTAGAGTCCAGTTGATTTCAAAAGAGCCACATAGGCCTTAATGTCTACATATGCAGGACAGAAATTTAGAAGTCTGTGAGTGGATACAGAGAACTTTTTTCATCAACTTAAGGAAGAGCTGAGTAGGACTCAACTGCCTGTAATGCAGTTTTCTTTGAGACTGACCCAACCTTTAAGCCACCTCCACCTGCTTTGTATTCAGATGAAAATTACACATTTAAATCTATTGACAGTGTTTATAGATCCTAATGCTTCTGTATAACCACCACTTTATAACTTGAAGATTACTAACAGTTTATGATATTTTTTAAACAAAGAAATACTTTTTCTTCTGAGACAGAGGTCAAGGAAAACTTTAAAGGGAATATGATATAAAAACATTCTCAAAAAACAGTTCCAGCGTGGATGGAACCATATACAAATGGCACTTATTCAAGAATTTCTTGGAACCATCCAACTGAGAGGTTAGAGTTCAAAGACTTTAAAATTCAGATGTATTTCTGGCTGAACAAAATATGCAGTGTTGACTTCCTGCTGCTTAAAGTAAAAGGCATTGAGCAGACTCTACAAAAAACAAATGGAAAATGGAGCCCAAGCAGAGTAGCATAAGACAGACCAGCCAAGCTCCAGCACTTTTGCATTTACTCTGCCTTTTTTATCCCATAGGATAGAATACAACAAAATATGGTTTTGTATGGGTGTACCCATGCAGAAACCTATCTGAAAGTATATAAATATATGCCTGCACAGTTATTCTTTACAATAAATAAATATAATACACTTTGTGTTACACATTAACATTCAGGCTTCGCTGCCAGATCAGAACATTTTCTGTGTTCTCATTGCTTGGAAAATGACAAAAAAGGCAGCTGAAATCTTTGGCAAGTCATGTAGTGCTGCTCACAATCAGCATGTAGAAGGTTAAAATTAGAGTCAGATTTTGATTTTGACATATTTTAAAAATAACTGACATTTGTCCTGGGAATGTACAACATTCAGCATGCATTAGAAAACAATCTTTATACATCTGAGCACACTGTAGCAAAACAAAAAAGGAAAGCTTTTAACAAGCAAAAAAAAGCAAAACGGCAACATGATCTTGAGAGGCATAAAGAGGAAAATAATGTGCACGGCAAGGGAAATAATCCCTCTGCTCTGCTCTGCATTGCTTAGTCCACAGCTAAAGCACCATGTCCAATTTTGGGCACTGTATTTTGGAAAGGTTTCAGCGTGAGAGGACTAGAAGCAACAGGATAGCAGTCTTCAAGGATATAGAAGAGGAGAGTAACATTAAGTGTTTTCCCTGTCTACTTTGCACAGGGCAGGAAGTAATGAAGTGAATAAAGTTTAAAATTTTACATTGACAAGGGGAATATAACAGTGCACATACTGAAAGACTGGAATAGATTGCCTGGAGAGATTGCAGGTTGTCTGCTATTAGAGTTTTTTTAGGAAGAAATAAGGTAAATATCTGTCAGGAATGACAGAACTATAACTGATCCACTTATGGGGCAGGAGAATGGGGTACGTGACTTCTGGAGGTTTCTACCAGATCTATGGGTCCATGATTCGTTGAGAGGAGTGATAGCATGCTAAGACATGAACCTCCCTTGTTAAGTTGTGAAATTTCCTGAGTGTACCATGTCTGAATGGAGAGATTCTGATTCTGCTCACATTCAGTCTGTAATCATTTCCCTTCAGCACAAGTTTTTACAGAGTCTAGATATCGATCAATAATAATCTCTTTTTGTTTAATCACTGAAATACAAGGTTTTCAAGTGGATCTTTTGTATTTACCTTGAAGAGGCAGTGAGTCACTCAGTGACTGAAAATCGGATCATATATTTCATGTATGGCTTAATGTCTTAATTACCATTGCATTATATGTGCTACTACTGATTGTGCTAGTACTTCAACCTACTTACTGTCCAATGTGTCCAAATTGAGAGCCACTAGAAGTTTCATGCTATCAGATCCTGGCCCAGAGCTATTTAAGTGAACAACAATTTAAAAAATTCAAGAACAGTGCTCCCCCTCTGCAACAATACAGTTTTAAAGCAAACAATGATAGTACAGAAATTAAAACATAACAATAAAACTGACTTTTTCTTGACCTCAGATTTGCTTTTAAAGTTATGGAATATTTCCAGTTGTGTAGGTGTATAAAAGACAGCAGGAACTCTAAATACTACATACACCACATTTAATTTCTCTTTCCACTCACAAAACACCACTTATATACAAGCAGATAGGATATCAAAATACTAATACTGTTCAGATCTTCATTATACATGTACTAATGCTAAGGCTGAGAAAATTACTAACAAAAAGATGTGCTTAAAATACTTTCTAAGTTCAATTCCAAAGCATTAAGTGTTTTTCTATACACCGATCGTGATACTAACATACCTGCACACATCTCACAATATTCGTTATTGGGAATAGCTCTCCTGATGATCAGTGATCTCCAGACAGCATGAAGAGCCCTCGTCTAAATACACCATGAGAAATGGCTACCTTTAACATGTCCTTTTATTATATTCATGCTAAAAAAAAGGCTATTTTTCCAAAGAAAAGGCAATTTCTATCGATTTTAATCACATTTTAAAATGTGTTACATATTTTTTGGCAATCCCACTCAGATGGCACAAGCTACAGGAAAGAGGAAAAGAAAGAAAGAAGGTGAGGCAATTTATGCCTGGGCATGACAGCAATACAATACCCCGCACAAGTAGCACACTTAACTGTTTGAAAGCCAGTGTTTTCTGTTCTTTACAAGAAGCAGCAGACTTCTACTTTTAACACAAACTATTTCCCAATTTCCTCACTGAAGCCAGGAACTCAAATTAAGATTCACCATACCAGTAAATAAAACAGTACTACTACCTTTCAGTTATATTCTCATCTGTTTTGGTTTACATTTGTGATGCAGTACACTTAGTTCAATCATCAGCAATGAGAATAGGATTTCTGGCCCTCCAGAATTTTTGGGCTTTAAAACTCCAAGCTGAGGATACACACTCCCATGAATTTTTGGTCCAACAGTTAGAATGGGAAAGAATACTGCATAAGCATCATGGCTGAAAAAAAAGGATGCCATTATTTGCATAATGTAATACCACCTGCAGTAGACCTCATATTAAAAAAGCAGTAATTCAATAATAATAGAATAATTCAACTCCTTGAATAATGGCTAGGAAAGAGAAGAATAATAACAGATCATATTTGTTTTTCTGTTTCTTTTGTCTTGAAGTTGTTCAACATCACACAAAGTTTGTACACATTCTCCAAATAAATAAGCCAGTGGTTTATTTATTGAATGTAACCAAGTAGCAATAAATGAATTTATTATAAGTGTCTGAGGGAATCTTTGTGAAATACATGTTCATAAAACAGTATTACATTCAGCTAAAAACGAAAATCCAAATTAGTTGCAAAATCCTATCATTATAGTGATTAAATCCATGGCTTACCTAAGCCTATATTTCAAATGAAATATTTATGAATTTATTTAAAAGGCTGTGACCAGACTACTTAACAAGAGCAAGCAAGAGCTTAGCACCAAAAAAATACTGCTACAGCAGCTTATCACCCTTCAGCCAGCAGCTTTATCTTTCACTAAATTCCGAATGCTTTTTCTCCTTCATTGTAGATGTACAGTTTTAGCGGCATATTTCACAGCAACACTGCAGCTGCACTTTAAAGCATAAATTCAAACTCAAATTTTCAGAAGGTGAGCCAAATTTAACCTTATTTCCATATTTGGATACTTAACCACTGTAACTGAGATAAAGAAAATGAAACAAGTCACTATCAGAAAAGTCTTGCTGGTTTTCTTGACCACAAACAGCCATGAGCTACTACTATTCATGACTGTAGTAGTTCATCTACCTGTGCCATTTAGCCTCATTCATTTCTTCCCTCTCCTGTGCCCTCCACGTGGTTTGAACAGCCCCTTCAGAATGAGCCGTGTTCCTTGGGAGTGTAATGTACCAGCGTGTCACAAAGCCAACACTACTCCATACACAGTAAATACTTCCATATCTATAAGATTATTTGTGTGTGGCTGAAGAGAAGTACACAGTCAATGCGGTTCCTTCTAAGTTCTAAATAATAAGTAAACAGATATTTGCCAGAAGGAATAACCTTTGTTAGTAGTTTCAGCAGAAAATAGCACTCAGGAATTAGCCTGTTAAGTGATTCTTCTGGAACAGAAACATTTGTCTCTCTTCATCAAATTATTGGTTTGTCCAGACCATGAATTCAGCTTCTAACAACAGCAAGTACTAGGTATTTCATCACAAGGTTTTTCATTACAAGGGACAATAAAAAGTATTTTATTCTAGATATTTTTTCTTTCTAGCCCAATCCATTAATACTTACATTGCCATTTTGTCCAAGATATTTGTGGCTGTTCTTATTATCCTTTAAAAATTATTCTATTGTTCAGTCCCACTAATCTATTGTGTTTGCAGATAACTTGTACTACTGAATGATTTAATTTATTTACACGTTGCATCTAAAATATGTTTCATCAGCTTCAAAGTTAGGTTTCAAATGTGTGAGGCTTTTCTGTTTCATCTCTGCTCTGATCTTGGGTTGGGAGAAGTAGTAATTGAAAGCAGAAAATCTATCTTCCTATTTTATTATATCTCTACATTACTTGTCTGTGGATCTTCATAAAGCTACACAGTCCCAGATTTTCAGTCCCTCTCATTGGGAAATCTACCCATTTTGCTTTGTGTTTGATCCTTTTTCTTATTTTACCAGCTTTTTTGATACTAGGTGTTCAAAATTTAAATGTAGAGTTTCAGAAAGACTTAACATTTTAGGTCTTTGCATGCATACAAGCAGCTAAAGGAAATAGATTTGCTGCCCAAGCCCGATCAGCTGCACAGCAGACGAGTAGGACTTGGGGTACGTTCACCATCTAATGAGAATGGGCTGTCACAGGGTCCCTTTCATCTCTTAGTCCAAAATCTGAGCACCAGGAGCCAATGCCCTCATGCAGCATTGATGTGGTGCCAAATGCCAAGTCATACTTGTTTGGAGGATGGTGAATCATCTGCCTAGGTAAAGCACAATGTATTGCTGAACCTTCAATGAGTCTGTTTAGTAAAAATCTAAGTTACTGGTCCTGTATAAGGCCCAGTTGCTGTAGTATCACCATCTTTTAGTCTAGCTAGAAAGGACCAGTGTGGTCAGTCATAGGCAAGAGCCAGCAACCATTTAAACTAAGAACTGACTACTACACTCATCTATGTCCTTTTGCTTCAACCCAACCTGAAGCTTTTATTGTGTTAAAGACACAGGAAAGATTTGTGGGGTTTTATCTATACAAGTGAAAAGTCTGCACACACTGTGGTTTCATTAGGGAGATGGATTTTCTCATGGTAAGTAACTGGACATACATGAGATTGCAATGACAAATGCTACATAAATTGTATTATGACTGAAGTAATTTTGTAAACAATCGTATCCTTTTTCATCTCTACTGTTACTGGAGGGGGCAACCATGGTGTTACAGTTGGTGTGGCTAGGCTAAACATTTCGTAGTGTGTAACGTGCACATTCCCAGAAACACAGACATTTCTCTGAGCAAAAGGAACGTGTCCATACGCTGTCTTTCCAGGCAGCTTTACCTTCTTGAATATTCAGTATACCTGTCCACAGGCTTGTTTAGACTAGTACAAAGTATGTGGGGATTTCCTTATTGTGTCATCAATGCTTACTATAGGGAGCAAAAGGCAGGTGGATACGAAGCTTGCTGCATGCTGCAGAAACCGATATGCCTTAACCATACTGTCCCAATGGGCTGCCTGGACCTGAACAGCTCTTGCTGCAGTTCATTTGAACTGACAGATTTAATGCTTTTAAATGTAAGTGAAGAGATCTGAGACACAATGTATTGGCTTGTATTGCATGTTGAGATAGTACAGGCCCAATTCACCAGATCAATAGGCTAAACCAAAGCTATTTTCATAATCTTTATGGTATATCAATATTATGATGGTTGCAACACCTCTTGCTCAACTCCAAGTTTCAAATTTATTTTTGTACAGAGGAATTCATACCACTTGACCTAAAGAGATGCAATAAATACAGTAATGCTGAGAAAATTCTCATAAAAAATACTCAAGCATTTGGAGAGATTATGCAAATTGTCTTTATGCCTTTCTCCTTCCAAATGAAATATCAACAAAAAAGTTGATAACTTCTTGGCATGGATTGAGCCAATGAAAGAAAATCCTTTGGGGACAAAAGGGATTCTGTGGAGAGCATTTAAAGGATTTTGCTTTACCTTCCAGACAACTCTTCATCAACACACCTGCATCTCAGTGAGAGACTAATAATCCGGCATTTAGAAAAAAAGCTACATCTAAATGTATATATTCCTTTCTAAATGGCACAAAAATTATCATATCAGTATAATAAAATGGTCTCAACAGCTTTTATAATCACCTGAAAAGCCTTATACCAGACGAGTACTTGTACTAGAAAGCAAATCCCTTCCACACAGTAATATAAATGCTACACTTAAGGAAGAATAGAGTGGGAACTGCCAGCGAAGGAAGGATGACTTTATACATCCTGTAGGCAGTTTGAAATAACCACCTCTGCCCTTGTTACACTATTGTGAGCATACGTGCTAGGTGTGCACAAGTTACAACTTGTTATTTCTCCACCATCAGTAGGTATAGAACAGTTTTATATCTCTGAGCAGAAGACAGCAAAGGAAACAGAAGGTACTTCTAGTTGTGTATCATGAATTCAAATGTCAAACAAAAATCTACACTTGCCTAAACATTCAACAGTTGGTATATTTCCAAGAAAAATTACTTTCCAATAAAATAATTTCAAATTTTCCAAAAAAATCCTATTTTAACTACACGTGGTTGTTATATCTAAAGACAATTTTAAACAGTGAAGATCACCTAAACAATTCATAAGATTTGGCAAAAATGTCTGCTTTATAATTAATTATTTTCTTTTGGAGAAATATTTTTCATCCTGAAAACAAATCCATGCTACATAGAGTAGGTTATAGTAACCATTCTGGATTAAAACTAAAAGCAAAACTAAAATTGTTTTAATTGTCTTTTATCTAATTTAATCCACCCCTAGCCAATTTATTTAAATAACAATAACCAGCTCTTAAATAATCTTTTGATGAAAGGCTAAATGCAGATTTATTGCCAGTGATGACAGGAAATTTCCATATGCATATAAAGAAATTCTCACATATCTGTGTAAATCACTTTGCACTGGTTGATTTGATAAGCTTGCAATTAATGTCAGTTTTGGAGGTGTAATTCCCTGGGATTGTAATGCCATTGGTGAAATATATACATACATGCATGCTCTTAAGTTGTTTGTTCCAGGTAAATTCCTGTAAATGGTCAAATATAGAGACTTACGTGACCATTGATTTATTTCATATGCAGAACAAAATTATGGTTCACAGAATCACAGAATCGTTGGGTTTGGAATGACCTCTGGAGATCATTTAGTCCGAGTTCCTTCTTAAAGCATGTACTAGGTGACTCTTCTCAAAATGCCCCTTATTGATTCACCTTAGACAAATTTCCACTTTTTTCACCCATTACGACAAAGGCTTTAAATCAACTTTTAATGCTATTTCTATATATCATACAATTTGAATGCATTTCTGTACATTATGTGGTCGGTGCCTCAGAAATCTTTTACAAAGCAGGTAAGTGGTTTCTTTGGAACATATCGTCTATTGAACCTAACTAATCATATATCATTATTCTGAGATGCTAATGACATTAAGATCTAACCGGAATCAACTTTACAATGACACTATTTATATCCTTCGACCTCTTCAGTCTACAAAATGTGTTTCTTATTTATACTTTAATTTTGCTCTTTAGTCTTTGTATAAAAGCCATATTCCTTCAAGACCAACGTCTACTAATAGCTTAGTTCACTGAAGATATACACACTAAATAGCAACACTCCTGGACTGAATATTACACTCTGAGTAGTGCAACAATAGTGGGCCTTCATAGAGGACTATAATTTAACTACACACGCTATGTATCTGTGATATTCCTTACAGTAATAAAAGTGAATGTTAGTCAACAAACTTAGGTTCCAGTTTTCCAGCCTCAGATAATAAATAGTGCTTCCTGTTTCTTGGTTGTTATTTTTGCGGTTCCTTCCTCAGAGCTTAACACAGTGATGATGGTATACTTCCTCCGCACCAGAATGGCAGTAGGAAATGTAGTTTTCATTTGTTCTACCGCCCAGATTGAATTTTTGCCATCACATGGCCATTTCCTTTTATTGTAGTGGAATTCCTTAACTGAGCACCATTAAAAGTGAACTGTCTGTATAACAAAGAATACCGAAGCAGGAGTGGGTGGAACACCAGACAAATAGGGAGCATGGAGGAGGAGCAGAGAAATATCAAAAAGAGTTGTGGAGCGCATTGTAGGAGAGGGCGAGAGATCATCAAATAGTCCTCTACAAATCTACTGTAGTAACCAGTTTCTAGGGCAGAGGGTTAAGTGATATTTCTAGTCCAATTTTGTTACTCAGAGAACCTTCCTGTATCATTAGCCTTCTTTAACTACTGTATAAAAATATCATAGCAAGGGGTTTGTTGTGTTTGGTTTTAGAGAAATTAAAGAATGACTATGAGATATACACGTAACTAGTGCCTAAGCAATGGAAACAGCGATACTCTATATGAAAAACTTTTATGGATGTGTCTAAACCACTAGACTTTGTATCTAGCCTTCTTTGGAAAGAAGGATGAACTAGCTTGTCTTTGCCACTCTGTTAACATTTAAAAGAAAGTCAAGAAAAGGAAAGAGTCCGAATAGACGTCATGAAAACTAGGAAGATAAGAAAAGTTGAAGTTCTGAAAAGAACCCTTTTCACCGAGCCTGCTAATAAAGACGGTCCATCTCTTCATTACCATGCTACTCATCCACCTCTGTTAAACTGCACAAAAGGGAAAAAAGCAGTCTTTATAGTTGTACATGATTATATTTTCCTTTTGTATTGAGTTCAAAGTCTTTTCTAAAAAAGCAAGAGTAGATTGCTCACAATGTAATGGGCCATTCCCAGGAAACGAAAAAATGGCCTTAACGTTTTATATTAATACAATAGGTTATGTATAAAACAGGTTTTAAAAAGTTAATGCATATTAGCTTAGAACAGCCATATTTTAACACCGTGCGACTGAAAGTTCCAGTAGAGCAGATGAATGAAACTACAGAAGAAAAAACCCACAGTGACAAAGGGATAAAGGTTTAACTGAAAGGACTCAAATCTGTATTTCAGGTGCCTCTTTACCTTCCATCAGGAAACGAGTTATTAGGAGTGATGAAATCAGAGATAGAAAATACAAAAACTTTTTAGATCCTTCTGTGCAAGGCTGTGACACTGGCCTTTACTTCTTCACTTTATAATGATTCCTTTGAGTTGTGGTTCTGAAAAAGCTGTGAAACGTCTTCCTGTTATTTCTTTTTCATCTTTCCAAACACTGGCCAGGAATAACCCCATCCTATTCATTTCTTGGGTATTTGAAACACATATTGACTGTAATGACTATAAATCATCTGGTTAATGTGTCGGATTTATAAAAGTGTTAGAGCTCCTCTACGCTGCTACCAGGTGCCTCTGAGAAGGTGCAAGCCACAAGACACATTCTTTCTTCTTCCATGCCTGCTTCTACTTTAGACCACTGCAAATATTTAACTTTTGAAAATTTTGCAAGTTAACTGGATTTTAGGACAGTGTCACCACATCACTTTCCACCTGATGGGCTGTGGATGAAGCTCTTTCTTCACCAGAAGTAGCAGTAGATTGCTAGCAGATGTCACCTCTGCCAAGTGCCTCCCTATAGTCACCATCTTGATGGTCAACTTCTGGGTGATAGTCTTCCTTAAAAAGGGCTTCTAAGTTTTAGATACAAGCTTTTACTGAACTCTACTGCAACCTGCATATGTAAAAGAAGCATCTGTAACACAGCTATGGTCACTCTTACTGTAGTGTACTGATTACTCTAAAATCACCGCAAGTACTGAACCAGTAGAAACTTTCAGGATGCATTCTTACACACAAGCATACTGCAAAATACAGAAAGCCAATTAATAAACCTTGCAGAATATGCATCTTGAGCACTTGTCTTCAGCTGTTGACCTAGCAAAGTAGTTGAATGCTTTAAAGGCTGCATGTCAGAAATAAACTGGCACTACAGAATTATATATCCTCTCCATAATCTATACAGTCTCCTAAACAAACACTGGAACAAAACCAAGGTCGTGGGATGAAATGCCTTAAGAAACACAAAAACCACTTCTTCTTACCTCAAAATCTCTTTCAGATCATTTTGATTTGAGTAGATCCATGACAACCAGAATCCAAAAGGAAGTATTTCAGAGGATCTTCTACAGTGAAAGATGCCAGGCTCTGGGATGTTCATGACAAAGATGAGCAGTAGCAATTTTAGATTTGTTTTAAGACTTTTTTGGACAGCTCAACATCTTCTACATAGAGGAAACTTCCAAAATTCAAACAAGGGCTCTTGTCCAACAGCTCCTCCCATCCCACCTAAAATCCAACTCAAAAAGTACAAACTGTCTTAAAAAGAGTTGCCAGTAGTTTGTTACCTAGCACTGGCTGACCTCATCTCTTAACCATTGCCTGCTTCTTTGCTGATGGCATCACCCATATTATTTAGATACATACTAATGTCTGGGTTCCCTGCCATGCTCTGCATTTGCATGACTGGTAATTTCCAATAGAAAAGCGATCTGTATACTTGAGAATTGTGAGCCAGGTAAGGAAGCAGGATGGAATATGCTAGTGATGATATCGAGTAAAGGGTATTACAAAACCACACCCTTAAGTATAAATTTATCTAGCATAGATCTAAAAAATACATATTTATTGGCAAAAGACTTTCAGAGTTTCTGCTGTATATCAACCATTCTCAGAAGAAATCGTATTTGACCTTCTGCATATCTATATTATAGTTTCATTTATGCAATGGTACTTCCTTGTGGAAGTTTGGATTGGTCCCAGTTTGGATTGAGACCATTTTAGATCAACACCATCTGGCACTGTATGCGCATCATGGAAAGACAACCCCTACCTTGTGCAGTAAAAAGGTTTAAAGTCAACAGTACTTGAAGATAGAATTTTGATTCTCTTTTCAAGAGGTATATTACCAGATTGTGAACATACTACTAAAGTGAAAATGGTAGGAAACCTGACCTCTCTTCGGCTTTTCTGATTAGTTTCATGAGTTCAGTTTTTGTTTGCACAAATGGTGCACATTGAGAGAATCCTTTTGTTCCTATAAATGAAAGTATTTGTTTGCAAATGAGTACATTCACATGCAAATGGATGTATTTGCACAAGAAGCACTTGCCCACCTGCCGCATGAGCCTTGGCTTTTTGACTTTCAGGGTCTGGGTGCTCAGAAGCAGAGTGAATAGGAGAATAAAAATGCCAGCAGCAATATTTCAAAAGTTGAATGGTCAGTCACTACGAGCAGCGATCAGGAAGGATAAAAAGAAAAAAACAAGGAGGGGAAAAAATAAAGAAAAATGGAAATGTACAGATAAGGCAAGTAGAAAGACTACAACTACCTAGAGCTGAAGCAATGGCAAACTGGAAGCAGGAAAAGAAGAGGAAGTGCTATAAATGAAATCAAGGCTTTTGATAAATTCTTTTGTTTGCCTTCGTATTTAGCAGCTAAATAAATTGCATGCAAGGATAAAATGTTCTCTGAAATAGTGGAGTCTTACCACACTGAGATCCTGTCAATGACACCTGGAGGGACTCTTAAAATACATGAAAATTAGGTTTTTGCATTCATTTATTTCCATTCTTTTCTTTATACAAATAAGCAGCTCATCAGAAATAGAACTGCTGTTACTTTCTAGACTTCCCTATACTGCTCAGGGTCACTGCTACTTTGACAGCATAGGGCACTAATCTGTTTCACCAGGCCAATTTGGCCTACTAGTAACAGAAGTTTAACAGTCAGTGTTGAAAAAAGATCTAAGTAGTGCACCATGCAGTTGAGGACCTGCATCCTTGACCCCCATATTATAAGCAACAAGACTATCCAGCTAATTTCTTTATCTTAATTTCTCATTATACCTCATATGCAGCCAAGAAATTGCACCATATATTACAAAAGTCTATCCCAAAGACAAAAAAAACGCCACCAGAACCCAGCTGCACTCACAACAGCTCTTCAGGAGCTGGCTGCTGCAAACACATGCAGCAGGTGGACATGCAGTGAAGCATGTAAATCACCTACAGAGGACTAAGTAGGCTTTCTGAATACACAGCAGCCTGACAAAGTATGGCTGCTAGGTGGCTGATGCACTGTATCTCACTGGAGCATTCCTGCACCTAGCAGAAGATTCTGGGGCCATGCAGCCCCCAAAGAGTACTTCTTTTTTCATTTTAAAGGGTGTGATTACCCCTTGCTTTCTGTCACCTGTTCTGCGGGGCCCCCTCTCTCTGCTCTAATATCCAGCAAGCTGTCACGCTACCCCAACCCATGGAGCTACCTCCTCCCCAGGCACTGAGATGACTCACATCATAATATGCATTAATGTATGTGGAGTGGCAGATGGCCCTAAGGCTAACCAGGGATGTGACCCATACTTCAGTTGTTTAATTTTCCTGAAACTCTGAACCCTGCCAAGATAGGCAGCTCGTGTAGAGCAACGCTTCTAGCAGCATTTCTGTCACTTCCATGCCCGTTATAATGCTTTCTGGAAAGCTACTTTCACAAAAAAATATATGGGAAACCTTGAAACTCTCTTAAAATTTTCAGCATTTTGGACTTAAGAAATCCTTATTTCTATAGGATCCCCAGGTGCAAATTGAGGGAGCCCCTCAGACAAAATCAGACGTAATCTCTCTGAAATCATAGTTGGTTTGCTATTAGCTGCCCTTACCTGCACACCCTTCCTGTCTCTTCACTTTCCACCAGTTTGCCAGACAAGAAAACCTGTATGATGTATATCACTTAATTCTGTGTTACCAAACCCTCACCAACATAATTTCACCTAGTACAAAGCATAGCTTCTGTAAACATTGCTTCAAGGTGTTCATGCACTTCATCACAAAACTCCACAAGGTACTATTGTCCAGTAATGCTGCAAAAAAAGGAAGCCATATGAAAACATTTTAAACAAAAAGCAGCTGTTGATGCCAAAAAGACCATATAACATGAATCTTCTTTGAACAGAAGTTGCCGGTGCATCTTAGTATGGAGTTTAAATGTGAGATTTATACTGCAAGAACAAAGAATATCCCAGAAAACAGATGTGATCATCACTTCATAAGGTTTCCTGAATGCCCCTGGATGTGCTCCATGAAGGGAGATGTCCTGATATCTGTAAAAAACTTGAATACTTCTGCTATTTGAAGAATGGGATATAAAATTAGATTAAGAAATACAGAAGTCTCAGCCTTTGATCTCCAAGGGTTTGCAGATCCAAATTTAAAAGCCAGCCAGAACCAGAAATGCTAATTTATTGTGGGATATGCTTATTTCATTTCTTCGTAGTATTTCTGCCTATCCACGTGTATACCACCCAACATGAAGCACAAGAAAGACTCAGCAGCTGAGACTTTGTCCCAGTCGTGTCACACTGAAAATACGTAGAGATACCTGGATACCTGGTTAATCGACTGATTGAAAACCAAATATTGACCCACATGACACTTCACAGTCACTGAGGCTTCAAAAAGTAACTAAGGCAACTGTAAATCTATACCTTACAGGTTTATTTATATCATCATATAGAATTTCAGAGCTATAATAAGGTGAAAGGTTGCCCTTATTCTGAATGACCAGGAATTCCACATCAGCCATATGCAGTAGCTAAGCTCCTTTTCAGTACCAATTTAGACAATTCTTAAATATTAGGTAACAAAATAGACAATTCAATGTAAAGTGTGTTCTATAACAGGCATTCATACTTTTTTTCTTAAACAAAAAGTTTCCCAGAGTGTATGATCTTTGTGGTCACTTTATGTGTCCACTGCAGGAGTCAGCAACAGCTGTGCTACGAATTGTATATGTAGGCAGAGAGGCTGAACTATCCAAAAAGATGGAAGGATGTGAGCCAGATGCTATAAAGTTGCAATTAAAATAGTCCCTTCACTGCAAGCTTGATCACTGCCCAAAACCAGATTTTTCTAATAGCCTCAGTAAAGAAACTATACA
Source organism: Pezoporus occidentalis (assembly GCF_034315485.1). Taxonomy (NCBI): domain Eukaryota; kingdom Metazoa; phylum Chordata; class Aves; order Psittaciformes; family Psittacidae; genus Pezoporus; species Pezoporus occidentalis. Next base: position 565,589 of record NW_026916242.1, read on the forward strand.
TGGTTATACCCACATACAGACAACAGCAATTTGTCAGGAAGCCAGGGCAGTCAAAAATCTACCATCACATTATGTAAGGAATGCACACACACACACACACACACACACAAAAGAAAAAAAAAACAAAACAACAAAACAGGGAGATTATGCACATGAAAAATTATAGGAGAGGCACAGAAAAACAGCTTTCAGCCTGCACCACCACTGTTCCAGATCATGTCTAGAAATAAGATGCAGAAGTACAAAAGTAACCAGAAAGTGGTTACTTTATCAATGCTGTTTAAAAACAAACAAACAGAAAACAAACCAAACTAAAACAAAGTTATAGTGTCTTGTATTCTAATAATGGATACTTTCTAGCTAGAAATGTATTGTTTGCAAAGAGGGGTTGATCAAAGGGTACAACAATCCTCCATCTTTCTGTTACCTGTTAAATTCAGCCCAAGAGAGTAGCAATCAGTAGATAGCCAGATGAAATTCTTATGGAGTCCTATATACATACAATGACTTTAGTCCTATTTCTGTATTGTCCTCAGAAACAACCAATTCCTAATGACTTGATTATAGTACACAAGCAAGCCTTTCAGGGTAGCATAGAACGGAGGTTTGCTGGTGTGACCCTGAATCTCAGTAGCTTCTTTTTAATAATTAACATATACTAAAATTTAAGAGGGATATGTTTGCAGGACACTTCCAGCTTCCCATTACAGCCACACAACATTTCCTATATTTAAGAAGAAACATTTCCAAGCAATGTTTGGAATTAGTTCGACAACATTTGGTCATTGGGCAGCTTGGTGGAATCTTGGATTTTAGCACGTTGCCTTGAAAATGTTCCAGCGTGACCCCATGAGTAGGAACTGCCTGGCTAACTGAGTCAAAATGAGAAACAGCTATAATGCAGGAAAGGTTCAGGCAATGAAAGCAGTCCCATTGCCTTGTATGAACACATTTCTTTCTGAAGATGTCACAATTTTCTTTGTGACTGAAACAAAAGCTTTCAAGTGCTTATACACCACAACATGAGCAACAGGGGGAAAGCTCGAGTTGTGTTTCTCTCCTCCATTTCTAGCTCTGGATATACACTGAAGGGAAAGAAACCTTGGAAGCTTTAGGGTTTCTCTTCCCCTGAAGTGATCATTGCAGGATTTTACCCACTGCCTCTAGAACTGCAAGTATTTTCAAACAGGTTTTCCTTCTTCACACACATTGTGAATTTGATCAGTGCCTCAATTAAGCATTTGATTTCTCCTTCTGCCCCAAGGAACTGGAATAGGTCTCAGTGTCTACAAGAAGTGCCTCCTTACTATAAGCAGTGCAGCTGTAAATAAACCCACAAGACTTTACCATGTCAGCTTTTATAAAAACCTGGGTTTAAACACCTCTAAGTTTTAAAACCCCAGCAGCTGTTAGAAGCGTTGCCTGTTTGCTGGCCTGTTGCCTTCCGCTCTAAGCAGTTCCAGGAGCTGCACGTCCTGTTGTCGTGGCCAGTGCTTACGCTAGCATGGTTTGAACAGCTCCTGCTCAAATCCCATCTGTAACATTTTATTAAACCATGCAGTTATCACCATAATCCCACATTATGGCCTGAGGACCCTAGCTCTGATAGCAGTGTGTATTTTCAGTTCAGAGCCTGCAGCCAGGAGATTATTAAATTCCCCAGCTGTGAGAAAATTTTCCCATCCCAAAGTCGAACCAGTGAGAAAGCACACAGCTCGCTGAGCCCGCTCTGTAGGCTGGAGTCAAGTAATTTGCTCTACGTTTTCAGACTGGTAAAATTAATTCCCTTTAAGCCCCTGAGCCCACCACCATGATGTATTTCATCTTCCCCAACTGCTGGGTAAAAGATACACGAGCTGGGCTTTTTACACTCTCTAGGGACAAGCCGACAACTACAAGAAATGAAAAACTGAGGCTTTTCACCGCATTTTAGAGTTCCCAAATTTCGTAAGCCTACCTGTCCACCCAGGTAATAACGTTTTGCCTGGACAAGGCATTACACAGCACCTCTATGAAGCATTAATTCATATACAAATTACGTTTAGACACACAAGACGGTTAAAGGAGCAGTGCCACAAAAACCAGACAGTTACGTTCTTGCACAGAAACAGCACCAACTGCTACAACTACGTGTTAGTAATGAACAAGGTTACCTGTCTCACCCCACCAAAAAATGAGAGCACATTTGCATGTATCAACATGCTTGCACAAAATAGGAACTGCAGTCATGAGTACATCTGCAAGAATGCAGGCTCAGAGAGAGGACATAAACAGCAGCGTCATGACTGTCACTAGATACACTTCAGGAGGTCCAGTATCTCTTATCTCATATACCACTATGCCTCATTGTAAATTAAGGGCTTGGAGAAAATGTCAGCTCCCTCTGCAGGGGAATAAAACCTGCATCTATGGCACATAAAAAATAAAACTCCAAGAAAGACTGTTGAGAACCGAGAGTAACAGAGCAACGCCTCTCTTATTTCTAATTCCACAAGGCGATGATGTTAATATTAATGAGCCAAGAAAACCCTTGCACTCATTTTCAAATGTTCCTTCGTGTTCTGCACTCTGCCTCAGTTCCTTTAGTGGCTTGCTGGTTCAAAGACTGCAATGGGGACAGGGTTATTCAGGGCTACAAGCAAAGAAATAATGTAGTGCTTTAATCACAGACCATCCCTAAGTGGAAACCATAAATTAAGGATCTATATCACAGCATTTTTTTGAGAAATATTATGCATTTTACAGAATGATCATTTCAGTTCTAAGTAGACTCTATCAATGTCTATGGGTGTTTTAATCTATTCATATATACTTACCGGTAGTTTGACAGAGCATGTTCTGCAGCACTAATGAAAACTATTGATCTATAGCTCTAAAATACCTTAGCACTGAGTCATAAGTCCCATTTCAATAGGACTTAATGTGATTTTTTTTTTCTTTTTGTGATTTAACGCAGTATGGCTATTTTATGCTATATTTTGCTTTCCCACATGAGGCTCATAAACCACAGTGCAGGCAAAAGAATGATGATAAACTACGCCATCACAGAGAAATGTAAAATAATATGAATATGTCAAAGATTTAGATGCTCCTGTTGGAGATCCTTGACCATAGCAATAACTGTTCTCCACGATCCCCTCACTATCTTCTTCCCTTCATTTGTTGATTCGCCTTAAAGACCTTACACTAAATTTCAGCTTGGCTTCCAAATATTCACACACACAAAGCATTGTTGTGGACATAGAGCCTAACATTGGTGAAATTCATGAAATATTTTCAAATTTTGACACCTAATTTTTTTTAGGATTGTTTTCTGAATGCTTGAAGTGACAGATTCAGGTGAGATGCAGCAGCAGTGCGGAGGAAGCAAATGAAGCAAATTGCTCTTCCTTCCCATTAACTGTTAACCCTGTCATACAGCGTGATGGGGAGACAGGGACCACAGTCCCTTGGGATGCCCACTAATCCTGTGCCGAAAATTTGTTGTCAAATCACTTTTGAAGATTCTAGTGAGAAGACTGATTCACTGCATATATTTTTCAATATGATGAAACTGTGTCTTCCAGAATTGTCACTGATTTTCAGGCTATTTTACAAGGTAGGTGTGAAACAAATTAGACATTATGACTTGCCAAACTAAAAATCCAAGAAATATTAGACTCGAGTATCATCCAAATGAAATTTGAAGAAAATTTGCAGTAACTGTGTAGCTGACAAAAGTCAAGGTGCAGTTTCTGATTATGAATTTGGTTTTATTGTTCAATTATATTACTGACCAAGGTGCTTTCAGCTGTGTTTGGCCTGTACCAGAGAGTCCCGTTACTTTGCTTTTATGATGTTAATGACAACAGCACTAAATTTAAAAAGGCAGCTATCAGCCAACACAGAGCCATCCTGAGTTTGTTTTGTGGCTGTGCATCTAGAAATGTTTTCTACAATTACTCACGTAGCTGGGACAGCTGTATGCATCACATTTTGCTGGTTTGGGAATTGTGTACCATTTTGGACAAGCCAGACAGGCCTTTTGAAAAAGTGGCTTTTAGTGTCTTTCTTGGTAGATGGCAATAGTGGCTAAATGATTAAATGCAGGAGATGGCAAAAATAACAAGTCAGTACTAATTATCAAATTTTTAGGGTGTCATACAATAATGATGGCACACAGCTTTTGCAAGAGGAAATTATCAGCTTCGCTAGTTGATTCAGATGCCAAGCTCCAAATTTGCTTGTTTGACTGGGCTGGCATTCTGTCCTCAGGGACTAGAAAAAGCTCCCCTAAGCTTTCATTGGCCTAAATCAGAAACATCTGTTAAAAGCATGAATCACTCATTGGTTGAGACCAACAATCAGAAACCTGCACAAAGGCAGATTTTTCCCCTCAGATAGGTGACAAGTCAGTTACATGCCATCATTACTCTGCATGTCAACCTAGGCATATATTTCATTTAATTGCTAATTCAGTCCAAACTTGCATCTTTCTTTGAGCTCTTTTATTATTAGTCTAAAATTAAAATTAAACATTTTACACATTTCCGTCTTCCTTCAAACCAGTGCTCTGTTACTCTTCACAGGAGCATACAAATGCATTAGAACTTCCAGAAAGCTAAGGGGGAAAAAAAAGGTTTTACAGTCATTGAGAGTAGCTGAAATACAATGGAAACATAAACATTAATTTCTTTTCCATTTTAGATACGGATATTTGATTTAGAGCATTCTGTGAGACCACTTCTAGCTGATGCATGCTACAGACTTACCAGGATCCACATACTGAAGGTTTTGAGGAAAAAAACAAGGCCCCATCTGCAGGTATCAGCTATACCTACCTGAAAATAAGCACAAATATAGAGGACTGGTCAGCACATAAGTGTGAAATCTGTTAGGGTATGTTTGGCCGTCTATGCTAACTGCATCCAAACCCCCAAGCCCACACTCCACTGGCACTGCTCCATCTCCCCATTTTCTATAGCTCTGCTTCTTTCCCGCTAATAGATTCTGGCATATTCTCCAATCCCGCTATTTCTAATCCTGACATCTCTCTGCCAAACTGTGGAGGCAGCTTGGGGAAAAGGAAAAACAAAACAAAGCAACCATCATCTTCAGCTGAAATTCACCTACCCGCATGGCTGCCTTCCAACATGTCTGCCAATGCCTGGTTGCACCAGGAGCTGCTGCAGGAGTTGGAAACTTGAGGGAAAGGAACAAAAATACACAACAGGCACAGAAATTAATGTGAACATCTTCAAAAGGAACAGCCATCTGTTTTCCTTACTCCCTGGCAGCAGCAGGAGCTCTCTGCAGTGGGAATGGAGATTTGGCAAGTTTCCGTAACCCTGTTGAGCTTTTACTATCCCTACCAGCATCCCCTGCTGCTTCTCTCCACACCCTCCGACCAATTATACTTTGACTTCTTCCTGCAGCAGCAGTGCATACACAACCTTATGAGCACTTTAATCACCAACCCCTAGTCAAAACCAGCAAAGTTCAACTAGCACTTAAACACAGCATTTGTTAATTTGGAATTAGTATGATTTTGTAGCCATGCTGCATCCAAATCATAGGAAAACCGGGTTTAAAATGTAGCTGAGGGAGAGTTTACACCTGAGAAAAACAACTTGGTTCTCTGGTAGCATGGTCTGACTTATATTACCCAGGATGTCAAAAAAATTTGTGTTGTATTTTCCCAGTGTGGCTGCCATTTGAATTTTTATTTGCATAATGCTGCTTTTCCTATGCAAAAGGTTGCCAAGAAAACAGAGCATGAAACCTGTCACTGAAATGCAACAAAGAAGATTCAGGGGCTTTATTTTCAGGTAGATTTGAATTGGTTTCCATGTATTTCATTGCCATAAAAATAAAAAGAGACGTTTGCTTGGTGTTTATTATCAATATTTGTCATTGTGATGCGCTACAGGTGAAATTTTAAGGAAAGCAGCAAGCGCTAGAAAAAGTGTAGTAGGTAAAAGAATGCAAGAACATACATTAGGCACACTAAAACCCCACCATCTTCCTTTGGAGTAGCAGCTTTTAGTACAATTCTTCAAGGCTGTTTCTGTGCTCAGTTATTACAGTTTTAATATAACTTACAATCACTTCCTAGAGACTTAGTTATCCAGATTTTACAAAGTGTTATCTGCTTTAGGAAAGACCAGAGTGCTGCACACAGTAATCTGTTGTGCAAGAGCAGCTGCTGTAGCTTACATAAAGTGGCAAATAGCCCAATGCAGTAAAATGTAAGCATGTACATAGCAAGAGCAACTATTGGCATAGAACAGATGCCAGAATGTGTTTCTATTTGGATCACAAAATTATCTGTTTATCTTCTATCATAATGAAGACAAAACAACAAAACGCCATTTCCATAAATTTTGGGGTAACAGATTCTCTTAGAAATTTAGGTTTTCTTACTTTTATTTTACATGTATTTGGCATTCCAAGTTACCAGGTCTGCGTTATCACATAGATCTAAGCAAGGTGAAATCCAACTAGTTAATTTATCTACCACCTTAACACCTTAATTGGGGGCTTTGGTGAAGGTGTCTGTTTTTGAGGTGGGTTCTTTATTTTGTTGCATTTTTTTTTACATAAAGGCAGAGCTAGCTAAATGGAACACAGAATCAGTGAGATTTGGGGCTTGGAAGGGTTTTGTTTGGTTGGGAATTTTAGGAAAGAGATTGTCCATTCAAACATACACTCCCTGCCTCAGACAGTTTATTCTTTTCTTACGTTATGCTGCAATAACTTTAACCTCCAGGTGTACTTGGATCACAGATTACTGAATGTCCTGCTCTTGTATTACCAGAAGCATATTGGAAGAAAGCTTGCACCCCAGCTGCAATATGCATGGTACAAATACTGACAGTACAACAAAATTCCTGAGATAGGGATGAGGGGAAAAATGTGAACTGCTTAAGACTTCTGGAACCATTTAAATATAGACTAAAACTGGTAGCAATGATCTCCATCACATAAGGATCCTTTCCGTCCATGGACTTCATGGAAATTTTATCACTGACTGCACAGGGTGCAGTTTCAGACACTAAGTTTTCCATATACCTCCAACTGAAAGATGATCTTATGAAAACTCTGCATGCTGTCAGAAGAGTTCTGTAGTCCCTCCTGTTAGGAATGCGTTTACAAATCACCTTTAAGGCTGTATTTTCTTTCCTTTTTGTTTTTTAAAGGAACATTCACTCATTTTGGTTCTACAAGATGATCAGGTCCCCGTTTTCTACTCAAAGGGCCTTGCCAGGAATGCTTAATGTTTCAAAGAATTAGCCCCTTAGAAGTCTTTGTTTCCCTATCATGGAAAGAAACACAAATTATGGGCCAGAATTTTCAACTGACTCTGCCTGTAAGCCACTAACCAAGTTATTTGCTGAGGAGTGAATTTCCTCAATGGGTCAATGTTAACAGGTATGAGATAAAAGAAGGAGGAAGGGAAAGCAAAATTGCAGCTTTGATTCATTTTCTCCATCTTTTTAGGGTCAAAATTGTAATGATACTAAAACTTAACATTTGCATTTTGCATAGTGGTAACAGCAGAAGCATGACTTAACTGTATGTGACAGCCACAGTGACTCTTCATGCAATACGTTTAATGATCTGTGTTTAATGAATGCTGAGACATGTCCTGAACGCCGCCTGTAACACTCCTGCTCTGAGGCTATAGTCACACATTCAATGTGAGAAGAAACTCCAGAGGAAATATTTCCTTACTGTCTGCTATGACTGCAAAATCATCTAAAGTAAACGAATGTTGGGATTACCCTGCGAAAAACGGAAAACAAAAGCTCAGCAGAGGGAGACACCCCATTCTTCTGAGTGGATTAACCCACCTTTCTATCATTGATAATTTTAACATTACTATTAATAAAGCCTTTCATTTTTCTTGCAAGGCCATATAACTTTCATGGGGAAATTCCCAAGCGGGTAGGATTTGGGATGCAATGCTTACCTCCTCCCATCTTCCCTCTCCATAACTTCCTAGTCAAGAAGGGCCTTGAGAAATCTACAAGAACCTATGAATGGACCGAAACCCACCACAGAAAGCAGCAAGCCAGTCCTACTGTTATTGTCTCCAGAGTGCCACCAAGACATTGGGAAGTGAAGGGTACTCAAGAGGAAGAAACTCACTCTGCAGAGAAACAAAGGTTTTATATTCTCTTACGTAATTCCACAGTTGTGAGTTCTAGCACATTTGGACCTCCCCCCAGCTGTACATAGGAACGCCTGCAAAGCACATCAGAGTCCACACGAACAGAAAGTTGTATTTTGCACATGGATCTCTGAATAAAAAAAAAAACAAAAAAGGGAACACCCAGTTTACCATGAACATTATGGTCTGGATTGTGCTTTAGAGGCTTATGCCTGTCTCAGTTGACAGGAGGAATGAAGAGTTGCTCTGCTGGTATTTTGGCAGTTTATGACAAATGCCTCCTGGGGACTAAAAAGCATTTCCTGGAGCAGCAGCTATCTGTTTCCTGGGTTCAGTGGGTGCAGCTTGAACCTGGCACTCACTATCAGATCTAGCACATCATGCTGCAAAGGAATGGGGCTTGGGACCTTATACCTGTCATCCTCAGCAGGCTCAGAGCTTTTCCTGCTGCATTTTTTATGTCTTTTTCATCCCGTGTAAATTTGACCCCGCTTAGGAAGGCCATCATTCCCAGCAGAGACTGCTCCCCAGGACAGAAACTGGAGGAAATATTCCTCGAGCTCTCTCTATCCTGAAACATTACAATTACTGATAGAGCTCCCAGCTGCTCTGATAGTTCGTATAACATGAACAACTGCCTGTTGCAATGACACAAGCAAAGTAATAGGCATTTGGCCGCTCTACAGATAGAAATTACTTCTCAGCACTACAGAACCAGGCCAGTTGCAAACAGGTAAGCTATAGCTAAAAGATAGGATAATCCTGTTCTGGTCTGACAGCTATCCAGTCCTTTAGATGCATATATGTTTTTTAATGGTCACTTTAGCTCTGCATTAAAGATTTGTTTGAAGCCAAGAGCTCATTGCCCTGAGAAAACTGCATTCCTTTGGGTTAATATTTCACTTGACAGGAATCCTTTCTGGCCAGAGATCAACTATGCAAACAGGTTTGTATCTCATTGTTTCCAGGAACAAGAGTTTTCCAAACCCTTCTCAAACACAGCTGAATCAAAATATGAGCACCCTGATTCTCTTCCTTCTATTTAAATCTGTAACTCCAGGTGTACTTTTTTCATGAAGAATAACATGTTTCTTTATATTAGTTACATACTATTTAAGTACAGTATATTTACATTAAAACCAAATTGAATACTATAAACACATATGGTTTTAGAGCTCAAACATAAAAAGCCATTAGAATTATTTAGTCTCAAGGGGACATTCAGGACAACACATCCCTTTCTTTCTCATCTGAGAGTATTAGACCTCACTGGGTTTAACCTCATGTCAGGAAATGTGCCTTCCTGGTACGTCTATTATTATTACCTCCTCCGAGTATCATACAACACAAATGTAACATACAACAGAAATATCACATGCCACTACGTTACCTAATCTTCTCTTCCTGTCCTGCAACACCTTGGTCACTAACAGAGCTCTACATTTCTTCTAAAAGCTTTTATATCAGTAGCCACTGCTTATGTCTTGCCTTATGGTAAAGGCAATGGAACAGTTTGGATTTTGTGCTCCTACCTGTATGTTTTACTTTGGTCTCCCTGGAACCTACTACACGGAAGTGCACCCAAAATTTGTGAATTAAGCTGGATACAGGAAGTCTGGGCGGGCAGAAATCACAACTGAGTCAGAAAAGCTAGTAAGTGATTCAAGTGAGTAAGATGAATAAGGACAATGAATCACAGGGAAATTATAAACTGGATATTGACAATAGAGTTTGCTTTTAATCATTTTGTAAAATGCTTATTTTTGAATGCTTTGAGGCTTCCACCAGCAAATCTTTACTGAAAAATGTGTGGTGAAGATAAACAAGACTGCTTCAACGTCTTTCTGGGCCAAGTATTCTTCACCTATAAAAACTCAGTCCAACTCTTTCTGCAGGATACTATTGCTCTTTGGCTTCCAAAAAATGCATTAGCCATTACCAGGCAGCAATTTTTCTAAGAAGCTAGAACAGAGAATCATCCTATATCACTTAAAACCACACTGATCATAAATACTTTTGATATACAATAATAAGCTTTCAGATATTAACTATTTATAGTACTAATGTTAGTTTGTGTCTTCAAAGCATATATAATTACCTCTCTTATGCAATGTATCAGTGACGGAATCAAGAAGGGATTCCTGAATCCTTACTCTCATGCATACAGGCAAGAGTTCTCAATCCACACACTAGCAGTGAAATCAATGCAGCTTGTACCTTGTGCCCTTCTTGGCCTTTTCAAAGACAGGCAAGTGATGGCTCAGAGCATATCGCTTATTTCCTCCTCCCATTTCCTGAGGGAGCCATAGTCCTCCATAGCACACATGCATCAATCACGTGACTAAAACTGGTCCTTCAGCCCAGTAACAAGAGCATGTCTTTTATGCTGGGGGAATTTGTAAGCATTCTGTATCACTCAGCAGGACTGCTTGCATATCCTGTCCTATTAATGGGCTTGTACCCATCACACATAAAAGAATGCACGAATTTTCATTGAATTCCAAATATGTCTCATCCCACGGTGAGAAGTGTTTCAGAAGCCATGGCCCTATGATCCTCAAATGCCTCATTATAGCAAACCATTTCCACACATTTGTTCAAACCAAGCTACTTTGTTTGTTTGTGATTCAGAAAGAGGTGGAGGGAGTGGAGGAATGATTCCATAATTCCATAACTATTTTAGCATTTTACTAGTCTTTGAACTTCTGCAAATAAATTGGGCTATAGGAACAATTCTAGGAAACAGCAATGTATTATATGCTAAATACCTTCTCAGGTGTTTGTATATAGAGAGGGTTTTTGAATAATACTGTTTAGGTTTTATTAACTCCAGTGTTTTCTGCCAGGTCTGTACAGTGTGATCTAGCTGAAAACAAATGCAAATAAGCAGAGTTAAAGCACATCTAATGAGAGCAATGGGGTGTTTATGCTGTCCTCATGCATACCAAACAAGCAAGTCTACCCACTTTTTTATTTGCTGTTTACCCTTATGCAGCATGTACTCTACAACTGTCCTAACATGTATTAGCATGCCTGACCCGTATTTGAAAAACAAAGAGGATTCTTTGCTTCACTCCATGTGTACAAGGTATTAGATCCATGCAAAGCAAAGCAATAAATTATCTTTCTGATTTGGTTATGCTAACCCCTGACTTTATAGTGCTTCTGCTCCTTTTCTACTTGTTTTGCAAAGGGGGAAAAGAATAACCAGAGAAAGCAACAACAAACAGGGACGTGTATGTACGTAACTTTCCAGTTTTGTTTAGCTTGAAACAAAATAGTTTTTTTTCCTTTAAGAATTAAGATATGAAGTACAGAACAAATGAGATGGGAAGAACAGAACCTAGTTTTCACCTGGCCTGGCTCGCCAGAGTTGATGGTGTCTTTCTTTTGCGAATTCCTGGTCATGTTGAAATGGAAATTTTAGTTACAGTTATTTTGTTTCATAGTCTTTAAACATCTGCCACCCAATTAACAAAAACATTCACAACTGGAATGAAATTAAATTTGTTCAAGGAGATATAGTGCTACAGAGTGCTTCATCACTTGAAGGAATAGGAGTCAGATCACAAAATCTTCACGTAGGCACTCAAAAGTACCACTTGAATAGTTCAGCTTTACAACCCAGGTACGCTTCTATAATGGCCACTTCTACAATATACTTCCCCTTTGAACTGATTTGTTTGACCTTTCTGCAAGGCTTGCTGACTTGAAACAGTGGGTGACTCCAAGTGAGTACACCTGCACAGCCAATTAACCACAAGTCTGAGCCAGGCTCTGCGCATTGAGGTGCACCTGGAATAGAAACAGGCAATTACAAGAACTCAGGCATTACTGAAAGGAGCTGAAAACAGAGGTGGAGCTGAAACAGATTTCTAAAGAATTTTTTAAGTGGATGAAAGGGCAAACATTAAAAAAGCAAGATTTTGTAGATTTTCTGGGTGGAGAAAGCAACATGAAAGGGTTAAAAACGGAAACTGTAGTCAATTTTACAAATAAAAGTTTATTAACCTGATTAAGCTGCAAAGGAGCTAGTTTTAAATAATAAATAAAGGGTACATATAGATGTAAAAAAGTCAAGTGGAAAAGGTTTACCATTTGAGTCAGTCAAATTTTGCTGTTAGAGAGAGGTGTGAATTAATATTAACTTCATAAAAGACACTCTTCATTTATGCAACAAATTTCATTTGTTGTTCATTTACTAAAGATTCTATACAAACTATGCTGATTTACTAACATAATTTGGAGAACTAGGTAAACCTTTTAATGAAAGTTTTAAAAGGCTGAAAAGGCAAAACAAAACTTTAAATATGAATTAACTCAGGTTAGAGGGATGTCTCAATACCAGGGAGTCGGCATGAGGAAGAAAAGTACTTTTCATACAGTACTGGAACAGAATTCTAGCTGCAGAAATGGTGCTCTTTATTTCCTTCTCTGAAAAGGAGACAGAAGGGTACTGAGCAAAAAAAAACCCTGAAACAGTAGTTTGCACTGTCCACAGAACACAGGACAGCTCACCACAACTGGGGTGGGCAGTGTTCAGCACTACTGCCACCATCACTGAAGGTCTTTGTGGAAGAGTCAGTGCAGATTTACCTGTTTTGTGCAGCTTCTCAGTACTTAAAGGGGCCTACAAGAAATCTGAAGAGAGACTTTTTCCAAGGGCTCATAGCGATGGGACAAGGAGGAAAGGCTTTGAACTGAAAGAGGGTAGATTTAGATTAGATTTTAGAAGGAAAATCTTTACGGTGAGGAGACTGGGACAGGTTGCTCATGGAAGTTGTGGATGCTCCACCCCTGGAAGTGTTCAAGGCCAGGCTGGATGGGGCTCGGAGCTACCTGGTCTAGTGGAAGGTGTCCCTGCCCGGTTCAGGGGGTTGAAACTAGATGATCTTTGAGGGCCCTTCCAACCCAAACCATTCTATGATGACAAGATGAAACATTTTCCCTTAACTGGATCTTGGAAATTACTTACCTCTCTTATTGATCTTCTCTCTAGGGCCTCCATGTCTACTCTGTGCAGAAGAAACTTTTGGGAAAGGTTTTTTGTGACCCCATAGCACATCCTGCATCTGTCACCAGAAAGTTCTCTTTGAGAGAATTAAGGCTTACTTTGGGTTTGTTCAATTATTTTTCTTCCTATTATAGGAAAGACTCTAAAAAATGTGTATGACAAACTGCCTTGGTATGATCTTGTACCTTAGAGACAGCCAACTTTTTTCTGTTGTGAATTTTTCTTTCCCACTTGGTATGAAGCCAGCCTTTTGGCATTCTTGCAGTATTTTCTTTACTTGCTTCACCTAAAGTTTAGTTAGAGATAATTTTCTTCACTCACAGAGCTTGTTAAATTTTGCCCTTAGGGTTTTTGTCTTTCATCCCACAAAATCCCCAAGCAGGTGATACTAATAAAGCTTTGTGAAGTATATTTGACTATTTTATCCAATGTTATGTAGAAATAATTTTGCTTAATCTCACAGAGCCCATATCAGTTACTTGCCATTGGTATGGCCCCTTCTATTAACTCCTTACGACTGACTCTGAAATGGTGGGCTTGAAATCAAAGTGCAAGAATGGGCCACTTGGGAATTGTCAGAACATACTGAATCATGGCAACCCTACAGTGACAACAAATTGATTCCCAGTGCAGTATTAATATGCAGCTACTCACATACGTAAACTATGCTCTACTGATACAAGTTATTATTTTCTGTCTAATTCAAACGGCGTTATACTAGCTTTGGGCCAAGAACAATTAGGAACCTCATAAAGTTTCATTGGTTCTTTTGTGTTCTCTTCCCTGGAAATTTTATTGGGAAATTATAAAATTTCCCTGTTACTGGAAATTTTACTCTAGAAAAAAATAATCTGACATGGCAGCATACATGTCTTGCAAGAATGGAATATCTTAGGTTTTATAAAATATATTCAACATTTCTGACTGGTTATTTGCATGGCTAATTCACACTCATGAATGTTGAGGAGGAGGTCCATTCTACAGAACCTTAGCTAGCCAGAAATGTTACCTACATGATGTTTGTGCATATCTATGAGCTCTTCATAGGTATGGTGTCTTTGCTTCCTTTTTTGCCTTCTATCTAAAATCCTCTTCTCAATCTGTTTTAGTGTTGGACTCATTTGTAGATTTGTGTTTCTTCCTCAAGTATCTCAGATTTTTGTTCCAAAAACAGAAATTGTGTTTGAGTTGCATTTACTTCAGACTCCCCTTCATGAGTCTTTTGTTTCTTTCAGCTTAACATCTGAAGTTCTCTTTCACCTCTTCAGAAGCCATATTAGTTCAGATCAACAGTTTGTGTTAGCCTATTATCCCCGTCACTAGTAGCAAATGCCTAGAGAAGAATAAAACAGGGCAAAACCTTAGTGATGTTTTCCCAGACTACCCTCTCATCAACCAAGAGTATTGTGAACACTAAATAATTTCCAGTTCACCTACAATTTACTTATTTATTTTTATACATGCAACTGGAAATACAAACTTATTTTAAGGAGCAACATTTAATTTAGTTCCCTTTCTTCCATTTCGGACATCCTACTTGCATGAGGAAAGTTCCATAGACATAGTCACCATTAAATTCAAACCAAGATAGCATAAGGGTAGGAGATGAGTGTTTAAGAACTAATGCCTTTATCTTACCAAAGTGTGCACTGAGATTGATCTTTAACATCTTAAAATTCTATGGCACATGTTGAATTATGACTCAGTAATGACATTTGAACTATCCATACACTGCAAGCTTGAAGTCCACAACAAAGAGAAGTTAAATATAATGAAAATAGAAACAAACAAACAAAAAAACCTTGGTGTCCAAGAGGTTCCCATTTCATATTGTAATGTGTAGTAATCAGTCAAGAAAACTAATGAAGAGAATGACACAGCAAGACCGGTGGGTATTTTGGTTAGTTCCTGGTACAACTAAGGAAACCACAAAACCACATCAATCCCTAGTCTGCTCAACCAGTTACGACAGAAAACATTTCTGGTTTTGTTTCTAGAACTCTAAACCACAAGAATAAAGCAGGTTTAGCTTATTCTCAGTAATGAACCTAGATCACTTTCAGAACTTTATTGACATTTAAAACTAGTGTCTCAGTGCGGTGCTTGGGTGTGACATGAAGCAAGCCATACAAGCACTGGTATTGCGTATGCCACATAAACTGTAAAAACTTGATTCTTACTATTTGCCACTTCTAGATAGAATAAAATTAATTCTGATTCCTGCAAGAATCAACACATCTTCTAGCCATATTTTATGTCACAGTACAAAGGGAAAAGACAGTTGTCAGTGTATCAAGGTTTATTTTCAACTGTTCTACAAGTTCTATAAGTAATGCATAATACAAGTTGGGAAAAAAGATTTTTCTCTGTTGTTGGCAGTTCTTAAGTAATTCTGTGGAGTGGGACAGATGACTACTGATCTAGAGACAATGTTGTTTTCTTTCCTTAAAGTCTATACCATGACCTTATGCCTATGCTTCTTACCCAGCAGTACCTGTATGCAGCAGATACTGACTGCTAATGGGACAGATGCATGCTTGGTCGTATGCCAGCCAGGTACCTGAGGGATCTCAGATTTCATGGTTATGTCCAGCCATGCCCCTGTATGGAAGTGCTGACCCAGACGGGGTCCCCACAGCTTTTTTAGCAGTAGTCACAAAGCCTTCTCAAAGCAGCTGTGCAAGGATCATAGAGCAGGGTGGATATGCTCCATCTCTCAGAGAACTATAGAGTAAAACCAAAGCTGACCCATTTAGAAAGTTAGCCTTATGCTGGTATTGGTGACAGACAATCCCTCCACGTTCAGCTATATCAGCTTCTGGGTATGCAACAGCAGAGCCAGTAAACAGCTGCAGCACAGCCAGGAATCCAGGAACATAGCTGGAAATGTTTTTTTGCGTCTAAAATCCTCACAAGTATAATTAAATCTTTCTGTAGATTGAAAGCTGAAGAATGGCATTTTAATTTGATGCAGATCATAGTCAAAAGGCTCCTCGTTGTAAGTACAGAAGTACTTTAAATCAATTGCTGAAGTCTTCAAGCTCGAAATAACCTAGAAGCACCTCTGTATTTGACATCTGTAACAAAATAAATGCCTGGTTAGAATTCTTCCTACTTCAAATCCCAACAGTTCTTCTTTTTCCATCTGCCTACAAAAGTAAAGGTTATCTAGAAATTAGCTCATAGATTATTGTATACAAACAGTAATTTGTTGACCAAATCCTGGTCAGGAATTGGGATTTTTTTCTCAATTTATGAATCTCGTAATAACATAGTAAGGAGAGCAAATATATACTAATGTGCCAGATAACCATATGCGGCAACCAGTGTTTTTTCATGTATTCACGATTCAGTAAAAAGAAACATGAGGAAAACTAACATTACTTATGATAGCCAAATCCAGAAAGAAACAAAAGAATATCAGAAAGATTTAATAATGGTAGGTGACTAACGCTGAATTATCTAGGTCCTTCAACTTTTCCTAAGCATTATTAAGCATATGGTACAGCACAATAATTCAGTTCTGAAATTTGTTTGTTTATTTAGCAAGGGATTGCCTAAAATGGTGTCAATCTGCACAAGTCTATGCCCTGTTTAAAAATACTCAAAGCTATTTCTCCATTTGGGTGTGATTCCCAGGGAAGCAAATAGACCTCATATGGCAGTCCAGCTATCCTATCACACTCACCTCTTAAACTGTTTTTTCTTGAGGACTGCTTGGTGAGAAATATTTTTCAATTATGTTAATCATCAATAGAGTAGATAATATCCTAATACATTCACTGGTGAAGAAAGCAAACATTTAAATCCCTGTATCAGAGCTTTGCAGGGTACAAATGATGAAAATGTGTTAATCCTTCTTCTTCCTTACAGAAGCATTCAAATAGTCTTCTGTTGACAAAACAACATCTTCCAAAGAACAAAGACAACTTTGGAAGACGAAAGAATAGCCTTCCTAGTCTAACTGTCTAACTAGAAATTATAATTGAGTAGTATATGCTAAATTAAAAAGGAAAAGAAAATCATTCTCCTTTCTGGGCAGTTTTTAATAAAGAAAGACCTTTTAGCAAGCTGCCTTTATAGTATGTTCTAACTGAGTATTAAAATCTACCATATAGATCGTAATCTATGGAATTGTTTTGGCTAAGTGCCCTTACACTACTAACATTAATGGTTGAGTCCTTAACCGTTAAACTTTTAATATTGCTGTCAATATGTTATTTAAAAATAAATCTAAAAATCACCAAGGAAAAACATTAATACCACTAAATGCCCTAAACATACTCAAAAGCATTGTTCCTGAAATATTGACCTACACAAAACTGAAATTAGGCTTATTCTCAATTATTTTTTACATTTTGAAGACCTTATGCGTATTTTTATGAACTAAAAATAAACCCATTTGAGGTTACGAGTGTAGTTTTTTGTTTGCTTCCCCCCCCCCCCAATCAAGCAGAATTGATGATTTAGTAAGCATGTGAACTTATTTCTGAGCTCCCTTGTTAGAAACAGTTCTGGAACTCTGTGATGAGGGATGCCATTCAAGAAACATGTGATAGGCATTTAGCTTTCTAAAATGTGCAGCATGTGAGATGAACCAAGGCGCAGTAATTGCAATGCTTCCCAGGCCTTTTCATTTGAAGACTTCCAATGCCTGTTGTGGCAAATCTCAGCTTGGCAGTTTTCCACTTCTGCTGGAATAGCTGCCTCATCTCTCTTCATTGGACATGCTTCCTTCCCTTTATTTCTACTTTAAGCCTGGCTCTGAAGCTGCCCAGATTTACTTTTTTTACCCTATTGCCTATGCTATTTATATTCATAGGTCCATGCTATTTACTTACATAGGTCTCTGCTGTGTATTTCTTGACAGGGAAAAATAACACCTTTGGGAACAAAGACTTTAGCATGTCTTTGCTTTAGACTGCATGATGCTAGACTTCTAGATCTCTTGTCTATGAGGGGAAGGCACTCAACTGCAAATGTCCTAGCACGTCTGTCCCATGCCATGGTGAAGCACTCATTGGCAGAACCCTGGGCTGTTGCACGTGGCTCTCAGCGTGGCAGAACTCTATGTGCCCCCCTTGGTCTCAGAGGATAATAAAGTCTTGTCATGCTTCCTGCAGCTCTATCTGCTACTTTGTAGGAAGGGAACCTCAGAGGATAGCTGACCCACAGCCACAGGATGTACATGCTCTCCCTTCCTCAGGATATCAGCAAGCATAGATTTTCCAGATATCTTCCTCTTTACAGGCTCTTCTCTCAGTTTCCCTCCTCAGGAACATGATAGCAGCGAAAGCTGTGCAGATGCCAGAAAATGTAGCTGATGCAGAAACAGTGAAATAAATGAAAACATATTCTAGATTTCCACATTCCCATTTTGTTGCCACTCTTGAGCTTTTTTTTTTTTTTGTTTTCTGTTTGACTTCCCCTTTCTTGTGTGTGCCTTTCCCTCCTAATTAGGGTCTTTTTTGACATCTACAGTTATTGCTGTTCCTCTGTTTTACATAAATTACCGATGCCTCACCATTTACCTAAAATGGTGCGTGACACTTCCTTCCATAATCTGTTACTGGTTTTGAATGCTGACCCTCATCTTCTTCATTAGGTGATCCTTTGTCTTCTTAGTCCACTTCCTAGAATCACTTTTCCTGGCACAGCCATTTACTTAGCATATCCATTTTAGTTCTCAGATAAATCTATTTAGATGTTAATAAGCCTCACTCCTCCTATCACCCCATTCAGAAATGCACAGTGTATTTTTCAGTGCCAATGGGTGTCTCAAAAGAAATTAACCCATTGACTTAAGATAATACAAAATTAAATTACTAACTGGGTTACTCTTCATGTTCTATAAAAAGAATGCACAACTCTTTCTTTCATGCTCAGTATCCTTGCACCCCATTAGCATTATTCAGCATCCCAGAGATGTTTGGAAAGAGATTGTGCCTGTAGCCTCCTACTCAGACGTAAAGGTATTTAATTGAATTCAATCTCTCTCATCAGATATCAGCTGTGCATTGCATAATGCTTAGCAAGCTTCTTGCACAGCTCAACACAGTTATCGCATGGCTATCATGGAATGGGTTGGAATTACATTTCTCATCTCCCCAGCCAATTTATTGCACTATATAGGAGAGTTTCTAATCTCAGTTATAGTAAAACCAATTATAACACTCTGGATATTTGTCAGAACAAGATCAGATTCCGCCTCATTCTTATCTATTTTGTGCTTTTGTCCTCCTCATTTCCTTTTTATTATGAAACTTTGTGACGTAATCAGAACTGGTTATAAATGATATATTTTTGCTAATGTGTTTTATATTTGGAAACTTCTCTTCAAAGCAGTTAGTTCTTATTAACTGGGCATGCAGACTTTTGTTCTAGGTGTTCTGAATACCCACATTGTTAGCCACAAAAGCCTGGCTAAATTTTGTTAAATTGTAGACATCTTAAATTCCTTTTATTAACACAAATATCCAATTCTAAAATCCACTGAGCCATAAGCAGCATGCTTTAACAAGTTGCTCTGGTTTGGGGTCTGTGGATTTTATACACACACACACTTCTTTGCTGTATCTTCTGCATGACTGACTAGCGCAAAAAAGAAACACAAATGATTGTTTTTCCAACAACTCCTAGAAAGCATATTTTCTATATAAGCACATCTATCATGCAACTTACTGATTGTTTAGTAACGTAAATTTACTTTCTTCCAAAAAGTGGGATAACTTGACTCAAGTCGCTAAGGGTGTAAGTCACTGGGAGAAACATTGTCAACATTTTGGTCAACAAATCCAGCTTGCAGACATTCTGATGCTCTTGAAAACCTCTCCTTCCCAAGGCATTCCCCAGGCCTCCCCAACAGTTACGTCCCCCCATCTCTTACTTTGAAAGCGTGTTTGTTGTTAAATAAATTGCCTTTTAAATAAGATTTCTGAACAGCGTTCATTTTCTCTTGTCAGTTAGCAATAAAAGTAGAATTAGAATGGAATTAGCTCAGTTGTAAGATTTTCACCTTGTTTTTTAACCTAGCCTTTTCATGAAGGAAGCTATTAATGGCAATCTGATTAATGGAATACATGGAATGCTTCCCCTCCACCCCCCAGTTTCCAAGAATTGTTTGAGTTTTGGTTTCCAAAATAAAAAGTGGCTGCAGCAATTCACACTTTTGTTTGCTTTCACACATAGAGTAGCCTGAAATCAAGCTAACCCCAATCTTCCCAAATTAGACCAAGCATTACTGTCATTTACAACCTAAAACTCAACATGAATGAAGCAGGAAGCAGAAAATAAACTACCTAATAATTCTAAGTGACTAATCTGTTTGCTTTAGCCTACTATACCCACCCACTTTCCTTATTTTTCATTTGCTTCCACCTTTTATACAATTTATGACATGAACACATGCAAGTCTACCTATTACATCCAGGGTTCACAGTTTTCCCAGTACTTCCGTGCAAAACAGCACAACACAGCTAGAACAGACTGTTACATTCGGCCTCCCAATTAACTTTGAACATGTGATGGGTCTGGCTAAATCAGTGAGCAGTTCTAAAATCATATTTTTCCATATGAGAGGGTACTTTGCAAAGATAGCAGGGAGGAAGATTCTTCAAGAGATAAACATAGGTATCTCAAACCTTCAAAGAATGATGTTATCCTAGATGAAAAGATCTTATGGTGGTCTGTTTAGTGTAATACCTCTTTCTGGAGCCTGTTGTGGAACATACTATTTTACTCCTACAATACTCGGGGAGCAAAATCACAGTTCTTTCTCAGAAATGAAAAACTGAGTAGCAGCCATTACAATGTAATGCTGCAATGTTCAAGCTACTCAGAGAGCCCCAGGGGCTCGGTGCCTTGGGGAGTGGTGCAGCTGGGCTCCCAGGCACGAGTGGGAATCTGTGATTCTTGTCTCAGTGGGCAAAGTAGAAAGAAGTAGCAATGTGTATTGAAAATGAAAATAGTTTCCCTTGAGAAGCAGGGTCCTTGTTTAGGCTGGTCAAATATTTGCTATCAAAGCTGTTCTTTAGTGCAGGCTACTTTCAGAAGTACTTTTTTTTCTTAAAATGTATCTCTTACCTTTGGAAAAGTGAGTTTTCATTACTAAAAAAAAAAAAAAAAGTCTCTTGCAGGCACAGGAGGTTTCAAGTAAAAACTGAAAACCATCCAAAACTTTCTCTGTGAAAATAAAGGCCTTTTTTGTTCATGTTTAGTCCTCGCCTCTTTTACCAGTCCGGAGCCAGTCTTAGAGTTATTAACAAATAGAAACCTTTGTTAGGAATTAGTTCTGGTCGAAAATATGTCACAAGAGCCTGCCTACAGGCAGAGGCTATCTAATAAATATTTTCCTTCTCATTTTTTGTTATTTTATTCTTCTATCACTTCGCAGTGGAGTTCTCATCTATTGAGCAAATAGTTGGAACACTGAACAAATATTGAATAAATAGTTTTTATTACTTGAAAACAGATCATGAGCTTTACATCTTCACCTACATGAACTTCAGTTTCCCATGAAAAAATTAACCATGCACTAGCTCCTATTATTATTTTTACTGTTTTTATTTATTATATGTTCCGTTATAGTGCCTCAGAGACCCATCGTGATGAGTAAACAAAATAAAGAGAGAATCCTGCTTCAGAGTTTGTGATCTTCACAGGACTTTGCAGGCTGAAGTGAACAAGCTGCTCCACACTCCGTACCTTTGAGATCCAAGCCAGCTCCAAGCTAGAAGGGAGCAGAATCATGAACTCAAGTCAGTAAATACGGCTGAAAGGCAGCATATACTCTTGCAGCAACAACCCTGACTTAGTACATCTACCTGCAGCCTTCTCACTACACCTTTCAGGTAGTCTCATAGCTGTCCATGAGAGACAATATAGGCATACCTTGGGTATAAAAAATGAGCCAGTAGACAAATACATAAAGACAGCTGATAAACAAGAGAAAATAAGTCAGCCTTGACAGCCAAGTTACTATCCAGTTTCTGGAGGCACTACAGTTACAGGTAAGTTGATAGAAGCCATTTCAGAAAACGATTTTTTTTTCTGTGGATGTCTACAGTAAGGTCTCACTCAGTGTTTGGAGAAGCTTAAGAGTGTATAAATCTGTTTCCTTGAAAATTAACCAGTTATGTGAGGGAGACCAGAATTTGGTCAATAGCAGTCTTCATTTTAGGGGAGTCAAGGATTCTAGGCATGACAGCAGATCCCATGGAGAATCAGTGGAGGAGAGCCATGATCAAAGCAATAGGTTGGCAGAATGACCCTTGCGGCAGCTTTCTATATGTACAGGGTGAGGAAAACTGCATTTGTTGAAGCTGGAGAAGAGGATTTGGCAGTGATTGGGAAGTGAGATAATCAGACTTGACCAGTGAGTTTTAGCAATGAGTTTAGAGTATCTTAGACTTGTTTGGAAAAACAGAGTGAACTTCAGGCAGCACTGGCTCTGGCTCACCTGCCTGGTTAAATCAGATATATAAATGTTTTGCATCATGGGAATGCTACAAAACAGCCAAAGCAGCCTTTTTCTTTTCTGCAACACACTTCAGCTGGGTTTCATATATTACAGAAAGGAAATAACTTACTTAGCATTTGAGAAAAAAATACAGCAGATTAAGTACCTAGTTTTTGGGGGAGGTTGCATGTTTTGGGTTGTTCTAGTATCACACGAATGAAAAATCTAATGAGCCTGGGCTTTGTTTGGTTTTGGTCGGTTGTTTTGTTTACCCCCAGGCAAATCTCCTATGGATGTCAGTGAGACTTTTTGGGTAAAAAGATTTCAAGATTTAACCTGTGCTACATTGTCAAATAAGATGCAAATGGTTCTGTTGTGCTATCCATAGCAATCAAGTATGTTTCAAGCATAATTTGGGAAGGAAGGTATACAAAAGTTCTCTATATGTCTTTGTAAGTATGAAGCAAATTAAATTGTTTAGATATATTTATGGTATGTATTTGATGGATAGAACACAAAGGTACTTCTAGATATTGCATGTTTTTACATTCTAGATATAGAATGTTTTTAAAGCTTGATTTAAGAAATAATGCTCTAATAACTGCTGCCCTTAATAAACCTGCATTTAATGCTTTTTAAATACTTCCATTGATACAGTTAATTTAAAATGAAAGGTATGTATACGCATATATGTAACATATAAATTAGCTTTTAAACATTCACTTTAATGCTTAAAGTAGAATATTTTTAGGCACTACTGTACAAATTAGAACTTATTTTTAGATGTAGAAGTTTCAATGTAATGCCATTAAACCAACCCCTGTCTCAGTCTACCCATCTCCTCAGTCCCCTTCAATTATGAAGCCACAACAGAAACATTCAGATCTAGTTTTTAATTTCCTTAACTTCTCTGGCTGAAATCAGTGAAGAAGTGAAAGACAGGACCTGATCTGCAACGTGCTGTGGGCAATACCATTGGAATTTTTCATGATACCAACACCAGTAAAAAGGCTGGGCATTGACACTACTATGTTATTACTACTAAGTCTTTTGGACAAGGGATCTTGTTTAAGACTTTAAGAAAAAAGCAAGATTTTCTTTGCTGCTCTAAAAAACTAGAAGAACTTCTGTCATACTTTAGTGAAAAAAAACAGATCCAAGACATCTGAGGCGGCTAACGCCAGAGAATTAAAGCAGAACACAAGATATGTTCTGCAGACAGCATACAAATAGCACCTAGCAATTTTGGTATGATATACCTTTAGAATGGTAGTACTACTACAATGTCAGTATAGTACCCAATAGTACTTGTAGCTTCAGCTGTATGACAAGTTTACAATTAATAATTTACTGTATTAATTTAGTGGGAAACGACTGGGACTACCCAAAGGGTGTTTATAGAAATAAAGAATGGAGAGACCCAAAGAAGTCCTAAGCGGGATCAGTTCTGCCTAGAACACTCGTAAGAGAGCTTAAAAGTTCTTGAAAACTTCCAACAGTAAAGATGCCACTGTCTCCCTAGACAATTCATTTTTTTTCTCCACAATCTGTATATGTTGGAAAGCTTTCCATAGCATGTAATCTAAGTCTGCCTTCCTGTTTTAAGCACATTACAATATCCACTAAGAAAAGGGCAAAAAATAAAGAGTGTATCACTTTCCTCAAATTAGCAAACTATTGTATACTTAAGAACACTTATTAAGTCTCCCCTGAGTCTATCCTCACCAGACTTAGTAACCCATATCAGTCTGCTGTTCAAACTCATGTTCTGTAAGCAAAAATAAAGAAATTTTTCTCTTGCTGGCAATCCTTATACACTTTTAAGGTGAGGTATCAAAATGTATTCTATCTTGGAAAACATTTACAAGGAATAAGGACTATGACCAGCAAGAAATAAAGTATCCTACTAAAATATAATAGTAAAAAAATCTGTACTGTGTATGAAATAAGGAGCTATGCTAATGCATAGTAACATAAAATGAGTTTAGACAAGCCTTCCTTTAAGCAGTTTGAAAATTCTTATCACTATATGGAAATGAATGTAATTTCCATATGCAAATTCTTTTATTAGAAAGGCTTCATTCTTCATTCTGTAATTGGCTTTGGCCGCCAAGCAACATGCTAACAATGAATTTCATCTCCTTTTATAGCACATCTGCTAGTAGTGGATGACAGTCAATTGGCAGAACTGATAGCCCACGCACTGGCACAAAATCAACTTATTTTCCCCTTGATTTCATTCATTTCCTGCCAGTTGAAAATCACAGCCTCCCAAAAATGGTATCAATTCATACTGTCCCTCAGAAGAGAGTGGCATTAGCGTAGTTTAAGAAGATGAAAGTATTTTGAAGTGAACTAATAGGATTTGTTAGAAAATGGATGAACATATTACTTAGTAAATCTGGGAATTTTCTGCCCTTTAAATAAGGATATATCTACTGATATGTAACTCTACACAATTCAAATGCAAAACTTGCATAACGAACAAACTGTTTCAGAAACAGGACGGACAGTTCAATCTATCTTCCCACCCCTAAGGTAACATGAGAAAATCACATGGAAAGTAAGAAAGTAATCGGTGAGAACCAACATGGCTTCACTATGAGAGAATTGTGTCTGACAAATTTGGTGGCCTTCTGAGATGGGGAATCAGCATTGGTGGATAAGGGAACAGCAACTGATGTTGCAACTAGACTTGTGCAAAGCCTTTGACACTATCCCACATGACATGCTTACCTCTAAACTGGAGAGGCATGGATTTAATTGATGAACCACTTGGTGGATAAGGAATTGGCTGGATGGCCGCACTCCAATTGTTGTGTCAACAGCTCAATGTCCAAGTGGAGACCAGCGACAAATGGTATTCCTCAGGGGTTGGTATTAGGACCAGCACTTTTCAACATCTTTGCTGGCGAAATGGACGACGAGATTGAGTGCACCCTCAGCAGATTTTCTTACTAAGGAGACCCAACGTGTCCAAGACATCCCCATTCCCTCACAACTGCAAGCACTGTTATTCTCCATTCCCTGGGGCACTGAAGCGAACTGTTTTTGTGCTGCCCTAACACAGGCATTTTCAGCCAGACACAGGCAATGCGCCAAGTTGCCTATACTAGCACTAGCACTTCATCTCTGCCAAGACAAGGAATTCCCAGGTAGTTCCATTATCACTGAAGTCCATGCTGTTGAAGGTCATTCTTACTTTCCTCTCTAACTCTTAACAGAGCACTGAGTTTTGCAACAAGTGTGAAACAGTTGCTTAATTGAACTTGTACTCTAAAAAGCCAGATGTGAATTGCACTGAGCGCATTTGAGACTATTGGAGAATACTTTTTTCTTGAACAAAAGTTGCCTAACAAGACAGAGTTCCACAACTGTCAGTAAAATTAAAACATTTAAGGAAATACAGACTAAAAAACCCCTGTGGACCTAGCTTATATCTGTGCAAACATCTAGCAATATTTCCTTTTTCTTTCTAAAAGGCATTTTCCTTTCTGCAGATAAATTTGGTGCTCTGTGTTCAATGTTCAGGTAAAAACTTGTGACAGATTTTCTTTTTCTTTTTTATTTATTTATGAGAATATGATTTATATGAGAAGCGTCAAACTAGATACAGTTGTATAGCAAAAATATGGAAAAAAATCTAGGTTTCCTTGGAAACAAGCACATTATACAGCTAGCAGCAATGATGACAAGATGTTTACTTCAAAAAAATTAAGTTCATTAGAAAATCAACATATATCTAGTGCTACTCAAGATTTCTGCATGTAGTATTCATAAAAATAATCTAATTTTAAAAGATTTGTAATACAATGAACACTGAAAAAAAAGCTACTGCTCTTTTTGTTTTAAAACTTGACTGGTATTTCTTTGCCAATGTTCTTTTAGTGCTCATAGTATTCACAGATACCACTTTGTTGTTCTCAAATTAGCGTATTCTATGTTGACAGAACAGTTTAGAAATAATGTTTTACTTCAAATGTTTTATTTCTCTGTAGAATAAGGTGTCAATCACCCTGATGGACTCCAAGGTGTGATAAAGAAGCCCTCACTGTATATTTCTTCACCACCTTCTGCAACACGTGTATGTGACCAATTACTACCGGCATGACAATGCAGTTCATTGGAAGATAAGTTGAAATAGAAGTTCTCTATCAATATTTGTTTTGCTTCTGTTAACATCAAACTTAACAAGTTTGCAAGTTTTGCCTTTGATGAGTCTGTATGCCCTGAAACACTGGAGCCATATATGGAGAAGCCATACTGGTATCTTTACAACATACCAAGTGGTGCCTTCCCTTCCCCAGCATCTGACTGAGGTCATGGTCTGGAATGTGCAAGGTCTTTTCTTTGGTGTCAGTCAGAATATCAATATATAGCTTTTTTTTTCCTGGTATCTGTTCTCAGGCTTTTTTTTTGCACATTTGTACCAGTACTTATAATTCAGTAATTCCATGGCATTCAAATATGCTAATTTTTATGTGAACTCTGATATTCAGATGAAAATATTTCAAAGTTAGCTTGACATGCCTTCTAAAGACTTCTATAATAGAACTACAACAAAACTCTAGCTGTATTACCTGTAATAGTATAGCTATTACCTGTAGTATGCTTGGGAAATATGACTTGGCCTGACTTACCCTCATTTTTGAGAATGTTCTAATAATATTTGAGCTGAACTGAGTTGCAGACACACTCACCCAGACAAGTTTAACAGATGGTATGAGGATGACCTCACATTGTGGTCTAGACAAGCTAATGACATGACTACATAACAGAAAGAAGCCTCCAAAATAGGATAAAATACAGAATTAGGTGAAGATAAACAGTGAAGCTATGGGGTATATAATAAATTTACACAATAAATTTAAGTACGTTGCATAGAATGACAATTTCCATTGGCATGTGATGAGGCCACTTGGATGGCTTCATCTGCTGGGTAAAAGAGAGGGTGGAATAAATTTTCAGACTTATTATCTACACAAACCATGAATCTGCTCCATAGTCCATAAATCCAGCAACAACAAGCCAGATATACCTATTGATTTTAAATCTAGTCTGTGTCTAAGTGCTTTCCTTGTAAGGATATTTTCCAAAACTCTTTTTCCCTTAAGTAGCAAAATCATGGATAGAAATAACTGCCATAGGAAGATGGTAATTTCTTTCTCTTTTGATGATTGAAGTTTTTCTTAGCAGTTAATCATCCAAAAATTCAGAACATTCTGAACTGGAAGTTTCTTATTTTATGTCTCAAATTAATTTCAAAGTAAGAAGAAAAATGTTTTCTGATTGTTTTTGTCCTTGTGCCTAGCTCAGGGCTTGAAGCATGAGAAACAACCCACAGAGAGTTGAGGTTAGTGGGCAGATTACAAGGTGCAGAAAATGTAGGGGCAGATTACAAGGAGCAGAAAATGTAGCAAAGGCCATAGCTGTGATCAACTACAGGTTTTTCACATGGACATCACCGTGACAAATGGATATTTAATTTTTTTTTTTCCAGGTATCTTATTTTAAGAGGAGATGTCTCGAAGAATTCCTAATTCTTCTTTTTTATATAGGCAGGCTACATAAGTCTGCATTGAAGTAGAAAAGAAACTTTGTGACGCAGCACAATGCCAACTTTTTATGACTATAAGCTTTTATTGTCGAGGAACAAGCTAAGGAGACCAATGGACAAGGTATGTAGTTCTCACTGAGTGACATCTAATAAAAGCTTTATATCTCTCTATGATAGCAATCAAACAAGTTTAAACAGAATACTTCACTCTTGCACTTCCATCATGTACTTTTTCTAAAACTCCGTATACCACAGAAAGGGTCAAACTTCTCCCTAATGTCTGTGAGTGTGGTTACAGTGTTGGCAGAGCCATGCTCATTCCCATCACCTGAGATGGGTGTGAAGGAAACACCAAGCATAACCAGCACAACACTTCTGCCTTGGTTTGTGAAATGTAAATCAAGTCTTTGTGGCACATAGAGGAGCACTACTCCATGGTGAGTACAAATCTGCAGAGTCTAATTCTAGTAGAGTTAACTTCCTCATGTTCTCAACATTTGTAAAGTCTAATGTGAATTGAATGTTAAGTAAATCAGTTTATTTTATTAGAGCCTGGCATATTTCCATTTATTTCAGTTCAACTTCTTTTCCACATCACATGCCTTTTGTATATTTCATATATGCTTGAAAGATACTATTTTTGCAATAGTTTTCAAGGGCTTTGCTATGTATATGGAACTCATAATTTATTTTTCCTGAAAATACGGGTAGTTAGGTTCTTCCGTGCAAAACTCTTACAACAGAGAAAAAAGATCAATGGGAGTAGGACAACCCAGAAATTACCCTGCGTAAGTTTTATTCTTTGAAAAATTTAATTTTAGGCTGTACTGGGGAGCATTTTGGGTCAGGAAAAAACCCTCCTGTTTCTCAAACAAGTAAAGCACAAGTAGACAAGTTATTGAGCTTTTATTACCACAGAGCTGAATGTTGCCTAGTCTGCATCTCAGAAGTAATTTTGGGAAGAAACTTAGGAGCTAGGAAGCAAGGAACATTTTCTGACTATTACTGACTCTAAGAAATGGGCAGCTGCTTGAAAATGCTCAGTGGTTTGGAATGTGAGCCTGAGCACTGGGGAATAACTTGGTGGAAAGGTTTACAGCCAAAATCATCCAGTGCACATCCATGCCTCCAAACCAGGCTTTCCAAAGGCACACCAGGTTGATGTGTGACCTGGAAATGGGCCACATTACCAGCATACAAGAACTTGCTTTTTGCTGGTAGGTGTTAATGTGTAGACAGATGCTTCCAAAGTCTCATTAGGATACCAGTGCTTGGAAAGATGTGATTACAAACACAGCATAATTTACTTTGCCGGCAGGCTTTACCACAAGGCTAAGATCTCCAGCTCTCTGGTGTTTAGTATGTGAACATACACCTAGAGCTATAGGTACAATAAATCTCTCAGAGCTAGTTTGTGCCCCAAGGCAAATATTCTCTTGTTCTACTGTCCTTTCTGTTATGTCTTGTGATGTTTTGCTCTACTCAGCTACTCACCCCATAAGACATCCATGTGAGCAGCTCTGTGGTTTTATTTTCATGTTTAAACTAAGTTGCTGTAATCAGCTTTTCTGTAACCTAAACTACAGTTGTTATGACCAGATTAAAGTACAACTTTTCAGGCTCAGCCTGTAACTCTGCTATTAGAGGTTTAAACCTCAGTGTGGAGAAAGTCTATAATGAAAGTGAAGCTCTCTTTGATTTCCTGTGATTCAGCATAGCCATACTTGAGAGTTGCCCAGTTTTGCTTCCTGTGCTGTGAATCTGAGACCTGCTCTCTGAGGGCCAGTGGAAGGTGGTGGATTTGCCAGCTCAGTATATAGATGATATCACAGTGATGATAAACCACTGCCTGAGTGCTGGCTAGGAGGCAAAGATACACCAACTGAATATGTGGGGTGAACCCTGTGAACCTGTCATGGTTCAAGCCCTCATCAAAAGCACATTAATTTCAGAGGGAATGTGGTTTTTCAGTTATTTCACTGTACTTGTATGGGTACCTATTGACTTTTCCTGTAAGCATTACACTACAAGTGATTACAGGAGTGATACCAGTTTGTTTCTAAAGCACATTTAGTTGTTTAGTCCTCAGTTTAGTAGTCACCTCTCAATGATACTTCCTACATTAACAAGTTACTGTGAATAGCCTCTCATCCTTCTGTTCCAAAAATAAGAAGTGCAAAACAAGCTGGCAGCTTTGCAGTCAGAAAACCTAGGAAACAAAATCTGAAATAGCTCCAGCTGTGACATCTCGGAAATCAGCCAGTCTGGTTTCAACTCCTATGAAATCAGAAACTTCAGCCTCCCAATAAAAGGAACAGACACTTTGATTATCCTCCCAGAGAATACTGATAAGCATCTTAAAAATATCTAATTGGTTCAATGTACTGTCAAAGTGAATCCTTTAGTAGTAGTTGCTGAAACAGTGACAATCCACCAGTTGCTAATGATGTTCTTAAAGCTATTTTTAAAGTGATATTTGAAGGCAAAGATCTGATAGCAATTTTTAAATTAGATCAGATTCTTGCACAGGCAGTTGGCAGGTCTTTCTCTAGTGCATAGGGAGCTAATGCCTTCTATGCACCAGGCACCATTATTTCAGTCATCTAAGAGTAGCACAAAACTCGATTGTTTCTGAGAGATCACTTGTTTGCTTGGATTTGGTGAATTCAGGTTTCTTTTTTTACTTGCTTTAGGACTTATGGGAGGAAAGACTTCAGTCATAAGTTTGCTATTTCTTGATACATCTGGATAATGTATTATTGGATTCAAAAGCTAAAATAAAAATGAGGGGAGGAAAAAAGGTTCAGTTCAAGTAAAATGCAAGGGTTTTTATTTTTCTAAAAAACTAAAATCAGTTTCTATTAATGCAAAATATTTTCTTTAGCCTAAATGTTTCACTTTATAGTTATTTTGTCCTCTAAAATGCTTTAAAATGAGAACTTTATTTTCAAAATAAAAAAAGGAATGCTTTTATTTGGAAAGGCAAACATTTTGACTTATTTTTACCCTTAAAGCTATTTTAGATTCAGAGATTTGGAAAATAATTATTGTTTCTCTGAAAATGTTGATGTGAATTTAGTATTTGCATAAAATGCCTTTTTAATGCCATTCCCTCACATTTCCAACATAACTGCTGATACTTTGAGTTGTGAGGGATTGATTCTTACTTTCTGTCTACATAAGGCTTGCAAAATGCACATTTCCTATAATGTTACAAGGAATCTTCATGGAAATTGTCCTGATAGGTACCAGATTGAAATTATTCTCTCTCTTTCTTGTGTAATTTATATTACATACCTGAATTCTATGTCCTGTTTTATCTCCTCCTTTTGTTTTGATTTTGACTCAATTATCATTCATACTTACCTATTTTTAAAAAAATCTGAATTTTGAAGCTCAATTTCTTTCATATTTTCTGGTTTTGTAACACTGAGTTATTTTATATGTGTATATGTGTATATATATTCCAAACCTAGCTGATGTCAAGCAACACTTGGACTGACAGAATTTCAAAATACTGCCTTATTTATTTGAAATTATTGATAATTGATGGAAATAGCTCACCTACGTGTAAGATCGTTCTATCTGCTTTTTCTAACATAACTACTACTTCAGTATAAAAGACACGTACTTAGAATGCTTCTTATTTGCTTTCAAACTGCCACAGTTTAGATTTATATTGTAATCTAACCCCTAATCTCTTATACTTGTCTCTTTGCTTTTATATAACTATATTTTTTATTAAAAGACCTTATTCGGACTTAATTTCAAAGGTTATCTCATAACTCAGAAATACATTCATAAGTGTGTTATGTATACATAGGTATAACTGTGATATAGGTATTTTAACAGGGCATTTCAAATAGTGCTATGAAACAACACAGATGTATGTTGAGTTATTTAAAAAGTGATCATCATTGTGTGTAGACAGGATTTATTTCACATGATTTTCATAGTGTTCTGACTATAATTCAGACCAGAGATTTCACTTTTATTGTACAGAAACACTTTGAGTTTTGTATAAAACTGCTTGGCCAGACAGAAACTAGCACATCAAAGTCAGAAATTGCACTGTGAACTTCAGAATTAGAAGCCAGTTACTCTCCCAATGTGTGTCTCTTGGTTGACTGACTTTGGTTTTGAAAGAGATGCAGCTTCAAAATAAGGTTTTCCTTGTGACTAATACATTCGTCAGGTTTTAGTCTTGTGTGGCATATATGGAATTCTCT
The DNA here is from genome assembly GCF_034315485.1 of Pezoporus occidentalis. Lineage (NCBI taxonomy): Eukaryota > Metazoa > Chordata > Aves > Psittaciformes > Psittacidae > Pezoporus > Pezoporus occidentalis. The sequence goes on from NW_026916242.1 coordinate 597,998, forward strand.
AGTGGCTCTTAAGGGGTGATATCTTGCTGTAACCTTTCCCTTGTCTTGCAAGGTTTTTCTTTCTCCTCTCTCTCTCTAGAGCTGCCTATTTTTACAGAACTGGAAGGAACATAATTATTGTTGAGAACTCCCAGCCTGTGTCAAGTCTGATCAAACCAGTTGGCCAGTTTTCAAAAGTCCTTGCAGAGTAGGAGACACTCAGAGACACACAGAGACAGTATGACAGCTTAAGTGTTCTTGCATTGGAAATCAGTACAATCAATAATAGCCACAAACTTCACTTTCTAAAATCCTTTAAATCATATAAAGCTGTGTCAACAGTGCTCCAGTTATCAGGCGGAAAAATGGAGTGATGGACTTTTCAGTTCCAACAGGTTTTGGTGGCATGCTGTCATTAAGGCACCCTTGTCATGCCAACATCTGCTTATTGTGCTTGAGAAACCCAGCATGGTCTTGAACCACTGTCCCACACAATTCGACAACATGGTAATTCCTTTTCTCCCCTATTCTTTTTCTTTTTTGAATTTGCCAGTATGGCAAGTGGCTTTCATGGTTTGGCCACTTCAGAAATGGGGCTTGTAAGGTGAGGAAAGTCTCAAGTGTCCTCTGTTCAGCCTTCCTGGGAATAAAGACTTGTTTCTTTTAATGCAACTCTGACATTCAGTTGCCAATGTTTTACCTTAAGGCTTACCTTGAGATTCTGGAGACTTAAGAGATTCTTCTTATTTTATCCCCAGCGTATCTTGGAGCTGTAATGTTTTCAAAGTTTTCAAAGACCATCAGGAACATGTGATGGCAAACCAGCTGTGATCAGTGCAGGTTTCAGTGATGTTCCACCAACCTTCATTTAACATTTGTGGTTCTGTGGCCAGAATATGTGGTCAGCGTATTAAATCAGAGCATTTCTGGTGAACAGCATCCTGGGTGGGCTGTAGAAGAAGTAATAGAACTAGTCATTAATTAAATTCATCCTTCTGCAGACAGCCCTGTCCTTGAAGAACCTATCTTGTAGTGAACAAGCAGCAAAGAAAATACTGTTATATAAAAGTTAATCCTGCAAGATGGACACTGATGTGTTATTCACCACAATGGCCCCTCCCATGAGCTTTTCATGGTAGACATGTTTGGGAATGAGAGAGGGCAGCCCTCTTTTGCTGGAGCTGCTTGTGTTTCTAAAAATCCACTTTATATCCCACCGTTTAAAGTTTACTGTGGCATAAATATTGCTGCAATGAGAGAGAACCAGCCAAGATGAGGGCTTGAGCCTAGAGGCTTGAAACCTTGTTAACAGCACTGCTCAGAATGATAGTTTTCTAACTAAAGTTTGCTGGCAACAGTATAGTTTTTTTACTTACTTACACTAAATATAAATCTTGTTAAGATTTGTGCTAATGGTAATTTTTTCTTCATCATCGAAGTGCTAGCTATAGGATATATATTTCACATGAGGCCTATAAAATACATCATCCTCTAGTAAGGACAGCTCTGTTCAGAGAGCTTTTTCTTTAAAACTTAGCTTAGTTGACTATGGAATGAGAGAATGGAGTAGCCTCTGAGGTGGCAATAGTGGAAGAAACCAAAACTAAAGCTGCAGAATTACGGCACTACTGTTGGCCATTTCAACTTGAACTACTGTATTTTACCAACTGCTTCTTGAATGTGCTTGGGAGCAATTTGAGAAAAGAGAAGCAAAACATGGAGCAGGCACTAACATACCCAAAACACTGTGGCTCCACTTTTAGAAATGAAAATAAACATTGAATGTCATCTGCAATAGCAAAGACAGACACAGTGATGTCTCAAGCTTTCTCTGTGGCGCTACTGGTGTGCAGTAGATAATTGCCCCATTATCCAGCACAATTTGAATAGAACTGAATCAAATTTAATTAGCTCATGTATTTAGAGCATTTCTTCACCCACAGTACTTGTAGTCTTTAAGGTCCTGCTGTGCAAGTGTACTGTTCTACTCAAAATGCAAGCTGTTAGGGGAACCCCATTCCAAAATCTGCCCTAGTATATTATTACATACTGTAAGTCCTGCACTAGTGGTGGTCTGGTTTTGATTTGCCACTCTATTCTAGGATATCTTTACATCCTTATTTCACATGGTACCGTATGGCAGCCTGACTGGTCCAGCCCTTAAGCCTTGGAAATGTCCTTCATGGCTTTGAACATATTTAGACTGAGCTTTTTTCTTGCAGATTTTTGTTCATATCTGTCCATAGTCATTGCCGCATTGCCTTTATGAAATGATTTGTCTCCTCACCCGCTCCTTCTGCTTCTCCTTCATTGATCAAATGTTCTTGACCATTAAATACAATTTAGACTTTAGTTCTGTTTTATTTTTGTGAAGTACTACAAAGTAATGAGCTTTAAATGCTATTTACCATTTTAGTTTTGTATCTAACGTAAGTAGTCTTCTAAAATTACAGATTGCTTTCTTAATTCTAACAATAAATATCACAAAATTGCCCACCAAACTTACAGAAGGTGCTCTATTTCAGATTCAAAATTGCTGTTTGAACTATACTGAGTATGACAGAAATATTTCCAGAACATTTTAATTACTCCTAAATGATAGAAAAATATTTTCTTAAAATATAACTTTAAAAATATGCAGAAATAGTTATGGAACTCTGAATGCTTAATTAATCCCTCTCTTCCTGGCTTTTTGCAAAAGTATTAAAAAACACCACTGACTTGTTCTACTTAAACAGATTAAATAAAAATTTGGTGAGACTGCATTTCAAATCACATGCTAAAACTAAATTGTGGGTAAAGCAGAAAACTTTTAAAGAGTAAAAGTTCAGGGAACTAAGTTTTGCGCTGAATGCTGGGCACATGGTTTTGTCTTATGCAGACTTCTTCAGTTTAGCTGATCAGTGGCTGTAACAACATGGAACTGTTACAGGAGCTGTTGAGCTCTCCCTGCCCTGGGAGGCACTTACTCCTTCTCGGCTGCGCTGCACCCAGTCAGTTGTAGGAATCAGTAATGCAGCAATGCAGAGAGGGAATTTACCATCCAGCCTCAGCCAAAGCATTGCCTGCTCAAGCTTTTGGTTTCTAAAAAGATTTATGAGCAAAATTTTTATGCATTGATTAAAGTGTGTTAATGGAGTGATGACAGCAGTTTCAAACTTGTTTGGTGTAGAACATGTACTTAATGGTTTCTTACAATCATCTTGATTGAACAGCAGCAACTGAATCCAATAGTACCAATAAATGTTAACCCAGACCATTTAAATACATGCCCCATTTTAGCTACATTAATCATTTATCTAAAGGCTAGAAGGATGGCTGCCCCTACAAGCTGAAAGAATATAAGCCATGTTAAGCTATGACAGTTTATCTAAGCTCACCTTTTCACATATTTATTGGCTCTTTCTTACGAGATAATTTCATACCAGTAACAGAATGTCATTTTCATCCAGACCTCTGGAGCATACTTTTCCTAGCTCAGTTCTGTTTTAGACACTCTTTTATATACTCATAGGAAATGTATGATGTTCCTCAATGCCAACATTGCCCCCGAACCACAAGCAGAGTCACATGTGTGCAATAGGAGAGTGATTTTCAAACAGCTAAGGTGGGACAAGAGTAATCACAGGAACCCTGCTACATTAGGAAGATCTCCTCACTCTCTAATGACCACAGAAATTGATTCCTTTTGCACATATATTGCCTCTGTAAGCAGAATGAATACTGAAATAAACACTGTGCCTCCATGGCAGTTTGAAAAACTGGGGGTGCAGAAGTGTCCTTAATTTTCCTTTGAAACACTTTCCTCTTTGCCTGTCTTCATTAGATTCATGAGTTCATATACAGCAACACTGATTCCTTCTTCCCCCAAAAAGATTTTGAGCTACCAAAGTCCCCCTTGAAACTCCTATTTTTTAATAAGCTTAGATGACAAAACATAGTTGCTTCTTGCTCAGTGCAAACCATTCACTTACCGTTGTTTCACCATCTTTCAAGGAAACCATCACAGATTGAATACATAAGCTACTCTTCCCACGTTTTATTGCAGTTATTCACTATGATGAAATCATAAACTACGTCACCCTCCCAGACTTCTTGCTCAAATTCCAAAGGTCTTTATCTTGAACTCTGCTGGTCTTTAAAATCATTGCTTCTGTAAACAATTCTATTATTTCTTTTGTATCAGTTCACTTAGAATGCAGTTCAGTCTTTCCTTACTAGACATCATTTGACCCTGACAAATATTGTCCCTCCTAAGCAGCACCGCTAGCCAAAATAACCAATATGTTTTCCTAGGGAGGATGGGAAATTGTAAGGAAATAAGAGTCCTTTGATGCAATTTAATCTGTTTTCAGGAACTGTAATTACAGTTCCTGCTTTCTCAAGCATGGGAGAACATCAGAGTATCTTCCTGCTCCAGCCTCTTGTAGCCAGCACAAAGGTCTCCGCCTTCCCTGGGCATTCTTAAGAGTAGCTTTGGGCTTTCTTATTACATTGTTCCAGAGCTGTGCCTTTGTTTTCTTTGAACAGCCTCCTACGTACTGCCAGGCTTCCCAAGCAGCATGCAGAATGTTCTCTGCCCGGTGTTCAAGCTGCTGAGCAACCTTGCATTTACCTTTGACTTGGCAAAGAAACATTTACTTGGTGTTCTCTTGCAGCCCTATTTATTGAAAGGTGGTGATTAAGTCCTGCAATTTCAACCAGATCTACCAACACTCAGGAGCATGTAGGAGAAAGATAACCACTACTTGTTGTAGATAAGACCTACGTATTCTCAAAGTAACATTTGTTACTCTTAGAGTGCAACTATCTGTATTAAAAGTTTTATTCAAAATGGTGTTTTCAAGTGTGCCTAAGACTTGTAGTGACAAGTCTTGGTGAAATGCCATTGTCCCTGTGGTATCTGAAAACACAGAACAATGTCTCAACAAATTTGCCCTTGCTTTGTGTTAGAAAAACAAAGCCTTGAAGAAATGTATCAATAATATTTATATTGCAAAATCTTTATTAAGGCCAATTTGAAACTGTACCATAGATGTTGAATCAAGCTGTGAAATAGTCTGGGCATTGTGATTCCCAGTTAAGTCAGTCAGCTGGGATGTCTAAGAGGACGTATGTATTTCACCATTGATTTGAGTAATGAAGGATTAAACAATTGTTTTCGAAGAGCACTTAGACTTGTAAATAATTGTTACACAACTTGGTAATGACAGTTGCCAAATAACTGGCAACTACCAGTGCTCTCCTAATGACTTTGTGTGGGTTTTACATATGCCCTGTGGAAGTACCTACACTACAAACCAGGCAGCCATCCGAACTCTGCCTTTAACCGATAAATAGGTTGACGCCACTGCTTTTATCTGGACTAAGGAAAGACCTGGATATACGCAACAGTGCTTGCAAAACAGCAGTTATCACTGCCTGAGGCCACCGATGACGGGCATCGCTTCCGCAGTCTCGGGGAGCCCGGGGAGCGTGCGAGGAAACGCGGCAGGCTCGCCCCATCGACCTGCGCGGGCATGTCGACGTACCACCAGCCTAGTGCCACCCAGGCCGAGGCAGCGGCCCCGGCCATGTGCCTCCGCTTGGGTTTGGTACCTACCTGTTCGGGAGGCGTTAAGGAACAACGGCATTCTTTAAAGGAAGAGGGTTTTAAAAGGCTGTTTGGCGCTGTTGTTACTTCCGACTGTCAGAGCCTCGGCAGCTGTCGCGATCTGGGACCTGCGCTGCCCTGCGGTCTGTAAAAATAGCGCGCAGCTCCCCGCCGCTGGCAGCCCAGCGCTCGCGCTGCCTCAGCTCCTGCCACCGTCCCTAGTCACAGCCGCGGCGCTTCACCCGGCCTCAGGACCGGTGAGTGACCCGCCAGAGATGACCGGGCAGGGCAGGGCAGCGCCGCCTCCCCGACATGGTATCACCCGCATCCCGCTACGGCGTGGTATATCCCAGCGCGGGAGGCGCTTCCCTCGCCGCCCCCAGCCCCTCTGTTCCCTCACGCCGACCGCAGCCAGGGCGCGCCCGCCGCTCCCTCTCTTTGTGTGCGAGCGAGGGAGCGCGCGCGGGCGGGCCCGTGACACAGCGCGGCGGAGGGCGCCGGTACAGCGTGAGAGCAGGGCGGGCGGGCGGGCGGCGGTTTGGAGCGGCACCGCTGAGGGGCGGGCGGGAGGAAGGTGGAGTGAGGAGCGCGGGGCGGGAGTGAGGGAAGGAAGGAGGGCGGCTGGCGGCGGATAATGATGGCGTGGTGTGCGCGGCCGCTGGGCGGCCGGCAGCGCTGAGGGGAAGGAGCTGGCGGGACCCCCGCCCCCAGGTAGGCTGGCTTGGAAAGTTTGGGGCGAGGTGCCGCGGAGGCCCCCGGCGCAGAGGCGCCGCCACGGGGAAGCCCCAACTTGGGGCCGAAACTTGCTGCTTCCCCCCTTCCGGGCAGCACGGGGCGCCAGGGCCCCTCCGCCCCGCTGAGCCGCGGTGCGTGCGGCGGGTCCGGCCCGGGCCCAGCCTCCCACGGCCGGCAGGAAGGGCCGGGCGCTGCCCCCTCCCCCGCCTCCCGGCCCGGCTTGGCTCAGCTCGGCCCGGCCCGGGACGGCCGTTGGCGGGAGCGGCGGGGGGGGGGGGCCGCCTGCCGCTGCATCCCCCGCTGGAAGAGCCAGGTCGGTGTCCGGGCGGGCGGGAGTCGCCGGGTTCGCGCGTCCCGGCTGACACAATGGGCTTTATCCCGCCGGGAGGTCTCGGGCGGCGTTTCCCACCCGGAGTTTCGTTCGGATTCGTGTCACACAGCGGCGGGGCCCCGCGTTAATGCGAAGTGTCTGTCTCTCTGCAGATGGCTTTCCGGATACCGCGGTCCGCGCTGGGGATAATACCCGATGTGGTGATTTACGCGCTTTGATTTCTTTCTCTCCACGTATACTCCCCTGCGCTCCATTTCAATGCGGGCGGGGAGACCGGCCCAGTGAAAACCTGCTTTTCAGATCTTCTGCTCTGCCTGGTGTTGGAGGGTGGAACCTTTGTGCCTGGGAGCCGTCCTTCCCATTCTTCTTGAGGAGTCGAGGGACCTTTCTCTCTGACAATGATGAAAACCGAAGGCAAAGGGGAGAGGTCTTTAAGAAGTGCTTCCCCACACCGAAATGCCTATAAGTCTGATTTCCATGCTATCAAATGCTCTTTTGATGGCATAAACAATCCCGAAAACGCTTCCAACAAAACAGGCTTGCATCAGAAGCTGAGCACCTCTTCCAATGGAGGGGGAAATGACCCACACAGTCGAGGCAGAGCTGCCACTTATGGCAATAGGGTGCACAAGATCAAAAGTATGTTTCTGCAAATGGGAAGCTCTTCTACACCCTCTTGTGAAAGCAGTCCACCTGCTGAGACCAAATTAATCAGCCGGGCCACAGCAGCAGAGTATGGACCTTCTCCAGGTAGCCCATCTTTCCTCATTGTCCAGAAAAATAATCTTCTTAATACGAGTACCAGCCCCTGCAGCAGCCCTGTGGATTCATTATCTGTGCCTTCTGCTGCTGACAGGGTCATCCGTAGCGATGAATCAGACTTGGACAAAGTTGCCCTGGCAGAAAAGTTTTCGGAGACTAGGAAGCTATTTGAGAGAAATATAAAACAGCGGAGCTCAGTGGACAGATACTCCCCCAGCAAATGTGAAAGAACTGAGGATAAGAAAAGGCGCAGTTCAGCTTCTGATTGCAGCAGTGTGGTGGACCACGGTTTTAATACAGAAGCAAGTCCTCCAGTTGCGCTGGAGAAAGTTGAAAATCAAGGTAATGATGAGTTGAAGCAGCAGCCTCCCAGTAGTGGTTCCAAATCCTCATTCCTGAATGCAGGGCCCATTTCTAGAAGGCTGGAAAGCTTTCTGGGTGACAGCGATTCTGACGAATCCAAGGAAATTTCCAAAAATGCTAGTCCTCTGAATCAGGACCCTTTGAGAGGTCACCACAGTTTGGATTCATCTGCTGTTGCTGAAGGATGTCAGGAGAAGGCTGTGCCCACCAAAGTGCCTGTGATCCTCAGAGGTGAGCTGAGCGAGGCACTTGGAAAAGACAAAAGAGAGCAACTGGTACTTGAGAGAAGCCTGTGGGATATGGGCAGTGCATCTGGTCAGGAAGCTCAGCGGAGATCAGATGGTTTTCTCTCCAGGGTTTCCTCCATGGAGGGGACTTGTGCAGAGCTGGTTACACAAGATGAAACCTCAGGGCATGAAAAAGATGGTTTGGAGAAAGATCACATTGTTCAAGAGCGTCAGCTGCTCGTATGTCAAGTACAGGAAGGGAAGAAGAGCAACTACTCCTTGGAAGTGGTAGAAGAATTTACAGAAGATAGCGAGACCCATCAGGAAGAAGAAGGGGATGGGATGTCTGTGAGAGATGGTTCAGTTACACGAGTTCAAGATGTTCTAGAGCAGGAAGGGGGTACTGAAGAAGAGGAGCAAGTGTTGGAAAAGCAAAGCGAGGACTTCAGTGCTTTTGGAATAGAGAATGTGGCTTTTGATGATGACAGGGACACCGAGTCAGAAAACCAAGGGCCTGAAGGCAGAGAAAGTTTGGAGGGAGAGGAGGAGGAGTGTATGTATGACAGTGAGTATGAGGAGTTTCCTGGACTTTCTGAAGAGGAAGATCCTCAGCCAGACCGAAAAGTCAAGTTCTCAACAGCTCCCATCAGGGTAAGTATATCTGAATTTTCTCTGTATTTTTTCATCATAATTTTGCAGTCAGAATGACCCAGGGAATACATTTTTTTGGTGTTCTTTTTGCAAAGCTCTAAAAACCCTTTAAAAGTTTATGGCTTTTATTCAAAAATAACTTATCTTGCTCAGAATATTCATGAATTAGTCACAAGTGATTTCTGAATCACAGCAGCTTCACAAGATAGTGTAGCGAAACATGAGATTTTACTTGATGTTTTCAGGAATGCTAAACTTTTAGGAATAGATACAAAAACATGACCTTTAATATGTGCCTTAATTTGTTTAAAATGGAGGCATTGCATAGGAAGGATTTTGTCAGTTTTACTTTTTGTACAAAAATTTTAAAACCCAAACAAAACAGCAAAACCCCCATAGCAAACCTTCAGATTCAAGTTCAGACTTGTCAGAATTAACTGTGAGAAAATATCACATCCAGTTCCTGTTATTTAAGCTTTTGGAATTCTTTCTAATAATAACCATATATATGTTGTTGGGGGTTTTTTATCCTGGCTTGGTGAGCAAGCTTTAGGAGTGTTACCACTAGCATTTTGGAGTTAGGAAGTTGCAGAAATTACAAGGGCAAAGAAGTTATAAAAAGGGCAAACCAGATAATGAGGAGTAGTGTAAGTTACAGTGCTAACAAAAAGATTAGGTGTCTGATCTTCCCTCATCAAAAATACCTATAAAATAAGTCAGTCCACAACTCAGACCATATTTACCCATAGTCTTGTTGCAGACTTCAGTTATTCTAGTCCCTCTTGAAGTTTGGGAGGAGAATTGGGAGATGTGGAGCAGGATGGAATGGGAAACAGTCCAGAAGTATAATTCTTCTACTATTATGTGAATGAAAAATGTCATCTTTAATAAACAATTTTTACACTTTGTTCTTATAGAGTCAGGGCTTGCTTTTAATGATCAGAGGGATGTAAAAATTCTGTTGACTCCTCTACTTCCTGCAGTGGAGAGCTGTGATTTCCCAGTTTGCTAACATATGCCAGTGCTGTACCTCAGAAAATGGGTTGCGTGTGTCAAAATGAGAGTTTTGTTGCATGTGGGTTTTTGATAGTCTCTCCATAGACAGGCTGACTTTATATGGCTTTCTTATAGTTGATGCTGCTTTAGTGGTGACCTGGAGCACTGAAGGGGAGAGTGCCACTGTTGGAAACTGCGTAATGAGTCTGATGAGGGCTGTGGGATAGCCTGAGGCACATCAGTCCATTTCCCCTTGCATTTGTGCACTGAGTATCTGAGGAAAGTGCCATGTAGAGTCTACTGTAAGTGAATGTTCATTGACCCTGCTTGCTGTAGGCAGGGTTTTACTGATTATTGCTGAAATTCTACTGGCTATAACAGACTTTTCCTTCCTTCTCTGTTATGTCTATGTCAGATTTATTTGAAAGCACTAGCAGAAATCTCTGTGCCAACTGTGTTGGGAGTTCTTGTGTAGATAAAACTCGAGTTTTTTTGGTAACTAGCACTGTCCAATTACAGATGCTTCTCTGAAAGCCACAGGGACCAACCTGTACCAGATTATCAATTCCACAACCAAGAGATGAATGGTTGGTATCAACTGTTCCATTAAAAATAACATAGTTTTCCATTAAAAATAACATAGTTCTTGCCATAGTGCCACACTTGGATTGGCAGAATACACTGTACTTTATAGCAGTATGGTCAGTGAACTTTCTTTTTAAGGCCCTAAAATTGAAGCTTGTGATAATTGCGTTCCTTTATCCCTTTTCAGTGAAACTTGACTGTATCTTCCCTGTACTTGGTATAGGGATCTATTTCTGTATGTCATTTTTAATAGCTTTTTCCCCTTTGTTCCTCATGGCTAAGTAATTTCTTTCCCCTTATCTGCATTTTTGTTTCATATTTTCTATGATACTTAGTGGGAATGAGTCCTGGTATATGGTTTTCAGCTTTTGTACTCTCTAAAATAAAGAATTCTCCAACTTTTTTTTTTCTACTTCCCCCAAATGTTTTTTAGTAATGTACCTTTAATATCTCAGTAAGTTTGTAGGAAATCTCACTTTCACCTCCCAAAAGGAAATCTCTCTTATTTGACTTTATGCATAGATTTTAGTTTATCTTCAATTCAAAGAGGGGGAAAAAAAAAGAAAATCCTGAGTCATAGCAACAGATTGTTCCTGGTTCAAGATGTATTTTAGTAGCTTCTTTTTGTTTTCAGCATTATTTAGACTAAGAAGTTTGACTGAAATGTGAGTGCCATTTCACACGTTTGGAGCCACCAGAGGAGACAGTCTGTGATTTTACTCCTTTGACACTCCTGAGAGAGGCCAGCTTGGCCTTGGCATTCTTGCTGCTTTCCTTCTGCACCTCTCTAGTGATTATGAAGAAACCATCTCTGTCTTTCGCAGTTGCTGTTTAGCAGGTGTCTGATAGAGCTGGAGAATTCAAAACATTCAGAAGGTGTTTGGGCAAGAAAAAGCACGTTCTCAGATCATCAGGGTTCTGCAGTGGTGGAGCTCTGACCATTGTACTTGATATACCCAAAAGAGAAGTTGGATATGTATGTAGGCAATGGATATAACTTACACATGGGCACCCTAAAAAGAGTATTTATGCTGCAGCAACAAAGAGAACTTGATCAGTATCTCTGTTTTGGAAGTTTCTAGTCAGTTGTAAAATTGTCAAGGCTTTTTGAGTGAAAGAAGGAGACTCTGAAGGTCCCAGGGGATGTGTGTGGTAGCTAACAATGTTAGCACTACTTCTGACCCATGCTAGAGATCCATAATTGTTGACATCTGTAACAGGGTTTAATAATATAATTTGATAATTTCAGGAAAGATGGGACAGAATTACACAACTACTCCATTGCTTTGTTTTGCCCTGTGCCTGTGAAAATAAGCATAGATGAGACCTCTTAACATAAAAATTTCAATTCTGTAGAAGCTGGTGATAAATTACATGTGGGAAGATTTCTTATTTGTTGCAGGTGACCTGACTCTTAAGTCCTACTGCTGTTTGATCTCTGTAGACCTTAAGGAACATTATGCCTTGGTTGCTTGTTTTTTCTACAGTAGTAAAGAGAGTGATACTGCACAGTTATTAGCAGAACTTCACTGACTGGGTTTGTGTTATGGTACATGAGCTATTTATAGTCTCTTGTTGCCACATATGAGGCCAGTAAGGAATGTAGATCACACTCAGCTGTCCAAGGTATTTGCAAAGGAACTGAACTTGTCTTTGTCTTGAAGTTTTCTGAATAAACTATGTAAACAATCAGCATTACAGACAGAGCAAATAATAGGTAACTGTGCTATCATCCCTTTATATTTCACTCTGCTTTTGTAATGTAGAGTTTAAACTTGCTTTCAATTATATGATTACCTTGGAAAGCCATAATTAACATAAATGTAGTGACTGAGTGCTGTTAGGCATTTGTAATTTTGAAACATTCCGTTGGGAAAACAAATGCCTATTTCCAAATTGACTTCTTGAGATGTTTTTACCTCTGACCGTGTCAGACTTTGTCCTGGAAACCTTTAATAGCACTGTGACTAACTCTTGCAATGATTTATGGTCCATAGAAATCCTGTAGCTCAGGTAAACTGAAAAGATAGTACAAGCGGTATTTGCTTCCATAATTCTTTTTAATTAGCAGTGCTATCCAGTTTATGTTGCATGGGAGTGTCAATTCCCAGCTCTTTGTGAATAATACTTTAAAATTGCTAAGTCAAGAGCACAGTTTAAAAAAAAAAAAACCAACACAAGAAATCAAACCTTCATAAAGGCCTTACTTTTATATTTGTCACAGTTAAGCAGATGCTCAAACTTACTTCTTAAATAAGGAAACTGAAAGCGGTTTCATAGCTTGTGTGTTGTTCTAACCAGCCAAGTATCAGCTGCTTCTGGGAGAACATGGAAATCCTTCATAAAATTGCCATTTGTCTTGCATTGGAATAGAGCTGTTTTATGTATAGCTGGGGCACAAACAGTAATCTTGTTCAGGCTGGCATTCTCTTTAATCTTTTTAGTACAGAACTGCTTACTGTGGATGTTAATGAAGCAGTAAATGAAGATAACTTGAATTAGATTTCCTGTATAACAGCATTATCTGTAAATGCTTACCACTTCTAGTAGATGCAGTTTTTCTGCGTCAATGTGTAGTCTCCTGAACACTGTTAAAGTTGCAGAGTAGTGCTTCAGCTTAATACATCCTCTGATTTTTGAACTGTAACTTCTATGCTTATGACATCATAAACAGAAAAAGATACAAAATACACTAAACCTAGTAGAAGATACCAAAACGCTGGAGTTTCTTCAGTAATTAGACAATTGTTGACTGCGTAAATGGTCCATTATTTGTTGGCCACTGGTCAAGCACTTCGGTAAGATACTTCTTTATTGTAAGGAACAAGTATGTGACATGGATGTAGGTTGTTTTAGAAAAACAGATTTGAATTGAGAGTAGATTTTAACAGAACTGATTTGTAGGTGGGAAGTGAAGTAATTTGCCTTTTTTTTCTTGACACAAATAGTGTATTTTAATTGTGCTTTGGGATCTTTTGCAATGACAATTTGTGTGTTGCAACTCAGATTTTAATTGTTTTGAAGCTCTGTTTGTCCTTTGCATCAATATTACAATGTTTGTGACTTTACATCAAAATTTTTCTTCATATTTTTATCTCAAACTCTTCACGGTATTTTTCAGTGACTTTTCACAAAAAGTAACCCTGATGTGTTCTGCTTGCATCTAAGAGTATGGCATTTCCTGGTGGCTAAACTTAACAGTAAGAAACAAACATGGATATTAACTGGAGGAATATTCACACACTTGTGAAAATTTTCTTAGTTGGGTTTTATTGTGTTGGTTTTTTGGTCTTGAAAGATAATCTTTAAACTCTTACTTCAGTTAAGAAGTTAAATGTTTATTAATCTTAAATGCATTTAATTCTGTGTGTAGATTTATCTGGCTTTAGAAAGTTCTATATCAAATATTTCTGATGTCTTTATGTTTTGATTCCATGACCTTTGTTCATCTCCCCAGAAAGAAGCACTTTCAACTCAAGCTTTCTTTGGAATTTTTTTTTTTCTAATCATATGTTTTCTGTTTTGATTTTTTAGGAAATCTTTGATATGTAACATTCACAATAGTAGATTGATTTGGCATTTCAAGAATCTTTGGATGAGAGTCCAGGGTATAGGGCTGTAGAGCAGAAATCTAAACCAGAACAGGAAAAGCAAAGACTATCTTTTTATATCTTGCCTCGCTGCTGGAGCAAATTAACTCTTTACATTAATATCTCAATGTATTTCTAACTGAATTATTCCCTGGATGCGGTTATACGACATCCTGGCTGCCCTATGTGATGTACTTGATGGTGCTACAGAACTACAGACGAGAACACTGAGGTTATGGATGTCAGATGAAGTGGCAGTAAGCATGACAGGTTATCATCACCTGTCTGTCCTCACTCCTTTTTCAGACTCTCTAGCTTCTAAACTCCTAGCAGTTTCACCCAGATTTGACGGGAAGAGAGAGATGTTCTTAAAGTTATTTTAAAAATACTGCTTGGTTTGGGAAAAAGTAGCACTTGTATCAAAGTTGCAGATTGTGCCTTTGCTGATGGCAAGGCTGCAGATTAGTTTAAGTTACTTGTTCTTTTTTTACTTAATGTTAGCTGGTGACCATACATGTCCAGCCTGTGCTCTGTTTTGCTTTGAGAATAGCTGTGGAGAAGAAGAGGGAGGAAAGGTGGTGAACAGGAGGCAGTTGAGGGTTTCATGGGAGATGTAGTCTGAAGAAATGCTGAGGAGGTGATGAAGGTCAGCAAAGAGAAGCAGTTTTGCAGGAGACACGTTCATTATCTGAGCAGTTAAGCTCTGAAATACTCAGCATCTTTTTGGTTAGGATTGCCATTATTAGCAGCTGAGAATACTTAACCTAGACCGATAAAGAATGAACAGGGAGTAGCTGAAACTTGTTTGTAGTTTACCTTTTGACAGAAAAAAAAAACATTATCCCTTTTCATATGATTCTAACATAACAGAGAAGGTGAACACTTGGGAGGATATCAGTAAAAAGTGTGCCTCTGTTATCTGACTAGACATTTTGTAATCTTGAGATCATGAAGGTGCAGTGTAGCAGATTTTTTTGCAGGGTGCTTACATTTTTATCGATTAATGAAGTATTACTCCAAAAGGAAACATGCAAATTCTTTACATGTATTTCTCAATTATTTACCACCATCACCTTCCAGTTTGCCTCCTTTTCATGATCTTCCTTGTCAGACCCAGGGCATTCATCATTGCTAGTGACAGTATTACTAGCGATTAGTTAATTCAGGTATGGCAGGGTTATTTTGTTGTTGTTTCATCTTCTGGGCTTTAGAAAACAGGTAGGCTATTTCTATGTTCACTGTTATTGTTTTGAAGTTGCTCTTACCAATTTTCTTGCTATTCGGATTTGGTCAAGTCAAGATTATTGTTTTGGTGAAAAGTAAATTAACACATGTATCTAATTCTTGATAGTCAAGCTTAAACTGGTGGTAACAAGATACCTGTGAGGCTTGTGGATGCTCATAACGGAATCACTTTATATACAAAGCCTTTCAGAAGCTAAGATTTTTTTTTGGGTGTCCCCCTTCATGTGGTATTGTGAGTAGTTTTTGTCTCTTCTGGTCATATCCTATTTATTTGGAATTTTTCATTCCCTCTGTCAGAGAGCAACACCACCTCATCTGAGATGGTGGTGGAGTACAGCCAGGTTACAGCAGAGCTCTGCTTCCACACAGGGCAAATGTGGATCATCTCTTAATGCCTGCTCTGAATGTTTGAAAAAGAAAAAAAAATAAATCAATGCACTGAATCTTCATGGATGCTTTTCTCTGTCTTCAGTATTTCTTTTACTGGGATTTAAAAACAAAATATCTGAGAGTGTTTCTCCTTTTGGAGTAGGTAGCATAACCCGACTGAAACAGTTACGTTGTTTTTCTTGCTAACTCCAGTGCCTTTGCTACTGCAGTGAAATGCAGAACTAGAGAATATATTTTACTGGGTTTATTGAGAATTAAGTGGAGAATAGTAATACTGGTAAAATCATGTTTAATTTATGATTAAATTGTCTGTATGGTAGATCTGAAGCAAGGTTGTCTTTTTATAAACTGACATGGTTGGTGTTTTTGATTGTCATGCAGAGCTACAAGGTAAGCGTGCGAGTGTGTGCAACCTGCCTCTCCACCTGTTTGGTAACAGAACATGCTACATTGAGTGTAACGGCTTATAATGTTAACCTGTTTAACAGTTACTAACCATTCTGAATACTCTTTGAAGAAGAGTCAAAGTGTGGGTTTGTTGTTTTTTTGTTTGGTTTTATTTATTTATTTTTCTTTTAAGCAAAATATTTCTGTTTGCTGGTTAAAGGATTTGATAGCAGGAGTTGACTAAAATCAGATATAGTTACTTTCCACTTAAAATAGAACAAGTAGTGGTAATGAAATACTAACCATGTAGCTTTCAGAAACAGAGGGAAGAGTGGGTAGCAGTAATAAGATGTCTACTTTAACTGAAGAGGGAGATTGTAAAAGTAAAGTGTACATTATATACTTCAGTCCTACTTCAGTGCTACTGTTTCAAATGGTTATTTGTATTTGCCTGGGCACTTCACACTTTGCCAGACATATCAATGTGGAAAGATGAAACTGTTCACTAATAGATAATATTACCTGAGGCAACCACTTGTGTTTTGAATGCTTGGCTTTACTGAGTGTCAGTGAATTCTTATGTTAAAAGTAAGAATAGGGTTTCAGAAGAAATGTGAACCAACTGGTGTAGTCATTGCAAGGTGTGGTGTGCAGGTGTCAGTTACACTCAAGTGCCTCTCTCAGCTGTGAAGTGTTACTTTAACTGCCTGCACAGGTGCTGTGGGGCTTTCCAGCAAACACTGCCGTATGACTTGAGAACATTAAAGAAATGTTGACATTGCTCCCATTCCAGTTAGCTGGGAGCCTTTCTGCACAGTCACTGGCTTCTTCATACGTAAGCTTAATTACTTTTGTAGTGTTCTGCTTTTGATCAGGCACCAACTAATCTATCTGCTAGAAATTAATATGGGAGTGGAGGTCTTTGGGCTGTA
Source organism: Pezoporus occidentalis (assembly GCF_034315485.1). Classification (NCBI taxonomy): domain Eukaryota; kingdom Metazoa; phylum Chordata; class Aves; order Psittaciformes; family Psittacidae; genus Pezoporus; species Pezoporus occidentalis. The sequence continues at coordinate 614,764 of NW_026916242.1, forward strand.
TTTTATGGCTCAGTAGCAATTTCATGCAAACACGTGGTAAACTAGTGTTAACCCTCTAACAAGATTAACATTCTGCTAAAACTAACGTAGTTCTTAAGTAGAGCTTTTTCTTTTTAAGTGCTGCTAAGGGTTTGAATTAAGTGAAGTCGTTCTTGTTCTTCTGTGATAATTCTGTTTTTTGTGATAGCAGTAGGATGATATAATGGAGATTTGTAGTTGTGTATGGTAGCAGGAGCTGAGTGGTAGGGTCTTTTAGACAGGCTGTGTTGGCATTTTGTGGGGGTTTTCTTGAGTGCTTACCTTGGTATTAGCATCTTCATAGAAAGATACAAACTGAGTTTTGAATTCAAGAAGTTATTATTTTTCCTGGTATGAAAAATGCAGTTTGTTCTGTCTCCAAATAAATATATCTACTGTGCAAGTACTAAGTATATATTTGAAAAATTATGGTTATGTATCTTAGCAATTTAAGGCAGATAACCCTTAAAAATTCAGCCCTCTTTCAGAACTTTTTTGATTGAAGTTATTTTTATTCATTCTGAAGAAAAGAGGTCTTGAGTGTAAAAGAGTTTTATTCCCTCCCCCCCCTTCTCCCCAGATAACAGGGTTTTCATCGCTTATTACCTTGACAGGATCCAGAAGTTATTAATGTTAGGTGAATCTTCTGGATATATAACCTCCTATATATATATAACCTTCTAATCAGGGTATGTAGCAAGTTATAGTAAAAGGCTTGTAAAATTCACCCGGTTGCCGCAATAAAATTCATCTGGTTTCTCCTGTGTTGAGATGATAACTTGTGTTTGCTAAAGCAACTTTTAAAAATATCACTTGCACTCTAATAATTTTATATTCTCTGGCTAGTAATAGCTTCTAAATAGTAAGATTAGAATTTCTTTTGTCCCTAATGCATTCAGTGACTAAACCCTGTCAGACACAGCACAGGGATGAACTGTGTTTAGCTTTCTCATCAATCTTCCAGACTCTGTAACTTGTGTTATTTATTATCCACATTTTAACTGTGTTTAGTGTTAGTTTTGCTACTTGGAAAGAACAATTTGCTGAGAAGTTCTGTGTTTTCTGTATTAGTATCAACAATTTTACTGTTTCCATCTTATAAAAGATGAGTATCATGTGTTTCCACAAGTACGCAATAAAAATTTGTGTTTTGCCCTTGACTCTGGCCATAGTTTTCTTAGTGTGCTCTTGCTTTTCTTGTAGTTGCAGTGCTTGGCTTCTGGTTATATATAAGTTTTTCCTCTATTTTTTGTAAATTCATATTTTTCCTCAAAATTATTTTTCTGAAGATGGGGGGGGGGGGGGGGGGAGTGTCTTACTGTTTTGAAATGGGTCTATCTTGTCTTAATTGTGAGGTTATGTTTTAAGAATATTATCTAAACTTTCTCACACACTTGCCATCTGTTACCTTAAGAGGAAAGCATGAATTCTTTCTCCTAGTGGATTAGTCAGAATTGATTTCAGATAGGTTTGTCTTAAAAAGCTATTGTGTATAAATATATATATATGTAAATGAAGATTACTAATATGTTTGTGCTGCTATTTTATGAATAACAATTATAAACATCACTGGAATCTAAGCCACCACTAGTTTTAAATTCTGTGATCCTCTCCAGGCAGATGGATTCAGATTCCTATAGTCAATTTTGTGTCAAAATGGGCTAATTCCATGAGACTCGCAAGTACAATGCTATTACTTCCAAGTTGGAAAAATATTCAGTAATTTTTAGAAATTCCAGAGATATTTTAGTGCTTTCAGTCTAGGACTTGCAGCCTATGTAGTGCTGATACAATGATGCAACTTTGCTTCCCTGACATTTCCAGCTCTTTGGAAAGGCTTGTGTAAGGAACTGATCATCCCTTTGCTAATGTAATTCTTCAGTAGATAGTGACTATTTGCATGATCTTCTGTGTTGCAAGTTAGACCCGAGTTGTAAAAAGTCAGGAAAATAAGCTGTCAGTGTCTCCAAAAAACTGCTACCAATCTCCCCATTTTGCTCATTCAGCTGTTTGGTAGTTAGTGATCTTTCATATTTCAGTCATATTACTAATATTAGATCGTATGTGTGCTTACAAATCAGCATACTTGATTTTTTTTTTCTTAACGCCCCAGTATTTGATTTGTTCTCAAAAACTCAAATATTCTCATTAACAGGTTAGCATTTGTCCACTCATGAACTTCTTTTTTTTTTATTATTAGTTTAAAATTTGTCTTCTTATAACCTGACTATGTTTTGGTTTTGGTGTGGGGGGGGGTGGGGTTGTTTTTTTTTTTTTTTTTTTTTTTTTTTTTTTTTTTTTTTTTGTTTTTGTTTTTTTTTTGTTTTTTTGTTTTTTTAATTGGGTTGGAAAGGAACCAAGCCAGGCTGGTCTTGTTCCAAAGGAAGAATAGTGCCTTGTGAAATGCTTCTGCTCCATATCCTATTTATTGATTTGGGAATGAATTATAGAACTTGTCTGCCTTTTTTTCTGACAGTGCTAGACGAAAGATACTTGAGACCATTTGGATGGTTTTCTTTGTCTATTTTGCAAATTTTCCTGTAAAGTTTAAGGAAGATGAGTACTGTAAGTGCAGCCTTTGTCTTTCTGTGTCCAATTGTTTCCCGCTGGTGTCTGTATGATAGTCCAAAGGAGTTTATTAGATTATGTGCCTTTAAGCAAGACTTAGGAAGAACAACTTTTCACGAAGGTTCTTTTATTGGGGGAAACAAAAGGCTTCCAAGAGTGGGTTTCTTCCTTCCCTTTCAGCCAAGTGCATTTAATCTTGCTTACTTACTGGACTGCTATATGGCCATGCCATGTTTGTGGAGTAGCTGTTTTGCAGGATGTGGTGAAGAGTTTGTGAAACTGTCCTCCAGCTGTAGTCTGGAGGTGAAGCGGTGAGTTCCCCCTGGGAAATACTGCGTTCTATTAGGTGCTTTTAGGTAATCTGTTTCAAAAACTGCTTTCCTATGTCTGAGGTTCCTGCCATGCTAACACCATATACTAGCAGATGTGAATTCACTGGGACAATGTTAATTGCAGTTAATTGCCTGATTTACATGGTTGCAGTTACTTGTCTAGGTAGTTTTAGTGGGAAAATGCAAAAATTACAGAAACACAGTAAGCCAGTGTACATCAACTTTGTGTTAGCACTGCATGTTCTTGACTGGGGGTAGCTGCTGCAGCTGCAGTCCATAACTGTGTTTTAATCTTACAGTGATGTTGAGTAAAACACTTAGTGACTTAAGCAGATAAACCTCGATTTTCAGCTAAATTGGGGGTTCTGTGTTTTTTCTTCTTTTTCGTTAGCTTATGACTTTAAATACAATTAATAAACATGCTGGTAAGTAAAATTCACCCATTGCAAGTAACTCATTCTTCCTTTCTAGATTTCTGTCTTAATTTGGGTTGTTTATCTTGTATTTTTAATGATTCAGAAATTCAGCTGGAGTGATTCCTAAAAATAGTGATGTGTGTAACAAGGCATTTCCTTTTCCTGGGAAACTGCATGATTCCCTTGCAAAATCAGAAAACTGGATCTGTATGAAGCACTGCAATTGGCAGATGGTGTGGGGGGAGGGAAGAAGAGAGGAAGAAGGATTTGGGGGAATGTAGTTCTAGAAAAAAAAAGTCACACTATATCAAAGAGGAGATAACTGATTTCCTTGACTGATTTTTTTTTTTTTTTACTATTTGGTGCATTTGCAACACACAAAGTATTTAACATTTTGTTTTGAAATGTAAAATGTAACTTCTGTGCAAGTTGGAAACTGTCTTGACAGGAGCAGGATTTATTCCATATTTATTAAATTGACGATTGTTTAGAAAATTTGATCTTTAAAAATACTCCTTCAGTTTCCATACTGATTTTCTTCTGATTGTATCATGTTTGGAATGGGATGAGAAAGCACTAAAACCAGTTTTGTTACCTTTCTTAGGTTTTCAGTACTTACTCAAATGAAGACTATGATAGACGTAATGAAGAAGTTGACCCTGTGGCAGCCTCAGCTGAGTATGAACTTGAGAAAAGAGTGGAAAAAATGGAAGTGTTTCCTGTGGAAATTGAAAAAGGTGCAGATCAAACCTTGAACATTTGCAAGAGATACTGTGAGCACAAAAGATAAAAACAGTTTTAAACTCTGTTTTCCCTGAATTTAGGTCTTGAATTTGTGTTCAGGCTTTCATTTGTGGCTAATTGTGTAGAATTTAGTCAACATTAACTGGACAGGCATCTACTAAGTGCAAACTGTCATATTTAATTGAAGTTAGGAAGGCTGCATTATTGAGTGACAGATCTGCACTAAATATATACAATTCATAGATCCTGCTCTCTCATGAAGCTTTGAATCTAATAGGCAGTTGTAACTACAGAACAAAAAGGCTTCAAGTGGCATTTAGATTGGAAACGTCTTTTTTTAAGTGAATTTTCATATCTTTTGTGAGGATGGACTTTGAACACGTTGAAGCAGCTCACTGCTTCTTGTGTTACGTGGCTAATACTAGATTTTTTTAATCCCTTAGGTGACAGTGGTCTGGGCATCAGTATTATTGGAATGGGAGTTGGTGCTGATCAGGGACTGGAAAAACTAGGTATTTTTGTAAAAACAATAACAGATGGTGGAGCTGCTCAGAGAGATGGACGGTGAGTTTTAAATTGAATTGATTATGCTTTTTGCAACTTTTTTAACTGAGCACAGTTATTTTAATTGGATAATGCTAAATACTGTTGAATGTATGTATAAAAGCTGAGTGTAACTGAATAAATATTGCATTCCTGCTTTATGTCATAGGGTTTTTTTTTTAAACGGGTTTTATTTGATAGGGAATATTTTTGCAAAATAAGCATAGGCCTGCTTACAGCATGTATAAAAACAACTTAGAATGTGCCCATGTGCAAAAGTGCCACAAAATTATGTTGATGCTCCAAATCACCAATCACTGTGTAAATAGTAGAAAAAATAGAAAGCCAAATAGTGTTGAATTTTAATTTGTGATCTGCACAGAAGCTGAGGATCAAGAGATTGTTTTTAAGCAGTTAAGTTTTTGAGACTTGTCATTTCTCATTATATATACTAGTGAGTTTTCCGTGAAACTTGTCAAAAAATTGTTAAGCCAAAATATTTTTGTTGAACTGACAGCTAATATTTTATTTTGCAGAATTCAAGTAAATGATCAGATTGTTGAGGTTGATGGCATAAGTCTAGTAGGAGTGACTCAGTTTTTTGCAGCCACTGTACTGAAAAACACCAAAGGCACGGTGAGGTACGTATGTTTTGTATGAAATATTACTTTGATTTTGTCATTTTTCATTTTTCATTAATGGAGAGTACAAAACTGTAATCTGAAAGTTTTACAAAGACATTATTGAAGGCAACAGTAAGGCAAACTGATTTCTTATGTATATCTTAAGCTTTTTGCTGCAATATTTTATTTGTCTTCTGCAGGTTTCTGATTGGCAGAGAGAAGCCAGGAACTCAGAGTGAAGTAGCACGCCTCATTAGTGAGACCTTAGAGCAGGAGAGATGTCTGTATGAGCAGCACTATGTTCATGATGATACAGAGCAGGTAAAATATCATGCATACCTATATATTTTTAAAAAGTACCTTAGCATTACATGCAATAACCTCGGAAAATGGAAGCAAGAAAACCCCAAAAGATAAAACAAGCAATTTGTTGAAACCACAAATTACAAACTTCATACATTATTATTACAAGGCACACGATTTTCACTACTTGCTATCTTTCCAATGTATCAACAATCCAAAAGGTATTTTGAAGTATCAGCTGTGTATGACTGCTTCGTGTGTGGCTTACTCAGCTCTCTTTTGTGGAACATTGATGAAGGTGTTTGCAAGTCATCTTCAAAGCTTATCCTAGGTGTAAGAAACTAAAAAGGAATAGTAATGAGTTGAGAAAAATTCTGCAACTGATTGGATTTCCTGTGATTTTGTTATTGCTGCTACCATAACGCAAAGTGTGTGCGTGTGTTACGATTTTCCCATTTTGCCAGGATGATGACTATGATGATGATGACGATACATATGAGTCCCATTTACGTGGAAAATCTGTAGAAGTTTTTGATCTTCCTGACAATGAAGATATTGGTTTACCACTGGATATGGATTCAGCACAGTCTCTTCTTAAATTTAAAGAGGTGTGGTGGCAATTTCTTAAATATTCTGTGTGATGGATCTGAACCTTGTAAAATTTGGATATAATCTCCTACATGTCCCCCTCATTGTGCTTTTGGGCTTGTTTTCCCAACATTGCCATAAATTTCTGGTAAATGTCCCCTGAAATGTGGGTCTTCTGCAATTTTCTGATCTCTGCTTTGCTGTACGTATTTATATTATCTTAAATGATCCTTTGATTTAAATGAAATTTAAAAATGCCCTTGAAAACAAGCAGTAGAACCTAACATCACTTCCTTCCTTGTTGTGATGTCTGAACATTGCATTATATAGGTATGATGCTTCTCTTACTTCTTCTTTGGCTCATTGGACTTTGTATTTATTTGCTGCATAGTAGAATGGCTTTAACTATGGGGGGAGCATGGTGGGGCAGATATGTCCATTCTGAATGATCTTGAGTGATTGTTAGATGCTGTTCAGGAAGACAAGAAATATACATCTGATCTCTTTGTGTAGTCCCTGAGGTCTGCACTTTATTCTGTAGATGTGAGGGTTTTTTCAGGTGATGGCTTCTGGGTTTTTTTTATGGTGTATTTGGGTTATGGTGTACTGGGACATTTCAGCCTAATGATCACTAGAGAACATTTACAGTTTTCATAGGTTAGGAAGCATAGCAGCAGGCTACAGCATCTTTTCATAGTTGCTATATTTACTTGGGATACAATTAAATTCTCAGTTAGAATCATTACTGTGCTGTTATTAACAATCTAAATGAAGGCTAGTCATGGATTCATTTGTTTTAGTGTATGTTTGATGCACTATGCTTTGTCACAAAACAACAACAAAAAACCCCACAAACCAGAAACACAAAAACCAGCCAAACAAACCCCCCCCCCCCAGGGTTACAGGTGGAAAGGGAGATATAAGAATTAACTAATAGTTGACAAAAAAAATGTTCTTTTGCACTTGCACAGTTTTCTTAAGACATGTTAAGGATAATCTTTACATTTGGCTTAGGTGTAGCCTTTATTTTGAATAATCCTATAAAGATTTGTGGTGTAAAATACAAGGCTTAATTTTAGAAAAAAGCCATCATGTTTATTTGTAAGTGCTGATAAGTAAAAATACTTAGTACTGGTAAAGTTTTACTTGATTCTGTGTACTGGTTGTCATCATGAGCCCATTGCTGCCTTTTCATTGTCTTGGCACATTAAAATATTATATTAACCTATCCAGTTAATGTCTGTACAGCAATGTAAGATTTTTAGCTATAGGTGGTCATGAATTGATTTTTTTTTTTTAGCAAATAGAATACACCATGGAACTTTTTGGTTTTAATTTGAGTTCAACTTTTTAATAAAAGCTCATGACAGGTTCTGTAATTGACAAAATAAGTTGACGTTCTTCCTCAAACCATTTTTATTGTAGCATAAGGGAATCGTGGACAAATAATTAAAACTAATATTTCAGATGCCATTTTGTGTGCGTCCATATGATTTGTTTGTTTGTTTTTCAGCTACAATTGAAACATGCAGTAACAATAGCTGAAGTGAATCAGCTGAAGGAGAGAGTAAGTTTTCAGAGAATGTTATTATTGGGAGGGGGTAGAGGGTGTTGGTTGGTTTGGGTTTTCTTATTTCAACTTACAAACTTTACCAAGAATAGGCTGAATGCAGAAGGCAGCAATCTGTTTAAGCCTCAGGCTATATGTACTGCGTGTTACGCTAGACAGGCATTTCTAAACTGAAAAGCTGTGCTCAAATTGAAAATAAAACCCAGCAACACCATGAAAAAAAAAGCCACATCAAAAATCGCCCAACCTCAAAATCTCCCCTGTGCTATTATAAGCTAGAGCATCTAAGCATTACTGCTTAGAGTGGACCGGAATATAATGGAGTACTGTATGAAACAAGCTTCCAAACAAATACAAGCATGCTTTCAGTGGGTAGAACTTGTCTTATTTAGTATAGACTTAGCACTTAACAGACAATGGTTCGTGGCCAACTTTCTGTTACCAGAAAGTTACCTTGTTTCCCTTTTTTCCCTTCTCAAATTTCTGATATGCTCTGGGAAGAGAGCCTTTTCCAGCTTTTTTGGCTTTATTCCCCCCCACCCCCTTTGTGAGGGTTGGTTCAACATTTCAGTTTTCTCTGGGAAAGGGTTTATTGTTCTCTTTGCTGCTTTTTCCACTGATGGAGATCTGTGCCTTTTTTCTGGAAATATCTGTTGTAGGTGAGCTGATGCTTTTATTCCATTGCCCTTCAGTGTTGCCTTGATGGGATATGTACACCCTAGGACAAGTTGCAGCACATGGCTGGGGTCAGGTAGCAAGTGGGGAGGGAATATGCTGCACATTGTGATGATTTTGAATAATAGTATCTATTGGGGGTTTTCTTGCACTCTGCAAATGTTCAGAGCTCCAAGTGTAGAGAGGCAGGCAACCAAAACTTCTTTGTGTTCTTACGATAGTTCTGATTTTGATTTCTGACAGTGCTCCTTGTCCTTGCAGTATTCTTGAAATTCAGCCCATCTGGATTATTAAAAAACATTTAAAATGTTAGTGTTAGTACAACTCACTCTGCCATTTTTTATTCAAGAAATTCTTGGTCCTTTCAAGATCTCTGTTACACCAGCAGTGATCTTAACTGGCCTCAAAAGAAGTGATTTCCTCTGTAAATGCTATCCCCAAAGGAGGCGTGGACATACTAAGTGATACCCTGTCTGCTCACTCCAAGGCCTGAAGAACTTCACATGTTACCATTCCCTTATAATGCGGCTGCTGTCAAGCTGAAGGGACTCCATCCCTCTCTTTTGTTATGGTAATGTTTGATGTGGAAGACCTATGTCTTGAAAAGTACCAGGGAAGATCATCTGGCCTCATTAGTTTTGTTCAAAAAACTGTGGGTAACAGTTTAGTAGGACAGGGAGTTTGTCTTATACAGGTTAAGATCCTGTATCTCCAGTTCCCAGGTAACCAAAATAGGCCTCTCCAGAGGCAGAAAGAGGTATTGAGGTCTTGAATAAGTCAATACAAGCTAACAATAAAGGTCTTATTCATTTTATCTCTTTAAAAGGAGGCAATACTAATAAGCAGTAAAAAACTCTTGGGTTTGAGTTCTAAACTCAGTTGGATTAGCAACAGTTGGAAGAGTTGATAAGAGTTCTTTAAAAGTTCAGTATCTTGTTTTAATATTACTGATAAGTATTTAATGGTTATTAGCTATTCTCTACTTGAATATGTGTAAACAACTGGGTTTTATTTCATCTTTTAGTTTAGATTAATTCCTTAAGTATCAATTTTTTCAGTTAAAAATTGTTGAAGCCGAAAAAAATGAATGGAAACTGAGTCGAGCCCAACTTCAGCAAAACTTAGATGAAAGCAAAGAGAAAATTAAAAAGTTAGAGACCTACTGGTTAGAGGCACAGAGTTTATGCAAAACAGTAAACGAGCATCTTAAAGAAACTCAAGAACAATGCGATGCCCTTGAAAAGAAATACAGCAAGGCCAAGAAACTGCTTAAAGATTATCAACAAAAGTGAGTACCTCAATATCCCAGGTTTTGTTTCTTGCTTGTGTGATTTGTATATTATGGGGAAAATTGACAGTAATACCTGGGGTTAGGATTTGCTTAACATACTTTCTTTGTATTTTCTCAGAGGTTAGGGAAGCAGTGGGCTATAGATGCTGAATTCTTACATACCTTAAGTCACCAGCTTCTGGAAAGGTTCTTCAAAAATTTTGCTGCTGCTTTTGATTCTAGGCTTAGGAAAAATGATTTACTATTTCAATAACAATTTTTAAAACAACATAGTTGAGAAACTGTAATGCATCTATACTTTTGGAAGGACTACTTGAAATCTGGTATAAGGTACTTGGCAATACCTTTTGCTGTTTGTGGAAAAACCCTCTAGTTTTAACGAACTTAAATGCTCCAGATAGAGTAAGCATCAAAGGATATATAATAAGAGCCAGATACATGTGATTCAGTCTGAGTTAGGAGTTGTAGGGGGAGTAGAAGGAATTCTGAGAATTAAGGTTTTGGGTTTTGTACCTAGCCCATCAAAATGCAGCATGAAAACAGTATGTTTGGTCTCTTAACATGTTTGGGATTTTTAGTACAGGTAATATTGCTTATCCAGTATGCCTGCTGTCATACAGATATCTGTTCTACCTTTTTTACCCTTTGCTAGACAGGAGCTAAATGCAAAATACTTGTAGAAGTATCTTGATAATACAGAACACAACTATTGATCTTGGTGGTTCGTATCTTAAATATCTCCACTTACTACTTCCTTTTAAAGGTAGTTTGCATTACCTTTAGCTCTGTAATCCACATTGGGAAATGTTACTTTTCCAAGTACTTTTTGGTGAGCTTTTTAAAGGTCTCCTTTCCCCTCTTCTCCCAAGCTTATCCACGTGGAAGCTCAAAAGTACGTTAAAATGACTGCTCACAGGCTAGTTTCCATTTCCTCACTGTATTGCAAATGCCCATTAGTCCTTTGACTGTCCCTGAAGCTTTTGCATTTTGTGTAGATGTTCTATGCTTATTTGCTGTGTTTGTATGTTATTCCATCTGACTTGCAGGAAAAAAGCGGCTTTTATTTTTGGTTCCTTCCTGCAATCATTGTTTCCTTTTTGTAAAACCAGCCACTGCAATTTCTGAAGGATTGACTATGTAAAAACTTGAAATTCAACTTATTCTCATCTAAAGAAGTTTAGCATAGCTTTTGGAAGGAAAATACTATGTGTGCATGTATCTAAGATGTAATGATTGGAATCATGCGTATATTTCATGCTTTATATGTGTATTCAACTTGCCACTTTTAAAGGTAGAGAGATGGTTGTGACTTTGTAGAAAGAGCGTTGCAACACATCCTCTTTCAGCCCAGGGTAAATTGTAATGTCACATATATTTTCTTTTGAAGACAGTAAGAGCAAACAAATACATAGGTCATTTTATGACCTTACAAGATTAATGAATCCATTACACTTTAGACTTGATTTTTTTCAATGATTACTTACAGTGTTTTTTAGTAAATGCAACTGTATTTCTATGTATTTTTTTAAATCTCTGTGTGTTACTGTTTCATACATTTGTGTATTTTTTTTTCACCAGAGAAACAGAATATATGAAAAAAGAAGAGGATCATTCAAGGCTACTTGAAGAGAGAGACCAGAAATATGCAGAACAGCTGAGAGTATATCAAGAAAAAGTAAAGGAGTATTATATTTTGAAATAGACTTCTGCATTCTCAGAGAGTTGTATCTCACTTCTGAATTTTAATTCTTGCAGATTTCAGAGCTTGAAAGTAAATTAAAAGTGTATGAGAGAATGCCGTATATGTTTGGAGGTGGCAGTTTATTGGAAGATGTCTGTCAAAGTCCAGGCCAATATAATGAAGATCTGAAGACTAAAGAAGATAATGAAAAAGAAACTGAATCAATAGAAGACAGACTAAATTCTTCCGATATGTTAATTTCTGGTATGTTATAGGATCTTTGATTTGCATTTAATAAAAATCAGTAGTTATATGTGTAGTAGTTGTTAAAAGAAGTTGTTTGCTATTTCCTACATACTGGGTAAATGTTTGACCTGAACAAGTGTGGATATTTTTGTTTAGGTCCCCCAACATTTTCCATATTTGTAGTAATGTATTTCTTAAATACTGTGGGAAAGAGGAGATAGGTGGAGAGAGATCCATCTTTACTGTTCCTCAGGTTCTCTGTCGTTGAAACCGATAGTATTAGCGGGACTAAACCACTGAGATTTTCAGCTATGATTTCCACCAAAACTTGCTGGTTTTTAATTTGTCTTGTAATTTTATGTCTAGAATGTTATAAAATATCCAATGGCGGTTTAAAGGAGGACATTTTTAAAAGATGTGGTAGATGCTTATGCGCTTTAAAGAGTCTTAGAGAACAAGGACAGGAAAGTACATTTTGGTCACAAATTCTTATCTATTTGAGAGTAAAATTCCATTTTCAAGCCATAATACAATTATATCCTGATCTGATGGATTTTTTTTAATTGAAGAAATTGAATAGAAATATATTTAAAAAAAATAAAATTGCTATCACAATGTTAAAATATTATAGTATTATATAAAATGGTATTTTCCCATAGTGAAATGGTAGTAATGATTAACAGGTAAAATAATTGTGATTTAACTTCTGAATATTCTTCTGGCCAGTGAGTTGGAGAATTTGCCTACCAGTTGTTTTGGACTTTTCTTTTTTTTTTTTTTAAAGTAATACATATTTGTTGCAGATTTTGATGCTTTTGTTGGAGATACTCCCAGATTAGACACCAGTGCACACAAAGCAAAAGCTCAGCTTGCTTTGAAAGTAAAACGCCAGCCACCTTCTCGATCAAAGCTGAAAGAATCGCTTGGGGCTGGACAGCAGACTGCAGATCTGCAGGTACTGATATTGGTAGATAATTACGCATTCAGGATCCTGCATGTATGTTCAGTTTTATCTGTATTTGCAATTTTGAGTGTTGTCTCTGCTTCATTCAGACTGTGACAAAGCATTGTATTTTTATGCTGTAAATGAAAACCCCTATTTGGGGTTCATACCACATGTCATCTCTGGTGTGTTCTTTCTGGCTTCTGCTTACTGAAAGATTTTGGTATAGTGACCGTGATATGTTGTGAAATATGTTTATCTATCATGTAATTCCCTCATCTGAAACAAGTTAGTTAAAAAATTTCTTCAAAAAGTAAATACTCTGAAATGCTTCATTATTCCATAAATAATCATTTAAGCCCACAAAAAGTATACAAGTAAAATATTCTAGCATGTTTCTGGAAAGCAGGTTAATTAGGGTGTGTATAGTTAGTATATGAAATAGCCTGTTGTAGAGGGAGAAGGCTGAGCTACTTCACATAGTCTAAAAAGTGGTTCCATTGAATTAGAATGGCCAAGATATACCAGAACATTTCTGACTTGGCTGGAGAAAGATGATTTGGGATGTGCACAAAGATCTGTGTATGTAACTTTAAAATTTTCTGAACTGAGTAAGTTTGTGTGTAATACAGCATATCCTTACATCTAGTGGAAGATCAGGTAGTAAATTATGTGTCGTGTTTGTCATAACTTTTGTATTTGTTGAAGGATGAGGATTCAGAAGATGCTGTTCTCAACAGAGAACTTTCCCCTGTGTACCTAACCAAGACCTTAGAAACAAGTGAAAAATTAACTCTCCCACGCCTGGATGACACAGATCGAAAGAGTGAAAAGCTTGAACAAACAGAAAGCACAGAAAGTCCTCTAGAGTCAAGTCCTTCTGCTTCCACACACTCTTCTCCAGTACACAAACCAAACAATGAAAATAGCACAATCACCACACGTTCACCTCCTCCTGAAGAGATGGCTCCAAATTCTCCTCAAGGGTATTCCAAGAGTGTTAAGCAAAGAGAAGCAAAAGGGAAAGGCAAAGAAGCCAAGGGTAAAATTTAAGGGTTTATTATTATTTTAATCTTTTGGGTTAAAGTATTACAGATTTTGGATGGAAATTATTATTGAACAATAAACTATTTGAGGGAAAGTGAATTGACACAGAACTAATTACCTGTTCTAAAACCAGTTCTTAACTCTTCAAGAAAGTTTAAAGTTATCAAAATGTGTGTAAGTTCATTGTATTCTATTTTTATTTATTGAAAGTAAGCAGTAGTATGTTCTGAAAATAAGCTTATCCTTTTAATTCCTCCATCTGCAACAAGTGCATTACCAAATTTCTACAAAAGCTCAACATTTCTGAAATAATTTACAGCACCAAGAATCTAAAAGATGCTTCCAAAATAAATGCTGTTTCAATAAAAATTATAGAAAGGAATAAGTCTAAATCAGTTTAGTAAAAGCTCTGACCTATAAATCTAAAGAGTCTAAATGGTTGCCTTGACATAAGCTAAAGGGGAGCTAAGTAATTGACTGTGGATAAGCAGTAAAGGTCCTAAGGCATTTTTGCAGAACACTAGCCTCTTAAGTGGCAGTGTATTGGAGAGTAAGTCTGACTGATTTCCTGATTCCCAGTGTTGACTTTGTGCTTCCAGATGTTATACAGGTGTTTAAACAAGATACGGATTCTGAATATTATGGGAATTACTGCAGTATTCATCTTGCCCTCTTAGGATATTTCTCACTAGGAAAAGGTTGAAGGTATTATAATCAGCTTAGTCACTACTAATCATCATTTGATTGAAATATTTGGCTTTTTTTCTTCAGTATAATTGAAAAAAGGATCAGATAAAATGTTTTAAATGCTTGATATATCCTCTAGTCAGCTAGCACAATATATAAAAGCAGATTATATTTACTGTCTTTTCTGTACTGCTCAGACAAAACCTTTCTTTTAATACCCTGAAAATAGGATTTGTTTTATACTCTCCTCATTCTATGTATTTCTATAGTCTTAAACAGAACTAGTCTCTACCCTAGCTTCTGTTAGTAAAAAAAAAACAAAACCAAAACCCCCACAATTTACCAAAGCAACTACTTCATATATAAGTGATTTTTTCATTCTTTTTTTACATTTTTTTTTTGGTGATGGATAAAGCATTGTAAACATTTTCCTAAAACTGGCAGTCACTGGAAGAGCTAATTAACGCAGTACATCAAAGATGAGAATTAATATTGAAAGCTTGCTCTTCGTAGGCAAAATGGCACTAAATGCTCGCTTGTTGCATTCTAAACATATTTAAATGTCTACCTATTATTTCATTGAAATAATCCTTTCTATTACCTTCCCATCCATTCATGTATCAGTCTGTACTTATTAGACTGTGTTTTAGAAATTACCCCTTTTCTAAGAATACTTCTTCTGGAGAGAAATGTGGAAACAAATGTCAGTATTAAAATTAATTCTTCTGGTTTTGTATTTAAGCTGACAGAAAAAATAATCAGTTTAACTGGTAGTTATAATTCATTGGATGTTACTTTTTTAGAAGTAGTGGTTAACTAATTAGATAAAGTTCTGATATTGATCAGAAACTACTGAGCAGATATTAAAAAAGGGGGGAGGAAAGGAAGCCTCCCCTGACTGTCCAGCATGTATAATTTAAGATAACCATTTATGTGTTTCAGGAAAGGTGGTGGGTGATGATAGTTGCCCTCAGTTTTGTGTAGTGAACATGATTTTTGTTCTTTCTGATCCTTGAAGTCATCCGTATGCATTACTTCATGTCAGTTGTCATCTTGAAGACATCTTAAAAGCCTACTTTGTCTCACAAAAAGCAGGCTTCATCTTTTTCATAGGCAGCTTAGTTATGCAACAGTCTTGGAGGAGCTTCAAAGTCCCAATTATTTCTTCAGAATAGTCACATTTTGTATATTGTTTCCAAGAAACTTGGTTTGTTAGGATCTGTCTGCTCTCCAGGTACTGGTTATCGTGTTGTTTCAGCACGTTTTCTGGAGCTAGCACCTTGCATTCATAGCCCATGTTCCAATTAGCTAGCTGGACTAGGTGGACTAGCTACTGAACCAGAAAAAATGTAAAAGGAAAGTCTTATAATACTTGAAGCATAGTAAAGGACAATTGAATGCTGTATTTGCTCAGCTGTTCCTTTGAAACTGATTTTCTTTAAAGCATCTTATTTATCCTGGTTATCTAGTTGGTGTATTTTAAGGTTGACGTTTTGCAAAAGAAAGAGGTACATTTTCATAAACCTATCTTAAACTATGGTTTAATTCACTGAAGCAAAATGCTGTGGTATGTTTTCTCTTTCTGTAGACAGTATAGAATTACTGTTTATCAAAAGCAATATTTTTGATCAGTCATAAGCAACTGTTGTGTTGTCATTTTTCAGTGGTACAGCACAGCCAGAATGATGGGAAGATGCCCTGAGAACAAGTTATGTTGATATGGCTGTAGTATTTTCAGCTAATATCTGCATGTGTGAATGTGAATTTCTCATATTTTAGTATCTTATTTGCTTACAAGCATCATCAGAATTACTTGAAACTTGCAAATCTTTTTGGAATAACTTTTTTATTTTTCACCCCACTATGAAAAGCAGAAGAAAAAAAAAGTGAAGATAGGACAGTAGAAACAAATGAAGGAACGTCATCAGGGAAGTCCAAAAGGAGATTTCCAGATTTTGGGTGAGATTTTGTTTGTGTTCATTTGGAAACAAATAGGTTTCAGTGTTACTTTTGGAGAGTATCATGTTTTCCCTCAGAGAATTTCCTGGGGTTCTTTGGTTTTTATCTGAATACACAATAGCTCTTGGGCATTTTCAGTGTTTATTTTGATTATATGTGGTCCTTGAAAGTACTTGCAGAATTCTGTCGTGGTTCTTGAGTAAAAGATGAGTAACAGTACTTTTTTTAATTACATGCATAATCTGCAAAATCATGCTTTGTATAACAGCCTAAATGTGGCTTTTTGTAACAGCTGGAATCAATGTTAAAAACTAGCTTATCAATTAAAAAAAAGTCACACTGTGTAAATGTAAATGCTTTATGAAAATTGTGGGTTTTTTTACTTCAGTGGATTACGGAAATCTGGAGGCAAGGGCAAGAAACACGAAAAAGAAAACCTAAGAGGTTCTCTGGATAGCAGGTAGTTGTTTTGTTTGTTTAATACATACATGGTGTATTTCTAAAGATTTTAACCTAAGTATCTGTTTTAAAATTATCACTACTATTTGACTTTAATACATTCAAGTATAACAGTGGTAGAATATGACGATTGGTAAGATGATATGGAGGTGAGCTTCTAATCTCCTGAATAAAGAAAAATACATTGAATAGTATAGAGGAAACAATAAAACAGGGTTACATTTGAAAGTGGCTCAGATGATTAACTCCTTGTGCTGTATCTTAGATATAAAACTTGTATGTTGTTTAGGAAGATTAATGTTGAGTAAGTTAAATTAACAAATTATTTGAAATTGTTAAATTGCGTGAAATATCTGCAAAAACACTTAAATTCGTGTTGTTCAATAATTCAGATTATTTTGGATGGCAATTTAAAGGCAAGTATTCTTTTCTTTGTAATTATCAATTGTGCTATGAAAAGGATAAGAATTAGTGGTGTGTGTTTCAAGTTTGTTGTTGTATTGTGTGTTGGTTGCGTGTCTGGAGACAGGGTGAGGTGGTTCGTTGTTTAAACGCAATTTAATCTACTTATTTCAGAGGTTCCCGGGAACTGTTGGATGACTCGGGCAACAATCTGTCTGCATCCGATTCAGATTCCCCTGTTCCTACTTGCATGCCTTTCTCTTGGTTTGGAGACAGCCACAAGGAGCCTCAGATTTCTAGTAGCAGCTCACTCTTTCCTCAGAGTGGGCAGGACAGTTGTGAACATGGTCAAGAGAAGAATAAGAGCAAGGTAAAGATGACTAATTTGTGCTTTGAATGTTTAAGCATTACATCTTGATAAAGTAAAAATATCAGTCTTTAGTATGTGGAACCTTGCTGACTTTGTCCTTGACCACATCCCCTCTTCCAAACGGTGCTGCAGAAGGCTGAGGCTTCACAGCCCTCACAAGCAGAAACTGTGTGAGCATTCCCATTCTCTCCTGTTCAGTTGAAGCATCAGTGGAGGCTATTCAGGCTGAATTAGCATCTAGGGAACAGTCACAGGGTATGTTATTTCACTGGTTTATAATGCTAAAGGTAATGCTAGCTTTAGGACAGCATAATTTTAAAAGCCAAATCTTTTTCCCTGTGTGATACAGTCTAGTACTTGGAGGAAGCGTACATAAATAGAGGTCAGCTTCCCAGGCAGTTCGCCAACCACCTCTTAGCGTACTGATATGTAGGGGTGACGTGCCAAACAGGTGGATGGTTTTCATTAACAAATCTAGTATTGAAAGCCAAGAGATGTATCTTCTAGGAAACTGCTTCTGAGTAACAGCCTTCTAATAATTTAAAGCCTTTTAACTAAGTCTTAAGAGGGAGACTACAGGGTTCAGTCATAATCATAAAGTTACCGTCTTCACAGCTTAAACTATTGGAAAGTAATGGCTGTAAAAAGTAAGAAGTGTAGTGTGTGCTGTCTAAATAGTTTGTTAAAACCCATTTCAGTGTAAGACCGTTACTAACAATCTTACTAACCTACCTCCATTCTTGTTTCCTTTGGATTTTGTCAAATTCAAAATTTATAGCTATTTGAGTAACCTTGAAAGCTATCTTTGAGTTTCACACTTTTTTTTTTTTTTTTTACTTTGGTTATCTAAAATGCCCTCTCATTTTTTCCTTTTTCTCCATGCTGTTAAAATGAAGTGAGTCACCAGTCTAGAAGAGAAACTTTCTGGGTTGTAGTCCATGAAGTCACTGACAATTTGCAAAGGCAGTTTCTTAAATTACATTTTCTTTTCTTAGTGTGAATTTACAGTCCCTATGACGGGAGTAAGCTGTCTGCACACAAAGTTTGTAAAGTGGTTTTAGAACCACTTACCATAGCACAGGAACTTAAGAAGAGCTGAAATTTTTAATCTCTGAAGTACACTAACACTTTACAGAATACTGTCCACTATGTGTCAGTCTTACGTATTTACATGAAGCATGCAATGGCCAAAAGATGTTTCTTGGGTAAGTAACCCAAGGATCTTGGGAGTGCAAGATCCATGTTGAAGAGGGTATGCATACAAGGTGGTACAATTTTTGATTAAATGGGAGTGCATGACTGATCTCCTAATAGGCTATAGCAAAGTTACCAAGAGATGTTTTCTGTATAGGTAAACATTCAGTGGTTTAGCTTTCAAAGTCTTTGGTTCAGAAGAACCCATTCATCCCCACTTCATTCATCCTTTGTATGATTCAAATGATTTTTCTGAGCATAGTAGAAGTCCCACTTGCATTTCTACTATAAGCTCCCGTAATGTGCTTAAGCACCCCTTAGTGATGTTTATATAGATGCTTTTCTTGGCAGTCAGAAAGGTATAGATCTTACCAGATTCAGTGCTCTTTTCTTTTTCATGTTGCCTTGAAATAATAGCCTTTTCTTCTCATCGTTGTATATTTAAGTTGATTATCACTTTAACCTTCCAGCTGGTTTCTGGCCTACTGTTTTTTGTTTCCTTGTCATGCTCCAGTATGTAATTGCAGTTCACTGCTCAATTTCTTTAGTACCAGTTGCAAACCAGCAGCTGGAAGAATATACAAGTCTTCCTTCAACTATCTTCCTGCTTTATAAAATGGTAGAAAGCTGACCCTGTTAAACAACACATTCTCATACATTTATTAATCCTAAAATCATGCTCAAGATTTCCAAAGTCAGGCTGGTTTTACTTTGCAACATTTGGGGTCTTTTATAATGACAGTAATGAGACAGTAGCTACTGCTTGGAATGAGTAATCTTTGTAGGTCTTAACCTGTAGTTGATCATTAAGTTTGTACTACAATTACAAGACCTTGGTAAACCTCACCATGAAAAGACATTAAAACTGAAAAAGAACTGTGCTTGACCACTCAGCAGTTAGTCTTGTTACTAAAAGAACATAACAACAAGAACAAAATCATCTTCCCAGAATTTAAAGAAAGAATACTCCTTTTTGTTGACTTTAACTCCGTAATATTTATTGCTTTTATGTCTGTAGTATCCCATATGATCAGGTGAAAATGTTTCTTACAGAGCAGGTAAAAGTAGAAGCCCTAACATAAGAACTTTGTCATGCAGAAATCTCTAACTTTTGTACTGCATCTTTTGCATTGTCTGTAATTTCTGTAGTTGAGTTTAAATATTGATGGCATAAGGAATTAAATTAAATTTAAAGTGGGTTCTGTTTCTGCAAGATTTGCCTTTTAAAATTATGATACCTAGAAGGTTTCTATTTTCTTAAAATGATACTGAGTTTAGTCTTAAACTTCTAATTTGGCAAACTAATGAATCAGCTTTTTGTTCCTTGTGAAAGCTGGAAACATAAGGACTAAAATCTTGTGATCTGAGTTTTGCAGACTGTTCTGCCTTATGAGATTTCTAAATGACACAGTTTGTAAATTAGTCCCTTTACATAATCTGCCGCTTGATTTAGTCCCATTGATACAATGCAAATATGTACATACCACTCAGGTGTATGCAGTGTTTAATTTTGGCTGCAAGGAAGAACACTGGGATGTAAACCGTTTATATCCTAGTACCTTAGGAAGCATACCTATAAAACCTCTTCTATCTGAATTCTGTGCTCTTCCAGAATAAAAAAAATCTTTGTAACTGGCTCTCAATCCTTAAAAGGAAGCTACTACTTCTTTAAACCAAATAGAAGCAGGGGGAGGAGAAAACGCTACAGCTGGTGCTGACATGCTTTACTTTCGGTTATGTTTTCTTCATTTTTTTTTTTCTAAAGTCTCATTAAATATTTTTCTCTAATATCATCCTCTTTTTTATTCTTTTGTTGTTTGCTTGTTTTTTGAATTTTTTTTGTACCACTTTGTTTCTGAACTGCCCTTGATTGCTCTGCAAAGGTAGAAGGAGTGAACTGAGGGTAACTAAAAGGAAAGCTCCTAAATAGGTTTTCATTTTGGGATGAAATTAATTGGAGAATAGGTTGGTGGACAAAGTATTCTGTTGTTTCTGGTAATACCTTTTACATCTAAAAAACTGAAGAAGTACCTAAAATATAATGTAATTTATAAAATAATCTACATGGGTAATTAGAACTCTGTTTTTCAGTTATGTACAGTACCACCCTATGAAAGGTAGCAGAAAAACTCAAGTTGTGCTTTGGGTTGGGGTTGTTGGGGTTTTTTGTTTGTTGGTTTGTGGTAGAGTTTTCCTTGGGTATTGTTTTGTTTCTTTGGGTTTTTTTTTGGTTTTGTGGGTTTGGTTTGGTTTGTTTTTTTTTTTTGTTAAGACTGTAAATGTGTAGCAGTAATTTAGGGGAAAAAGGGAGTGCAAAGATCAAGTATCCACCCTAAAGCCAAGGCCAGAACAAAATTTAGAGTTGAGTTTAAACTAAAATCAAGTTTAAACTAAAATCAAATTTAAACAAGAACATCAAGTTTAAATCAAGGACACAAATACAGAAGTACTCAATGACGACAACTGCAAAAACATAGTTCTAAGTTCAGTAACTTATAGGAGCATCAGTTACTGAAGAAAAATGTCTGTAACATCAGTTTAATTTAGGATTTCAAATTATTTATGCATATAGGGTATAGTACGGCATCCTTATAAAGTGTAGTTACCTGATTAGACACGTAGATAAAATAACGGTAAATAATTGCTTACTGTTTGTAGACAACACAGGGTAGTGCTGAGAAATAAAATTTAGAAAAGCAAAAGTAGGAGGCATGATTTTGGCAGAGTTATTTTTTACTCGCTAAAGAAAAGTAATGTTGGAAATGGAGGTAATCAAACTAGAAAATATTCTGTGAAACACATACATTGGTATTCTTCAGGAGGACTTTCTTACCAAACCTGCTGTGAAGTTTTCAGGTACAGCAATCTGGGGATTTTTGTACTCTTCAGCTTCAGTCATAAGCTGCTCAGGTAACCTGCCTGAAGTTGTACATGTAGTGGCTGCTAAGTAAGTTTGAACCTAGATCCTGCTGCTTTTGGATGCAAAGGCATGCATACAGATCCAAAAGCTTCCTTTAAACACAGACTAAGTGTAACAACTAAATGTAAACAATAAATGCTATGAAGATTTTACATTCTTTCAATATGATAGTTCTTACATTAGTCATATTTCTAACCTGAACTTTAATTTCTTAGTTTTTTTAAAAATATAGTAGTAATTTATTAAAAGAATATATTTTTAAAAATCTTTCATTTCATAAGAGTGTTCTATTTTGAAAATAATTTGTTCAGGCTGTCAAACTACATAATTTCTGTAGATTTACAGTGTTAAACCATTTTTTGTAAAGACAGAAATAACTGCTGAATTTCTAAAATGTTCAGCTTTGTCATAGTGTTTTTACACTATTTGGTACTTTAGCTATAAAGATTTTATATAGCCTGATACAGTCCATTTATTATAAAAATTATTCAGAAAGATGTTTTACATCTATATGGTATTTTTTATATCAAGGTAGTTTTCAGATTATACGATCCTGTGCTTCAAATGCAGCCACCTAAAAACTGAATCATAGGATAATTTGGGTTGGACCTGTAAAGGTCATCTAGTCCAGTGCCCCTGCAGTGAGCAGGGACATCTTCAACCCAATCAGGTTGCCAAGAGCCCCAGTCCAGCTTGGCCTTGAATATTGGGCATCTACCACCTCCATAGCAACCTGTTCCAGTGCTTCACCACCCTCATCAAAGCTGTTAAAATGAACAGCAGTACAAAATCTTAACTCAGTATTTAAAGTTTTGGAAAGCTTGTCCTTAGGCAAGCTCTGTATTCTCTATTCGTGGACTAACTTGAACCCTGATCTTTAAACTGCTGAAAGCTCCTTGCTGTTCCAAATCTCAACGTATGTTAGGCAGAGACAGCCTATTCATTTCACTGTTGACTGCAGTGGTTCGATAATGGGCCACTATGAAGTCTAAACCTAGCTCTTGTTTTCAGAAACTTTGGAATTTATGGGGGCACTTCTGTGCCATGGGAATCTTAATGACAGTAAACAGTTAGGACTGATCTTTATCTCACCAACAGAACAGTACCTTCTGAAGCACATTCATAGTACTTGTGTAGGTTTGAGTGGAATACAAACTTTGTATGAATAATTCCAGCAAATAAGTCTTAAATTGCTTCTCCTCGAATGTGGTATGCCTGCTGAAAAAGTAACCACATGTATTTCCTTGTGTATTAAACTTCATTTGGGGTTATGACCGATTCTCCACACAAGGTGCTTTTATTGGGGATATTGCTTTAAATCTTTTACTATGTTCTTGAATTCATTAATTTAACAAGAACAAGTCAGATGCTTGATGTCATGAGTGCATTTCCTATGTAATCTAAGGATAACTAAATTGTACTTTATTTTCATTTTTTAACAAAAAAATACTAGAATGTCACCTTATGACTTGCTTTTCCAAAAAGTGAGTTAATAAAACGTTATTTCCACTTGTTTGCAGAGTAGAGTTGTCATAGATGACACATACCATAGCAAGCCAAGTTGTGAACTTTCAGGGTTAGTGACAGAGCCAAATCTGTCAGGTCGTTCACACACTTTAACCTTCTCTTCAAATGAGGTGAGTTTCAAAGTGTGTATATGTGTGTTGTTGATGTTGTTGTTCACACTACAGCGTGTTTAATAGAAACAGATGTGTGTAATGTGACACTAGATGGCTGTTTCCATATTTGAATGTTTCATATTTGAATATTTGAATGTTGAAGAACACTGTAAAGAATCAGCAGTTGTTACTGAACTCAGGATACTGATTAGTAGATGCCTTATCAGCCTTTTGTATTCTGATCCTAGTTATAGCATAGCAGTTGGAATTAACTCTTTCTGATCAAATTGCAGTTTCTAATTTTACATATAACACCTTTCTATTCGACTAATTTAAAGCAACTTCCTGGGTGAATGAAAACTGCAGTGTTTGTGACCTTGCCTTCACATCTGTGCAAGTTTGTTTTGCCATAAAATTTCATCTATGTAAAAACAAACAAAAGGAAAAAGAAAAAGGAAGATAAAAAGGCAGACTGTAATGGTTCTGATATGTAACTAGAAACTAGATACCTGAAAGTCAGTGGTTGTTAACACTGGAGAACTTGCTCCTTTGGCTACAGCTGAAACCTGAAGTCTACACTTTGGTAACATTCTGAGATATTGTTTCATGCAATATTTGACTTGTGTGCATCATTATAGATTAAATCCATTATAGCCTAGGAGGAGTCATTAAGATCAGAACAGTCATCTTCCAGAAATGAGTTGGAGGGCTTGCCAAACTGATAGTGATAATGCTTGAAGAAAAAAAAACTACATGGTGATTCATGAATGTGTGGGTTTGTTATTTATTCTTAAACCAGGCTTTGGTGAAAATCTTAAGGTATTCCAGTAATATGTAGGAAGTCAGAACAGTTTTACAATATTATAAATGTAAAATCCTGACATAAAATCAGGTGTCAAAAATCATATAACTGGAGTACAGCTTTCAGTAGTGGATTAATATTTTGAAGATGTTTATCAGAGATGACTGTCATAGATACTGGAGTTCCTCTGGTTTCATTAAATCTACCATTGCAAGTACTCCCCGCTGTTTCTTGAACGGAATGGTTCATGAATGGAACATGTGTTTCTGAAACTTTCAATCAGTAGAAGTTAAAATCATTAAGATTTTAACAGACCGAAATATCTGCTTGACTGCTGTTCTTTGATCAGTGTTATAACTTTCTTATTCTAAAATTCAAGCAAAAGTTGTCTGTCATTAATTGTGCACATGTAAAGTGATGATTTAAGCCTTTTCTTGTTACAGATTAGCTCAGATTCTAGTGTTATCTCTCGTTCACATTGCTTATACATATGACAAGAGAAAGTTGTTTGTACCTTTTCAATAATTGATTATCAGGGTCTGTTCTGAGGTTAATGATAAATGTCTCTAAGCTGGTTTCTGTTTTGGAAAGCAGTATATGTGCAGGGAAATAGTTCTGTTCTTGTGGTTTCTTGATCAGTAGTGCAATACATTGAGGTCTAGGAAAAAGTAAGTAAGCAAACATAGTAATCCTTAACTTAGGCTCTTTGCAAGTAGAATTTTCTATCTGGTGCTTGTTTTTTGATGGATATTTATGAACCCATCCAGGGATCATGCTAGCCCACATAACCCCTGCTTTCAGAGGAGTGGCATTATAGCATTTTGCTCTACAAATCCTGGAAAGAGACCTCCACTCACAGGTGGTTAGCAGGCTAGCTGGTTAACCCTTCTTTAATCTGTTAAATGGTGTGATGGCATTGGTGTGTTCTTGGGGGTTGTATTTTTATCTTTAGTCTTCAATATTTCTGCATTTGCTTTCTGAATCATCTGCATTTTTATGCAGCAGCACATGGTTTTCTTATTCTTCCACATCTTACAAATACTTTTAGTTCTGCTTTCTGTATATGAAGCTGATCTTTGTGTGTGTGTGAGTGTGTGGTGGCTTTTTGGGGGACTGTAACCCTGATGTACAGCCACCTTGGGACAGTCCTCCTGTCTCTGGAAGAACAGTAGGGGACTGGAAAAAAAAATATGTAGATGTGTTATTTAATGATCGATAATTACTCATAAAATCAGTGTTCTTCACCTTATTCATCTATGCTTTCCACTTTCCTATTCATATTCTTAAAAAAAACAAACCCCAAACTCAAGTAGTTTCAGGTATGCAAAATTCAAATCACACAGGATTAAATATCTTCCTGTTCACTTCTGTGAGATGATGTCCAAGTCTTTCAATACTGATTCAGTTTTTGGTACAACTTCTTCTGGTTTTAGAGTTGTCTTTTCCAATATGAAGTAGGAGTTTGTTAGCAACTGATAATGCTAAAAAGCATAGATCAGAATTAGTAGCTCATTCTGGAAGACTTCCATGACATGTCTCTTAGCTGCTCTAATCCTTGCTGCTTGGAAGAGCTGGTGCAGAGAGTCCCTAGGATTCTGCTGGGAGACTTCATTCCCTTGGTGAAGTGAATGAATCTGGGCCTCTTTGACAAGAGTATACCTTCTTCAAATACTAGCGCTCTGAAGCTACAGAAGCAAACTTGTTGCATGGCTAGCACAGATGAAATAGATTTGTGAGTTCCGACTAGAATACAACATTTAACACTTTTTCCAGTATAAAGGAGATGGCTATAGAGAGATGTATACACGGACACATGTCACCCCTACAAAAGGTAATAATAAATATATATAAAAAAATTTACATGTGGCAATATATATTCTAGTATTTCTGGCTGCTGGTAGACCAGCCCCAACTCTGAGATACAGGTCAAACTTATAATGTAAAAAGTGTCCCCTTTTTTCTGTATCATCCGTGAATGCTTGCCTAGGATGAGACAAAGTTAAAAGTTACCAATATTTATTTTCTATTACAGTATCACATTGGGGAGTACTGTTACCTAAAATGTTTTAAAATAAACTGGCATTTTGAAATACCTTTTAATAATCCTCTCAGTGAATCTTCTTTCTCTGTACTCCTCTCTTGCTCGATAGCTTGCATAGAAAACTCAACTGTGCCCCAGTTGTCTTCATACAGATGCTGTATAGAACACTTCAAGCAAAACCTTTTCTAAAGCCCTTTGTGGCTATTTTATGGAAATTGCTCCTCTTCTTCTGCACATCAGGAAGGTGGATGTGTTCACGCTTCTTATATATACAGAAGCATTTTAATATGGATTAGGAGCTCATTTTTGAAGTAAATCTCCTGGCAGCCTCGTCTTGCCTTAATTTGATTTATCTTGGAAATCAAATCAGATGTACCAGGAACACTGTTGGAGCACATTCTAGCTGGTGGTGGCCATTGAGTGTGTGTGACCAGACTAGGGCTATTTGGAAGTGAAAAATCTGTCAAAATGCTTGCAGTATGTGTTTTAGGACATCAGCACAAATTCTTCTGCGCTACAAACTTCTTCCTACTTAACTGCACTAATGTAACCACTGTCTTTTTGATTCACACACCAAGGAAAGCAAAACATTTCTCATTACATGTAGTCCTCTGATACAGCAGAAATTTAAAATTGTATTTGTTTCACCTGAGACGTGTTCTATGTTGTGCTTTCAGATCCAGTTATCATCAGATCATGTGACAAGCCTAGGTATTGCTATCTTTCACATGCAATCACCAGAATTATTTTGTTATATTGAATCAACTCTCAAATTTTCCATCAAGGGAGTTGGATTTTGAGAGATCTCTCCCATTTGGAGCTGTAGTTGTTCATCTGAAACTTTACGAGGGTCATGTCCCAGATTCATCACTAGGAAGTTGCTTATTTCTATGTTTTCTGTTTACAAATGACATGCATAAAGCTTGCTTTACAAAGTGGGCATACTTTCTGCTGTTCTGCAAGTATCTTTGATAAATAGTGGAAGCTGCCTAGTGGAGCAGTCTGCAAGTCTAATGCAGCCTGTACTGAATCATGAGCTACTGAGAGATCATTTTGGATAGTTAATAAAACTTCAGGTAACTCTGATGTTACTGATTTAAGTATCACACCTAGAATTTCTTCTGTACAGACACTGAGCTCTGTTTTATGTAGCTTTTCTTTTGTAATGAAATCATAGAGTGCTTCAGGATGAACCAGCGGTACCTTTTTCCCCTCAGAAGCCAGCTGAAATTGAAGCAGGGAACTTCAAAAGCAGCGTGCACTGGCAAAGTGTACTTTCAGTGGAAGGCCACAAACTCTTATGTTTCTGAAATGGTCTTCTACTAGGCAGACCCTTTAAAATGTTGATGTGATGGCATTAGATGGAAGAATACACAGTCATCTATTTTTAGAAATGTACCAAATTTAGTAAAACTGTAGCTGGAACAGTAAAGCTCACCAGATTTACTATTAGAGTTGCTTTTGTTCTGGATTTCCTTCACTTACATCACAGCAACACAGCTGAAGTGTTACTTGATTCTCCTTGGTGCTGTGTAGGGCAGTATATAACATGAGGATTGAACTATCTTAACCAACTAACTGAGGAACCTTCTTCATTGTTGGAATGCATCAAATGTAAGCTTTGCTATATAGTTTCTTGGAGAAAACTATTTATGTTCTTTAATTCTGACTTAAGTTTATGTTGAATGTTGTGTCTTTTTGTTTATAGCATACTCGTAGGCAAACTGACTGTAAGCTGTGATCTCAAGAACTTAAGTACTTTTGGCACTAAAGTATGTTTAAGAGTGTGTTTTGTAAATCAAATTCAGTTGGCACCTGGAATTCAACACCAAGTAAAACATTGCTCACAGTGACTTTTCTCAATTCGTTAGGCATTAGATGATGAATTTACAACAACAGGAAAGCAAAATCAATGGCACAGTAGACCTATATCTGAATGGACCACCCAGCAAGTATGCCACTGGTTAATGGGAATGAACATGGAGCAGTATATTACAGAGTTCACGGCTATGAACGTAGATGGACAGCAGTTAATGCAGCTCGACAGTGAGAAGTTAAAGGTACGTAAATATCCCAGGATAGATTTTTAACTGTGTGAATTTCTCTGTTTATTCAGACATAATTTTAACCTTAGAGAGTCTATTTTCCCATTTTCATGACTTTTTAAGGGCTAGGGTTTCACTTTTTAAATACGTGGAGACAATACAGTTAGCTGAGAACTTAGTAACTGATTGTACAGTTAAAGACAAGCCATTTTTAGCCATTTTTTCAGAAAAATACATAATATTTCTTCCTTGTTTGTATCTTGAGGAAATCAAAATAAGCATAATTCCCCAAATGGGCCTGATATATCTGTCTTCAGTCTTGGCATGAGGTCATATCAAAACAAGATCCAGCCATTCCAAATGCACAGAAATTCAGGATCCAGTTTTAGCAATATTGTTTTTTCCATATCTGCTCCTCAGGAAGGCTAAAATCCTATCTGGTGACCTTTTAAATGTGTTTTTTTAGTCCTGCTTAAAAAAAAAAAATCTCTTGTAAATCTTTCTTGGAGCCTTTTCTTGCCATTTTACCTCTGGAAAAACTGTATGGTGTGTATCCCCTTACAGTGCTAGTAAACTTTCAGGTTTTCTTTCTTGTTAGATTATCAGGCTGCATTTTGGACAGGCAAGATGTGTGACTAAAATGAGGCTTATTGGTCTGTGTATTCTGGCATAAGGCCAAATTATTAATGATCTGTAGTAGGTTTTGAGTGTTTTAGGGAGAGGGGAAAGAAACTATTTAGCTTCAGTCTCCAAAATATACCTGCATTTTAGAATACACGTGCACCCAATGACCTGTGTTTTGTTAGATAGATATTTCCTTGGACATATGAAATACCCCTTACTGGTCTACCAAATAACTGTCTGTGGGGAACTTTGGGTGTTGATGCTTAAAGCTTCATTTACACATAATGCCATTCAGCGTTCCATAGAGCATGATCGAGTGCTGTCTGTAACTTGGAATCGGGTACTGCCACCTGCTGATCAAAACTCAGTGTGTGCTGTTTACTTTGTGATACACTTTTTAATAACACTTTAAAGTCCTTAACATTAAAAATCAAAGAGTAGTTACTGAATATAAATTCCACTTGTATGAAAAGATTTTGACACTACTACTTCTTTTGCTATTTGCTGAAAATTATCAGGTGTCTACATGTTTATAAACTGCAACTAGAAGCTGTTATTTCACAACTGAACAAGAGTAGGCCCTGGTTTCCTTGCTTACTTTGAAACCCAGATGATCATTTACAATGCTCTTGAGGCTGTTATTTTTCAAATAAATGGGCTATCTAGCAGCAAAATGAGTAACACTTTCCTAAACTGTTCATACACATACATACTGTTGACAGCGCTGTTGGAAGAAATAATGATGAGGTATTTTTCTTTCTTCCCCCCTCCCTTCCCCCCAAAGGCTTTGGGAGTTTCCAGTCAAAATGACCGATCAACAATAAAGAAAAAAATTAAGGATATTAGAAAAACACAAGAAAAACTGGAAAAGCAGAAGGAAAAGTTTCAAAAGAAGGAGAGAGAAGTTCGCAAGACTGGCAGAGTGGTAACCACTCTTGAATCAAGCTGCTAAAATGACCCTATTTTAGTGCAGACTTGGTTCATCTTGAGGAAGTTCAGCAGATTTGTATATAATTGTATAATTGAGGGAGGAGGGAAAGTGCAACAGTTTTTCATGGTAGGTGGTTTTTTACTTTTTAATTATGGTCCCTCCCCATTACAACCCAATGAAATGAAATAATGTTTTCAGTATTTTTATTCCTAGTTGACTCTGCCTGTACTAATAGACAATAATTTAACTTTCTGCCTTAAGTAATATTTGTGCTTCTAAGACCTCAGATGCCCTTTTCATTGAAATTGTTTGTGGAAAGCAGAATACTGTATTAAAAATCATTCCAGTATCAGTCAACCAGCATTTGATAGAGTTGAACCTGATAGAGGGACAGTAGAAAAATCCTGCCATCAAATTCAGTCTGTGACAGTCTGTTTATCTGTTGCCACTAAAAATGTATAGTAAAAGTTAAGTTTAAGAAAACAGTAATGTCAAATTAATTTAAAAAGAAAGCATGTATTTCAAATTTATGGATTATTTTGTTTAAATTCTTGTATTTCTGGGATTTTCCTTCAAAGTTCACCGTAGTAGCATATTGGGTTTGAATTTTATTTGTTGCAACTTACTGAGAAAATAACAAGAAAAGCAGTTTCACAAACTACATACACAAAAATAGTTAAGTTTTCTGTACACTCCCCATAAGGTGTTGGGACAAGGTTTAAACCTATAAATAAGATCTTTTTTAACCTATTTTTCCTAAATAATACATAGTTTTATAGATTTACACTATGAATGAGATCAATTTGCAATACATGTATTTCTCTTTTCTACCTGCTACACGATTTTTTGTGGACCAAATTTATATATTTGCTAATTTTAAACTATACTGTTTTTCAAACTTAAAATACTGAGGGAAAAATTGTAGGGAAAATTATCACTGAAGCACTGGGTTTCTACATTGTACTTAAACGTTCAATTGTAGACTACAGTTTATTTCTCTTTAAAGGAGGATTTGATTCTCGGAATAGTTTAGAACATGAATTGGTGTTTTGTATATTTACATACTATTTTCTAGAGCTACTACAACAGCACTTCTTTAATTAGATTATTGCAGAAACTTAGACTAGTTTAAATATCTGTTCCACAGTAGAACAAAACTTACATTATCTGTTTATGTGGACCAAGTTCTCCTTTAAATCTGTGGACTGTTTTTCATTTTAATTAAATGAATGAACTTCACTGTTGGTGTTTCACAGTTGTGTTTCTTTTTTTTTTGTATAAATGTCTTATGAAGTTCAGCAAAAGAACTGTGTGGAAATGCTTCTGCACACTGTGCATTTCCAAAATAAAGTTTGAAATCTTGGTAATTATTACTTTTAAGAAAAGGTTCAATTTTCAGTTTTGTTTGTTAACCAACAATTCTTTGGTCAAGATTTAACTTATCTACTTTGTTTCCAGTAGTTTTCAGTTTGTACTCAAAATTTACAGACCCTGTGCCAAAGAGGAATGCTGCCCTACCGATAAAAGGGAATTAGAAATGATCAGCTGCTTAGGATCAAATCTGTAAACCCACTCTTCAGTCACAAGGAAATTTATTTCTCAGTTAAGTGCTTTCAACTAAACAGAGAATATTGACAAAACTATATATCATGTTTTTCCTTTAACCTAGTGATCTGATTGTTGCACCTGTGAAGAGTTTGTTTCTTGGGAAGGTGTCTAGTACAAATCATTGTTTCCCCAAGGTTGGCCTGTGTGCAGAGCTGTTGTAGTTAAATGGGAGTCATAGCAGGGATGGTAAACTCACCTGCTGCCACCTGAGCGTAAGACTGTCACAGACCACAGCATTTAACATCTGTCATATGCTAAACAAGAAGGGTGGCTCCACTGAAGCAGGCTAGTACCTAGCCACAAAATCACCCAACTGAAAGATTTATTTTTTTAAATAGTTTTAATGAATAAATGTAGTGATTCTTTCAAGAAAATAGTTAATGCAAACCAAGATTAATTTCACAGTGCCAGACTGAGCTCATTTACATACAAACTATTAATATCAGCATTTGGATAGCTGAGCTAGTATACCAGTTTTCTACAGTGATTCACTTCAACTTTAACCAGTGTGCTAGCAGTGACTTCAGTACAGTAATGAAAATATTGAACAGAAAAATTCTTATGAACATCTATTTAAATCAACAGTAATCAAAGATCAAACTTGTAATTAGGGTTAAACATTGTAAAAAACCAAAACAGTATACATTTGTTTTCACCATAATCATTCAGGTGGTGGGTGAGGAGATGGATACAAATATAATTACACAGCAAGTTGTTCTAATAATCAGAATTAATTGGTAGCTAGTTGAGAGTACAAAAGAGGTTTTAATTTGGTAATACCATCTGAAATACTTCAGTAGACTTTCTAGAAAGTAAACTATTAGCTTTTCTTCTGAAATGCTTCTGTTATTTCTCAGATATTACAGAAGTCAGTTCAATTAAGTTAGTTAATACATTAAAAAATTAGTGTAAATGCTAGAATGTTCAGCATCAGAGTGAAGGTTTTAAAATCCCTTGCTGTAACTTTCAGCTTTACTTCAGCAAAAGCAGTAGCTGCAAGTGTTCCCTCTTTTGTACAGGCTGCATTTTACAATACGAGGAATTTCTCACATCCATGTAGCCATGCACATGGAAAAGGCATGCTAGTCACCACCTCACATCCTTGTAAAGAATTAAAATAGGGACCCCTTGAAGTATGCACAGTGAGTGGAGCAGGTGACTTTTTAACTGTTCTGGTGGCAATTAATCCTCCCTCAGTGTTACTTTAACTGTGTACACAGCCCATTCTGTAAATCACTCCTGTTAAAGTGACCTACATTACCTTAACCAGGGTGAAACACCGTTTTTATTGTCTGGCAGAAGTAGGCAAGGGAGGTGGCAGGTGGTAATCTTCAATCTGGCTCAACTACAACTAGAATAGCACGACTTAAATTTCTAACGTGCCAGTTATTCCCTTCACTTATGGTACCTTGCCTTCTGCTCTGCGCAGATAGGAAACTAGCAAAATTTAGGCTTATTGTGGCTTAGAGGGCTTATGCATGTCAGCTGCAGAACAAAACTCACAGAATTACATGCAATGTATTAACTGAGAAAATAATTAGTTCCTGGTGTCTTTAACTGCAGCAGTCCTCAAATGTTCAGGAATGACAGGAATCAAGATACAACATAGATGTGTACCATTTGAACAAAGCTGGCACAACAGGCATTGAAAGAAGTTGAATCCTTTATTAAAATAAAGACTTTGTACCAGAAATGTAATTCTCATTCCCCCTCTATCTTCTGCAGTATGTTTTGATGGTTTGCCTCTGACAGATAAACACATTCTGCTTACCTTACTGATGTTACAGTGTGACTTCCAGTTACTACATAAATGAAGCCAGAAGTACATCACAGACACAAAGGTATTTTTGAAAACTGTTAACTCCACTTTTTCTTAAATACACCTGAGAAGGTAATTTCTATTGTCAAAGCAAGGGAGATGCCCTATTAAGGGCAAATTTAAAAAACCTGTTTATTAAAATAGTTTCCATTTACAGCTGTAACCTGACATACTCGAATCTGAGATCTTACTAGGGCTAGAACACTGATACTGCATTTTGATACATACAGAAGTATAAGCAGAAGCAAGACAGCATATCTTTACACAAGTTCTCACCATTTGCTAATTCACAAGGATCATGACAAGGTAGGTTTTGTGCATGTATTAAATATTCACATTACAACCAAAGAAATATGACCAATACCCCATACCTGAGATACATTATACCAGCGGTAGCAGCTAGAACTGATACATTTTCTTTAAATCTCCACAGACCTAAGTGTGATTTCTACAGCTGCAAAAGCCCTAATGTAGTCAAAGTGTGCAGGCAACATAACTAACTTTGCAAAATCAGGCTTCAGCATGCTTAAAGAATAGAAAAGTGCTATACAGCTGCAAAGGTATAGCAATGAGCTCCTCAGTACTTCTGACATGAGTTTTTCCATTAATCTGTAATACTGTATAATGGAAAAATGTTCTGGTGAGATTTTTCAATAATTCTATTAAAAACATTTTGTAATTATATGAATTAATAATTTCTCACCAGATGAGGCATAGATTGCATTGATCCCTATAAAACCCAAAATTACTGCTCCCTTGCCTTATCTACAAAATACAAAGTGGAACAAATTAACTGTCACCTTCTCACTTAAAATTTAAACGTATGTACAGGTTTGGGGGTTTTCTTGGGTTTTGGTTTGTTAGGGGTTTTTTTTATTCCAGAAAAGAGTAATTACATTAAACCTTCTGTTACTCCACTTAAAATAACTTCCACTTACCAAGTGTGGTTCAGCATCTTGGTGTGTAAACCAGGTCTTTTAATTCCCTTTACAGACATAAGTACTTCTTACAAACTGTTGAGGAAAAAGCTATATACTGCGAAAAGTGGTCATGTCCTTTGGCTCACTGCTTGGCACGCACCAATCGTCCGCTTCATGGTTTGCTTTATAGTGTTTCCAGGCTGCTTTGTTATATACAGGGAGTCTTTCAATTGAGTCTGTTGATAAGGCCTGTAAGTAGAGAAGACTGTAGCTGGCAATTCTTTTTAACCAAAGTTATGGTAACAGAACAAGGAGTTCCATTAGCAGTTAGATTAGTGTTGCTGATAAATTTAAAATGGTACAGTGTTACATCATACCTTTATGTAAATAACTGCATCTGTACCGTAGCCTTCTAAGGAATACAGTTTCAGGTCTCCTTGGAAGTACTGTGCATACAGACGTGATATGGGTAAGCCATAACCAAATCCAGCCTGATCCAGGAGAAAGAGTGTATTTTCATTAATTGCATCAATCAGTGGTGTTTTCTGATTTAATTTAATAGGTAAATAGACAAACTCAGCATGATGTTTGACAGTGAGAGGCATTCAAATATTAACTATTATGCCCCCCCAGAATACTACTGTACAGCCCAGAAACAGAACTACGCATGGATGATTGTGATTATGAGAAAACTCTTCTATTTCTTTGTCAGACAGGGCTGGTAGGTAACACTTCTTATATTATGGTAGCTTCTTGAGAAGAGATTATACCGTTAGAGAAATCTGTACTGAGTCTGTCTTAATGCCTTATTGAGCCGCTAATCTTAAGAAGCAATGTCGATGAGTTTGTAGCATATACTAAAATTCCATCAAGCCCTGTCTGCAGTAGCAGGGCATAGCCCTGAAATGTTAAGTGTAATTTTTTTAGTTTACAAAATTGTAGAGGTAATCTCTCAATGAACATACACAACACTTCTCTGTAAAGATCTAGTGAGTTGCACAGTCATCTAAATGTGGAATGCTATATATATTTAAAAAACACATTTTGAATGAAGCAATATGAGAGAATAAATTTGGAAAAGCTCTTAAGAGCTTCTCACTGAGACCTACAGCTTTATTTCTTGTGCATCTATTAAGTTCACACAAGACCAAAGAAGATTGTTCACATGCCCTGTCATATCTGCCTACCTTCATCCTTGCTGGATGGGAGGATTGGGGAATGCTACAACTCGCTACGCAGTACAAACAGAACTAGGGTCTTGATCTGAAATCACTGATAATAAGAACTTTTTTTCCTTTCATTCAGTAGCCACAAGAATTTAATCCAGTCCTTACTGCACTGCCTGCAGCATAGTTAAGTGTTCTGCTTGAGGCAGCTGATCTTTACATTTGCAGAAAAACAGAATCTTGAATAAGTTTAAATAATTTTTAGTATTTTAGCATTTTATGCAATTTGCCAGTTGCTTTCAAAAAAATACTTGAATTAAGCTCTAATGTTGAAATGGTGATACTCATTTTATCTATAAAATCGGTACTTCATAGCTTTGTCTAAATGGTTTCTCTTGTGACAATTTACCATAACTAAGATGACAAGGTATGTAAGTTTTGCATACCAAAGGTGTAGCTCGAGATGTCTCAACACGTGGACGTGGTGCTGTTGAATACATGTAGTTGAATAGTCTGTCAATTTTCCTCATAGGTACACCTCCACCACGATCACTCATCTGGAATAAGAAGGAATACATAGCATTATGTCTCTGAATACATTTTTGTATAAGACAGCTACTATCAAACAATGATCCATAGAAAGTTCAGGTAAAACATAATATATAAATTGTCCCTATTAAATTATGGGATTTCTTAAATTCTCAGCTACAGCAATGACCAGAGATAGATGAATCGTCCCCTTTCATCCCTTATACAAACCTTTTAAATAAAATACTGCCATAAGATGCACTCATAATCTCTTGGAAGCAGGAAAATTCTACTTAAATTGTGCATTGCTTTTATCTTGTTCATAACTCAGTTTTGTCTGAAGTCAGAATCTATACCTTTTAGCAAGTACCAGGTTCTGTGTATTTTTATCTTTATTTCTCAGGAATACTGCCTGTTAAATACAGTCCATTAAAACCTATTACTGAAGGAGTAAGTCATAAGAGTTGTTTTGCTGTGGTTTAGTTAGACCTATGAAAAAGCCTGTGCTTGCAGTTAGTACAGAAAAAGAAGAAATTACTCTGCAAACTGTACTTCAGGGAGGTTTGATTTGCATGGAATAGACAATGTTTATTTCCCTTTTTTCAGTTGTTTCACACCTGTATAGGTCTGTCATTGTCATATACAAAATGCTGATATTACAATTCTAGAAAGATGCTACTTTTTAGAACAATACTATTTTTAGTCATGCGCGCTTATAAACTAGCAAAGACAAAAGTATAGAATTCTGTTTATGGAGCCTTTAGTGTGACTGTGCAACCACTTAATGAATTTCCTACTCATGCAGTATGTGGAATTCTGTAATGGTCTTGTTACTTACATACTACTACACACAGTTCTTGTTGGAACCAGATCACCAGCTAACGTTAATAATATGCTGTCTATGATGGGGGAGGGGGAGGAATAATCAACCTTCAAAATAATCAAAAATGTGGGTACCTTCACAGTTAAATCCTCATTTCCCAACGTGACATGTACGTGAATTGGAGGATAAATGCATCGATCAGCGTTGTGTTCCATGGTGGCTCTCATTGCATTCTGTAATTTTCAAGTATAATGTAAATCCTGTTCTTACCACTTACATATTCTCTTCAAATACCAATTTAAGAAAGTAATTTTTATCACCTCTTTCAGAATCAGGGCAAAAGCATGTGGTTTTACAATAGCTTCTGTAAGTATTTCTTGCTTGTTCAGTATAGTATTTATGTAGTTTATTAGAATACACACTTTTTTTTTAGAACACCTGAATATTTTAATGTACAGTTTTATTCATCAATTATTTATACTGCATAGTATGTGCAATATGACACAAATATCAAGAAAAGTCTAGGACTAAACTGGTTGAGGAAAGCTCTACAGGACCTGTTACACATTATATCACTTGAAGATGTCCCACAAACTGGGTATCTTACTT
The DNA here is from genome assembly GCF_034315485.1 of Pezoporus occidentalis. NCBI lineage: Eukaryota > Metazoa > Chordata > Aves > Psittaciformes > Psittacidae > Pezoporus > Pezoporus occidentalis. The sequence continues at coordinate 651,878 of NW_026916242.1, forward strand.
TCACTTGTATACAGACATTAATTAATTAAACATCTTAAGACTTTTTTGACAAAGCTGTCTATTCAGAAGATTCAGATGTATTCAATGGCTAGGCAAAGGAGATGTATCTTCCAAAGCTGTTCATTTTCTGTGCAGTTACTGTTTGTCTAAATAGTACAATTTAGGTATTGTCCTGCAGACAAATAGAGACAGCTTTGCAAAAACACACTGCTATCTAGAATTGGTTCAAAAAGTCAAACAAATGCAATCTCAGTAAACAAAGATGTATAAAAGAATCATGTAATGGTAAGTACACAGACCTTGAAAAGTTCAAAAACCATGTGATAGAGATGTGATGGCACATACACCACTTGCATGGGCTGTCCTGGTGATTTAACTGGAGGAAAGAGAGACTGAGTAATTAAATAGCAAACTAGGTATCTTTTACTCATTTCCACAGTAATCCAAAACGTGTATTTATATTGCTGAGAGAATTTATCAGAGAAGGAAAATTTGAAGAGAAATTTTTTAAGAAGTTGTATGTTAATCAAAAGTCATCCTCAAGATTTTCAAATGTGCTTACTGCCACAGAAACTATCTTAAAACCCATCGTGGCATTACTGGTTAGGGCATATATTTGCTCTCAATAACCTGTGAGAATGTTATGATGAAGATAGAGTCAGCCTCTTCAAGTGCTGGGAGGACAAGAAACAGTGTATGACATAACAGGTTCAGACTGGATACAGAGAAAAACTTTTTCACCATGACAGTTAAGCACTGAAACAGGTTGCCCAGAGATGTTATATAGTCATCATCCTTGAAGGATTTGTAAGACCAAACTGGATAAAGCCCTGAGCAACCTGGTCTGACCTTACAGCTGCCCCTGTTTCCAGCAAGTCAGGCTAGAAACCTCCTGAGGTCCCTCCCAACCTGAATTATCTTATGATCTTACAAAGGCACCAGATAATAATTACAGCACAGCCTTTCTTGGATTCACTTAGAAATGAACAAAAAATACATGCTGTCTAGAAAACTGGTATAGTTTTCAAAGTTCTTTTTAAAGAATAAATTCGAGAAAATACATCATGAAAACATGTTCATTATATCAAAACTTAAGGAAAGGTTGCTCAGAAAATTCTGCTGGCTCTTAAGGGTCTTTCGGTTCAAAACATTAATCATTTCTCACCAGACTGTTAGTAACCAGTGCTTTATGAACATAAATGCTGAAGACTAGTTATGTCAAAAGATCTAGTACCAATTATGTACCCAGCAAAGATAAAGGGTAGGGGAAGTGGAGGATGGGAATCATACTTTAAAACATGTCTGGTTCCTGTCCTCAAGTTAACTGCTTCCCTCCATGCCTCCACCCCCAAATACCATGCCTAACTTTTAAATAATGGTCTTCACTCTCAGCTGTGGGCAGGGAACATGCATTGGCCTGGATCAGATTTGACTTGCCTTCGCAATTCACTGAACAAAAGGTCACTCCTTTTAGAAATGCTGAACTATTTGTCCTGGCTTCTGAAGCACCTACACCATTAAATGACCCCTCAGTACAATTAGCTAATGTGACTGACAGTTTCCTACAAATGTTTTTAGCATCACGCCCCAAAGACAGAGAGAGGTAAACCCTTTAACCTAGATACAAAATGACAGGGTTTGTACAGTAGGAAGAGAAAATCTGGGATGTGTACTCAAGGTCACACTTCCTTTGCTTTTAGCTTCATAGGCCAAGTTACTGTGATTGCAATTTGGCTTTCGCAATTACTTGTAGGAGCAATTTTGATTGGCTCTTTTTGTAGGTCTGGTTGAACTTGGAATTTAGTATCTTTAAAAGTACTCCAGTAAGCAATGTCAGAGAGGCTCTTTAGCATTCTGCAGGATTATGAGGACAATAGCTGACCTCTGAGTTCACAGCAACACAGATGTAAGGTTTCTGCAAGTCAGCCAATGTCCAAATATTTTTTACTATGACTCGAGTATACTACATCTAATTACAACTACAGGAACATGATAGCTGAATAAGCAAGAGAAATCAGAGTGGAATGTTTAGTATAAATCTTAAAAAGTGTCACAAGAAATGTAAAGTGTGAGATACAATAGACAGTGTAGGGTAAAGACATGTAAGAAACATCAGGGAGGGAAGCAGGCTGCTAAAATCTGTTATATCAACAGCTGTAGTATGAAAAATCTTTCTACTGATTTCAGTTTTCCAATTAAAGGGAGAAATAGGGAAAGCCTTCTGCCAGATTTAAGAAATAAAAACCAAACAACTTATGACAGCAGATATAGAGAACACATTAACTACATGAAAAGTGTAAGGAGAACATTTCACCACCAGCTACTTTAGAAGAAGCCATAACTATGTTCAAGAGAGCGCCTCATCGCATATCCACTTACCATTCAACTCTTCAAGGATGAGTTCTGGAGAGCTCATGTAATATAAATCACAAAGTATTTTGGCACTTTCATAGCCATCTATAATAAAAACACAGAAAGTTACATTTCCCCCTCCTTTACAGTTTTCTCCCTTATAGTTTACTAAAAAGAAAACCAAGAATTTAAAACACTGTGTGCTGTCAGGAACGTTTCGTACTTTCTCACAAAAACTGAGCTTATAGGGAAAAGTGAAAACTTGAAATGAAACTCCTGCTTCAGGCAGGCAAGAACTAAACAGTATATGAATATCAAAATGTTATTGGCCCTCAGTACAGACATCTGTGTTAAGTTTTCAGGATTCTTGTTCTTATCTGCTGACTTTACCTCTAATAACTTCAACAACATTGCAGCTAGGATCAATGCTTCCAATGTGTTTTGGATGAGCTGGATTATTTTTCCCACCAAACAGTAATGCTGCCAAAAAAAAAAGGAAAATATTATTTAATACCCAATATAATTTTATAATTTTCATTTGTCTTCTGGTTTTCAAAATATAAATGTATAGGCAATCTATAATTCCAATTTTCACCATAATTGAAAGCCTACTATTAGTCAATATTTTAAGAACTGTATTAAGAATGAGTTTATAAATAATGAGGCAAATAGAGTACTTCTAAGAAGCACTTAAGTACATATTAAGCACTTAAAAATTAAAGGAAAATACACTGACATAGCACAGGTTTCATTTCCCATCCTTGCTACAATGGCACTTACAGTGTTGATTAAGGAGCATTCTAATTGAAATGCGACTCATGTAGAAACGGTCTAAAAAATACTGCACGTTCTGTGAGGTCACTGGATCGATGCCAAAGCTTTCCTTGTACTCTATCGCTCCTTGAGCCATCGTAGGAATTACATCGTTGTGCCGATTCCGGATTTTTATCACTGTATCTGTAAAACTAAAATGAATACACTGTTTGTTAGTATGTCACTTGCAAATGAATTTAATACTCTGGCAAACAGTATCTGCCTACAAAAATGAAGACTGGTACGTACAGAATTATCACAGGTCTGCCTACAGCAGTATGAATACAGGTCAGTCTTTACAGCGTATTTCAAGCAACTAGCATTGAAACAATCAGTACTCAACCATTACTGATTATTTATAAAATTATTATTTATTTATTATCTTGATTACTGCCAGAAAAAGAGAAAACTATGCCAACCATTTTCATGCAGATCATCCCATGCCTGTCAAATGACAGTTATGGTCAGCCAGGGATGAACAAACCTACTCCACAGGTGAAAAGTGCCATAAATCAGTTCCACCATTACAAGTAAGGAACTGGTAAACATTTGGTCAAGTTTAACATATTCATAGCTTCTTCAGTGTAACAAAAAAAAGCCCTGACCAGACTGACAGGGCACAGAAGTGCTTTGTTTCATACTTTAATGCACTCTCCTTTTGGGAACAGGTGGTGACCTTTCTGCAGTTCTCTAAGATGGGAGATAGCTGAGATTTCTCAAGCTATTGTTTTCTTGCCAGTTCTTCTACATAACATTATCATCATAATGTGACAGCACATCCTTACCTATGAACAGCCTCCAAATCTTCTGAGCTTTTGTCCTTAAAGTCAAGGATCTCCTGAAGACTTTGGACATACCTTTAAATGAAAGAAAACGTGACAAAGACCAATTCTAATATGCCTCCCCAGATCCCTTGGGTTAGTAATTTATGCTCTTCCAAATTTGCTTGTTTACAATCATTGTAAACATTTGGTGTATCCTGTTGACCTATCCCCTGAGAATTGTTAGATCCCTTTTGAATCTATTCATGTTTTCTTCCAAAGTTCCAGAGCAATGAATTCAACCATTTCATTAGAATGTATAAGAGATCTTCCTAGTGTTTTAAACCCAGTAGGTGATCACTTATTTGCAGCCCCAGTGAGCCCCCTGTTATTAGAAAATCTTCCCAGCTTGTTCATGACTTAAGTATTTCTGCCGTCTCCTTCCTTAGATGTGTATTTTCCAAGCTGAAGAATTCTATTTGGTTTCTCCTCACGTAGAAATTGTTCCAACCCTTTGATTATGCCTCTTGGTCTTTTCTGTTCAGGACAGAGTGACTAAAACTGCATGTAATTCAGAGTAATAATGGGCTAACACAGTAGTACAATTATATTCCTCCCTGTTTGTTACTTAGTTCCTAACACTATTTGCCTTCTTGCCCATGAACTGACACATTCAGAAAAATATTACCAATAGCACCAAAATGCCTTTTTCCATTGTAAACAAGCAAACATACAGGGAGAGGAGGTTCCTCTCTGTGCTCCACTTTGCATTTGTCCATGTGGAACTCATTTCCCATTTGACCAATGCCATTTAGGTTCATGTTTCATTAACAACCTCCATCTTCATTGACAGCTCTTTTTATATTCAGTAATCTAATCAATCCCACTATTCAATGGCAGATTTTCTGTTCTCTTAACTTTTTTAAAGTCTTTCCAAATAGATGTGTGCCTTTAGCAGTTGCCAAGAAGTCTCTTTGTTTTCATCTTTCTTACAGAAGTTTATGCTTACTTGCAAGTTCCTTACCTCAAAGCAAATTCTACTTTTCAAAGGATGTCTTTTTTATCTTAATAGCCTCATATTCCTTCTGTTGTTTTACATAGTTTGGCTTTGGGAGCTTCCCATTGCTCTTTCTTTGTACTCGCTGCACCTTTACTCTCAAATTGCAATAACCTGTCTTTTAAATGGTTTCTACTACCTTCTGCAAGCATTTTGTCCTTTAGCCTGCTTCTGTTGGTTTCTTCAACTAGCTTCTACAATTTAGGTAAGTTTAATGTTATTAAACATTGTTCTGGTGAATTTTTGTTCTTACTGAATTCTCATACATGACTTTCTGCACTACTTGATTTTTAATTCCCTTGTCAGTTCTCTAGTTGCTCCTAGGGTTTTTTCCAAGTCTGTAAATTTAGTTCCTGATTTATGTCACATTGGGGTATTTACTCAGTCTAAATAAGTGATGTTCATGTAACAAGCATGTGAAATGTTCTTTCTCTAGAAGAGAACAAGTTCCTCCAACATGTGCATACACATAAGATCACCCTTAAAGGTACGATCTTCTTACCAGCTCTGTACTAGCTGAACTGAAGGTGTTCTCAGGAGGTTGTCTGGAAGCAGGCTTATTTCCTTCATTATGTTTGCCAGTCTCACAGGCAACTCTTGTCGCAGAAACATAAATGAAGTCTTTTCACAAGCATTTTCAGATCCTAAGACCAAAATAAATATATGACAACATCAGAATAAAGTCAAGTACATACGGTAGAGAACTACACAAACTCTTACTTTCTCGCATAAGAGGTCTGTGGTTTGGCCAGCCTGGTAAGCCAGTATTTATTTCACAGCAGCAGCCTATTTATATTTCAAAATGTAAATTCATATTGAAACCTACCAGCCCTGTTGTGGTAACAATATATAAATAGAAACTAGTTCAACAGTTGCAGACCCATACTATTCATCTTTAAATACTGCTTTATCCATGTAAAGGGTTCATTTTATTTGCAGCAAACACTGACTGTAACAGTATGTCATCCTGAGCATGTCAGAGAGGTACATGAAACCAGCACAGGAAACTATGTGGGAACGATGCTTGAGAAAGTATGGTCCGTACACCCTTCTCGATCACTGATCTTACTGAATTACCATAACTCATATTGGAACACTTACAGACAACAAATTCTGTAATGTTTATCTCCTTTTCAGCTAGATCTGTTGTAGTTTAAATTCAGTCTTATGGGAACAGAAGACAGATAAATGAATTCAAATGAATATTGAGAGAAATGAATGAACAGCTACAGCATTTAGTCATTATGACAGTAGATCTCCCATATATTTACTTCATAATTTTTTTACATTTTTAAAAGCTAAAAGCTAAATTACTGAATCTGTTGACAACTCACCTATCCTTTTGTAAGGACAGGTATGATCTGTGTGGGTGGCAGTTAAATTGGGATGGCAAGTAAATGTGGTTACTAAGATCAAGACCTAAATTTACTCCCACAGTGCTTGTTTTAATAGGCGAGAAAGGAGGGTGCTGAGTGAGGAAGAGGCTAAGAAATGCTGTACTTTATTCTCAGCCAGACTTCTTTCTAGACTTCAGAGTGTCATGTAAACAGCATCTGAACTTACTAACCTGTTCATCTGCTGCAGAGAAGTACATACCTCAGGCTTGGTGTTTCACAACAGGTAACTCCTAAAAACTAACTCTGGTGTTTCTGCTCAGTTCACTTCTTCCATTTGCCAAGGGGGATTTGGGGAAGAAGATTAAAGGAAGGAACATTGAAAAGAGGAAGCTGGAGTGTCTTGAACAGGAAAAATCTTCAACAAATTGAAATGGAGAAGTTTAGTTTAATGCATGCAGACTCATATGTTACAAACTACACTGATGAGAGGATGTTGGTTAACTTAATAAAAAAGTGAATAGCTGACAAGAAATTCCTCACCAGTGACACCAATATTATGCATTGCCTACATATGAGCTCTGCCCAGAAACTTCTCATACTTCGCCTTAGTCTGATTGCATTTCAGGCATGACTCTTCCTGGCCTGTCTCTTAAGTAAAATTACATGAACAAGTCAGACTGAAGGTGTTAGAATGTAAAGATCATCTTCAAATGCCTCATATACTCAGCAAATGATATTCCACAAATTGGTCTCCTATCCGGAGGCTGTATCTTTGCAGTCTGGGGTCATATATGGAAGACAGCTTACGGTATGCAAGATTTCAGTGAATGGGCAAATGACTGCTTCCGTGTGCAGCTACAGTCTGTCCATATCCATCAAGAAATGGATGAGACTCCTACAGAAAATACTGTACACTTATAACCCCAGATATGACTGACATGTATGATCCAGACCTAAATTTGCTTATGGAATATTTCATTTGTTGGATCAAAACCTGGAGGAACTAGAAGCAGACTTTTTTTAGCATTACCAGATTTTATGATTTCCTCTTTGACTGCTCTCACTTCAGTGAAAGGAGCCAAAAAAATCTCAGATGAAAACACTATCAGATTATAATGGCTGCAGAATGTCTTAGAAACAGATGCTGTCTAAAGTCTTGCACTCTCCTAATTTTTTGCCTTTATTAGTTTTTCCTGTTATTAAAAGCAAAAGAGAGAAGAAAATTTCAAGATTGTATTTACCTTATGTTCAGGTATTCACAGAAAAAAAAGTAGTCTAACTTTTGATATGGGAAAATACTGTGGCTTGAAAATAACACCTGTTTTAAGGTAAGCATTATTTTATTGGTATTTTAGTGGTAAAATAATGCAGGTAAAGTTGAACTCTTAATTGCACGATTCTTTGCTTAGGAGTATGGTAGCAACAGAGTATGTGGTGGGGTTTCTGTACAAATCTGGAGTTCTAAACACTGGACACATTTTACTGCAGTGTATGAAACACTGAACAGCTGGATGAAATTACTGTGGATAGTTAAGAGCAACTTTTCTTTGTAAGTCTTCCTACTTATACAAAGGCTAGGATTAGTTCTGTTATGTTTTACTTACAAAAATGTAAAAAGCAATACAACTATTAACTAGTTAAATGTTTGTATACAACGTTTATATAAACATATGTGCACATGAGAGCGTCCTGGGTACAGAAACAGAATGTATTACAGGATGGCTCTATCCAGGGGCTTTGAAAAAGTGTCTTGGTGGGACTTACAACACCTTTCTCTCTGTAGTCTGCTCTGAAGCAGAACAATTTTGGTGACCCTTTTTGTTTCCAAGCCATCAGTCGAACCTGAGAGCATTACAAGTGGTTTTAGCGGGGAGTGTAATGAGTATCCTGTCATTGATGTACTCATTTTCGAGGCTAGATTCCCAGTCCTCCAGCATGGGTCCTTCTCTCACACATCCTCTACAACGACAACGTTTGGGTAGGGTGTTTTTGTAGGGCACAGGCATGTGACTGGGGTCATGACTGTTGCAGCTCCCGGGCACCAGCCAAGGTCAACGTTGTTGTGCTTGGTACACCTCACAAGGCTGCACGTTGATAGTGTGCAAAAAGCTTAATGAATCATAGAATAATTTCTGTTGGAAGGGACCTTAAAGCTCATCCAGCTCCAACCCCCTGCCACGGGCCGGGACACCTTCCACTAGAGCAGGTTTCTCCAAGCCGGCCCTGAACACTGCCAGGGATGGGGCAGCCACGGTTTCTCTGGGCACCCTGTGCCAGGGCCTCACCACCCTCACAGTGAACAATTTCTTCCCAATGCCTAGTCTAAATCCCCCCTCTCTGAGTCGCGCTCCAACAGCACCAATGCTCGGAGCTGCCCCCGCCCTCTGCCCAGCGCGGCAGGTCTTGCGATGCCAAACACGGGAGTTTCCCGCTGAATCTCAACCTTGCCCCGCTTTCAGCCCCTGGAAAGGGAGTCAGCTGGGCTGCGTTGGCCCGGAACGAAACGGAGCCCCCTCCTGCCCAAACGGACCGCACCAAGCAGCGGCAGCCACAGCAGCAGCGCCGGGGGAGGGGAGCCCGAGCAGCGCGCACACACACACCCCCTCCTTCTCCCCCCCCGCGTTCCTCAGAAGCACCTGCGGGGCAGGCGGGCGGCGGTTCGGCCCAGTGCGGAACGGAGCTCAGCTCGGCCCGGGGAGGACTCACCGAAGTCAAGGAACTGCTTCATGGAGAGCGGCGACGGGGAAAAGCGCGAGTAGAAGTCCACCTGCTGCGGTATGCTGCCCGAGGAGGCGCTGCGCAGCAAGGCGCGCAGCAGCCTCATGGCGCGGTCTCGTCTCACCTCAGCCTGTCCCGGCCGCCATTTCCCGCCACGCCAGCTCCCCCGGCCCCTGCCCAGGCCGCGGCCTCCTTCTGCGGCGTTACCGGGAGGAGGTGCCCGAAGGCGTGGGTGTCTCCTCACGGCCCAGCCCCACGCAGCGGCGATGGGGCGGAGGAGAGGGCGGCTCCGAGGGAGTGGGGGGGCGGTGCCGAGAGCACCTCTGGCCACGCGGGCGGAGTAGCAGCCGCCGGAGCGGCCGTGGTGCCCGGGCTGCGTGCGTAAGGAGGCGGCGGTTGCTCCGTGCAAGCGAGAGCCCAGCCTCTAGCAGGTGCGGTGGTGGTACGGGGCCGCCGCTGCCGCCGTCCCCGCGTCGGGCTGCGGGGCGTTCACGGGGCGGGAAGCCGTGAGGGGACCGGAGGCAGCGGTTTCTTTAGCGAGGCCGAACGGTGCCCTGTGTCTGCTACTCCCTGTGGAAGGGCTATCCTAGAGGTTGGCCCGCGCGGTAAACGGCGGGCTCGGGCCGGGGGAACGGGTGGGGGGCTGCCGCTGCCCCTCGCCGCTGTCCGGGGCGGGCGGGGGCCGCCTTTGTGGCGGCGGGGACCCGCGGGGCTGCGAGGGAAGGTTGCGGAAACCCCCAGAAGTAGCGGCTTTGTTAGCACCGCTGCCGGCCGGCGTGAGGGCAGCGCCTCACCTGCGGGGTTCCAGCCGTGGTTCAACTGCCGTGTGCGTGTCGGCTTGGCGGCGGGATGGTTTGCAAAGGGGCACCGCGGGCTCTGGAGTCCCTTCGTTGGATTGCAGCGTGCGGGTGGTAGAAAGGAGGGGAGGGATAATGTGTCTCTTAAAAGAGAAACAGAAAAATACAGGGGAAAAATAGGGCCTCCGTCTGCACAGATATACTCCTGATCGCTCAGCTAGCACAATACATGGCTTTATTGGTTAAAGAGTACTTGAATCGTATGTCACACTATATCAATTGGCTGTTAGGATGCAGTATGTGAGGTACTAAACAGTGGTATTTAATAGTTTCTTGAGCTGTTCAGGTAGAAATATCTAGAACGTTAAAAAAAAAGGCAGTTAAGAGTGATTATAAGCGTCCTGCAGTGTAGATACTGAATTCTGTAATCCAAATTGTATACGATGCGGTACGATAGAAGATCTGGTTCTATATAATTTGCTGCTTTTATTGTGGATCCCTGTATTTGACCCATAAGTTTATCATATGAAGTCAACTCTTACATGTTGCTTGATTTCCTTTAAATGTGTCTTGTACCTGTGAGTTGTCCATGACCTGACAGGATAGATGGTCTCCACTAGAGTGGGAACTGCTTGCTGTTTCTGGCACATTGATCTGTTCAGCCCTCTGTTGGCTTGTTTGGAGCCTCCCATTAGATGAAGATACCATAATGAATTCAGGTGCTGGGTTTGTTGTTCAGGGGTTGGGGTTTTTTTTACTGTTGCATTGAAATACAGAAAACATTGGTCTAGTCTGCCTCCAGTGACTGTGTCCAAGTGAAGCAGTAGTTTAGTATTGGACTGCTTCATCTGGTCTGTAAAGAGGCTATACCTCCATCTTGTGCCATGAAATTAAGGGCTTGTTCTGTTCTGGCTGGGGAATGGTGGCTAGTGGGGTGAACCAACAGCTTATCTGTCTCTGGAAGTCTTCTACACAGTACAGGTTACTGACAGGTTTTGCTGTATTGCTGCTTGTAGGTCACCCCAGAAGCACCAAACAGTAATTTGAGTTTTGTAGTTGAGACTCTACTTACAAATTGCTGTGCTTTAAAACCATTTTATAATGGCCTCTCAGTTGTGAACCAGCACTAGTTTAAAACAGTGCCTACAAGCAGTAGGTTGGGTATTTGTAAGTTGTTGCAATTTCTTATGATGGCTCTGAGTTGGCTTCATCTTTAATGCCTGTATGTTACTGTCCTGATGCCTGATGTTTCAGCTTAACAGCCTACCTTAAAAAGTGGCCTACTGCCTGAAGTTACGTTTGGGTATCAGTCCCCAAGCAGAAGATGTAGCAAGGGCTGTCAGAGGCTAAATAAAGCATTGCGCTTTGTAAGACCATTCTCAATAATGTAAACAGTGAGCACTTTTCTCAGGGAAAATCATGCTGGGTGAGCAGTAACTGTGGACAAGGAATTGTGGATATTTATTTAAATTATGTGTTCAGAGCAGTACAAACCTCTGTTTACCCAAAGGCATTGTCTTGGTCTTGTTCAAACTACTGATCAGAGACTGATCCATGTAAACTCTGATCTGATCCAGTGTGACATGAGCTGGAGCTCTGATGTGCCAAAGTCTGTAAAATCTTACACAAGCAAAAAAGGAGAAATGCATTATTTTTGTCATCTGGCATTTTTCTGTTCATAGCCCTGCTTATTGGTGTTCCTGAAATTATATTTGGATCCATAATTTAAATGGGACAGAACAAATTAGACTGTAAGATAATTGAAAGCAGTTAATTTGAGTCTAAGCATTACAATTTTAATTTTTAAATTATTTTTGGTTTTCAGTGTAAGCTTTCATAAGGCAGTTGGAAGCACTCTTGCAGGGTATGTCAGAAGGAGCTGTTGGTTTGTTAAGGCAATACTATAAATAGGCCCTTACTGGAAGTCACTGTTCTTGGTTGTTTCATGTACTGGTACTTATCTCTTTTCCTCCCTTTCCTCCAAAATGGGCACATCATAGGTAAAGAAAAAACCTTAAATATGGATATCCATAGAATATCTTTTTTTCTCTTTCAGTGGTTTATACGCCTTGCTATGGTGTCTTCAGAGTCACCTGGTTGTCCTGTCCATGTCTCTCTTCTGCTTGTGTATTTAATCTGCACAAAGGCTTGTCATTATTATTCTTAGGGGTTTGATATGCTAGAAAATTCTTAGGATTGGCTTGATGTGGCTTTGGTATCCTTTTTTAGGAATAGAAATAAAAAGATACCAAAATGGCAGCAAAGTTGGTCAGAAATATAAAGGGGTTTCTGTATCAGTTATCAAACTGTAGTAGATTCAAGAACATATGTATGGGGTCATCTATTTTAATTTGATATATAGCAGAACTTTGGAGTTTGTGAATTCTTGCCGTGCTCAACTTTGTGACTGAAGACCAGAAGGCAGTTGGAGAAATTTTATGATTATCATGGATGACTTCTTCCATAGGACAACTACACTACATAGCTACTGAAGTTGAGCACTAATGTTCTGTGGGAACAGGAACAGCACAGTGTCACCATCATGCTGCTTAACTCTTGGCCGTCATCAGTCAGGATGCTGATTCAGGTGGGTCTGTGGACTAGTCCAGGATGGCAATTTTTATGCTGTTTCTCCCTGCTAAGCTTGGAATCAGCCACAGGCTTGTCTCGTAAGCCTTTGGCAATGATAACATTTCTCAGATGTGTTAGCTGTTGGTCTCCTCCACTGCAAGAAACCAAGCAATACTCCACAAGCATTTCTTTTAATCCTCTTAGCAGTTGTGCATTATTTCATACGCTCCTGGCAAAAGTAGTTGACTTTTCTGTCCCTTCCTCCCCTATCCCCTGAAGACACTGGAAGAGGTGAGGAGGAAATAAGTAGTTAATGCTGTGTATCAGTGGTAAGAGGGGCTATATGTTTTTCTGCAGTAGGTAAGCAGCAGCAAGGACATCTCAGAGCTAGAAAATTAAGGAGGAACAGGATCTAGCTTTGAGTGTGGAAAACGCAAATGGCAGGCCCTGTACAGGAACAGCATCACACCCTGACTGGGGCATTAAGGCAGATTTCTGTGGCAGTTTTTCAAGGTAAGCAATTGCTGTGTTTTTCTCACCAGGATCATGGTTAGGACTCCAGCAAGGCTATGAGGAGGTTATAAAAGGTGTATAGTTTTAATTACAAATCCACAACCAGGGGAGACAAATGGACATCTAAAGATGACCAAGAACTGGCATAAAAACTGAAGGAAGTGCTTATGCAGCAGCACCACCCACATTCTTCTTGTCACCACGAGTGCATTGCTTGGCAAGTTGACATGTACATGTGCCTGTTCTGGCTTAGAGCACCACCAGGTTGTTTCATCACAGTTTGTTCTCCCGGGTTTTGCAAACCGGCTGCTGACACTGTCCTGTTGCCTACTCTGTGCTGGGAGAAGTTATTTCAGCTGGTTGTATCTAAGCAGACTTCTGGTTCTGTGTAGTCTCTTCATTTTAGTTAAGACACACTGCTGCAGAGACAGCATTGTAAGGTGGGTGTTTCAACTGGGGATTGGTGTTCTGGTGCTGCTTCCAAAAGCTGCTCTTCACATTATGTGCTGATTTTGTGTACAGGCACCCTGTTCTGTCTCCTCTTCCACATATAACTTAACTTCTGCAAGAGGCAATGACTGAAATGATGCTGTGATAGTCCCTTCTTACTGAAAGCTTCTCTTATAAGGTATGGGTCCTGTGCTGTGACAAATATACGTGAAGATACTGTAATTTATATGGCTCTATTTAGGCTATGTAGTGTGTTTATTTTATATATAGATTTATACATACACACTACTACACACAAACACAAGCACTAAGTAAATATATAGTACTTTTTATGTATGTATATGTATACAATGTGCATACAATTACCTATACAGTACTGTACTACTCTGTATGTAGTATATACTACATCTAGTACTATATAGCATATATAAAATCTAATATACTATATTTGTGCTGCACTTCCTCTTATCAGCTACTTAGCTGTTCTCCCAGCAAAGGCGAGCCAAGCATCCTCTGAGGGTTAGTGTCTTAAAAATGGAGATAAACCGAAGGTTTCCTGTGTTGTTTTTCTGCATCTTTTTGGCTTTCCTGGTTTTGGGGCCAGGGAGTGTCTTTGTTTTGGAGGGTGTTTTTGGTGGAGTTGAAGCTGTATCCTGCAATCATGTAACTATCAGTATCAAACTTCCACTGCTAATTACAGCTAGGTATGTGAAGTCCTTGACTAATTTTGGGGGATGCATCTATCTTTCCTAGTTACAGAAACACCTGTCTGGCCAGGGAGCTTTTAGAAGACCACATGCATTCTAAGTACCCTGGGCAGCAGAGGTGAAGTGTGGAGAGAGGAGAGAGGAGGGGGTAGCTCTGCCCTATGGGAGCTGACACTTGGTGCTTTACCAGAGCCTGCTTTATCCTAATGCTGGGAACTACAGCAGCCAGCAGGGAGTCTGTGAGCAAGAGATTGTGTGTTATCTCCTGCAGTTGCCTTATCTGACCTTTGCATGGGGGAGGACTCCCACAGTCATGGCAGTATTGAGCGTGAGACAGTTTGTTACAGCTTGCAGCTTCCACCTTACTCTTCTAGTGAACTTGGCTATGGCTACCTCAGATAATTATGGTAAGAAATCACTACTACCAAAACCAATGTTTCATTAAAAAAAAAAGAGATTTTATTTCACACTTCTATACAAATATCCACAGGTAATTTTGAATGTAGCATTGCTACCTGGTACAAGAAAAGTTTGAGAGAAATGTATACCAGTGACAGGACTTACTTTTCAAGAATTTGCAGTTTAACGCTGCTAAAATGTTCATGTTCATAGGTGAGGGACACAACCTGCTTTTAAATCCAAGGCTGTTTGTCAGGCTTAGCTCTGACTAGCCTGGCTTCTGATGCTGCTGAGTCTTTCAGCAAATAAGCTAGAATTGTAAAAGCTCAAAAACCAGGTAACAGATAAATACACATGTAAGTGTTCATAATGTCACAACATACTGAGATTATCTAATGGAAGGAAGAAGAGTCTTAAATTAATGCACTTTTTCTAATAACTTTTTAGGTGACCACACCTTAAAGAAGGTACATTCAAAGTTAGTAGTAAAAATAAGACACTTGACAGCTGCCCTCCTAGCAGGTTTTTACCCTATGAGGGGAAAAAGTACCAAGAGGTTTTTGCATAGTTCAAATTACTAGCACTTAACATGCATACTTTTTGAGCAGAATTCTGTTTCACATGGAATAAACAACTGTGAACTGAATCTTTGTTCTTAAATAGTACCAAAGCTTTAGAACATGGGTAAAAAACTAAACTCTTTAAATAGTTTTAGCAGTTATGTTACAATAACTAGATTACTGATAAACACAACATTGTGGTTCTACTTTTATCAACATTCAGGTATTCAAGACAATTCAGTAGTCTCAACATGGATCAGCTCAGATCCCATTAGTTAAGGTAAGTTGGGCATGTAGAGCCTCCTTCAAGTGCTGTGTGACAGCTGCAGTAGTCAATGCCTTGGCCAAACAGGAATTTCTTATGAAGCCGGAAAGCTGTTTCCAGAGAAACTCTCATTTGCAGGAAGTATAAAACTGTATCTAAAACCCTTTCTTCTGCTTGGTGTCCAAACTGTTCAATAGTCTGAAGTAATATACAGATCATGTTACAAGACCTGATGATTCCTATTACATAAAGTTACATGTATCACAAAAAAGCCCCCATACACATCACTGGAATAAATATTTACAATTTTGGAAAGCATTGGCACCTTCAGTGACTTAATAAAATGCAGTGATAGCCTCAGGTCTCATAATCTGAAGTTCAAAAACACAGTGGACTTGAAAGTTCAGTTAAGTCTTTGGCCTAACAGTTAGTCAAAGACAATGATTTATAACAAAAATAAATACAAAAATGACTAAAATTTGTATATACAAAAAGTACATCTAATACTCAAGCCTCTCTTAAAAAAAAACAAAATAAAAACTCAAGAAAAAAAACAACAAACAACAAAATAAACCTGTGTGTATTTGTTGTGACCAAGAGTCACACAATTCGAGCAAAATGACCTATTGCACATGTAATTTAAAGACGATGCTTTTTGTTAAGCCCTAACTACTGCAGTAGGCAAAGTTTAAAGTAGATTGGCAGGTCTTCAAAGTGTACTTGCACAAGGTGTGTTAAGGCAGCTGTGTGTTTATAATGGACTATGCATTGAGGGAAGGATGAAGAACTTATCTTGACCTTAACTGTCCATTCCTTGGATCCCTAGGAAAGAGATTATGATCACAGGAAGAGGTCTGCAGTAGTGGTTTTGCATATGTTGCAGAAAAGACCCCAAATCAACACAACATCTTCTGAAGTGAGAGTTAGATTTGAAGGGGGGAAAGAGGCAGTCTGGAAATTAAATAATGCAAGTCAAGTCTTTTGAAGCAATGTTAACTGTGCAAACAAAAGCCTCAATATAAGTAGTAATATCTACAATCAAATGGTGAATGTCAATAGTGTTCATAGATCTAACTCCATCAATATTCTATTAATAAAACTTTAACTTCTCTCTGAACTTTGTGATGAGAAGAATTTTTCACTAAGAATAACTTTCATTTTCATTCCATTTTGTGAACCACTGTTTTGTCTCGAGCTCTTTGTATTTCCCATCTTTGATGTGTCGCTCTTCTTTTCGAATTCTTACAGCATGATACCGGGGGACACTGTCTTCGTACCTGGAACGCTGGAAGAACCCGCACTACAGCAGAGAAGGAAAAGAACAGATTAGATTAAAGTTGCTGGCAAAGTACTATGATTACAGAGATAAGTTCTGCACAGGTAAGAAAATTGAACACAATTACAGATATAGTTCGGGAAAGCTTGCTTCTCCTGAATCAAAGGTGGTATTGTCTTGTACAGTGGTGTATTTTAAAGACAAACACAGATTTCCAGGACCTTCAAGAAAAGTTACATGAGGGCCTTGTTTTTCAAAGCATCATCTCAACTACAGTCACCTGAATTAACTATCCATACACAGTATTAGAAAGTGGCTCTTGCTGAGTTTGCCATAGGATAAAAAAAAACAACAAAAAAAAAAAGACATAATTGGAAAGTTCTGTAATGTGCCATGACACAAGTCTCCCTACATGAAACCTAGTGCAGTTTTTGTGCCCTGCAAGTTCTTATTCAAAGCCACTGTAAAATGATTTTAAATATTGATGAATAGATTAAAATTAATTTTCAAAACAAAATGGAGTTATGGCCACAGAGTTCCAAAGATGATGATGGGTAGATACTGAACTTCACATGCTCAGAGGTCACTGATGTCAAGGTTAAGAGACATTGTACCATCCAGCTGTCATTAGGTAATGCTAGAGGGAAAAATATTAAAGCGGTTTTGTTCACAGTATTTGTGGTGCTGGGGTTTTTCTTTTTGTCTGGTTGTTGCTCAGTTTTTGTTGTGGGGTGTTGGTTTTTTGTGTTTTTTTTTTTGTTGCCGTTTTGTGTTTTGTTTTTTTTAAAAAAAATACTAGAACTTACATGGGACTGAATTTAAAAAACTGCACCGAGACATAGGCTAAATCTTTAGCCACTGCTTAGTTAAGATTTCATTAAACGTTTATATGACATATTCTAGTTAATTACTCCTCCCCATTCCTTCATCCCAAGCATCACTTATTAATATAGTGTACATGCATGTAATATCTCAAGTTGAATAAAGGTTGCTAGGAGCATAAACTACCATGCATCTAGTAGCTTCAGCAGAAGAAAGCGTGCTCCTAGAAAAGCGTACCTTAGAATTGAAGAAAAACAGATGTTTCCACAGCAATTCTCATTATGAAAACCCTTTTCTTTATAAGCAACATGTACCTATTAGCATGCATTAAAGATTAGTAAAGCAAGTTTATCTGTTGTCCACAGTCTTAGCTTTGTATCTCAACTCTGCAGTGCTGATTACCATCTCTCAAACTTAAAAAACTTATGTGTACTGCCAAAACATAAATTAAAAAAAAGACTAAAAAACACTGCAAGAAATCAACATTTGCTAAAGAAATAAACAAGAAGCTTTTTAGACCAAGGTAAACGCCTGTGTGTGTGTTCACGTGCACCAAAAGCGAAAAATCTATCAAGAGAATGAGCAAGCAAGTATGATAGTTTGAAATCCAAAAGTTAATAGAACGTATGCAATAAAAGCTCCATAGTTAGCCACCGCAACAACCAGAGCATGTGCCACAGTTAAACATTAAAAAATACCATCAATTACCAATTACAGAAGTAGATCAATACTATGCATCAGAAGTAAGCCTCTCTTTATCAGATGGCTGAGCATGGATCTCAGCCTTGTGATATGTGGCATCGTAATGATCTTTCTTATTTCTCTTGAAGAAACCACACTACAAGGAAGCAAGGTATTTAGTCAATTTTTGTGGACTGGAAGAAGTCAAACCTGTTAAAACTGACTTAAATTACCTCTGAACTGTCTTCCCATTATCCCTTTGCAGTCCTCTCCCCAACCCCTCCAGAAGAAAAAAAAATAAATCATAAGGTCTAGCAGCTTCTAGATCTGAGAACTTCTTCGACTAAACTCAATCTGTAGAACAACAGAATAACCTGAGGTAAAAATATACTGGTTTAGAAGCACTTTGTTAAATTTATAATGCAGCTGTTGTTTGTGTTCGGTTGGTTGTTTCGTCTTTAAGAAAAACTACTATAAAGTAGGTCCACAGCTGGCAGTGAAGAAGGGAAGTCTATACTGAAATATGTTTGTGGACTACTGCACAGGAAATCAGAACTATCCTGTGAGAAGTAACTTGCAACAAATAGGAGCTCCTCAGTAAAGCTAATTGCTGCAGTTTCTAAGGAAGAAAGTAAGTGACAGATAGAAGAGGTGAAAAAGAATATCCTAAGTAACCTTGTGCTGTCCTGTAACAGCACATACTAACTGCCTATGTCTCTTAAAAACTAAAAGGACTGCCCTGTTATACTTGGAACCACAACTGGTTGTAAAAATGCCAAAGGTAGTTGAAAAATAGGTACTTAACTTTTTATTTTACAAATCGCCTTTTGTGATACTGTCAGTTTAATGGCATTTCTAATGCTACTGGGAACAAAGCCCTGCTAAAACATTTGTAAGTAATTCACATGAAATTTTACACCTAACTGCAGAAGCTCCCATTAGCAGTATCCGTCCACATCAAAGTAAATATAGGCTCTGATTCAAGTTTTGCACAGAGCTCAAAATACTTCATCTTGTGAGGATGTGGAAGCTGAAAAATTTTGTAACAAGTCTTCCTATGTAACCATTTTAATTCCAAATGTTGCAAAACTGAGACTCAAAGGCAGTGTATGGTTTGGGCAGTTTGCTCTATTTTGAGACCCAAATACAAATTTAATAATTTGCTTAATTATTATGCTGTCTTGTCAGTTGTAGACCAGGAAATATAACCAGATGAATAAGAACTCACCTTCCATAGTAAGAATACCAACAGCGCAAGCATCAATATGCCAGCAAAAATAGCCACTGCGATGATCCACCAAGGTACTCCTGTATAAAGGGCTACTGGTTTTGCAGGAAAGACAGTAACACGCACCTAAAGGAGAGAAATGCATCAAGATGGAAAGAGCATGTCAGAAGGGTCCACGTTTAATACACTGTTACAGTTTATATAGTCTTATCTCTAACAAGATGCCTTCTCTCTCTCACCTGCAAAATGTTTTTGAAGAAAAAGTTCCTGCTGGTGTTATTTAAATATGGTAGTGAACTTATCCAACCCAAAACAAGGTAAAAACGATAGATAATTTAAAAATTAAGAAGTTAAGCTTTTAGCTACTTTTAAAATGGGGGGGGTTTCTGGTGGGTTTTCTTTGGTTGGCTCAGTGGTGGTTGTTATATGCAATTTTGTTTGGTTTGGGTTTTCACCCCCCCCCAACTTTTGATTTAAGCTGGAAACATCACAACCACAACGTATGGTCAGCATTAAATGTTGAACGTACCTGAGCAACTTCATTTGTGAGCTTAACATTCTTAGCTGCAGCAGGAACACTGATTGAAGCCCGAACAAGAATGTCTAGATAATTCATCTTGGAGTATTCCTGTTACAAAATAAAATACAGAAATTAGACACAGAACAGGAAACAGCTGTGACCTTCCAGAAAGGGCACATAAGGGGACTTACTTCTAAGAAAGTACTATTCCACAGCCTGGAACGTAGCACTATAGATGCCTTGCTGTCTAAACCCTTCAGGGGACATTTTATGTCCACACAGCGTGCATTCACATTGCAGTCCTGCAATTATAAATTTATATACGTAAATAAAAACATATCCTTGCAAACTGTTTAACCCCGAGATTAAAAATTGGATTATATACAGCATATTTATATGCAGGAACCAAACTCCATTTGCACTGACAGCAACCGGAAAACACAATAAAGATGCAATTACCTATTTATTTTAATATAGGTAACTATGCAGAAATTATTCCCATTTTTCTCTCATGAGCAAATAATGTAAATGGGGAAATTTTAAAAGAACTGATACTTGGATTTAAGACAAAAGCAAAGCAGTACCTTCTTTCACCCTGGGAAACTCAGAAAAGCCCTCTTAAAAGTGCAGAGAGTGGTATCTGACAAGACTACATTGGAGCAATATGCTTACCAAGGTCTTGTATTTTCTTTCTGAGAATAAAGAAAGTGTTTTGCTGTCTGTAGTCTGCTTCTCTGCAACTTCACGTTTCCTTCTTGAGTTATGGGATTCCTAAAAGAAGTAAAAATTTTTAGTATTTTATCTACCATAGGCATCTCTTAATGCTGACCCCATACAACCAGAGAAACAAGTCCTGTGAGTATTTTCTTGTTCCAAGATCAGCATAAGTGACATCATTATATATCCCCACTTACCCACATTTATTGCTAATAGTAGAGTCAGGACAACTACTAGAATTTGAGATTACCTAGAGAGGTCAACTGATTACTTTCTTTAATAGGTCAAGGGTTTAGAGTTATAAAGCTTTTGATGTTACTTCAATGTTCTGTATAAAGAGTATTAATGTTACTATGCTAAAAGAGTAAGATTCTGCTAGAGGCAGTAGATGATTTAACTGTTTATTAATTACATTCACAATGAAAGTTCATTAACTGATGAAGTGATCTGACCAGAATGGGCTTACGTGCATGCATTTTTAATGGTGGAAATTGGGAAATTGGAACTCCTCCAAAATGATCTTAAGATTGGGGGGGGGGGGAGAAAATCACATCTAGATATAGCACTTCAGTGTGCCTGACACTTGGTTGAGAAATTTTTTCTTATTTGTTATAAATAAGGAAATTTAAATGCAAGTTGGTTTCTTTCTTGTTAATAAAAGCACATGGAATTCCCCTGGGCTGCGGGGGGGGGGGATGTTTACATTTATTGTGAACAGATTTCAATAATGCTGATGAAATCTGTGAAAGCAATCAGTGATTGTATCCTGTAAGAGCTTATGACAGCAGTGCCCATCGCAAAAACAGCCACTGTGATGACAGATTATCATTCCTTAAGCACATTATCCTCATTAGCTGAGGTCTCTAATAAGCTAAACCCTTGATACAGTGTTCATGTATTGCGCTTGTGAGCTGCTTAAGACAAACAAAAAACCCTTCTGGAGGCAAGTTCTTATGCCCTACTGCCACATGCTGCACTGCTTTCATGTTTCACTAATTCATGAAGAGAAGACATAGAGGGTAACATACCACAACACGCAGACTATTGATTTCACTTTCAGGTTGACAGGAGACTTTTTCCAATCCTTTGGAATCTATTTTCATCAAATAAAGCAGCCACTTGCCATTACTGATTTCTTTCGGCCACTGGATGTCCAGGGAAGCAGTACCAAATGTTTTCAGTGGTCTGCCCAAGTTAGTTACCTGTTAAAATAAACATTCTGTAAACTGTGAAATACTTAAAGGGATTTTCGTCTTGATCAGATGGGCAAGTTTTAAGCATGCAGCTAACAAGATTTAAAAGCAGATGAAACCATCAAAAATAGCGTAAAACTAGCACGCTTGGATAGCAAGTAAATAGAGTTGAAACATAAGGATTAAAATTCCCTAACATGAAATTTAAGGTGTTGATTTTCAGAAATCCATGTGAAACAACAACTCCAATTGTTAAAGAGTTAACAAATCATTCAGTTATGCAAGTGAGGTAAATTGCAAGTTTACGAGGAACTCTGACACAGAAAGATAACCAGCTGTTGCTCTCCTAGGTCTGGAAGTTGTTTCCCAACCTATTTTTTGCTTTCTTGGTGTTACTGTTCATGATAGCACATTCTAAAACTTCTGCTTCTACTAGCTGCTTCTACTTTTATTTTTATATATATATATATACACAGGTGCAGAAGAACATAAAGCAGTGACAGAGATGGACTTTAATCCTGACAAACTGCTATGTACAAAGCGGCTCACGTTAATGATATAGGAAAAGTCACTCTCTCGTTGATAAATACTTTTTTATGGAAAAAAAAATATCTCTCTTACGTTCTCTTTGATTTATTAATTATGCAGAAGACGAAGAGTGAAACAGACCCACACATTCAGAGTGGCTCCCACAGTGTCATCTTTTGCCTGCTCAGCCCTGCACGCAGCAAGTACACATACCCACTGTCTGTGGGTATCAGCTAACGCCTGAGCACACCACAGTTAGGGTTCTAGGTTTCAGTTCTGTTCCCTACCTGCGTGGGGATTTATGCTGTACAGCTAAATGTGCATGAACTGCTCTGGAAAAAATCAAGCAAGCCTCAGGCCAATCGCTCAAAAAGACCATAACGCATCAAGGCCTAAAAAGCAGCTCTGGTCTGCAGTCCGACTGCATGTTCTTCTTCATTGGAAGTCAGGATTTTGGGATGAAAGAAAGCCTGTTTACATCCAGCAACTTTTTCAAGTATTCATATGCATAAAGAGATAAACTGTGGATTAAAACCAGCTGTTGGCATTAATATAAATTACTCACTCTGAATTCATACTCTATGAGGTTTCCAATATTATCTTCAGATTTCATAGCACTCTCACCAACAATGTTACCTCCAAAATACACCTGAGAAGGTTTAGCAACTCTGTTCAGGTAGGCGTGGGGAAGGAGAGTAAGCAGATTTTAATCAAGTCTCTGGCAATACTGTCATCCCCAACCCCCCATTCATTATGCTATCATCACATACCCAGTGAGTGATAAAAGCAATTCAAGAACCACTTTAGCACTAGCTGTAATCGGTGTTGAATTCACTTGAGTGCTTGTTCTACAATGAAAAGGAAACAATGCTGTTTATTTTACAGATTTGGCAGTATTCACATTACTACTGCTTTTGTGAATTTAGCAAATTACTTCAAATTGTTTACAACTCTATATAAAACACAGCACGTGCACACAAAGAAAACTTACGTTTCCAACTTCAGATTGATGTCCAAGTCTGTTGTATCAACATTAACTTTAGTGGTACTTAAGATCAGATAAAAGGTTACCTAGACAAGAAGTAACAATACAGTATCAAAGAAATACACCATCGAGTTTTAGAGTTAAAAAGACATCCAAATCAAATTTCCAGTTATGACACACACAAACTTTGGACAACTGCATCAAGAATCAGATTTTGTAACTTGAGTAAATAGGTGCAACTTACATTGGAGTTCCTTTTAAAAGGATTTCCAAGTTCACACTCTGCTTGAGAGCCATTTTGGTTAGCACCACATGTTAGCTGTTTTTCCTGATGAAACAGAAACATTAAAAGGTCAAAATAAAAACATTAAGGTCAAAATATGCTGAAAATATTTAAAATTTGAGTAGCTTTTCTCTTAAAAATACTTACAGGATAGCCCCTCATCTCTCTGAATGCAGAGTAAGTCAGACTGTCTGGGAAAGTTGCTATTAGTTTAGCTTCATACGCATCCTCACCATCTTTCTGTGGATTTTTTGCATCAGATGGATTGTTTGTCACCGTTATCTCCAGGGCAATATCCTTCTGATCTTTCAGAACAAGCACCGGCACACCATTTTCACTACAGAGTATACAGGGTTGTGCATTAGGAAGACAAATGTGTATGAAGTTTGCTTCTTACTATGGTTTGCCCAAATACAGTTCTCTCCATTAGGGAAGAACTGCTGTTAGACCATAAACACATGAATGGTCAGAGTTTTTTTTTCCAGACTAGTATTTCATGTTGGGAAGTTACCAGGACAGAACAGACCAATACACCCTCCCTCAGGTCATCAAGAGGTTGTAGTATTTCTGAACCAGCACTTGCCTCTGGCTCACCTGTAACAGTGGTGAATTTCCCCTCAGTAAGTTTACTGATCTACTTTTTCTTTTAAAATGTGTATGGTTTTGGCTTCTGAGTCAGGCTGTGGCACTCACTGCTAAAGGTGACTGACTGTTGACAGTAAAGAAACATAATTCCTTTTTTCCATTTTCACTGGCCCTCCAGGGAGCAGGGATGCAGCAGAGTGCCATCAGGTGTGTGTTACTGTGAAATCGTTTTTCTGTTCACTTCTCTGTAACTGCTTGTCTTGGGCTACTAGACTATAGTATATCATGTCATACAATCAAATTTCAACTCAGTTAACACTAGATATATGTAATATATATTATACTATATATTCTGATAGTATCATACACAAACTTCTGCAAGGCTGGTTTAGAATCATTTCTCCAAGGGTTAGAAACTTTTTTCTAACTCTTAGCCCACATATGCATAGTTGTGGTCACTTGTATCCATCTGAGTGTACCACCATTGCTGCTTTTCTACAGCTCATGCCCAGTCCCCCACCTTCCTCATCCTGACAGGTGATTACAGCCGCACGGGGCTGTCTTTGCCAGAGTAACAGAACAAAGCTGCTCTAACACCCAAAACCCTCTCCTAAAAGTTCTTTTAAGCACTCGTTAGTAATTTGAATTTTAGCAATGCATTAATCAAGGCTTACATTGGTAGGTAAGTAAACCTGTCTTCATTTCCTTCTCTAGAGCAAAACCGGTACTGAAGTTTCAGATTGCTATGACACTCATTGTCTTCTCCACATCCTTCTTTTAAGAACTCCACCTAAATAAAGCCAAAGGACTGTTACTGCATGTCACATGATAATAGCTTAAAACAAGATTCCTGATGTGTACTGTATGAAGCATCAGAGACGCTTTCCTGGATAGGGTAAGATTTTAACCTGACTCTTGCCCATCAAGACTTTTTTTTGTGAGACACAGCCCTTGGTGCTGATAATTGAGAATTTTAGATGTGACCAGAAGGCAAAGTTAGATAATTCTAAGCAAGAGGTACACTTCCAATAAGGAGCAACATTCTTAAGTCTTCAGTGAGTGCTAAGGAAATGAGATATCCACTGCTGCAGAGCTCTAATGCCATTACAGCATCCTAACCATGGAAAAATTAGATGGTACATTACTTGTGATGTGGGACAAGCATTCACAGCAGGAGACAATGGATTTCCAGTTTCAATCAAAAGCAAATTTCTTCTTAAACTTGTTGTGGAGAGGAAAAAAAAAAAACAAAACCAAAAAACAAACCAAACCAGCCTGGCCACTATACTATCTCCACTTCTACTGCAAAAGAAACACAGGATCTAGTTCATAACATTCTGTAACAAGTTACAAACAAATACAGAATATAAGCCAGTAGTTACACATCCAGTGCCACCCCAGTTATTTATTTCCTTTGGTCATAATTTAGCTTTCTACAGCTTTTAAAATTCAGTGAGCCATCAGAGTGCAGATTTGTGGGAAAACGCGGTATCAAAGGCTTACTTTTGTGGTCTTTGTTTCAGATTCATTTGAATTTAGAATTGGTATCAGCTCTGGAAGTGCTCTGTCTTTTCTTGTGGACGGTGAGCTAGACTCCAGGCCAGCAATTTTAACAGTGACTGACACTGGAATGGGTCGTAGCTTATCTTTGATTTTGTCCTGTTGAAATATTTTAAATGGCATAGTTAGTGTACAGTGCAGAGAAGAAAAAGCAACACAACGGCTAGCTTTTGCTGTCAATTTTATAACAAGCACTAAAGCAAAATCTTTCCTGCTACATCTCCCACTGTTGAAGCTATTCACTATATAGAAACCCAGCATTTTCTAATAAGGCACAAGAACACAAGGAGCCCAGCCCTACTGGCTGGCTGGTTTGGGTTTTTTGCCTGGCTTCCCAGTGATGATTTCTCTCACTGTTAAAAGTTCCTACGAGTAACATGGTAACTCAGGCAAATGGAATTCACACTACAACAGTGAAATAACACATTGGAACAGGCTGCTCAGGAAGGTTGTGGCTGTCCCATTCCTGGCAGCGTTCAAAGCCAGGTTGGATGGGGCTTTGAGAGCAACTTGGTCTAGTGGAAGGTATCCCTGCCTGTGGCATCAGGGATAGAACTAGGTCATCTTTAAGGTCCCTGCCAATCCAAACCATTCTGTAATTGCAGTGCGTGAAGTTCAAGATGCTTAATTTGCTCTGGTCAAAAGCAATGCTGGCTCATTACTGCTGAGCCACAGGCAGAGAGTTTGTTCAGCTCCTGGAATAGTGCCACCTTTAAGGTCTGCTGTAGCAGTCAAGTCAGAGAGCACTTACCAAGCTTTCTTGTCCTGCCCATTCATCCCCTCCAAAACCCATGGGTTAAAATTCTCTTCCTAGCCAGTGACACTGTTAAATTCTGTAACAATTACTTCTGTTGGAAACAGCTCTCCAGTTTGGCATCTATTGCCTCTCTATTGCTGCAGTGGCTACAACTTTTATTCATGCTTTGTAAGAAAAGCAACAGGAAGAAGCAGCATGCGTGCAGAGAATAGTAAGGTACTACTTAATTACGGTTTGTTTTCTAGTTTTAAAGCTTTATACTGCATGTGACTTTTAAGATATACAAAGGTATCATGAGGCTGAAAAAAAGAGCATGCTTTTGTTTTCAGTGGGTCTAAATGAAATAAACTGCCTTACCTGCAGTACAAGCTTGGTTGTCACACACTCTCTTGAGTTCTGCCCCCTCAGGGTTGTGTTTGCAGTGAACTGATCAGACAGGTGGTCTTTAAACCGCACCCTGGACGGCAGGCCTAACTGCCTCCTCTCGTTTTCTGCTTCAAATGTGTACGTGATCTCTAGATGAAGAAATAAAGTAGAGTCACTGTAAAAAAAAACCTTGCCTTGTTAAAAAGAACTTTAATTTCACCAGCTATGACCTTACAACGTTATTCTGGGAGACTGTTCCAGCCAGTGCTGGGCTGCACAAACCATTCTCGGCTATTTTGCCCCTCTCCAGTGCAGGGCCAGGTACCCTGTACATGTACCTAAAGGAAACTTTTACACCAAAACCTTCATTTCCAAAGTACCCCATTACTTCACCAGCATGCAGAGCTGGCTGGAGGAGCTGTAATTGCTGCTGTGGAGCCAGTAGAGGGCCGAGATACAAAACTTTGTGAATACTCTGAACTCTCTACATCTTTTGATCATCTGCGTATTGACCAAGACAGTTTAATGTTGAAAGGATGGCAACAGCACTGAGCATTCCAGGCCTGAGGAGTGCGCAGACAGGCACACATGAGCAGCCTCTAAGAGCTGGAAGCACTTGACCTGTTGAAGGACCAGGACCTTATTCACGCACATCCTATGGAATTTGACAAGTAACTGAGAAACTAAAGACCATCCAGGAGGAGGAGGAGGTTTGGGCTTAAAATTCTTCTCATTTCCTCTCAAAATCCTACACGGTTTTCCCAGATTTAGTAACAGTGGCATTTTAACAAGAGAAAAAACAGGACACATGAGAAACTAATGCTTTTCATTTCTAACTATATTTATGGCACAGTCTTCCAAGCTCCTATTAATACAAAGATCTTTTTATTTCCATTACCGATTTCCACAAAACCATTTTCATCAATACAGAACGCTGGTTTATATGGTAAGTCTCCAATGAGAAATAATGCTTACTAATGATTTATAAGATGGACTTTAAAACTGCTTTCTAAAGCAGCACTAACCTAGAGAAGCAACATGGTGTTGGTCTGTATGGCAGCCTCTTGCTCACTGGCAGTTACATTACCTAGAAAGCTTCAGTTCGGTCTGTCATGAACTTTGTAACACACCAGCATGACTCTAAAGACAGATGGTGTGGTAGCTGACAGACCTTAGTACCAAGTCACATTTTACATCTGACAGTCACAATCTGAGGTTAGTCACTATAATTTGAGTGCTGTTCTTCCATTACATGCTCCAAATAATAGTAATAATAATTTCAAAAACCACACAAAGCACGTGACAGACAAACACATCAGAAACATTTATCGTCAAAACTTACTTATTCGTGGATTTAAATCTCTGGGGTTTGCAGTATACTGAAAGCAGGCTTTCACATCCATCCTGTAAAAACAGCCAAGAAATTAATAGGGCACAGTCCAACAGGCTGAAAAGTTTTAACAGTCCATTGACTGATATTATCAGTTCTATGACTCTGGTTTTCATGCTACAACAGTAATTTGCTGCTTACTAAACAGAACTGCAAAGCAAGAAAAAATGGCTAATAAGCAATTAGAAGGAGTATTTTCTGGCATTTGTTCTTGTATCTCTACTGAGAGCTGTTCAAGATAAGATACTGGTAAGTGTTAAAATCTGAAGTGGCAAAGTGACATTCGTTTTCAAAAATGGACATTATGAACAGAACAATTCCACACCTTGTGCTTAGCAAAGTGGTCACAGCAAATTCAGGAGATCAAAATGATCACATGTACGTATATTTGCTTAACCTGCATGACTGTCACAGCCCTCCGAGTTAACATCATCACAGCGGAAAACCCAAGACACCAAGGCTTCTGATACACTTGTTTGTTGTTTTTTTAATTTACCATATTTCACTGGGGTCCTCGGGGTTCTTTTTCTTCAGATCAATTCGGTCAGGCTGTACCGTAACGCTTTTTTTAATGCTTATCACAGGCCGGGATCTTTATTTGGGGGAAAAATGGGGAATCAAAAGAGGGGGTAAAACAAAAAGTTTCTGTTAAGATCAATGCAGTAATTCATGTGAATCCCAGACACCCTCCATGCCTGCACGGATTTGCAACAGGCACCCCAGGAAACAGAATTTGGCTTTGATAATGGTTAGAAACAAAACTACTCAAAGTTTAAGCAAAGTGAGTCACAAAACCCAACACAATCGCAATTAAATGCCTGCCTGGGAAGCAGGGCATGTTAACGTGTGGCTGTGGTTGTCATTTTACACATGTATAAAAAACAGAAAATTCACAGTGATGGTTCCCACCCCAATGGTAATTCAGCCCGTGTGAACTACTGTAGGTACTGAAGTTCATTGAGATTAATGTTCACAACAGCTTTAATGTGGAGCCGGGGTGGCTGTGGGAAAAGATGTTTTCATTTCCTGACTCCTCTGCATGTAGGCTGTAACCATAATTCAGCCTGACAACTTTTCCTTTCTCTTCCTTTTTGGAAGGGACAAGAAAAGACAGTTCTCATGAGCAAACGAATGAGCTGATCCCATCAAAGCATCTAAGCGCTGCTTAAAATGGCCAAAAAGCCGCCGCCTCCTCTTTTAGCAAATTTCTTTTAAGCAGGCCACCACTGTTGGCCACCACAAAGGTTTTCATTCTCATCTCTGTAAAAGTTTTCATACTGCCCTTATCAGCAAATGATTAAAGCTCCTTTTGAGTAAGCAGAACACTTAAATCTAAGCGACCTCCCTTCCACCTACTCTGTTCTCTTCCACAAGCAACAGGAGTGCCTTTTGTTGGCTGCTGTTTCAGTGTATTTAAGAATATTCCAATTCAGTACACAGATACGATACACCTTAGAGATGAGACGGTCAAAAAAAATTGTAGGAAAGGTGGTCTGTCTGAAAGGTAGAGTTGTTTTGGGAGTTTCTGTTCCTCCTCCTTCGGGACCTCACAGCAACCACCAAAGACCTGAAGCTGACGTGGCAATCACAGCTCTGATGAGGAGACAGTCTTCTTCCTGCTCATTACTAGTGATTCACAGTACATTAAACTGGAAAAAAGGCAGAGGTCTGCAAAAGACCATGACCTCATCCCTAATTAAGGCATATGCCACCAAAATCTGAAAGTATCCTGTCTACAGGGCTGTCTCAAAGCTGTTTCATGGACCCAGTGCAACATCAGGAAGGCCGTATGCCTCGCTGCTTTTGGATCCTCAGCTACAAAAGAGGGGTTTGGTTTGGTTTTGTCCTATCTTCAATAAAGCAAGATTAGATCTCTAACAGCAGCAAACAAAAGCTCTAGCAAACATACCCGTTAACTTCTCCTTAAGGCAAAAGAATTATTTATCACCCTTAACTCCATCAAAGGACATCAGCATCCAAGTAAGTTATCACTGGCCAATGCCAGGGTACAGCTATACTACACGC
Organism: Pezoporus occidentalis; assembly: GCF_034315485.1. Classification (NCBI taxonomy): domain Eukaryota; kingdom Metazoa; phylum Chordata; class Aves; order Psittaciformes; family Psittacidae; genus Pezoporus; species Pezoporus occidentalis. Next base: position 682,094 of record NW_026916242.1, read on the forward strand.
ATCAGCGCTCCACAGTAACTGTCCACGTTCACCCTCTTACCCTGTATTGATTGTAAAGCTTCTCAATGGGAAGAAAGGTCTAAAATAATAAACCAATTTATGGATTTTTTTTCCCCTCCAGAATTTCCAGCTTCTAGAAGGAAAAATGCACTGCAGGCCAAACAGCTTTGTGTTACTTCTCAGCAGGCTGGTTTTTGAGAAAACTAAACCTAAAGCCTTGGTTCTGTATACACCACCAGTTCTGTATTATTCCGTATATAATACCAGTTCTGTATATAATACCTGAACACAGAAACAGAATCTGAAAGGGAACCAACAGCAATATCGGGGTAGGAGTTTTTGTCCAGGTCCATGTTTCCAGCAATAGAGTAACCAAAAAAATTGGTGCCTGTTTTTTCACCATCAAGAATCTAAAGATCAAACAGATTGAGGGAATTCAGACATTTAAAAGCTCTAAAAGTGAAATAAGCAACAAGTGAACATCATTGACTCATGGCCAGGAGAAAAAAAAAAAAAATAGATACAAGGAAATGGGATCTCTGTGTTCAGGTAAATAAACTGAAGTGCCAAGGTTTGCTTTTCTTCCAAGAACTTACTGTGCAGTAGCAGCAAGTACCAGAAATTACTGGTTCGCACAGAAATGTGACCTAGCTTATCTTTATTTATAGCATTTATGCAGTAAGGCACTTAAAACTGAAAACTTACCTAGAAAATATTCTTACAGGATTCTAAGAAGCATAATCAAGTTCCATTCTCACCTTGCAAACTGAACACAGCAGTCCTCAAGTAAATACGAAAAAGGCATAAACATATCTTCTTAAAAAGGAAAGTGAAGGAGCAGTAGTGCAAGAGGAAATGAACACACCAATTATTTTAGAATCCAAAAATTTCTTTCAAAAAACCCAGACTTACCCATCTACGTGCCTTTTTCTTTCTCTACGTGTTATTGCTGCCAAAGGACTGCCCAGGAAGCAAAAATGTGTATTGAAATTAAGCATCCCTAAACTTCCTGGTCAGTAATGCAAGGGCCCTGTGACTTCTCTGCATGTCCCCCAACCCACTAAAAGCAGTGGAAAGGGAGAAGATGGATAGTCCTGACATTCATTTTGTGCAAGACTAATTCTGTATAGTAACGGTTATTTCATTACCTGTGCTGGTTTTGCGTTTATTCCATTCCTGGATCCATGATAAATGTATACTTTGCCAAAACCATCATAGGGAGCCCCTATTGCAATATCTGTTGAAAAGAAGTGGCGATACCTAAAATCATTCTTGCTCTTTCTGCAGCCTGCAATCATGTTGAAGGTGCATACAGGGTGTTCCACGTCTGGCATTAGCAAGAAAGTGCCGTACGTTTGTACGGCAGTTGTGTTTCACTCACCTGGATATCCGTCCTGATTAACGTCCCCTACATTTTCAACTGCAAGACCAAACATGGAGTCGGTGGTTCCATTTAAGCGAATGGGCTTTACTCTGTCCCATTTGCCTTGCTGGTTAATGTAGATGTAGGCAGCACCACCAATGTCTCCACTTCTGTCAAAATACTGCGGGGCTCCAACAACAATGTCCTGCCACCTTAGAATTAAAGGAAAAAAAATGAAGGGATGCTTTTACAGAAGGACTGTGAAAAATGACTGATCAACTGATGGGACCACGGTCTCAAAGTCAGCTGGCCAAATAGCTGCTGAACAGGGGCTGAAAAATACATTGGGCTGGTTGAGCAACAACAGCTCCGATACTACAAACTGCTTGTGTTCCCTTTGTGACATACAAGGATCTTCTAGGGCCTTTATCAGGTATGGGATTTGTTTTTTCCTTCTGTGTTTCCACTAATTGTTTAAATAAAACTCTTTTCTGTAATTAGAAATGTAGACTGTATCCTGACTGGTTCTCTGAGGTGCCCACCATTTCCTCCAGCAAAACATGGAAGATGGGATTTGGCATTCCTTGTATTTCTAACATGGAAAATCAAAGCAGAAATAAACCAGACTGCCATCCTTCATTATAGGAGTTACCAAGGCCATACCCATCATTGTTGAGATCCACAACAGCAACATCATAGCCAAAAGAAGAGGCCAGCCCTTCTCCTTCAAACATGTGCTCCAGTGACAGCGCTCTCTGGTTCTTCTCTTTTTTCAGTAGAACAACTGCTCCGCTGTGGTTGGCTCTTGGGGCACCAGACACAAAAGTCATCTCATCCTGGGAGACAATTCCTTTACCAGAGTCCAAAGAGAAACCTTGAACAGAGAAAGAAAGAAAATATGAATACACAAACTGACAGCTTGTACTGCTGACAGGGAAAATAAATTCTCCTACTATATTAAAGTGGTACATTGAATCATGGAAGTTTTGCCTAAAACAGAGTACAATGTACTGGGCATTCTCCATTTCTACTTGGACTGGTGGATCCATTTTTACAGATCTACACTGTTCCACACATAACATCTAAGTATTTCCTCCACAAAACACATTATTGCATTGCTCACTCAGATTTACTTTTCACAGACACCAAATACAAGCTTAGAACTTGAACACCAGCCTTACCACTTGAATATAGCACAAATGGTTCACCTCTGGCAAAATTATTCTAAACCTTGCTAAGTACAAGTCAGTATTGTTCTGCTGCAAACATGCACAATGTAATACACAAGCACAGTACCTCACATGAAGGATGTACACAGTATTTGAGAATCAGCTTACACAGTAATGGTGAAATGGGCAATTTTGATATAAGCAGCCCTAAAGGACACATTCAAATGATTTAGTTCTACATCTTCTTTATAGAAGTCAATGCGTTTTTAAATGTATCAAAACTGATAAAAGAACACACTGCATAAGCCAACATATCCAATAAAAGCCAAAGTAGCAAGTGATGCGCATTGCAAGGAAGGAAGATACCAGCCAGCAGATAGAAATCTCCCTTCTGAAACACTTCACCACTACCATGAAAATTCTCAATTACAGCAGTGCACAACGAGGCAGTTTCAGAAGAATTCAGGGAGTCCCATCTGGGGGAGGGATGAGAGGTTTGGAGAAATGCATGACAAATCAGTGTTTCTCTGAAGCCATGTTATTTTGCAAGCTCCTCTTCATCTGAATCCCAACGTTTACATGCTTTACTTGCAATGTATTTGAGATGAGGAGGGGATGGAGGGGAAAGGATCATGTCACAGGTCTGGAGATTATGTCTGACCAGATGCTGCCACCTCAGGTGGTCACAAACCTAAGTAGCTATTCATCATAACATCCACCGAGTTGTCCACCTGTGTGCTGGGAGGCAGTGTTTTGTATACAAACTGATCTGGATGAGTATCAGATACAGCTGTCAAAAACAGAAGACCTGTACACACGAGTGAAAGATTGAAGAGAAAAAGAACAGCAGTTAAGCAAAGCAGCTATAACCGTGTTTATTTACTGTCTAAACAGAAGGAACAGCAATGCCAGTGCACAGCAGGCTTGCCTGGAAGTGGGTTTGATTATGACACATCAAAGGCAGCATTTACATGTAGGAGGTAAATGCGTTTGTTAGGAAACTACAAGAAGTCCGGATTGCTCTGTTCACAGCAAAAGACACCTCCGCAGCATCCTCACTGCACCAATTGCTGTTTCACCAGCAGAGGCTGGCAGCTTGTCTTTCTAACATAAGCTCTTATGAGTTTAATTTTTTTTTTACACCCAGTAATTACTACTGATACTTAATGGAAGTTTATGTTCTATGTCTTCTAAGAGATACATAGCTCTAAGCTGGCTCTTCTCCTGACTTGCTTCTACTTTTTGGGTGAGTGATGCCCTTCCCACCTGTTCGGTTTCCCCCACTCGCACAGAAATTCCATTCTCAAGTTGCCAAAACTGTTCTTGCTGCAAATGCAAAAGCAGTGGGTCAGAACACCATGGAAACCTGCACCAGAACAGAAAGGCCCTTCACGCTCGAGACCTTTCCAAAAATGCAGCGCAGCCTTTTCTCTGCACCAAAGTACCTCACTGGTGTACAGTGACGTCCACTGGCCTAAGGGCATATTGCTGCTTTCATGCATGCATAAGGTGCAAGAGACTCATGTCCTGCAACACACACACACTTTAAACACAAACACTACTCATATTATGGTGTTATAAAGACTTGTAAGCAGGCCACTGGAGATTTAAAACCTTTAAGAAAACAGTGCACTCACTTACCAGGAGTGCAGAAGCTGCTGTCTTGACACTTATACCCAGAAACTCGTATTTTTATAAACCTCTGATACCACATGGCAAAGACCTTGTGACTCAGGACTACAGATCATACACTGTACTTAACCATCAGAGCGATTATAATCGCTCCCTGAAATCTGTAGGTCCTCACCACAGCTCTTAAAGGTCTCATTACATTCGCAGCTCTTCTAGGTTCCTCAGCAGAACACCACCTTACACTTAAAACTGGCCCATGAGCGTAGAGGGAGACGTGAATTAGCCAAAACGGTTAACACTTTACAGGGTCCGCAAATGAAGTGTTTTCTGTTCCCATTTCACATCATCACACCGGGCTGGGATCATAAATTAACACTTATGCCTAAAGAGATTCACCATATGGACTTAGTCCTACCTAAGTAACTGTTAGCTGGAACAGGAACTAGATTCTTATCTTGGCGGCTCTCATCACCAACTTCGTAAGGCCCATCATCAAAGATACCCAGATCATAAAATGTCTGATTCTTTTGCTCTGCACGAACCACCCCTGGGGAGATGAAATGATAAAATAAAAGCAAATGAATGGTAAAGGAGAAAAATAACAGATAAGTGGTTCCCAAATAACATTAATTACAATGAATGAGATGGTGACAGCTGTTTAAATGGGACAAAATGCACTGGGTGACAGTGTTTTCAAAAGGCAATGAATTTCTGTGGTCTATCTGTGTGCCACTCAGGCTGCTCTCCAGAGAGGCCAAGCAATATCTGGAAAACATGGAAATTCTCAGCAAACACACGGCACCAACATGGTGAGGAAGCACCCCCATCCCACAGTTCTTAACCTCATAAAGTCTCTCTTAAAAGGGAGGTAAATACACAGGAATTAAAGAAAGAAATAACTAAAAATGACTGCTCAGCCATGACAATCACTGGTGATGTATTCAGAAAACATTACTTATGGGGAAAAGAGCTACTGCTTGATAGAATATGTGCTCCCCTTTTATCAGGGGCATATTTAACATTTTGGCAAGCACAAACATGTTTTCCATGATACATAAGAGTACTCCTATGACTGACAGACTGTCATAGCACTGCTCTGCAATTGAAGCCAAGCAGCGTGTGAACTCAATATGCTGTTTCAGCTTGGTCAGGTTTTGTTGACAGATACGGGGAAGATTAAGTTTTCACTAAAGTACACCTTATGCCAGAGCTTAACTCAAAGATTTTGCACGGTTCACAGAGCAGGCGCAGGTGTACGAGGGAAAAATGTAATGGTTCAAGGATCAGATGTTCTAAAGAGGGAAATATTTACAGCTGTTTGTCTAATGAAGTGTGACGGGAAAAATCACTTTCAGACAGAGCTGGCCGTTTCGATGCTTCTCAATATAAACTAACAGAAAAACCACGGTTATTTTCCCCCTTCATCTCCTAGATGATAGAGAGTACTTGGCTCTTAATCAGACAGATTATCCATGGATTCAGATATGAATACATGTAGTATGGCTCTATTCAGTTATCTTCCTGCAATCTTCCAGTATCTACTTTGGGAAGTCCTATTTTCTACAGACGTCACAAAGAACAAAATGGAGAACACTGCAGGATAAATACATTGAAAGGAATATCAGTAAATACTTGTGATACAGAAGCATACTTTTTGTGAAAACGGGATAAAATCATTAGACTCCTGTTATCCCCTCCCCCCTCCAAAAAAAAAAAAGAAAACTGAGGGTGCAACCCTTGTGAGCAAGGAAATGGGAAGGATAGGCAGGAAGGAAGCCAGCTCATACCTTTCCAGTTGTAAGTGCCTGGGGCACCAAACACAATATAATGATAGTCTCTAGTAAAAGTAGCAGCAACACCTTGCTGACAGGAACCAAACTTCTCATGGCCTCTTAAACGACCATCACAGAAACTCCAAACTCCATTATCCATATCATCTTTAATAGTGAGATCCTGGCTCAGCACATAGCACCTTCCAATGATATCCCGGGTTTCCTGCACAGTGTTTACATACTGTCTCTTCTCATAGCGATGTGCACATGTCTGCAAGACAGAAGAAATAACAAGTGATGCTTTCTGTATGTCTGTATGCAAGTCATCAAAAGAAGGCTGGACTCCTTTAGCAACACTTCATGCTAGCAGTGCTGCAAGTCATCTTGTAGACACATCCATGTTGCAATGCAGAGAGCTCACTGTTCCCTATGGGCAATGTATGGGAAAAGTTGGGCATCTGTGGATACAAGCCAGAGCAACCAGCTTCATGGATAAGTAAGGCCACATGGTCAAATCCCTCTTCCCTGTGGGACCTCAGAGGTTTAGCCGTAAAGCCTTCCCTGATACCTAATACCTCTCCTTCAAGAAGTGAGGAGGGAACCACTGTCTCTCATAAGGGAAGAAGTGTCTGTTTCCCCATAGCTGGCAGAGTTAAACGACGTACACGCTTGTGCAGAACATGAGAAGCCGGTTTAACTACCATCTACCCGAGACTACCTAGAACACAACCCTGCCAGGAAACTGCCCTAAAGCAGAGGCTGAAAGCTCTTCCAATGAAAGGGAGGGAAGTTGTTCCTATTTCCCATGTTGGCTGTTCCACTTACAGAATAACTGTCACTGGGACAGCAGCAGCACTAAGTACAACTTGTTCCTTAACCTTTTAGGCTATTCACCTGGGAACATAATACTAATCAAATATTTAGCACAGAGGATGAATAGCCCCGGGTTAAGTGGTGTAAACACCAAACCATTGTAAGAAGAGATGGAACAATCTAACCCCTTTGCCAGCAGTGTTTGTTGCAGAACCAGATTCAGTAGGTGTGTGAAAAGCAGAAGCAAACAAGGTTTCTCAGCTGATGCACCTTTTCTCCATTTCCTGTTAAGGCTTAAATATTAAGCAAGTGTCCAGCTGCTCTGTTCCCAGAGCACTGCAGTACTGCCCTGCTGCACAGTGACCTTCAGGCTGCCCACACCTCATCTAGTAAGTACATTTCCCACTTATCACTTACAAAGACAGCATTAGTTGATGATTAATTATTCAATGAGCAGGAGACTGTCTGCTCTCCTCTCTCTTTGGGTTCTGAAGCAGACTGAGGCAAGTTATTTCTGCCTCTGTCATTAAAGGACTCCAGATTCACACCCTGAAGTGGTTTGCCTCCAGTTTGGGAAGCAAGTATCTTGCAGATATTAACCTGCAAGAACATAATTAGATGGGGAAGCCTCACTGCACACCATGTCATGATGTAGCCAGTATCCTACAGCACCAGGAGAGGTTTATTTAACTGAGAATGAGCTAAGAAAGTAACATTCTCTGGTAACTCCTGAAAGCTTTTTCTCTCTGTATTGTATAAAATCTCTCTGTAATGTATAAAATAAAGACCAGCAAGTGGTTTTACTGCAGTGCAATGGACTTACTAATTCACAGGAGCAACTCAAATTTCCTGGTGAAAGCTAAACTGAGGCTGATCATCCTAAAAAAAAGGCAGAGGACATCCTGCTACTTTTACAACCTCATCACACTATTTCTCACTATTTCTGTACCGAGTGGCATTTGAAAGAAACAAGGTACATATCACAAAAATAAAACCGTAAGTGGACACTCTGAAAATGCACTGCCCACCCTAGGCTGCTACAAAGGTTATAAAGAAAGGCTAACTCACAGTTAGAAAAATAACTTAAAGATTTTACAGCCTCAAGTGTCTTACTGTGTGTGGTGGTTTAAACCCAGCCAGACAGCTTGTTCACTCACTTCCCCGCTTCTTGCCCTCCCCCTACTCCCAGAAGGACGGAGAGGAGAATCAAAAAGAATGCAGCTCCCACGGGTTGAGATAAGAACAGTTTAGTAACTAAGGTATAACACAAATCACTACTGCTACCACCAATAATAATAATGATAAAGGAAATAACAAGGGAAGAGAACACAACACCTCACCACCAGCCGACTGATAACCCCCCCCCAACCCAACCAAGCTCCGACCGATACCTCCTCCAACCCTGCAGTCTCCCAGCCCTTCTGGCTAACTCCCAGTTACATCCTGGGCATGACGTGCTGTGGTATGGAATACCTCTTTGGTCAGTTTGGGTCAGGTGTCCTGTCTCTGCTTCCTCCTGGCTTCCCCTCCTCCCTGGCAGAGCACAAGGCTCACAAAGTCCTTGGCCAAACCAAAACATCATTGTTATCAGCTCTGTTCCCAAGCTGAAAGTCAAAACACTGCACTGCACCAGCTACCAAGAAGGGGAAAAATGACTGCTACTGCTGAACCCAGGACACTGTGCTAGGGAGACACACAAGTCCTTCCTTAGAAGAAATCACAGGAGCAAACAGTGGGAAGTTGCCTTTCAGAAATCTGTACAGGAACACAGCCTATTCACAACATTTACTGAAGACTAAGAATGGTTTTCTAAGTTAGACCTTCAGACTTACCACCACATTTCCTCCTGGCCCTTGACTTTGAACAGTTACACCCATCCACTGGTCTTCTTTACTCTCCATCTTCGGATCAGCTGCAGAATTTCATAACACAGTGCCAGATATTAACAGTTAAATACTTTATTTTCCTTTTTGTTTCTTTCAACAGGCCTTTCCTACAGTACACGGGACAGCCTGCAGGTGGCAGTGTCCGTACAGTTTATCACAGACAACATCCAGTTTTGTTAAACACTTCTAGCTTATCACTTCATGCCACATCCATTTATGAAAGAGTAAGAACATCCAAATCTACCCAGAATTAAGCATCTCATACTACTATCTTAGCAGTTAAGCTACAACTTATTCTGATCCAAAAAATCTTACATATAAATCCATCAAAACAACTGATGCCTTTGGAAAGGACCACATCAGGCAAGAGGAATTATACAACTAAAGAACTTACTCTCCTCATCAAATATGACACGAGTGCAACGTGCATTTGGAGATGCGATGTCACAGCTGTACAACCCTCCGGTTCTGTTGGCCTGTTGGGCTGGAAAGGCCTTTTCCCGAGGAGCTCCAACCAGCAATCTGCAGGGAAAGAGAAATAACTTCAATGGATCTGCTGAAGGGAATATTCTTTTCACCAGGTTGCCAGAGGTTTGACATGCAAACATGTGAACATGGATCAAAAGCTACATCACAGCACGGTTCCTGAAACAAAAATAAGGAGGCCTGTAAAGCAGAAACTAACAGTTGTGTGATTACTGGACCTGCAAAGCAGTGGATGTGTTGTTATTACTGCTGTTACTGTGACAATGTTCACTGGGAGCAGTTGATCAGAACTGTATAAAAGTAGTTGTGTGGAAACCATCCTCCTGTCAGGTTGTCCAGTGGGGTGACTTCTGCCTTTATAGTACCTGCTGGTAAGGGGGGGGGAAGTATTGTTACTTAAATGACCACAGCCCCCCAACACAGTGAATACAACTGCTTTCAGGCTGTCTCCTAAGTTTACACCAGTCCTGTGCCACTGTTTGGCTGAATTTACAGGCACTTTAGTATCATCATGCAAAGCAAGATCCCTCCTGGCCCAAGCAAGGGCTCACTGAACTGGCTCTGTACACACATGCACTCCCCCTCTTCACTCCTTTGGCCAGATACTCCATTTTGAAGCTGAAAATGTACTTCAACAAACATCTCATCAAGAACAGGCCATTCCCACAAAGGACTTATTTCTCCTATAAAAAGGCCACTCTAACAAGCCCTCCATAGACACTGTTTCTGTTAATCAAATGGGAAGGTTCTTATTTTAAAAACTGAATAAAGCAAATTGTTTTCCTGCATCCCCCTGAGCGTCATCCCCCACGAGCATTATCACAAAATCACCAGTAGACACATTTACTTGAAAAATAAGGGGTTTCAGCCAAAAAAAAATCCTACATTGCCCATGTTTTTTTGAAGTGACACACACAAAGCACAGCTGCCCCTCAAGCAGATAACTGAAATGAATAACAACCAGCATGCAACAGTTTGTGAAGAAACAAGAAACATCACCCTCAGCTGAAACAACAAGGATGAGAACAGCATGTGGATCGGTGCAACACAGTAGGCATGATGGATGGATATACCGGACTCCATGTGCTTCCTGTCCTTGGTACAAAACATCTGACAGAAGAGATGCCTGACATTACCCTGTCAAGGAGGGACAATCTGGGACTATAGCTGGATCCACAAGGCTCAAAAATGAACTCTGACCCTCTTTAAGCTTCAGTTACAGAGTTTTGCTTGAGAGAAAAGCTTTTCTGCATGCTTTATAGCACAGTGCTGTCCCTCAGACTGCTTTTCTTACTAAGAACAAGACTCACTTTTATTCATATCTAACAGTTAAGACTGAATCAGTTATGATCAGTACATAATTTGTTATTAACAATGACATTGTTATTCAGTGTCACTGAATAATGAGACAAAATTCAACTAATGTCTCATGAGAAAACACTTTTTTTATAAACAGAAAGTTACATTAGCCAAGTGTTCACCACTTTCATAGAAATAAATGCTCCCACAATCCATAATTTGCCCTTGTGAAGGTAAACCCCTGCATGGTGAAACCTTCAGGTAAGACCCTCACTTTTGCCTGGTACACACATGAAATCAGGACACACCGTGTGGGTGGGTTCTGGTTTAAAGTGTTTCCTTCTTTTCCCCCTACATACTCCTGGCATCCTTTTCAAAGGTTTCTTCAGAAATGAAGCAGTCCTCACAGGAGTTTGTAACCCAAACAACAACCACGCTTTCAGAAAGGCCATTTAATAACTCCATTTCTAATTTTGGCAACAGTGCCTCTAACTGTAATCTCCTACAGTGACTCTTTCGCAAAGCATCTGTTTCTGAGCTAGTCCTGATGTGGGAATAGACACATTTTCTTCTCAATTCTGTTATGCCCCAGGGAAAGACGCATGAGATTTTTTTATATATATTTTTTCTTTTTTTATATTAACAACCGACACGAGATTTGCGCATATACGTTTTATATTAACAACCATGAATTTAAGAAAGTAGAGGCACTGATTTCCCAACTTAATAAGATTTTTATTATTTCTACCTTTTCATTCAAAGTTTGGTGGTAAAAATCATTTCTTGAATTTCACTTACAGAAATCGGATCAGAAACCTCTGTTTCAACACTGTGAACACAACTAAGGCTTCTGGAATTGACACACTTAATCTGGTTTAATCCACCCATCTGCATACTATTGACAGCAGTGGTGCCAGATCAACTGAAATATGACCTTCTATAATATACCGTGATTTTGATGGCAATTCAGCCAGAGGGGACACCTATGGAAGCATCAGGGAAGAAACAGTGCAGCCAACAGAAGACGGAGTGGAAAGATGGACCACCCGCCATAAGATGCCCCAAACTTTCTATGGCATCTCAAACAGGCACCTGATGAGATCAATAAATGAAAAATGCTTCTTTAAAGAAAAGAAAGTGTCAATCCAACATGACCTCAAAGGGAACAGGCATCCTTACATCCCTCCCAGTGCTCATGCCCCCTAACAGTATCTTGCGCAAGTTATTTTCCACTGTAAATGAAGTATTTAAGCAGACTGGTTTAAAGCCCTCAAATAACTTGTGTCAGGAAGCCTGGCACTTGTCTTCAAGGCTCATCAAACACAAAAGCCTTGAGTCCTGTCAGATGCATCGCTGCAAGTCCTTACTCACAACACAGTTCACGATACACACACACTAGCACACACCATGAGCAGGTGCTTGCAAAGGGTTAGATCAGTTCATGCAGACACCATGGTAAATCCCAAAATGTATTTTCAAGCAGTAGAGAAAAGACCCATTAAAAAGTGGCGTAACTACTCTGTACTTTTTCACTACTTGTCTGCCCTAAAGACCACAGCAAAGATTAAACTTTTGCTTCCAGGTTCTGCAAGGCAAGTTAAAGACGATGAGGATTATAAATGTTTATGAGGATCATCACCATTATTAGGGACTTAAGCCTGTGCATCTAGTCTCTGGCTGAATAAATGAAGTGAAACACGTCATGCGTGCCAAGCACGCTGCGACTTGTGACCAACAGAGCTGCTGGTCTCACTGCCCACTGCTCAAGAGGTACGTCTGAAAAATCAGAATTCTATTAGAGAAGCCAAATGAAAGCGTGCACCTAACTAAGGAAGTATGACACAGACCGTGCACCAGGGTGAATTTCAGCATGACTGCAGCAGTCCAAACGGATCAGCCTGTACCGAGCTGTGCGACGTGCTCAACGGAGTCCTTCCATACTGAGGACACATTCCAGTCATTACTGTACGGCTACTTACTTGGCTGCATTTTAATAGAAGAAGTTCAGTCAAGTTGGAGCTCATTATGCCAAAAGCGGGTCAGGTTTTTTCTGCATGTTCCACTTTAGCTTTCACAGTGGCAAGCAAAACCTCTTTCTGCAAAAGAAGGAACCGGGGGGGGGGGCTAGAGAGGTGCTCTCCTGGCTATCTCTATCTCCTTGTATCAGCAGGTGAAACACTGACATAAAACCCAAAAACTTCCTCTGCAAACAACAACTGACAAAAGCAAATTCTTCATTTCTCTCCACCCATGATCACAGCATGACTCATTTTATTCACTGAGCCTTCCTCCTGAAGGTGTACAAGGGCTACAGTCACTACTGTCAATGCAGGTCTGAATGCCCAAGTGAGGCTCCAGAATCCATATTTAGATACCAAAATAATGCCCCAATGTCAAGACTGCAGAGTCAGAGATTAAACCCCAGAGACTCCAACATACGGACATTTTACTGACCTTCTATCCCATGGCAGGTTTGCCTTGTTACTGCACAGAAACAGAAGCTCAGCTATACAGCATACAGAACACAAACATGCCTGAGCATCTGTTCCTGATGGAGCCTTAGCTATCCATGATTTATGATGATTTAGTATCGAATGTTTAACATGAGCTAAATGTCAGACAAAAAAAATATTACTGTTCCTCATGTACAAATCAGGTGCTTTGTGATACTTGAATCCTGATTTCCCCATTCATCTTGCTTAAATATGTACTATAAATTGATGAGGTTTTCCCTGAGCCAATCAGACTGCACAGGTGTTACATTAACTTCTGTTAATAGTGCATTACGCTACATTTCTGTAGATTACAAGAGGTGTCTATCAAGTCATAATGTTGGGAAAAAACATCAGAATTCTCTCATATCCTGGCATAAAACCCCAATGCTCTTTGGCTCCAGCTATATCCCGTAACTGAACATGCGCCTTCCAATTTCAAACTAGAATTCCAATTTCAAACAAATGCATCAGTCCTGTTGCTCTGTTGGTTAAGAGATAAATTATTGCTTTCTCTTAACTACTTCTTGGAAATACATGATAATGACTGATGTCCCACTCGGCTTCCAGGGACAGATTTACTCCCTTACAACCCCAGATTCATGGCCAAACCTGAGATAATCCTATAGGATCAGAGCTCCAGGATTGCCATGTATTGACAATTTAACTAAATGACCACAGTGAGACCCAGTTTTGGCTCAGGTGGATGGTGCCTGCATTGCACAGATGCAGGAGATCCCAGCTACACCGCTGCAGTATTACACCACCCGTGACCAAAACAGCCGAGACAACAAAAAACTCCATTTCATCAGTTATGATGAACACCACTGAAGCCCCAGAAAAGGCATTCGGACATCTTGCTGACTTCACCTAGAGCTGACCAGCCCTGTGGATAACTGCATGGAGAGAACACTCTTTATAGTTTTCAGGAAGTGGAAGGAGGTGGGAACTCACCGCCCAGGCAGGCAGGCCTCAGTCTGTCGACTGCTGTTGACCAGTATTCAGTAAGATCAGGTGGGTGAACAATCAAGAAGGCTCTAAGTTAATATAATCAAAAGTAGCCCTAAAGAGTTATTAAAATCCAAAGCAAAATACAACAGAAATGGCTTCCCATTTTTTGCAAAATATTGAGCAGTGGGGTGCAGGTTTTAAAACCCTCCTTGCCTTCCATGGTAACTCTTTGAGAAGTTCAATAGGTGGCTGCGGCTCCTTCTCAGCTAATGGAAGCAGGGAGCTCACAGCCATCTGAACTCCCTCCAACACTGCTCATGAAACTACCCTAGTTGCTTCCAAGAGGAATGTTGCAGTTAAGATGGGAAAACCATATCAAAGGAAACCCAGAAAGCCTCCAAGCTCCTGGAAGTATTCCCCCCCTCTGCAGTGAAATTCTTTTTCTCACTTCCATCTTGGAACTGTCTACAGCAACACAGGATTTTCACAACCTACTTCAGAGAAGAAAACAGCAGCAGCAGTTCATTACAGTTCTGTTTTGGAATAAACACTTAGTCAAAAGAAACCAAGTCAGAGGAGGGAGAGTACCTTCAACATTTTCTGAAAGCAAATGCTGTTCATCAAAGTAAGAGGCTTCCATTGAGTAAATTACATTCTGATTTAAACAAATGCAAAAAATACCACAGTGTGCACTGAGCTCATGCTATCTCCCGAAGCCTCCTTCATTCCTTAAATTCTTTCCTTTTCCATGGTATCCTTTACCCCAAACAATGCACATCTTTGCCATCCTTTAACAGCAACACACCAATAGTGCCAGCTCTGAGCTTTAACAGACTGGAGTAGAAATCACTGGAAGTGTTTCCTGGGTAACAAACCATTAGCCATTGCCATGTACAGGCAGAACAAAACAGTCAGTGGTGTAAGTAATTCCCGATTTTGCAACCTTCATTGAGCACAAGTGTCCAGTTTAAAGCTGCTGTTCTCAGATAACAGTGCTGCCACTGCAGACTTGGCACTTTACTGTGTTTTCAGACAGACTCTATACACACCAGGGAGCGTGAAAATCTGGAAAGTGATGAAGCTAAGTGCTGTGAAACATCCTTCTGACTAGACAGATAAACTGCTGCATCCTTTTCCTCTCACACTGCTGGTACTGGTTTGCAAAGAGTTTCACTGGATTGAACAAAATGAAGAAATTACAGTAACTACCACTGACTCAGATTTAGAATAAGTTTTACTACCAAATCACCAGGCACAGTCACTAGTTGACTATCAAATGTTTACTGCCTGCAGGCAGAGAGCCCTGATCTCAGCACGGACATCTAGAGCCCTCCTGGGAGCTGTAATTTCAGTCCTCTGCAGTGGTTTGGTCTCAACAGGTTTTAAACTTGACGAGCAGGGAGGATGGGAGCATCTCTACCCCCACAATACTTAAATGTAACTAAGCTGGTCAATACGACAGGCACCGTGTTTGAATACTGGTGGCACCACCTCTGCTTTGTGCCCAGATCTGGCTTCTTACAACAGAAACAAGTCACAGGACAGGAGCACCACGGACTAATGAGCAAAGAAAGACTGTCTCTCCATGCACTTGAGCTGCTGTCAGGAACTGGAGCTGGACCACCAGACTCTGCTTCCCCAAAACAACCCTCTTCCAGCCAAATCCAGCCAGTAACTGTGTCAGCATGGAACTTGTTTGTGATGCTTTCTACACAGATGCCCATCACTACCAGCCTGTTGTTAGCAGCTATTCTGAGTGACCGATGATTCTCCTAATCTGCTACTCCACAGCTGTATTTTCCAAGTACCAGTACAAAGCCATGGCCAAGTACACCATTAATCTCTGTCGCCTAGAGGCTTGGCATTTGAAGGACAGATTTTATCTTATTCATTCAGCCTTTTTGGGAAGTGGATTATGAGAGAGGCTGGGAAAAAAAAAAGCCAAAAGCAGCACAAGGACTAGGGCAAGCTACTACAAAGCAAAACTGGAATGACAAAGATACCTGTTGCTCTAGAAAGGCCACGTACTGACTTTGAGAAAGTCACATGTAAAAACAAACCCTTTCCCATCACAGTCTAGAGCCCAGCCTGTATGGATTTGAAATAGGTTTTGCAGATCTCATTCTCATTGGCAGAAAGCGTTTTTTTCCTGCAAGAAATGGTACAGTCTGCTCCAAACTCGTGTTTCAGAATGACGTTTTCCATTTCAGGCACCACTCTCTGGCTTTAACCAGGAGACACGTCGCACATTTTTCACACTGCCAAATAGCACGTGAAACCTGTATAACACGTACAGTTTTAATTTCTGCCTTACGAGCTATACACTGCTTGCTTTGGATGTAAAGGAAAGACCCGAGAATGAAGAAATAACATTAAAAGGATTTTCACTCACATTTTCTACCACAGCAGTGCCTGTTACTGCATGAAACCCTTTCAGGATTTAACATGGGGCTTAACTGGAGAAGTGACAAATGCATCATTTCGAGAAACAAATCTGGGAGCTGAGGCCCTTGCACTTCCAGCCCAGCCCCTGCCCACAGCACCTTGTCTGCATTGGGCTCACTGAAACCATGTGAGTCCCACCAGTCATTTAAGCACAACCCAACTACTCTCCACTGAAGGTTAAAGCGCAGGTCTCAGCAGCAGCAGCAGGACAAGTGAGGCAGGGTGGCTGCAACAAAGCAGGGGTGACCCAACAGTCCCAGCTGCCTGCAAGCACAGAAAGCATGAATTGTCCATCCCCGCTGCTGTGAGTTACTGCTGTGACCGGTGTTCTGTGGACATGCTCACTCTAAGGCTCAAGTAAGCAAGTGCATGACAGAAGTCAGGAACAGGAATCAGTCTCCTGCACCTGGGCTGCTGGCCGTTTGTGCCATAGAAAACCTGTGAATTCAAATTTAAACTTCTTCACATCTGCAGGGCTTGTCTTTGTACCCCACTACACATGCCGCCTCCATCTGATGGTCACGAAAAATGAAAGGGGTATCACATCCCTACTAGGTACATGCTTTAGAGTACAAACAGAAGTAATGAAAATATGGGAACAGTTGCTCTGACTTCCCTCTCCCTCCCCCCCCCAAAAAAAAAGGTGAAGCAATCTGGAAGCGCAGTGCTCTCAGTCAGTATTTGAAGCCATCACTCATTAGAAAGGTAACAACCATAACAGGCATATGCTGTTCATCAACATGCCAAAAGCCATTTTAGAAAAACCTGCAGCAGTTTTAATTCAGCACAAAACATATTTGTGTTGAAATGTCATCCTCTCTTTCCTTCACTGAATGAAGAACATCAGTTTCATTTATAACCATAATTAAACCATTAAAAGGCATGAAAAAAGTACACTAAGAGGGACAAGCATTTCACAGTAGAATCAATGGGCAATACAACATGCTACAGCAACTAATCCCACAGCCCTGCAGTATCTGAAGAGCGACTGCTCCCCAAACTAACCCAAGCTGTAGTTTCTTCACCCATATATCAAACCTCTGAGACTCTTGCGCCTTTTCCAGACTTAACACCTTCTCCCTCTGAATTGTGGGGGGAAAAACAAGACAGGTAGAAACCTCCCACGCTAAGTGCACATGCCACCGAACTGGTAAACTGCGACTTCAGCGGACTCACCATCGGAACGAGAAAAGTTCATCACATTCAGCTGAGAATGAATGTACCAGTCAGAGCCCCAGTGGGAAGCTCACCCACACCACACCAACACTGGCACTCCAAGATAAGCTGTGCCCTCCCAGCTGCCAACATCAGCCCATGGCACCACAGAGAGGTACCCTGTGGGAGCAGGTTGAAGAACTCCACATGTAGGAAAGGCATGGACCTTCTTGATACCTAATCCCTAATGAATGTTTCAGAGAACAAGTACACGAACAGCCAGCAAACACACACCTCAACAGCCGAAAGTCACTTGCACAGTTCAGATTATTCTTTTAGTCCAAAAACCGTGTCCTGGTTTTGGCAGGGGTATTTTATTTCTTGGTAGCTGATGCAGTGCTGTTCTGCATTTAGTCTGAGAAAAACAGTGATAACACACTGATGTTTTAGTTGTTGCTAAGTAGCGCTTATCAAAAGTCAAGGAGTTTCCCATGTTCTGCCAGTGAGGAGAGGCACAAGAAGCTGGGAGGGAGCAGACACAGGACACCTAACCAGAACTAGCCAAAGGGATATTCAATACCACAGCACGTCATGCACAGTATGTCCTTTCCATTACAGTTATTTTTATTATTGTTGTAAATACTGTATTTTACTTCCCCACACACACACACCCCAGTTATTAAAAACTGTTCAGATCTCAACCTGTCGGTTTTCCCTTTTTCCAATCTCCCCATCCCACTCAGGCAGAGTGGGGGGGAGCAAGCAGCTGCATGGTGCTTAGCTGCCAAACACGGCTGAACCACAACAAACCATACAGTCCTGCTTAAACACCAGGATTCCCAGTCTGAGTGAACTTTTCCTTGAGCCATGAACTTAATGGCAAAAGCAGATGTGTTACTGCGCACACTTACTAACACATAGCCCCTCACTCCTTCAAATTAACTGAAAACACATTCAAATCACTTGGAAAAACATCCCTCCAATGAGGTATTTTCGTAGGAGAACCAAGTCATACAAATGCCCATGCAGCTGGGACATTTCAGGAGCCTTTATATTTCATGCAGCTACTGAAACAGTGATGAAACAAATCAACAGAAATAAAGCATGTATTCACAATAAACGTCTCCATTACACACTTCTTGTGGAAGAAGAAGCAATTGTATTTTCCTATGGAGTAGGAATATACAAACTGAGAATGTCAACCAGTTTGCAAAACCTAACAACATTTTTCTGTTTGCAAAATAACTTCTACTTGAGACTATGCCAAGAAACCCACTGCATTCTCTTCCACTATACACTGCTCCCCCTCCACATGCACACATGCTTCACACGTAATTTTTTTCCATCTTTCACCACTCCCAACACTCTCACTTGAGCAGAACATGGAATTATTTGTTTCCAAGTATTTTTAACACCCTATGTTCCTGTAGGCTGAAAGCTGTGCAAACAGTATTGCAGCTATTACTAGGGCTGGATTTAATCTGACAACTAAAGTATTCTTCCACTACATGCAGGAATAGAGCTTGACTGGGAGCACAGAAGAAACCTACCTCTTCAGCAATGTTCTGGGGCCACCCTACATAATTATCAAACACTGACATACCAGAAAGGTGAGTTGAATGGAGAGATCGTGCTGGATTTGTAGCAGCAGCTACAGGGGTTGGCTGTATAACAAGAAAAAAAATATGCCAGATTGGTTTTAGCATCTTTGGCCAAGAAAACAATGTGACTTTTCACCTAAGGTTTGTTTCACACTAAACAAAGATGGATAATTAACTACGAGCTCTGATCTCTCTTCAGAGACTCAGCTACGCACCACTCCAGTCTAAGAGCCACCAGATTTAACCACTATGCAGCTCTGTCAGCACCTATGACAAAGTGCAAGGATAACCAACCTTTTGTCATTCCCTTGCAAGAGTAATGTGAAAAGAGCTATGAGAAAAGAAGGACACAGAAAATTCACCTACACACAACAATAATGCTCCTGCCATCAGCAACAGCTGGTTGCCACTTTTGAGCACTTCCAGGGTAAACATGAATTTCCCTCAGACCTCTGACCCGCACATGTGCTGCTGAGCAAACAACCTCGGGCACTACAGGGGTGAGTTGCTCCCAGCATATCTGCAGTCCTGGTTTCCTTTGGTTTTTAAGGATACATTTTATAGACCTGCTTTTGATGGAGTTTAAAAATGGAGCTGAAACAGGCAGGAGCTAAGTCCATTTAGCTTCACTTGAAAAAATTGCCTGTCATCTTCACTAGAAAGGAAACACTCTGGCTCTATAAGGTCTGCCATTCCTCCTTTCAGCTCCTTGAAAGTGGAAAACAAACACAATACAGCTGAAAAGTTACCAGAAGCTTGCTAGCTGACAGAGAAACTCAGTGCAGGATCCATACATGTACCTGGAAGGGTACTTTTTTACTGTAGACAGCATCTAGACAGGGAGCATCCCATGAACCTCTCTTGCTTTTGTTCTTGATAGTGCAGACCTTCAAACACAGTCAAAACATCCTCACATAAATTAGTACAACTGCTTAATGGAAATCAGTAATGGGAAATGACATTTTTAGATACAGTTCTGTCAGAGGAAACAAGAAAAACAGTCAGTGCTTCAACAGAGCCAAAAACAGTCACTCCACAATAGCAAATGCTCCAAAAATCACAATGCAAGAACCAGAACTTTTTGGCTTTTACTACCATTTTGATACCAAAATCTAACCTCAGATACTTCACAGCAGAATACACCCAACCTGCTCTCCAAAACAACATAAATGCAATTCTCTTTTCCAAAGCAAGTTACAGAATTCTCAAAACAGTTCTAGAAATTGTGATACTCCCAATACCTTAAACACATGGGAAATGCTTTTTACCAAGAACACAGTACATTTTATGCTGAAGTTGTAAAAGGAGCTTTATTAACCCGTGGTTCAGTTCATTTATTTTTTATATACTGAAAAAAACAAAAAACCTTAAGAATGAAAGTAATTCCCTTACTTTCACATGGACATTTGCTTTTCTGGGTTATATTCTCTCGCCATTACTCTCAAAGCAGCAACTTCCTCACATGTATTTCAATCAACAATATCCAATGCTAATAAATTATTCAGTGTTTTCCAGACCATTCTATATAGTTCTTTCTCCAGGTATTTGTGTGCCTCTTACTGTACCTACCCTTGCTGAATACCACTATGAGGTGTTAATTTGCCAGCTAATGTTTCACAGTACAGACCATCTGCCCATTCAATAGTAGAGATTTTTGCCCAACAGCCTGCTCTCTGTCTTGTCCGTTCTGCAGAATACGTCCCCAAAATGTGGCCATTTTTCCAATTCTGGCTAAACAATTCATCCAGCCCCAGGCTGGCTTTGAAGCATTTAAACAATAACGGATTTTAAACAGCATTTCCTCTAAAATGAGTCGGGTATCTCCTGTGACAACTTAACAGACTGCATTCCTTACAAAACTTGACAGTTGCTCTGGCACACACAGAAAGGGTTTTGGGTAGGGTTTAACAAAGGCAAAACCAGCCCATGCTGACTACTGAACAATCTACTGCTGTAACATGCCAGGCAATCCAGTATACTAATTGGGGAAATGTTCTGGTTTATTCTGTGGAGAATCCAGACAGCAACAAATTAGATCAGTAAACCATTCTTCCCCCTGCTTGATATCCTTTAAGAAAAACATTTATGAAAGCCAACCCACCTGTCCTGCTTCTGGGTTTTTCACTGTTATTTACAAATTAACATTAGCAGCATTAGTAACATATATTACACATAAAATTGCACTCATCTTAGCAAGCACCATAATAGTGATTTGTGCTCCTTTTCATTCCTATTTTATAGTTAAAGAGCTAGTATCACTATACATGGTCTTGAGATTCTTGAATGAAAGAGCCTACACAACTGCAAAATATTTATTACAGGGCAGTCAAGAGTAAAAAGACTTCTAAAAAATGTAAATAAAAATGTTTAATTAAATAAAAACACTTCATTTGAGAGTCATATTATGAAGATTTACGTCTTGAACAGTTACAGATAGGACTGATCAAACAGTCCAGCCTCAGACTGACAGGGTTAGCCAGCATTTCTGAAGAAGATACAACACAGACTATTTCCTACCTCTGTAAAAGCCATTTTTCTACTAGACTGCAACAATAAAAAGAAGGGAGGGATTAATTACGACTCTCTACATGGGTGAATTAAATTATTAACAGTAGACAAGGCAGTATATGAAACTCCACATCTGGATGAAGACAGATTCATACCTGACGGTAGCACTGCCTTAGGGTTTATTCTTAAAGTATATGCCATCTTAAAGAGCCTTATTCATCATCAAGGTAACCAGCACAAGAGTGAAACTGATACAGAAACTGTAGCACATCTTCCGATAATAACTCTGACACAGCTGTGCCTCCATGACCAACACTACCAACACATCTCATCTCTCCGCACAGCTGTCTGAAACCTCTGCTGCTCTCCAGACCTCAGAAAATCCAGAAAATTAGAACAGAAACCAAAAGAAAACTATGCCCTCAAACAGAAGTGCTGCATTTTAAGATCCCAGCTCATAGATGATGTAATGATACAGCACTCACTTTAACATCCCTGTTGCTCTGTCCCTCTGTTCCAAATCTTGCTGCTTTGGAACAAAGCAGCACGCACAAAGCAGGCCTTGTGTTGTGCACACTTCATACTTCAGATGATTGAATGGTTCACTCTACACCCCTCCATTTTTATCAATATTCTCTCCGACTCACTCACTTTCTACCCTTCTGTAGCTGATGTGGTCACATTTCAAGCCTGAACAGCACCATAAATTTGCTTGCGCCAGTCAGTCCATAAGATCATGGTAGCAATGAGCTGCAAGCAGCTGTCTGTGAGCTGAGGCTTTCAGGATGCCATTGCCACAGAGAGCCTTGATTCACTCAGCTCCAGCCCACACAGCTGAGAACTGAGGCAGAGCACATACACAGCACACACTCTGCAGTCTGCACTCCAGGAGCCCATCTCACATTGCATCAAAGGTACTGCATGAAGAAATGCTTCTCCAGCTCACTCCCACCTCAGGTTCTGTATGTAAGGGTTTATGCTCTTCAAACACATTTTAGCCCATCCAACTTACAACTGCAGTTCTCAAACTGAACTATATGTCAGAGTAGCATGGCATAGGATGACTTCTCCCCCCCCAGTATTTAGAGCAAACCCCGTTAATGACTGCAAGGGCTTTTCACAATGGAGTACACAAGGGACAGTTTCATTGAAGGCTTTACATCAGACATGCACACAGACACATCTACTTTACCCTGATGTGTCTACATCAGCTTGGTTTGAAAAGCAAGAGATTAGTTGCTGGTCTTTCCAAATGTGATTTCTGCCCAGTGTTCAGGCATCATTAAGCAGAGCTTGTCAGGACCCACAGCCCCTGCTAAAAACCACAACTTGTCAAGAAGAATGCTTTTCCTTTGTCCTTGCCTCATATTTGTGCAGTACATTAGCTTTCGTTCACTTTAGTAACACAAAAAGCCTTTCTCCTTCCTGAGATCAAGGTCTGTCCTTGTCTGCACTGTGCTATTTTGTTCCAGTTACACTTTCTTAACCTTACTAGTTTTAGAGAAGGCAAGATTTAGTTTATCTCTTTCCGAGACATTTCTAATACTTTGGCCACAATAGAGCTCACTGGCCTAGCATATGCTGTGTTCATCAGGGTTGATTTATATCCTAATATTATGTAATAGGAACTACCAGGTATAAATACCAGCATTTTAGAAAGGGGCGACTACAACAGACTTGAACTATAGAAACTTAAAGCAATTTTGGTTAACTAAGACATCACTCACATTTTAATGCTCTTGGAACAGCCTGGCAGGTCTGTTTTACACAGAGTAGCAGCTTACAGAACACCCTTCTCTTTCCCAATGCACAGCCTGAAGAGAGAGGAATTTGCGCCTCCATAAGTTTCCACTTGCATCTAATGAGACATTTAAAAATCAGAAAGAAAGCCTAAGCCAAAATGCTTCTAAAGCTGCCATCACCTCCACCTGTAAATATTATGTTCTAGTACCCCGCCAAAGACATGGTACCTCTTACACTAGAAACTGATACATCAATCAGGCTCAGCATAAGTAAAAATAAAAAGCTATGAAACCAAGGAGTTGTATCAGGTACAAGCATCTTCCAGTAAGAGCATAACAATTTTATGAGCTGTAATTGAGGCTGACAGCCTAGGCTGTTACTCACAGCTGTAGCTTGCACATCAGGCCATTTATCATCACTGCTGACAGAAGGCTTATGATACAGTCCTTACTCATGAAGGGTCCCACTAGGCACAGCAATGGATTTTGTTAATTCTTAACACCAACATAAGAAAAATAACACATCTTCCACAGGGTTATTTAAGATTCTTCTGTACTTACAGGTAACTTTAGAAAAAAAAAAACAAAACTGTATCTGAGAAGCACATGACCTCTTTCAGAGCAAGTTTCTCATGGGGATGAAGGACTGAGATAAGAGGTTTCCCACTTATGATGTGGGAAGGCCAGCTTTACGCTATGAACGTCTGTCACACCAGTTAACACGGCAGTGAAGCTGAACCTGTGAACTCACACAGCTAACAAAGGACTGTACCATATCATATCTTTCCTGACACAGCCTTTTCAGAGCCACCTGGACTAAACTGGCCTGTCAGAAGCACGTTTTTGCTGTATGACCTGCGATTTCACAAGTGCCTTGCTTGCAGAGTCTGCTCCTTTCTCTACACTGACGGAAGTGGTTACACTAGTGTTAACTTCCTGGTGTGTATCAGCCCAATGCTCTGGTTTTTGCCTCGGTAGAGCTCTGCAGGACTATGTGCACAATCCTTTC
Organism: Pezoporus occidentalis; assembly: GCF_034315485.1. Classification (NCBI taxonomy): domain Eukaryota; kingdom Metazoa; phylum Chordata; class Aves; order Psittaciformes; family Psittacidae; genus Pezoporus; species Pezoporus occidentalis. Next base: position 706,417 of record NW_026916242.1, read on the forward strand.
CTGTTCCTTTGAGGAAAACAACAACAATATTGACCTCTTGTTTTCCACGTGCAAAAATGGGAGTCAGATAGTGACATATGATAGAGTTCATAACTTTTTGGGCACCTCACTTGCAAACCCATCAGCTTTGTCTCTGCCCACAGCACAACACAACCAGCACCGGGAAAAAGCTTGCCTTCTGCAGTTTGACTCCACCTACAGAAATTCCACATTCTTCCCCTTTATGTGATGCAGACTTAATCTTCCCATTTCTCTCACCCAGGAAGTTAGTATGATGGATCCTCTCCTTTTCAAAATTCTTTCCACTTTCAAATTTCTTTCCCACTACAAGGAAAACTTTTAAACTACTCCTCCCTCCTTCCCAGCTTCATTTGATTCTGACCTTTGCCACAGGACATCAATCTCAAACACAGACAAACTCCTTTACTACCTGAAGCTTGAATTACACTACACCACCTCTGCAAGCAGAAACTGTCATTTTCCATTACAGACCAGCATAATCCATCTCTTTTGCTGCTGGAGCAAAGCGTCTGT